>NW_024885344.1:9078406-9734860 GCF_019232065.1 Centrocercus urophasianus
AGTGGCTATGCCACTGGTGTTCCTGTGAAAGAGCAAGAGCAACAGGAGTGTTCAAACTTCCAAAGGACCACTGAGATGACTTTCTTCATCTGCGGCAAGGTAATAATGAAGCATCACAGAAGACAAAAGCTTCAAGGTACACCTTCAGACAACTTAAAGCATAGTTCTTGGTGTGCTTAAAATCTCTTGGAGTAGCTCAATCAGTTAGTAACTGTAAGCCACGAGAACACATCCAATTCTCCTCACGTCTGCCACAGCTTTCTTTGGTTTTGGTTCTCCTACTGCTTAGTCCAGAGCTTATCCATCTCTTCACCTCCTTCTAAAAAGTCACACGCTCCTAACATCAAGAAAAGGTCTTATTTAAACAGCAAAAGAGAAGGGGGAGTAAAGCACACACAAGGAAATCATGTTCTTGATGCTTCATTATCAAAATTGACAATCGTTATCGAAACTGAAATGCTTCCTTTGGCCTGATTTTCTCAAAGGCACTCGCTAAGAACAAACAGGAATGCTTAAAACATTAAAGATATTCTAAATACACAAAAGCTTTTGATGTCATGACATTTGCTTTATGGACATCACAGTTGTGACAATGGCAGTCTTTTCTTCCAAGGAAACTTATTTAAAAAAAAAAAAAAAAAAGTGTTTTAAGATTACAACAACTGATTTTACAGTAAAATACACCAGAAAATTAAAAGTCTATTTCCTGCTAGAACAAACACACTCTTGGATCACACTTACCATTTTCATCTCCAGCTGTTTTCCGACCATCCTCTGGGGAAACATGCACCAGCTGCAGAATGAGGGGTCTTCGGGTCACAACTCCGGTACCTCGTGGGAGCAGATCCCTCCCCACAAGGCTTTCCAACACTGAACTCTTTCCACTGCTCTGAAAATTGGAATACAGTTACATGACCTTCTTGAACAACAAAATGCTGCCAGTGTATCAGTTTTAGTTTGTTTTCACTCCCTTACACAGCGTTCAGCTATCCTCTGCTATACAGTTATATGGAGCATTCAACAGACTTGTTATATCTAATAGGGATACCATACCACATAGGCAATAAAGGACAAATCTGCTATAAAACAGTAACTTTCTAAACTTGACCTTGACATTTAAAAGCCATGGTGACAGATGCATCTTCTATTTTTTAAAGCTAAATTAAACAAGTAAAAATAAAATCTATGTCATTTTCTAACATCTTGCAGTAACACTTAACTCTGCAATCCAACACTAATAAAAGCAGACACCAAACAGAAAGCAGTAACTATATACAATTGAGTCCATCAAGCCAAGACAATCCTGTACTTCCAGTAGTTTTTTATTATTATTCATAGATACTATATTACATTGGCTT
The DNA here is from genome assembly GCF_019232065.1 of Centrocercus urophasianus. Classification (NCBI taxonomy): domain Eukaryota; kingdom Metazoa; phylum Chordata; class Aves; order Galliformes; family Phasianidae; genus Centrocercus; species Centrocercus urophasianus. The sequence continues at coordinate 9,079,765 of NW_024885344.1, forward strand.
CATTAGTACAAATGATGTTTTATAATCTAAATACATGAACAGAAGTTGTTTTACATTGTTTTTCCTCCTCTGCACGTGTGCATGTATTCACACACATATTTACTACTGAATGGCTGCAAACATCTATCCACAGAATAACAATCTGTAAGAAGCTGTGAAATGCTTAGAGGTTGGGAAATTCTAAACTCTCTTTAAGCACCTACATTCAAAGCATTCTGTAAAATTTCTCACAAAACATCTAATTAGGCTACATGGTCCAATAAGAAAATGTGAACACATGGGTTGTAAGAGTGGTTCAAGATTACTATCATATTAAAACTAACAATTAATAATAGACACAGTTATGTCACCAGAGTAGTTTGAAAATCTGACCATTAAGATTCTGAGGGTAGTGTTTTGTTTTTAATATTGTATTAATATTGCATATGTATTAAATTCTTCCTGTTTTCTGTAGTTAATAAGTCAACATGGGCACGTCATAAGAAAACCTGCCCTGATAATCACAGTAGTCAGTTAGGAGTTGCTACTACATGAATCATCTTACCAAACAATTCCTTATCAATATCATTTGTTTTAATGGATGAATAGCAAAACAACACAGATTGTATACATTTTTCCAAATAAATCTACATCACATTCCATGGTAGTGAATTGAAAGGAAGAGGTGCAATCCCAGGCACATAGACAGGCTTGAAAACTAGGCCCAGGTGAACCTAATGAGGTTCAACAAGGCCAAGTGCAAGGTGTTACACCTGGGTCAGGGCAATCCCTGACACAAATACAGTCTGAAGGAAATGAGAACAGCCCTGAAGAGAAGGCCTTGGGTATATCAGCAGATGAAAATCTGAATATGAGTCAGCAGTGTGTGAGTGAGAAGGCCAACTGCATCCTGGGCTGTATCTACAGAGGGGTGGCCAGCAGGATGAAGGGGATGGTCCATTTCTGTTCTGCCCTCATGAGGCCCCATCTGCAGTACTGCGTCCAGGCCTGGGTCCCCCAGTGCAAGAAAGATGTGGAGCTGTTGGAATGGATCCAGAGGAGGGCCATGAAGATGCTCAGAAGGCTGGAGCACCTCTCCTATGAAGAAAGGCTGAGGATGAAGCTGGGCTTGTTTGCACTGGACAAGAGAGGGCTCCAGGGTTGGAAGGGACCTCAAGGATCATGAATCTCCAACCCCCCTGTCCCATGCAGGGCCACCAACCTCCACATTCAATACTAGACCAGGCTGCCCATTACACCCTTCCAGAACTTGAGGAAAGCCTATAAACAAGATGGAGAACAACTTTTTATAAGATTATGCAGTGACAGCATAAGGGATTATAGCTCTAAGCTTAAAGAGGGTAGGTTGAGATTACATGTAAGGCAGAAATTGTTCACAATGAATGTTGTGAGGTACTAGAGCAGACTGTAGCTGTAGATGCCCCATCCCTGGAGGTGTCCAAGGCCAGGCTGACTGGGGCTTTGGGCAACATGATCTAGAGATGTCACTATGCACGACAGGCAGACTGGAACTAGATTATTTGCAAATGCCTCTTTCAACACAAACCATTCTATGATTCTATACTAAATTACACACGGAACTAGAACACTATATCCTACATCACTCCCACAGCCCAGGTATTTTCATTCGTAAAAGGAATTATCTGAATCCTTTGCAGTGGTTTAATAAATGGCAAATGTGAAGTCATACATTTGATGAGACATTGCAATACTCCACACATCAGGAAATTTGTTTCTAATTGCATTAGGTTTCCTTACTGAAGCAATCTGCTTTTGGAACATGATACACTATCTAATAATGCACTCCTTAATCTGGGTCCCATATACATCCATTACCGACAATTATCTGGAAGCACAGCAAGAGGAGCAGTAAAAACAAAACTGATCTTTCTCTGCCAGGGGGGAGAATTGAAAGACATGGAGTCTGTTCAGAATACAAATTCAGTTCAGACAACTTTTCATATCATTGTAGGCAGGGAGTAACTATTACTTAGGAGTAAGAGTAGAGTAAGAGTACCAGAGAATTTGAGGGGTTAAATCTGCAGCACCATCATGCTTATTTTACCATCTCCTTGGAACTACTGTCATGATTTGAAGCAAGGACAGAAATACCAATTCCAGAAAACCATTCAACACATTCCAATCTTCTGTGGCTAATCAGTCAGGTTTTCCTCTGGACCCTGATCCCTAATTTGGCATATCTGCAAGCCGTAATGACCACAGGAACTTTTTATAAACTGCTCAGAAATAAGTGTTTAATGCTCTGCTCTGTTACCCATCTGTCTCACCAAGTTCAGTGGACAGCAAAACAATTTTAGAAGTACAAATAGAAGTACTAAAAAAAGAAGGGAAGATACGCACAGGAACTGAACTTAAGAAATGTTTTATTTCAATACACGGTACGTATGATGTAAATCTTACCAGTTTCTTATTGCTGCATAAACAGTTATATTTTCATCACTGCCAACATCTTTTTCAGATTAATCTAAAAGAATCAAGGATGAAGGACAGTAACAGGGAAACAGTGGGGCACTTCTCTCAAAAATTACAAAGCTGAGATCTGTTAGAACTGTGACAAAAAAAAAAAAAAACAACAGCATTTCTACTCATTAAACATCCTTGTGACCCTGCTTTACGTCCTCATTCTACCTTCCATATTTACATGTCCCTGCTTATTTCACCTGTGTGCTCTTCTAAGTATCAGTACACATACGCTCCCATCCATTACACTAATTCTTATGAGAGTAATTTCCTCTGCAACCAGCTGAATTACCAGCCACACTTCTCAGGAATTCTGAAGTGGTGGATAGGACATGACTTTGCCCAGCTTCCTTTGCAACAAGATTTTATTTTCAGAAACTCTTCAGGGTTGCTGACATGGCAAACGGAAAACATTCTGCATTGAAAATTTTGAAGAAGTGCTACAAAGAACCCAAAGTGTATAAATACAACTTATCCCAACATTCACCTTTGTAGCTTTCTTATTCTATTTTCAAGTCCGCAGTGACCTAATTAGCAGTCCCAGTTTTAGAAGCCTTGCTCCCCATATACAGTGTGCCAAGATGCATTCTCCATGTCCAAAAGAGCACTGACTCAACTCTCTCCTGCTATTGACATTTCCTCTCCATTTTGAGTCTCAGTTAGAGGCAGAACGGCCTACAACATCCTGTTGGTGAAGATAAAGGCAAAGAAGACAATGCATACCTCAGTCATGCCTGTGTCCTTTGTCACTAAATCACTAGTCACCATTAGCAACATGCTAAGAGGAGGGTGTCCTTAAGGTCATACCAACTCTTTTGAGCTTCACTTCCCTGTGTCTCACAGGACCTCAACAAGCAGCTCAGGGGATAAGCCAGCCTGCTCCTAGGGAGCCCATGCTGCAAGAAGGCAACACGCAGACCCACCATGAGACTCACTGATACACAAGCACCATTAGAATTTACAGTCATAGGTTGCATATTTCAAGTGTGATTAAAGTAATAATGGGCTTGGCTGCACACATTTTAAGTCATCTTATAAGAATCCATTGCCTTCCTAATGTTTAGGAAAGTTGTCCTGGGGAATTTCCAACAAAAACTGGTTCAAGTGGGGGTAAGTTTTCTTCATCACAGAATCCTTAAAATTGGAAGGGACCTTTGAGGGGGGCATCTAGTCCAACTCCCCTGCAATGAACAGGGACACCACAGCTAGATCAGGTTGCTCAGAGCCTGATCCAGCCTCACCCTGAAAGTCTCCAGGGAAGGAGCATCATCCACATCACTAGGTAAGCTGGTCCAGTGCCTCACTACTCTCACTGTAGAGGATTTTTCTCCTTATATCGAACCTAAATCTACCCACCCCGAGCTTGAAGGCATTTCCCCTTGTTCTATCATCATTCCTTTCAAGTGAACCAGATAAATGTTTAATTACCTAATCAAACAGCAAAATAAATAAATAAAAAATAAATTGTACAGAAAAAAACAATTGTAAAGAACTCCCAAAACAGAATACAGACTTACTACAGGACAGCAAAAGAAAATAAGAACGCAATAATAATAATAATAAAGAAACATTTGAGAGTGATCGGAATGGCGAATAGGAGAGGTTTTGCTTCTCTGTGACACAGCTCCTGAAGAATTTTCTACAGATAAGCAATGTGTCTACTTTGACATCTGAGACAAAATGGCAGAAATCCTGCAACTTCTGTCACACAAGAAACGATGAGAAAGGCCCTGCAAGCTAAACCATCTCTTAGCAATGAATATGTGTACAGCTTACTCAACTCTAATTTTATTACTGGGAAATATAAGCTGCTGCTTATATTTTCACTGTTTTCACATGTTTTCACTGAGGCACAGTCCACAGGAACATTACCTTCTTTTTAAAGCATCTATGTGGGTACCTCAGTCAGGGTTTCTTCCTGACTGGTATCCATGGGGAGTCTCTTCACAAAAGACAGCTCATGTATGAGCAGCGAGAAAAGCCAGACCTTACAGAGCTCCCCCCGAGTTGTTCAGGAATCCTGTATTCGCAACACACTTAAAAAGAAATGCAGGCCAAACTCTAACAGATACACAGAAGATTTGCAGTGCTATCCTTTCTCAATACATCAATTCCCAAGTTCCTCTGATGCTTCACTTGAGACAAAAACACCTCATTTAATTAGAATCAACCAGTACCAGTTATTTCACGGAAATGTGATGTTTAATGATCCACATTTCAAAGCATGAAAGACTGCCCTTATATATCATCACTTATATCATTCTTGTTATTTTTTTTCAATCCAGAAAAGCAAAACAAAGCCAAGTTGTATTTCCAAATGTAAGAAGCCCTAAACAACTGAGACACTTTTTGACTTTTTGAGAGGAAGTCGGTGAACCTCCTGGCTACCAATACAAGGAAATCTTCTCCAAGACCTACACAGCTGTTTTCTCTCCAGGTCCCAAAACACACTTGCCAAGGCTTGTTCCTTTCATTACAGATTCTCTTAGTTTTCCTGAAAACATGTTTTCCTTGTGCTGTCTCCTGAGGGAAAGATATAGGATCTGTCCATTTTAATTACAATACAGTTTTTCAAAGAAAAACTGCTACCAATCATAAGAAGAGAACCCTGGCATCAAGCACACAAAATTACTGCACTATTTCACTTTAGCAGCAAAGTTTGTTATGCCTGGCATAAGAAAACACCTAATTAATGTCAGCTTCATTTTGCTGCTCATTTGAAACACTCACCAGAACAGTCAGGGCATGATCTGACAGAAGGAAGGGATGGCAAAGGGGAAAACAGTTATGCCTGTAACCAGATACAGGGAATTACATTGAAACACAAAGACACTCAAAAATTAAATTAAATAACACAGAAAACTTGCAAAACCCAGGAGCAAAAACAAGTTCTCCCCAGGCAGTAGAGACAGGACTGAAGTTACGGTGCAGATCCATCCACCCCATCACAAAGGTAAAAGGGATCTAAAGACAACTGCACTGAAAACCCAAGAAATATTGCTTGTCCAAAAAAATGAATAGGGAGGATGCCCAATCCTGACATGGGTTTGCACAGAGCTTCCCAGTTGCTTGGCACAACCTCGAGTTTCCTTCACTTAGAACTGTCTTTTTGCCAACAACGGATTAGGATGTGCTGTTGGATGAACCAAGTGCCCAAGTTCCCTCTGCAGGGAAGGGCACTGAAGCTCTGTGCAGCATCAAATAAAATGCAAAAATAAAAACGAAAAACATTGAAACTGTGCAAAATAAAAATGTCATGCTCATCTATGAGGCAATCACAGAGCCTTAAGAAACAGCTCTTTTGGATGGCAGCAACCAACAGACCAAATTACAGTAAGTGCTGTAAGATATACTTCAACACTGTAAGTCCCAAAATAGCATTTACTGTCACGCAGTCTTCAGTTACACATAAATGTCCACTTGAAAGGTCTTTCCAAAATCCCTTCATGAATTGCAGCTGGTTACTCAAGCAATTTCATCATGAAGTCTCTATTATGATCAACACTGCAAAGCACAACTTTTTCCTTTCTAAAATAACACTGGTATTAGGAGAATCCTTTGTCACAGATCTAGCACTAATGTTAGTACGTATCTAGGCCAATGACTTCTAGAAACCCAAAAGAGATGCCAAGAATTAAAGACCTGGAAAAAAAAAAGAAAAAGAAAAAGGGAATTCACTTCTACACATCTCAAGACACAGATTCTGTTGATGTTTATTCTAAAAGTCACACTCTCTTCTGTAATGTAGGTATTTCTTTATAATACCTACACGTCCTTAACACATAAAAGGCCATACTCAGTTGTTCTTCCCTGCATCTCATTTTAACTTTAGTATTTATGTGTTCACACCTCAACACAACCTCCTTAACCCTTACACGGATCACAAAGCAAAGCACTGGTGTAAAGCACATCATAAGGTCACAATACCATTTGTATACTATTCCCAGCCTGCACACCGTTTTGCATTTCAACAACACAGCTGTAAGGTGGCAACTGAAAGACTCAATCAGGAAAAATAGCACACGTATCTGGGAAGGACAGCAAAACCCTAAAATAGCAATAAAAAGTTGGCAGTGTAAGGATGTCCTGCAAATCCTACCAGCAGCAGTCCACAGTTTTCTTAACAGATTCCAAACCAGGGCACAGAGATGACTTTTACAACTTTTGTGTGGAAAACAAGATGGAATTCTCAGGTGACCGAGTCATAGGAACACCACTCAAAAAAGGGCGAGAGGTCATTAAATGTCTAACATTTGTGGGGGAACGCTTTGTAATCAGCATCCAAACCTATCCAGAAAAAGGAAAAACTAGGATACGTCATTCATTCAAAACAGAGGGACTGTACAAAATGAATCCTACGGGCAAGTTGATATAGGAAAAACCCTCTCAAAGAAAGGAAGGATTATACATAGTTGCTAACTCTACAACAGCTAGAAAAGGAAGAATTAAAGTGGGTACTTTGATGAGAACTGAAGGCAGACGTAAGCACAAAACGCAACAGAAGTATAGTAAAGAGGTACAGAACATAGCTAAGAATAAGGAACAACAAAAATCTACGTTTTACTTTTCTTTGCTGAATATGTAGAGATGTCATTCAGGAAAAGCAACAGGGAAACAAGGAAAAACAGCAGGAGAAATCAGAGAGCAATAGAAACCTTAACCAACTGCACTTGCTTCCACAAATGAAAACGGAGGAGTGAAATTCAAAACTGTTTGTGAGTGTTACAAAAAGGAGAAGAAGTAGAGACTGCATATGCCTGAGGCCACAAAGAAATCAACTATGGAAAAAGCTTTGAGTCATACAGCACTTAACCAAAAATATCATAAGGAACATTGTTAAAAGGCAGGTTTCAAAAACACATGGAAGCCAACTCCCTGCAGCAAAACTGTCAGGTCTAAGGACATATGTGAGACATCTCCAGAAATCTGGTCTGCCATAAACTAGACTGAAATGACCAAAACAATACAATCTTAACTATAAAATAATTGCATAAAATAACTACAGAATCCCTACGTCCATGAAGACAATTACATTTTCCAGGAACCCTGACTAAAACAAAAGAACAAAATTAGGATACGATTTCCCATACATTTTGCTACATGTTTTCCTGAGGTATATAAAAGCATTCAAGCTGATTTCCTAAAAGATACAGTATCAGTATACCTTACCATTCTCGACACCAAAGGGGTATTAATACTGAAGGGTAGGCCACTCAAGTCAAATATACATAGGTCTCTATGAAAATAATACCTCCCATTTGTTTCCATGGAAACTACAACAGAAACAAAGAGCACAAGAACTCTATATGATAGAGCAAATTCTCAGTACAAAACACTACTTTTCAACATAGGTACCACCATGAGCTACACGTTTTTGCCAGCAATAAATAAAGACCTGCATGCTACACTCATGAAAATCTGCACCAGTGGAAGTGAGCCTCTGTTTCACAGCTGCTATGACAGTGTAGTTCCTGGGAAAATGTTGCCCATACAGTCCATCTTCCATTGGCCTAAACAGATGGAAGTCAGAAGAAGCCATATCCAGACTATACTGCGAGTATTGTAGGAAAGTTAGGGATAGAATGGCAACGAGCTCCACGATCTTCCAACTGGTACGAGGCTGGGTGTTATGGTGTTGCAAGAGAAAAATTGTTTTCTTTCCTGGCCTGACTGCAAGTTTGAAGCTTCAGCTTAGTCAGTGTTGCGATGAAGCAGTCAGAGTTGAAGGTTTGTCCGGGTTTCAGGAGATCCAGAAGGATTACCCTTTTCCCATCCTAAAAGACAACGTGCATCACCTTACCCGCTAAGGGCTGCGTCCTGTTAAATTCCCATTGAAAAAGCTCATGTCACCACTCCATGGTCTGCCATTTTAACTCTGGTTCTCAGTGTTGACACCACGTCCCACCAGTGGTAACGATTCGATACGGAAACTGTCATCTCATACTGGTTCAAAAGGTCCTGACAAACTTGCATATGCTGTTCTTTCTGTTGCTGTGTGAGAACTCATGGAACCCACCTGATACAAAATTTGTGATATTCCAGTGTTGCCACCATGATTTCCAATGCATATTCCAATCGATATTCAGCTCTGCGCACAGTTCCCTGCTTGCAATCTGTTGATTTGTGCGGATCAGCTGATTGAGATGACCTTCATTTCATGACATGACAGCTGTGCATGCATGTATGGAACATGGCTTGCCTTTCACATCACTGGCACCACCGCCAAAACGTACCATCCACTGCCTCACTGTCCTCACATCCACTGTTTGGGCTCCATAAATGTTCAATAAGCCTCAATGAATGACAGTGGGTGCCATTTTTTCTGCACAAGAATTCAATAACATCGCTTTGCTTCATATGTATTTCCATGTCAGACACCATTTAGTCAGACTGCCCCTCTGCTGCCATCTGTCACGCCGCAACAAAATGTAATGAATGGAATATTGGTGGGAAGGTTCAACCTCTACTGCCATCTTACTTACATCCACCTCTGATGCTAGATAAAACCGGAGGCATTACTTTCAAAGTCGCCTTCATATGTGAATATATTCTTACATACTCCATGTACTTTTGAAAAGTTAACTAGAATAAGGTTGTTACAAGAGACTTCAGCACATCAGAGTGAAGCAGAAAAGAATACTCCCATGAATTCCACATATAAAAATGCCACACCTCTGCCTCACACCTTTCTGATAAAAAAATAAACAAAAACAGCACTGACAACAACAAAACCAACTTACTGACATTACTGTTAACGTAAATTAGATTGGAAGTTTCTGTAAAGTGATGGGCTCCTGTGCTCTCCAGAAGGACCTGATATAACCAACCAGCGCAAAGTCTCCTCCTCAGTACCAGTGCTCTGGGCCTCTTTTCTAAGGCAGCTGACACAGTCTCTGAACCACCTGACTGATGTTGGCTAAGCAAAGGAAGAGCTCACTGCCTTACAGCCAGTCCTGCACTATGACTAGCTTTAAGGAAAGCTCTGCCATACTTCAGCTTTAAGCTTACAGTTGGTGTCTTCAAAGCCACATAATGATATCTGGCTGCAGAGCAGTTAGCACAATTCTCTTGACATCAGCCTGCTATTGTTGAGTAATGGCATACATTCAATAAATAAAAAGATGGTGTATTAACACCAAGTTTTGGTTGTGCTTAATGTTTCATTTTCACTTCTCCACAGCTGCCACCGCTCCCCTCCAGCACGCTGTGTTGCCAGAAGTTCTGCTGAGGAACAGCGTCCCGTTCGGACACGTCTGAAGGGTCTGGAGCTGCTCGTTCAGCTTCACAGCTTTAGAGGGCTGGGACACACGGCCACAGTCAAGTCCCTTGACTGTAACGCCAAGTCAAGCCGCTTTCACTGCCAACCACTAGCCGAGACAAAGAGGTCCCAAAGGCGGAAGAACAGCTCAGCGACCCTGCAGCACGGCTGACGCCCGTCCCTCCGCTCTCCATCCCTGCGCCCGGCGGCCCTTAGGGCGGGGGGAAGCCCCGGAGAGAGCCGCGGCCGTTAGAACCGTTCCCGGGCAGCCCGGGGAAGGAGGGCGGCGGCACTGGCACTCCCAGCGGAACGGGGGGGCCGCGGGCACAGCTGAGGGCGTCCCGGCCGCCCTCCTCCCCCCGTGCCCTTGGAAACGGAGACGGCGGGTCGGCGGCCCAGGAGGAACGGGGGACGCCCCGACCGCAGCCCGGGGCGGCGAGACCCGGCCGCGCCCGCTGTCCCGTCCCTCCCCCGCCTCACCTGAGTGCCCACCACCACGATCTGCGGCAGCTGGATGATGTCGGCCCCAACCGTGTTGAAGACGTCTTGCAGCTTGTTGATCACCGGGATCAGCGCCTCCATGGCGGCGGCGGCGGGCAGCCCGGCGGAGCCGGGGGAAGAGAGAAAGCCGGGGGAAGGCGTCAGCGATGAATGGGCGCGACGGGCAGCGGCTCCCGTCAGCCGCCTCCTCCGCCTGCCGCCATTGGCGCCGGCCCCCGCGCACGGCGCGGCCCCCAGCGGGCAGTGCGGGCTGAGCGCCGCGGGGCATCACGGGAGTTGTAGTGCTGGAGGGAGACCGCTCGGGCCTCCCGTCCGGGGCCGAAGGCCTTTGCGGGTCGCCCAGCGCGTCTGCTGTGGTCTCGCGTCGCAGCTCCGGCTCGGATTTTAATCTTTTCATGCAATAAAGCTGATTCTCGTCACCAGCAGCCTTGCGGCCCGCGGGCCGAGGCCCTGCCTCAGCCCACTGGAGGCAGTTCTCAGCAAGCAGCACACCCACCACGTTCATTCGGGACACTGGGCTTTGAACCGCAGAGTCGCTGAGATCGGAAGGGACCTCTGGGGATCGCATTAGTCCAACCCCGGACTAAAGAGGGTTCCCTACAGTTGGTTACACAGGAAAGCATCCAGGCAGGTTTTGAATATCTCCAGAGAAGGAGACCAGACCACAGTCTCTCTGGGCAGCCTGTTCCAGTGCTCTGTCAGCCTCAGAAAAGAAACTTTTTCTTGTGTTCACATGGAACTTCCCATGTTCCTGTTTGCATCCATTCCCCCTTCATCTGTCAGTGGGCACCGCCAAAAAGAGCCTGGCCCCAACCACTGGACACCTGCCCTTTAGATAGTCGTGAAATGTGGTAAGATCTCCCCTCAACCATTTCTTCCCCAGGCTGAACTGTTCCATGGCTTTCCACCCTTCCTCACCCAGCTGCGATCCTTCAGGCCCGCATCATCTTTGTGGACTTCCACTGGGTTCTCTTTAGGAGATCCCTGAAAACCCACAAAAAGCAGGAATGCATGCCCAACACGTGCCCAAATGCAACGAGGTGCCCAATGGGAAACAACCAAGTCAGTCAGCAGCCCACCTCACAGAGCCAAGAGAGCAGGAAAACAGTGCTGATGGGATCAGAGAAAAAGCATCAGCTGAAGGGGAGGCAAAAAACCAACAGAAGCTCAGCTCCTCTAAAATATGCAGCAGAAGGAATATTTTCCTAATCCTCTTCACATACCAAGAACTGCAGTGGGCAGTTTTAAAGATGTTACATTTCTTCTATTTGCTCTTTTGTGTATGTGTGTTTGTGTGTGTCTGTGGTATAAGTATTTTTGTTTGTGCTGTGAGTCAGCTCATCTCTTCATCTGAAATTTTTTACCTAGTATAGATAATAGAAGAGCTGGATAAGTTGTCTGCTGAGGTGTGGGGGGTGGATCACTGGGAGATCCAACACTCAGCTGCTTTGTACAAAAAGGTAGAATAAAACCAGATAATGATTTGCGATGCAAGATCACAACAAATAAAGCTGTCTGATCTTTAAAGGTCTTCCCTGAGAATGCACTGTCTCAAAACTGAATTGTGAGTAAGCTAGCACTGAATTGTAAAGCAGCTTTGTCCTCTCTTGTAAGCCAACAGAATACAAATGCTTCTCAAAATTTTAAATTCTGGATGAATTTAGAACTTGTATTTGTACGTATACAAATAAGTCTTTTCTAGTCTTCATTTCTTAAAACCCTCAAATGTTGAAAGAAACAACATACAAAAGGAATATATTTTTATTCATACATCTTTACAGCAGAGTTTTGTATTCTTACCCAGGAATTTTCATACTGCTTGCTACAGGACTGGTATTTCATGATAAAAGCAAAAAGATGGCTAAGCAGACAGTAACATTCAAAATATGAGTGTATTCAGCACAGAGAGAGATGATTAACACATGTAAAAATATATACAGAAGGATGAGAATGATCATCCTGGTGGCAAGAAGAAAGCAGGATGGGCTCTTATCATAGTCATGCAGTCACAATTATCTAGAAGGTTCAGCTTTAGGTGTGCTGAAGCCAATTGCTCTCAGAGCAATTAGGATAATTAATTACAATTTTTTGTAAGGATAATGAATACAATGTATTGCATATAAATATGTAAGTATGTGGAAATTAAACCTAGCTCTGGATGTTTCTGAGCTACTAGCGGTTGGAAGCTGGGCGAGTATCAAGCAAAAGCACTCTGTGCTTTCCCTTTAGTATGGCTGTTCTTAGAATTTAATCAGTGTAATATTTCATGAAGAACACAGTGAAAATATAATTTGCCAAAATGCGTAGAGATAACTTAACCTTCCCAGCAGAGATGTCAAAAATACCATCAGGGACACTATACCCACATGGAGAAACACAACTTAAATGGAGGAAATGAATTAATGAACAGAAGAGAAGGAAGAAGAAAGGACTAAAGAAGACATAAGATTAGGAAACACGAGAAAGAAAATCTTACCATATTGTCTATTTCTGGCTGAAAAGTGGGTTCTGGAAATACGTCTACTATAAAATGTTGTGTCTATTACCAACTTAACCAAATCCAGCAACTGTACCAAAGCAATAATCATTTTAGCAAGCAGTGGCCATCTCTAGCTTTAATTATCTAATTTCCTTAATAGACTCACATTGTACAGAGCAAGAAATTCAAAGATCAGATAAAAGGCAGTAGTAGACAGACTGTTTTTTACTAAAGGTTAATTAACATAAGAAACAGGAACTGCCACACCGAATCTGACCTGATATAAATCTATATCAGAATGTCATCTCTAAGAATGTTAAGCGCCAGCATTTCTGGGAAAACTATTAAAATACAGTAATAAGATCTTCTGATCGCAATCCTATGTACTAAATGATTTTGATTTTGTCTATACAATCTGAAGTAGACAGATCAATATGTCTTCTGTTTTATCAATGTTACTTGAAACCAGATTGTTTTATTTGCAATGTACCGTATAATATTTTTTGTGTGTGCTATCGAGTAGAATTCTTGGCTGCAGCAACATCCTGTGAGAGTAAATTTTATGACCTAATTACTGAAAAACAAACAAACAAAAAATTGGTGTCAGCTTTGAAATTCTCGTGTCCTAATTTCATTATAAGCTTGCTTGTTTTCATGTCTGAAATCAGAACAAAATTAACAAAATTTCCAGTCCTCCTTTTCCATGGTATGAATTTCCTTATACAGTTTTGCATCATCAGCTGCTTCTGGAATCTCCTTATACTGACATTCTGAGAAGGGCGGACAACTCATCTGCTATTAAGTGACTTCATGGCAGACAAGAAAACCACAAGCTGTGACAGTAAAGGTTACTTCCTTGCTGTCATATCTGTCTAGAGAAAGAAATATTTGATAACCACATTTTAAAGTTTCAGTGATCTAATGTAACATTTGCAGCTTTTGTAATCATGCAATATAGAGATTATATGGGTCCAGCAGAGCCTGATTTTTATGCGAAGTGAAATTGAATTACGTTTTTGTATCCTTCTGAGTCACTTCACCACAGCTGTAACTACATAGAACATCATGAAAGTAATGCCCCTTACTTATTTCCATGGAAACTACAACAGAAACAAAGAGCACAAAAACTCTATATGATAGAGCAAATTCTCAGTACAAAACACTACTTTTCAACATAGGTACCACCATGAGCTACACATTTTTGCCAGCAATAAATAAAGGCCTGCATGCTACACTCATGAAAATCTGTATCGGTGGAAGTGAGCCTCTGTTTCACAGCTGCTATGACAGTGTACTTGCTAGGAAAATGTTGCCCATACAGTCCATCTTCCATTGGTCCAAACAGATGGAAGTCAGAAGGTGCCAAATCTGGACTATATGGTGGATGCGGCAGGAGAGTCCAACCAAGGTTGACAATGTGATCTTCATACTGGTATGGCACCTGGCGTTATGGTGTTGCAAGGGAAAAGCTATCTTCCTTCCTGGCCTGACTCTGGAAGTTTGAGCGTTCAACTTAGTCAGTGTACTAATGTAGTAGTTCAGAGTTGATGGCTTGTATGAGTTCCAGGAAATCCAGAAGGATCACCCTTTTCCCATCCCAAAAGACAGCACACGTAATTCTACCATTTGAGTAATGCATCTTGAACTTCTGCTTTGATGGGGAATTTCCATTTTGCCAGCTCTCCATGAACTGCTGTTCTGACCGGCTCACAGTAGTGACACCGCTTTCTGTCACTGTTAGTGATATGATCCTGGAAACTGTCACCTTCAGCCTCCTATTGGTTCATATTACCCACTTGGCACAAAATTTGTAATATTCCAATGTTGATTTCCAATGCATATTCCAATCGATATTCAGCTCTGCACAGAGTTCCCTGCTTGCAATCTGTTGATTTGTGCGGATCAGCTGATTGAGACGACCTTCATTTCATGACATGACAGCTGTGCATGCATGTATGGAACATGGCTTGCCTTTCACATCGCTGTCACCACTGCCAAAACGTACCATCCACTGCCTCACTGTCCTCACATCCACTGTTTGGGCTCCATAAATGTTCAATAAGCCTCAATGAATGACAGTGGGTGCCATTTTTTCTGCACAAGAATTCAATAACATCACTTTGCTTCATATGTATTTCCATGTCAGACACCATTTAGTCAGACTGCCCCTCTGCTGCCATCTGTCACGCCGCAACAAAATGTAATGAATGGAATATTGGTGGGAAGGTTCAACCTCTACTGCCATACCACCAACATCTGCCTCCAACGTTCTGGGCCAACATAATAAAATAGGAGGCATCACTTTCAGAGCCACCCTCATGCAATAATTATTGATAGCACTTGCACCAGGCATCTGCACAGCGAGCGCCATTACAAGAAATGAATTCCTGAATTCCTTTGCTGACCCTTCTGGGGTGTTCTACATGGATTGCCCAAGTTGACACCTTTGAAACTTTTTTTCTTCCAGAAGAGTCAGAAATCTGAATTTTCCAATCTCTTGTCCAGAGATTCTGCTGATTTGGCAAGGCAAGCTCACCCTCACGCTTCATCCAATGATAAGAAGGTCACAATGCTGATACAATTGCCGAGATATGTGTAATCTATAGTGAGACTCAGCCTCTTGCAAAACAAAATAATTCTGGGGCAGAAAGGCATCTTTGCCAGACAAACTGTAAGCAGTAAACAACTGATTGTTCCTTTTATTCTTCGCTATATCTACAGGGAATTTATATATCTAAACACGTGGAATATTTGAGACACCACTCAGCCTCTCAAAACATGGTTGCAAAAATGATAGCAGCTTTATGTTAAGGAGGGGACAGGGAGCAGAAACCAAGAGCCAGAGGGCAAACCAAGCATTCAGAGTTTGATTAATCAATGACAAAGGCGGAGCATTCTGATAAGTGTTTGTAGGACATCAGCATTTCTGAAAAGGCCAGTGAGAGGAGACAGTTTTGGCTGGTGATAAAAATAATCTCCTTATCAGTCTAGACTGCTGTACCAGAGCTCTCCCCCCTACATCCCCACCTCAGTTGAGGTGGCCAGACTTTAGGGAATAGCAAACAGAATTTTCCTTGATTGAAAAATACAGCGCACACTTGGTTAGCTTTCAACTATACAAATATAACTAGAAAGGAAAGGAAAAATATACCCCATCGAAGAATTAAGATGCAACAGATTTGCTGGCATTCAGGAGCACTAGAGCCTTGTAACTTCTATTTCTGCTTCTGTTATTTTAAGAAGACTGTCTCCTGTGGTCTTTTTTTGCCATTTGTTAAGATAATACAGTATGCCAAAAAGAACACTGTCTCTATTTATCTATTACAATACAAACTTTTTTATGCATACTCCTTCTTATATTGTGATTGGCACTATTTTAAACAAAATATAATGATGAAAAGATAATGATGGAATGCATGTGGTTTATGTCATCACAGTCTGTGTGTGAGACTAATAGATACCTCTAGAGCCTGATTTGGTGGTTGGCAACGCTGCCTGCAGCAGGAGGGCTGGAACGTGATGGTCTTTGAGGTCTCTTCCAATCCAAGTGATTCTATGACTCTATGAACAACCTCAGCTTTTCAGTCAGGACAGATTTGTAATTCTGAAGTGGACCCAATATTTTTACCTGCCATGCTTCAGCACCAAAGAGTTGTATTGGTTTGCATCAATGAAAGCCTTTTCATATGAAACAGAAGAACATTTAGTCAATAGGGCCAGCTAATTGCCCGCCTGAAATCGAATTCCAGAATATAACATAGGTTCTTTTGTAAGTGCTGCTGGCCTTGAGCTAAAAGATTTGTATTCCCTTTTACAAGCTGAGAAGCATGCCAATAAGCCGGAACAGGCAAAGCAGGTAGTTCTACATAGTTATGTTATAAGTCTAAACTGAATTATGATTGTAATCTTATCTTCTTCCATCACTGGGCCATTCATTAAATTTCACAGAGTGGAAAGGCTTCTGCATGCAGTAGAAACCAGTCCAAAGCCCAGTCTAAAGACCCAAGAGAGTTCATTTCCATGTTCCCCATGCAAGATTGCTGAGATCGTCTGCCTTTGATAAGGCACAGTTGAGAACATGAGGCTATGCAAGACCAAAGAGCAGAGAGAGAGTAATCCTAGGTTCTGCTCTCAAGGCCATTTCTGTTTCTTAAATTGTTGGCTACGTTAATATCACAAATGGGCCAACCAAACCTAGACAAGTCTGGAGTCTTCCAGTTATGTAGGATGGGGCAGAGGAAATTTCACTTGGGAGTTTGGGGATCTAGGCCCAGGCTTTCATCTACCAAGGTAGATGTGACTTTTCCATCAGGAAAAGTCATTTGAAAAATATGCTGTAGCACAAAGACACGTGGGAGTCTGAGATAGACAACAAGTCTGCTCATGACACCTGAACACCATGTTTTAAAACAGATATGGCAATACAATCATGGACTAGATCTTAGGCAAACAAACTCTGTTGGATATATCCTGGTTTACCACATGAACTGGGTCTGACAGGGAAAAAATACTGTCAGAGTTGTCTGGTGCGTAGTGCCAAGGAGGCAGATGTGAGAGCGTTAATCATAAGGTTCTTCCTCTTGCTCATTAGAGACACCACAACACCTTTCAGACCAATCTCTTCAAAATGAAAAACAGTTTTAAGTATTCTGTTTACCAGAGGCTCCCATGTCAGGAAGCACTCACATTCCCACCGAACTTTCTTGGGACTGAGGCAGTACGGGTCAAGCTCTTACCTTGACTCAGGGGAGACAACGTCTGCTGTCCATACTGACCCCATGCTTGATAAGACTCCTGAACTATTTACTATGAAGTAAGACACATCAGTGCTTATTAAGCCTGTCGATATAAAGGAATTCATTAGGAGTTGAGATTATGGTTTTCCTGTTATCTGAATGTTATCATTATTTTCTCACTGAAGTACATTTTAAGGAACATTGTGTTCTTTTTGTCTCCTTATAGAACACACTGCATTCTGTTTAACCCAAGGAACACAGTGGTTTTGAAGCAGAGTTAATCACAAAGAAACAGGAAGTCAGAGAAATTACTGATAAAAATATGTAAGTAGAGAGGGAAGGCTTACCTGAGGCAGTTCAAATATGAATTTGTTTCTCGTGTTTGCAAACAGAAGAAAAAACAGAGGCTAAACAAATTCTTGTGCTCAACCCATTCCAGACAGGAACTAACAAATTAACGCCATTAACATTCCACTTTATTTTGAGGGAAATCTTTCTGAACCACTGTACCCAACTGCAGAACTCCAGCAATGAATCAGATGCAATCAGAACAAGGTTCAGTGTGCACACAGATAACGGAAATGGAGGCTACAACAGATGGTTCTGTTAAGTCACTCTTAGAAAAGAAGCAGCTGAGGTTAAATAGGCCTTCAGCTGGCAGAATGTGTGCTCAGCCAGTGAGTGAATTCAAAGAATCTAAGTTGTCTGTGCTTAGGATCATAGTCCTGCTAATTAATGGATTGCTTTTGCCTCACTCTACTTGAACTCAGTGCCCAAGAGGTTACACTGAACAACTGCTCAATGCCTTCTTTCTCCCTTTTGTTCAGAGCAGGGCTTGAGAAACGCTAAGAGTGCTATGGGGCCATACTGAACTTTTCTGTACTGGGTTGCTCATAAAGTATTCTCAAAGCGTCATAGAAAAGAACATTATTATTGCCATTAAACAACTTTGGATGTAAACTGTAAAGGATTACTGAGGCAACATCTTTGTCTTCCTGGTCTAAGACGTCATAGGATTATACACAGCCCTTTGTATATTTGGAATATATCTTCTACTCCCTTGGCTGTATTTTGGCACATTAGGTAACGCTGTTCCCAAACATAGCTCCTCACCATCACTTGCACAACTGGAAATGCTATTTTCATCAGCAGAAAAAATAAACAGTAGGTGGACAAAAGCAACCAACCATGAGAACAACAAAAAAGAATCAGCCAACAATACTTATTTAATGATGCTTTTATTTTACAGGATTTTTTTTTTTCTAAGTACTCAATGGAAATTAAAGTGCTTACTTTTTACAATTCTCCACCCACCTTAAAACCAAATATACATATATTACAGAAAGTATATACAATATCTGCAATTATTTTACATTCATATATTTTTGACCATAAAAATGACCACTTACATTTGCACAACTTTGAACGTCATTTAAATCTCACCTTTTAAATATTCTTCAGTTTATTTGCAAAACCAGAATAAATTTACACCTCTTCCAAATATTACTATTTTTACAAACAAAAAGTGTTTCTTAATTAAAACCAGAAATAATGTTTTCGTAATAAAGGGGAATTACAGTGCATAGCCTGTAATTCTGATGTCACATTACAGCTGATCCAGCTCCCACTAAAATTAATGTATTAACATGCCTTGAGGGTTGCAGAATAGGGAATGTGCTAATTGAAAAAAAAAACAACAACACAACAACAGTATTTCTATTGCAAACAATTGCCTGCATCCAACAAATCTGCCTTCTTTCTTAGAATTCTTAGGGCACATTATTGCAAAAATGCTTTGACACAATTCCCCCACTTTTTCTGAATGCTTTTACCATAGTTAATGAATCTACAAAGGATGAACTACAAAATAAAGTAGGTTGGTTTTATACAGGGGCTGAAAATATGTTTTGTTGATGGAAACCTGCTGAAATTTTAGTACAGAGAAAATAAGTTCTACATTCTCTTGTGTTAGGATGAAGGGATGAAAGCAAAATGCCATGGATGAATCTGGGCCTAATTGTAATCATGAAGTTTTACAGGAAGCAGCCTGAATGCATTACTGGATTTAGTCTGTTTTGGTTTTATATAGTTGGAAACAGTAATCGCGCCATAGAAGGAGGTCTAATTTTGTTAATTCTTTCTCCTGAAAAGCATGCTCAACACAATCAATACAGTCAATTATACTTTGAATGCAGCACAGTGTGTTTCTGATTGTAAAATACTCCTTGAAGCAGGTCATATGAACAATAGTCTCAATCATTACAGACACACACACATATATATACATACACACAGATACATATGTGTACGTATACATCCATAGACAAGAAGTTACAATTATGATCTGTTAGCGGAAAAGGAATTTAAGAAGCAATCTGACTAGCAGATTAAAACTCATCCAAGACACATGCTTCACTACAGCCCTATAAGTCAGCTGTGGGTGCATTCCTCATACCAATAGGGCCACAGAATGAAGAAAAAACATCACTCCATATATCTTGGTTCAAATTCCAAATAAGAGTACACCACAGTTTAAGACTGATCCCCCTTTTATTGATGGATTTATCTTAAGGATAGTTAAGTCTGCCACAAAATTCCTTCTTTACTCCAATCACTTTCAGATTATCATCTGTCTCCACTCACTCCTACACCAACTGTCTCCAAGTGAAACCCCTCAGAAGCTCAGCTGAGCACTGTGATGCACCTGGAAGTCAGGAAGTCAGCAGGTCTTAAAGCAGAGTAAGACTGATTTTCCACCCATGTCTTTATAAAATGTAAGGTAGATTCCATGAGTATTTAAGTCTAGCAGGTATATGATAGTTTACACCTGCTAAGGATTTCAAAATATATCTACAGATAAAGCTCATTTTTAATTACTCAGAAATTATTTCTACGTGAAATGCCTGATTGTTTTCTTGAAATCCCCTTTCTTCAGTATAAGGAACCACAGCCATTTGTTCATTTTATTTAATCACGATATGAAAAGCAGCCCAGTTTTTATACTAGTTGTATGGTGAGAAGTACTTAAAAAAAGAAACAAAAAACGAAAAACACAGTGAATCCCCTGAGTCCCCAAGAACCTGTCAGATGCTTCCACATCCTTTCCAGACATTTTAAAGTGTATATATATTTATCTTTTTTTTTCTCTTGACTCCACTCAGAGCTCTTTAGAATATACATCTATTCTTAACCTCAACTAAAACTTATGCAAGTGATAGTGTATTTATTCTACATTTAATCCATGCCTTGGTTTCATCCATATTTTAAACATGAATAATAAGCCTCTTTTATATAAAAGGGATTTAGAGAAGACTGATAAAGCACTTCAAGATGGTTTTGCATAAAAAAAGGTGCCACTATATTACATGCATTTAAACAGTTTAATATTCTGCTCCAAATAGAAGATAATGTTTTTTTATTCTCAATATCTGTTTTATACATAAAAATTAAACACCTTTTGGAATAAACAGAACTATTCAATGTAAAGTGATCTGAACGTACTAGATGCTAGCAGTTTTACAGCAGCTCTTCAACTAAGCACAACTGCCTGATACCAAAAACAATTTTTATGGGACCCGGAAGAATGATGTAGACATCATAATATATTATCTTTCCATAACAGGGCGAAAAATATCATATCATTTTGAAAATATAATATGCTCCAAACAAATATCATGGTAAAAATTTGTGTTTGAACACAGACAAATCACACAGAATTGCTTCATCTGTTTCAAATTGCACTGTAGGCTGATCAGTCTTAGGTAGAAGTGAGCATTTCCTGAACACGAGAATTGAAACTCAGTTTAAATAATGCAGCAGAGCGACTCACATACATTCATGTATTATGAATGAATGCTCACTTATGTTTTGTTTTCCTCACACACATAGTTTCATGCTAATAAATACTTAAAAAAATAACAATCAGCTGAAATGGGAACAGCCTACACCGTATCAGAACGATGGCTTTGACTGCTTTGGTCATGACACTTCAGCCACAGCGCTTACTACTTAATATGTTTCCCTTTGCAGTTATAAGAACAAGCTTTGGATACCATAGGCAGGGAGATGACCTGTGGAGAATGGCATAAAACTGCTAAGGTGGTTAAATCTAGAAGCAACTTCTCATACACAGAGAACCACCCATTTGTGTGCCATTATCTTCTCAGTCAGAATGTAGTAATTCTGACCAAGCAATTAAGAGAACATGAATGAGTTTTTGCTAGGGTAAATAAAATATTCCACTGTATAAACTTTAATTGTTGAAATAGAACATGAAGCTAAAATCAAAATAAGTAACTACTGCTAATAATATAATAACAATGCTAATTTAATTCCACATTATGTCCACATGCAGAGCTTAATCTAGGATATGTTGAAACCACTGAAGCAGCTTCAGATAGTCAATACCACCATAACAATAAAGCAGCCCAGAAATTGCTGCTTCTAATGTTCTCCTAATTATTTCGCTGGAAATGGGTCTTCCTATTTGGCTCAGAATTAAATTTGCAAGATCTCAGAATACAGAATGTAGTAAATGATTGCAACTGTTTCACCACATTGAGTATCATTCAGTCAGTCTTATTTTTTAAGGCAAGGGTCTCTTTTTCAGGTAGATTCACCCCTCTACAACTTGAATGTAGGAAGTGATTTTTTTATACATGAGGTTGTATAAAAAGGTGACCCTGCAGATCCCACATGTGCACTGGAGACTCTTTCAGGAGACACCCCCCTTTCTAAGAGAGCTCTCTCTGTCTGTCTGAATGTTCCCCTCTCTCTTGCCAAGGTACACACAAGATGCAGCACGCTGCTACACAGACCCGAGTGAAGATTTGATGGAACTTAGCAACGCAAACCCTAAACACCTTAAGCTGCCCATAACTACAGGTGAATACAGCTGGAAGTAGAAGTAACTTATCACCTCGCAAAGAATTACAGAAGAGCTTGCATTCCAGATAAAAGCAGTACTAGGCTTACAAACATAGTAATCTGAACAGGTGGAGCACCCACGGAAGAATTCAGAACTGACATGCACAGTAAGCAGCAGGATTAGCGCCCGGCAATGCCATGCCTTGACTATTACCAACGCTAGTGTAAAGCTTTGAAGTCTAAAAGCCATTGTAAATTTTGGATTTGTGCAGGTGAGAGCAAAATCCAGCCTACTAACATGAAGTTGTGACTTTCTTACTGAAAAATGGCAAGTGCTGTGTACTCAGGTGCGTACAATGCTAAAAACAGCGTTTACTGTAACAATCCTTTGTTAAGTGTTAAGTAAAATAAGCACTTTTTTCTAGTGTTGAAGAAAAGAGTAAAGTAGGAGTTTAGTCAACACTTCATTTGGAAATTTCATTATAAAAAGTGGTAACTGAAATCTGCCCTCATGTTACCAACAAAACTGGACTTAAACCTGAGCGCTTCATCGTCTTATGTTTTAAAATATGGACAGCAGTTATACTGAGTAGTAACACTTCTGGATGCTCTCATGATAAGCTGAGTGTAGAACTTACATAATTCCCTTCCTCAAGATTTGCAGGCTCATATTTCATACTAAATGCATATAAAGCAGTCTCCATATTACAACAGCGATCGTTGGAGACTGCTGTCATAAATAAGTAGTATAGTATCTAGTTTTCTGCAAAAAATCACAATGCTTAGGTTCAAAATGTTATTTCGTTCCAATAACCGTAATAACAAAAATACCTGTTCCCAGAAGATTAACAGAATCTGTTGATTATCTCAATCTGCATTCTGCATTTTAGTAATGAACTGCTGCACTCTTATAAGATAACAGTGGTAGGACACTGAAGAAAAATGACTTCTCTTTTAAACACAACTGGAACTTATTTGTCCATTGCATGCCACTTATGTTACTGCTATTTTTTTTAATGCATAAAAATATCAAGATCATTAAGTGTCAGCTATTAAAACAAATCACTGAACAGTATTTGCTAATTTAGGACAGTTTAATTTCAAATAGAAAACATGCTTTTTAAATAAATTATTCATTAACAGGAACCCAGTCTCAGGAAATAAGAGCACAAATTGAATATTGTACATTTTAACACTGTACATATATTATATACTTCTCATCTTTTATGTATTCCTTTCTAGACTGAAAATCATTATATTGTTTTCTTGATAAACTGAAACTTTAAAAGCCAGTATACCTGTAAAAGCAATTTACATTACTTTAATTAAAAAGAAACAAATGAATACAACATATGTACAGATCTGTGGAATTCAGCCTACAAACTACTTACATTAAACCAAACTATCCCTGTATATTTAACTACAGATCTATTTTGGCAATGTGGAGGTATATCTTTTATCCTGTTGCAACTCCTAATACGTAAGCAGGAAGCTTCAGTATTTGCACTCATGATGATAGTAGCAAACATGAATCAAAGAGCAACTTCCAAAAAGAAAATCTGCATCACAATCAACAAGTAGAATGGTAAAGTTAGTAGGTATTAATAGTATTCACATTTTTTAAAAGTCTCTGAAGTGGACCTGTACATCACTCTTCTTGACAGAACATAAATATACGAAAGAAATCCCTAAGAAAGACCAGAATTTTTCCCAAACATAAAGTGCTAAGACATATATGGTAGTAAGAAGTTCTGTTTTTGTTTTTTTCTTTTTGTTTGATTGAGCAAAGAAAGGTTAAGAGGTTAGCCTTCCTCAAAGGTTAACCACAAATTCAATTGAATATTTTAAAAACACCACGTGTTCTTGGGCTTCAGCATTCAGATGTTTTAGAAGGTTCGGGTTGTTCTTCTAAATTCACTTGCAGTTCATTTTGACATTCTGATGTCTCACCTTTGACAGCTAAATGGATAACTTTTAACCATTTCTGTTTTAGTTCCTCATTGTCTGCAGCAAAGCTGTGCACAGACTTCGACTGGGTCAGTTTGAAGCTGTGTGGGAGGTCAGCACTTCTTGGGGTGTCATCCACTGTATAGCCCAGAAGTGGAATGGTAGCCAGAGCTTTAACATCCTAAGAAGGAGAAGTACCTGATTAGAAACAGCCAATTAATTTGCCTGCCTGCTGAGTTTCATTTACTACACCAGCTGATAAAAACACTTGCATCTTTCCTCCATTACCAAGGTATCTGATTTCTCTTCCTCAGATGTCAATGTTAATAATTACTAAAAGCTTTTCTATTTCCTCTCTTGGCTTACCTGTGGAGCACCATACATGTACAGGACAACAGCTTCCTGTTTAGGTATAACACACCATGCTTTCTGCCAGGGCTTTGATTTTTCCATGTACTGAAGAAAGCTACATATGACACTATTTCCAGAGACTTCAGCAGATTCGATCTAGGATAGCATAAAGCATAAAGAGGAAGGTAAGCTTTCATTAATAAAGGCTAAAACCCACAGAACAGAAAGGCTGAAATACACCACTAGTCATAACACATCTTGGATAATATTGGCAAAAGAGCTTGAGCAAGTAAGATAATGAATGAATGACCTGATTAGGGAGATTATATAAGTGTTACATACACAGGGTCACAAAACGTACTCTCTAATGCACATGAATCTGTTCCTTCTTTCACCAGTAATTTTGGATTACACACTTTTAGATGGCCAAATATTTTTCCTCCTACTGCAGCCTTTCTCTGTATTTTAGTATCCGCAACAAGGTTTTATTTCTAAGGTAACTTCATGTAAGGCATTGAAATGCTACTGACTATCCAATAGGACAACCATTTTATTTCATCAACAAAATGCTATGACAAGATCTAATGCAAACGCATTCTAAAGATAACATAAGAAAGCAAGCACTAATTCTAGACAGAACATTAGGTGAACTGCTCAAACTCTGAGGGCAGGATGACACGCTTCTCAGGTTAAATGTTGATGCCAAGAGGAATAGGAAGAGCACAAAATGACTACATGCTAATACTTCCTTAGCTCTATTCCTTTCCCACTCAGTAGTGATGCAGTCTGAGTGCTGCCACAAGGTAGTCAATCACTTCGTTGCCATGAGAAACAGCATGCAGACAGTTGTTTCTTCAGCTACCTTAAAAAGCCACCATGCCAAGAAACAGCAGTCCCTTGATTATTTAGTGCACTAGTGGAGTCCTGTAGCAGAATTGTGACAGATGAATGGTGAAACAAATAATCCATCAGATGAGATGAATTTGTTCCATGTGTCTTTTATGTCCCTCAAACACAAAAAAGCCCCACAAGAATAATACCACATGTGATATTTTTTAAATTACATACCTCCAGGATGCCTTTCTTCTTCTTTTCCTCACTGTCAGTACAACCAATTATAACATGATAGCAGTCCTTACAAACTTTATTCAATTTATTGCCATCGTACTCAAGATGTGCCTTATAATCAGAACATTTCCAGCAAACCACCTTAGAAACAAACAAAACAAAAAAGAGAAGCAGACATATAAATTGTAAGTATTTATAAAATTTCATGAAAACAATTTAATTAGAAGTTCGTATTATATCTAATAGCAATGTATTCAATTATGAAGAAAAAGATAATGGCTATTGTGTCATAAATAGTTCAATTGAAAATAGTATTTTTCCAAATTTGTGCCACTGATTCTTAACTAGAAGTGTTCTTCACTATTTACACTACTACTCTGTACAAAATCCTATTAGTCTTTCAATTATAACTGTAAACTAAAGATAGGAATAGAATTAGAAGATAGGACAAGCTATGCTGCAGGAAGAGAGTCTCACATTTTCTTTACATATCAACCTGAAAAGGTGCAGTCACCATTTTGTTTTCCACATAACCCCAGAAATGCATAACTGGGATGTACTTCAAGAGAGAAAAAAATTAAAATTCATCAGAACTGTCTAAATTTTTAACCTGTTAATAATGAACTTACAGTTTCAGAATCTGTTCATGAGTAATAAGTAAAACTAGTAACAATAAATAATAAGGAAATTCATAAGTAAGTACATGTTACACTGCTGATATTTCTTTCTAAGAAATATTTTAGAAAATTGACATGCAAAAAGATCTGAAGGAAGTTCTTTCATTAGAAATATTTTCCTACAGGAACGTTCTTTCAGCTGAAAAAGATGCCCTGCATAAAACAGTGAGAAGAGCCATTTCAGTAAAGTAAGGTAGATCAGTGACTTGAGCAACCCAAAGACTTGAACAAAATTTTATTAAGAGCCAAGGATCTGTAGTAGTAACCTAGCTAACTACCTTCAGCCAGTATCCATAGAGAACACTCGGTTTTGTTTCCTGTTATTCTCTTCTGGAAAGACACTCTCACTGACCAAATAATTCCCAATAGAAATGTATTCTAAAATCAAAATGGAAGGAGATGTGATAGAACTCAAGTAGGAGTCCAAACTCCAAAAGAGAAATAAGGGTAAAGGTGTGATCTTCAGATTATGGAGGAGTGTTAAAATAGAACAATTTGGATAGCAATAAAACAGATGATGACTGTGTAATCAATGATTTCGAGCTTCTGAATAAGTCTCTAGTGTTCAGCAAAGAACAAAAGCAGAGCTGTGAATGCAATAAGCCTTCACATGACATATGAACATTAGAAAGAAGCCATACGAGACAACCTATATATAAAAAAAAATGAAACCTGGGCTTGCACTACCATCTACTGGAGAAAGGAACAGATGCTGACTAGCAAGAAAAAAAAGAAAAAACAAGCACAGGATGTTTGCTCTTCTATTAACTTCTGAAAACTCTTATGTCATTCTACTGTGTTTAATTACTTTAATGTGATGTGCTATTGTAGCCTCATGTATGGAAAATACTCTCTTCTTCCTACCTTATCCTTCTCTTATGCTTCAGATGCTCACAGAACTGAACACTGAAATCAGCTGGTAAAAGCTCTAAGACTACCCAAAGACAATGTTTTAACAGCTCCGCTTCATGATCTGCTTGCAAATAAGAGAGGTGGTACAAAATGGGAACAGGAGGCAGCCAGCACTGTCAGAGGTAATGCAGGTTTATGCTATTTAAACAATCTTCAACCTGTTGAGATCAGCGGGGGCCACTCAGAAGTAACACAGCACTCAGGATGTTTTCCACAAATGCACATCTTCCTCTGCTGCAAATTACTTTCAAATTTGCTGTGCCAACTAACTTGGACAGAAGATTCTTTGTGGTGCTCTCCACAGATTCTCATCTCAGTCACAAGCGCAGTAACAAACTGCAGTATTACAGACAGCCACCAGAAGTCAGCTGAGCGCTCAGAGCCATGTCTAAGCCAGCTCACCTACGGCAGTTTCATACTTACGTGTCCACACGCTCGGCAGTGGTGCCGCCTTCTTGTCAGTGCATTGAAGGGCTCCTTGCATTTCATGCACATGGTCACTTCATTGTCTCGGATCCACCTTGGCGCCCTTTTCCCAAGCTCAGCGTTCTGAAGAGGGCAGGGGAAGGATGGAAGGATAAAAAAAAAACAACAACAAACAAACAGTTGTACAGAAATTTTAATAGAGAAAATTATTATTCTCTTCCTCTGGAACGGAAATGGCAAAACACAGTTCTAGATGCATTTTGAAATCTATACAAGAAATAACAAAGAACACAGTCAAAAACGATTATGCACGAATGAAAGGATACACTGTTATGCATTTCAAGGGGAAAAATAAAAAAAAGACTCGTTTATAAGATTTGGCATTATGAGGAAAAACAATTACAAGCAAAATGACTACTTTGTACTTCTTTTGCTCTAAGGATAATTAGCTGGAAAATAAAGCTGCTTCTGATTTATTATTTTTTTTCCAGCTATTGAAGAACAAAATGGGTAACAACAGGGTTACAAAGGAATAAAAGTAACTTACAGAAACCTCCACGGGCATGTCTTCATATTCCTTAGCAATAGCATTTCTGAAAGTTTCATTTCTCTGCTGAAAAGCTTCTATGGTATTCTGAAGCGCCTAGGGAAACAATAGAAAAACTTCTGAAGTATACTACACTTCTAATGGACAGTCTGCATTCTGACCATTTATTGATCAGCAGAAAGAAACTACAGCCAGAAAATACGAATATTGCTTTTTGATTGCTTCAGTGAAAATGCATTTAAAAAAAAAAAATAAAAAAAAAAAACAAATGTAGAAGGATTTACCTTTATCCATTCTTCCTTGTCTTGTTCAGAACTAAAAGAAATATTTGACACATTAGTCCAAAACTAGTTCAGAAAACATTATTTCACTATCAGCAACTTCCTGCAAAAGCCAAGAATCTGAATTAATTTTCATTAATTCAAAATCAGACAACACTGCTAATTAACTAAAGCAGACAAACAGAACAACTCACAAATAGTAGTATTCCCATTGTTGATTACTTCTTTTGTTTTTTAAAGAGCAGGACAGAAAGGAAGGGAGGAAAATGTAAACTATAGGTGTAGGTGTATTTTGTTCTCTCATTTCGTGCACTACTGAGTTCACATCAACACATGTTTCTCCTGTATATCTACCTATCTACCAGACTTTATCCTTTCAGAAAATAATTTTCTTACTGCTTTTGTTCCTTTGTTTAAATTTTCCTACAGTGGCAATAAAAATATCCAATGGAAAACTCTTCAAGGTTATGAACCAGATCACTGACCTTTTAGTGTTTAGATGGACTACAGATGACTTAATAGTAAGTACAGATAGAGTATACAGATGAAACAGATTAGATAGAGGAAATACATTAAACTCCAACCCTGCATGATAGATTTCTCTTTAAAATACATCAATAGGACTTTAACATTCAAATCTTTAGAAAAGTTACTTTTTTAAAATAGTAGCGCCATTAGAAACTGCTGGACAGCGATGGTAACCAATACAGTTTATCTGCAAGCTTTAAGTCATAAAGATAAGAATTAGCACCAAAATATATCTCTCTCTTTGAAAGTGATGGTCAACAATGTGGAAAAAATACTGCTGTAGCCGTATCATGCCTGATGTGCAAAATTTCAGTTTGTAATGGATTGCTACGAAGGACGCGAAAGACAACTTTAACAACACCTCAATAAAAATGATTCTTCATTCACACATTGTTGTCCAATATTACTGCAATTTGTTAGGTAGTAGAATGCTTAACAAGTATTTCCTATTTCCACCTACCATCCTTACATCAGGTAGAAAAACTGTCTTAGACAAAATAGTTCTCCTTCCCTGCTTATGCTAAAAAAAAACAAAAGCCGAGCTATTGAACATCACACCAGATTAGCAACCTCTCAAAGAAACAATTTACCAGCTATTTAAAACTACTGATGGAAAGTACCCTCAAATAGTATTCTGAAAAATAAATAAATAAAAGCATACTAGTAAAGAAAATTCCAAGGATAAACTAATCATAAAGTTAATAGAAACTCCTGAATTGGGGATATTAAGGCATAG
The DNA here is from genome assembly GCF_019232065.1 of Centrocercus urophasianus. NCBI lineage: Eukaryota > Metazoa > Chordata > Aves > Galliformes > Phasianidae > Centrocercus > Centrocercus urophasianus. The sequence continues at coordinate 9,109,559 of NW_024885344.1, forward strand.
AGTACACAAAATAAACATATTTTAACCAAGACTTGAATAATCTACTTTAATAAGATTTCAGTCAGTACTTTTTTTTTCTCCATAATTTTGTACAGATTTAATGCATTAAAATTGTTCATAAAACAATACATAAAGATGGGTACTTCTCAAACTAATGCAATAACCTAAATTACTGATAATTTGGGAAACATACCAAGATAATCTCACTTTGTTGTAGCCTTCTTCTTCCAAATAAAAAGTACTTCACAACTGGTACAACAAGATGCCATTTTATACCACTGAAGTAGATATGTGGCATAACTGCTTGGCAAATACTTAGCAAAAAGCCATGCATCAATTGATAATGGAAGTGACTGACAGCAAAAACAACTTTATTCCAGAAGTCTTCTAGATTTGAATGAAAAGGTTTTTCCTGCCATTTTTGAAAACGAGTATTTATTATTGTATTGAATTTCAAATTATAGAGTAGGCCAGTTGTTGTGTGCTGTTACACTTCTGTATTCACTTCTGTTACTCTTCAGTATTTTTCCATGAAGAAAAATATCCTGCAGTATTGATAACAATTTGATAGCAAGCTATAGTCTGTCCCCAAATGTATGGTGTAGACACAGAACTGTGTCACCATAGATATCATTATCAAGTTGCAATTACATCCTGATTACTATGAATAAGACCTTAAAGAAGCTCCAACAGTTAGGTGGATGTTAAACTTGCCCTACTTTATTTGAGGTAGCACAGACAGGGAAAATTTAGTCTTAGCAATGCAAAAAGAAGCAACAGAAAGGTAACCCAGCGAGAAAAAGATGAGAGGACTAATAATAAAATGAAGAAGAGTGCCATTTAGAAGAGTGCAATTGGAAGGCAAGGAGCCAAGAAATAAAAGAACTTGTCTTTCAGATTGATCTCTGGAATCAGAGGAAAATAAACAGATCTGAAAATGGAGGAAAGTAGATACCCATCCATCTACCACTATACAGAGCTACATTCTGGAGACATACCCCCACCAGATTGTTTTGTTGGATGGATGAACCCTGAGTTGAACTGATCCATTTGTACCAAAGTGGTTCAGGTACCAGAGGCAGCAGCACTGCTCAGATTAATACTCAGTGTCTCGAAACTCCTGATGAAGCCAGACAGTTCACCTTTGCATACACTGATCTCAATTTTCCAGGCAGCTCACTCACAACTGTCTTGGGTATTTCAGCAAGGAAAGACAACACACTATATATCCTGTAGCTGCATCTTCCACTCCAAGAGAATTTCAGAATGACAATTTATGCATTTTGCTGCCTATGTTATTTTTAAAACACTGCTATTACGATGAAACACATTCTATCTTCTTTCAAATCTATCAGATTGATTTATGTATGTATAAACTTAATCCTCCATAAAAAGCCGAAAGACTTCTCTTACCTGGCCTGCAACTCCAGCGTTCGCTCTTTTCCAGACACTTGAAAAGTGTGTGGGTATTCTTCATTATGAGTTTCTATAATCTTCATACCATCTATGCCAACTCTGGTTCGAACTGAGAACTTTGATCCTACCAAGCTGAATTTGGGGACGCAGTAGAGCAACATATTGTTAAACTGGGGAGAAAAATAGGTACATAGCTTTACATTAACAAAAACACAGAAAACAGCCAGTTCCTACAGAGAACTGTACAATATCACAAGCTAAACTAAATAGATGGAAAGTGGGTTCTTTTCTGCTTAGCTGATACATGCAGAGACCAAAACTGTAATGCAAGACATCTTTTTTCTAATATTTTTATGGGATTTAGAAATAAAATTTAAGGTCAGGCCCAACAGCTATCAGAATAATTGCTCTGTATATACAGCAGTCGTCATAATGTTTATTATCTACTATGCTTAGCAACAGGACAAGGGCAATTGGATGTGAACTGGAAGAGGGTCGTTTTAGACTAGATACTAAGAAGAAGTTCTTTACTGTGAGGGTGGTGAGACACTGGAACAGGCTACCCAGATACATTGTGGATGCTCCCTGCCTGGAAGCATTCAAGGCCAGTCTGGATGGGGCTTTGAGGAACCTGGTCTAGAGGGAGATGTCCCTGCCTATAACAGAGGGGTCGGAACTACACGATCTTAAAGGTCCCTTCCTATGATTCTATGCTCCAGCTGGATATTTTATGCCATTGTAATATTCACATGCCTCAGTTCTGCAGAAACTATTCTAAATTGCACAATAAGAACTCTGCTCTTCTGTATAAATTCATTTTCACCCTCTACCAAATAACGTAGTATTGTAGAATCTGCAACTACTACTATTAGACAAGGATATGGGTCATTTCTCCAAAAGAAATGAATACTGTGGTCTTACAGTTTTCATTCATAGAAAACGTCAATATAACGTGAAAAAAAAAATACATGAGCAGGACAAATATATATTCCTTTATTAAAGACTAGAACATTTACATTCTTATGTAAATGCCCAAACTGCCAGACAAGGAATATATTTCTTAAATAAGCTCTAGTGCATTTAGTTCTCTCATATCTTTCCTCACATTTTCTCTGTATTTTTTAAAAAGAGATACTCATCCCTTTTGAACTTGTCACCTTTCGTGTTAAGCAATGAACTGCATCGCACCTTTTCCAGGGGAGCTTTAAAGGGCACATGCTGTAGTCTGTTATTCCTAAGAGAAGAAATGGGCTCCTGTCAAGAGGATGAACTGCCATAACAACAAGTTTCCACAGGACCGTGAGGCTTACACGAGCACCAAGACACACAATCTATCGGGACTGAAATCCCGAGCATCTACATTTCTGTTTTATGAGAACTACAAAGTTCCCATGCTCTAGAACACAAGTGTCCAACCTTTTGGTTTGCCTGGACTGCACTGAGTGAAGATGAATTGTCATGGGCTGCACATACAGTTATTGTATGTAAGTAACAATTTTTTATTTTTTACTTTTTAATATTAAAACATAAAACGAGTGGGTTGGACCTGCATTTAACATCGGCAGATATTTTTTAACAATGAGTTGTTAGGTGCTGGTTCAGTTCTGAACAGTATTCTCATGTCCTTCTATAAGCAGCATAGGGTTTGTTCAAGCTTAAGTATCATTAGAGGAAAGGTTACTCATTGACATCAACTAGAAGAGAATTTGCCTCTCTCTTTCGCAGATCTTTCAAGTCTAGAAAGACATACAGCCACCCTTGCATCATACTCACAAGGAAAAGGTGCCGTTCTTGAGCAGATGTATTGCGAGCAGCAAGTTTAAGGATCTGTCCTTCTTTTATCAGTTCATTTGAAGGGTTCACAATGTCTTCCTCTTCTCCCAGCATCTCATATATCTCTAACAATTTCTTTAGATTCTCCTGTTCACGGAAAACACAATTACAAAGCTTATGAATTAACAGCACTGATCTTAATGCATTTTAAAGGAAATGCCAGGAGCTTGTGTCAGTCTGGAAATGTTAGTTTTGTAACAAATATTTTATATATATATATATATATATATATATATATATATATAGCTGGTATACATAGTCAACCATGCAGATTGATTAATCAAGTTGATACAGCTTTAAGAAACATTATGATAGTCTTTAAAAATGTTGGTATATATAGAGCATGCACAATTTATTGTCCAAAATTTCAAAATACTAATTAAGTATTCAGAATACGTAATGTATACCTATCATGTCAGTCTGATAACAGTAGGGAAACAGTAACTATTTTTTACAAACATTATTTTTTCACCAACAGAAACAGATGCAACAAGGTTAAGAGTCCAAGATATTTGAACCTGGAACTTGCAGGTTAGGTACACTGTCAAATTTTGTTTATCATCTCCAGGAACATATAAACACAGTGAGTAGAAGCAATCACTTGGACAAAGGCAGTAATGTTTTTCCCTTTTAGGAAAAATGTTCAATTCACATTCTGAGCTTCACTAAATACTCAAGCACAATATTTTTAAAAATAAACAGTAAAAAAGAATAATTTACCATTTTCCTTATTGCACTATTTGAGTGGCTTGCTGCAGTGGATATAATTTCCAGGGATTCTAGATAAAAGGAAAAAAAAAAAGAAAAAGAAAGAAAAGCAAAACAAAAAGCTGCATTTTCATGTGTATTTCTATTTCACAGAAAAATTTCTACAAAACTATGCTTGTAATTTTTACACAAATTACACACTATGATGAATTCATTACATTATCAATGAAAACTAACAAAGGTAAAGTGGACAACACAAGAAATTTAGTAACCAAATGGAAATAATAATCAGGAAAAATCAGAAGAGAATTATTGTAGATTACCTTAAGGTGAGCTTCAATACTTAAAATCACACTGTTGTGACAGGAACAGTCACGGTTCTCTCACCTCTTTTCACAAAGTACTCCAGAATGTCACACAATATTTTTTTTTTTTAGTTCAGACACCTCATATTACTAATACTGATTACTAATAATGAAATACAGATAGGAAAAACATTGAAAATTGATTTTTCTTTTTCCCTGTAAGAGTTTAAAACCAAAACAGTCTAAATCTTCCTCTTTTTTTTTCCAAATAAAATAAAATACATGTGCATAAAAAAATAATCTGATGAGTAAAAGCAAACAAAAAAAAACACTTGAGCGCAATTCCAAAATCAAAGCAAAACTAACATACTCTATTAGAATAACTAAAGGCTTTACAGTTTCTATACTAATTTCATCTACTTTTCAAATATTTTTCCAAAGAATCCTACTATTCCACTGAATAAATGCTACCACTCTGTCTGCAGTGTTTTTCTTTTCACTTTTTTCCCTGCAGATAGTTTCAATTTACAGCATCCCCTTACTAAAAGCTTATTACCGCTATTTTATCAACTAGTAGATATTTACTTTCAGCATCTTTCCAGTCTAGGGAGTCCTGAGGCAATTTCCTTAGGTAGTCCTTTAGAAGCATCTCATAGCGTGGAATGCGTTGTACAGGCTCTAGCATGTGATGTTGTAATGTCAAACTTCCACACACTTTTTCCTTCTAAAAAATTGCAAACATATTTCAGTGTGGTAAGCAAAAATACTACTTCACAAGGATTCAGTAGAATAAAAATTATAATAGATAAAACAAATAATGTATTTTAGAAACATGCATGACAGATCTTCTGAAAAAAAAATTACAAAACCTACTTTAACACGGCAAATAGTTTGAAGTACTTTCCTAAATGTAATTGTAAAAATAATATCCTAAATATTCAGCAGAATGTATAAAAGGAAGCCCTACCAAAAAAACTCCCCAGCACCAGCATACTTTACCATTCTTTTTGTAATAACTCTGAGAATCAGACAAGGAGCACTGAGTTCATATGAACAGGTCAGGATCATGTGTTAGAAAAAGTCTCTTAAATGAGCAATAAAGGTCTATTTTATCTCTTTGAGGAGAGAAACTCTAACTTTCTTAGAGTTTTATTCATACTTGGGGATGTTGTATCGTTTTAAGATGCATATTCTTTTCCATAAACTTAGATGTAATTAAAAGATTACATTCAAATACACATAATTGCCTTCCTTGGTTTAGAATCAAGATGCCCTTTATTGCAATGAAATTTAAGCAGAAATATCTTGCAGTATTTCAAGATGTTGGGTGTGCAGGACAAAGATACATACCTGCCTTTCACAGAGAAACCTACAGGGAGCACTACAGCATATGAAACACACTCTTTGGAAGAACAGTGCTCTGCTGTCAAGACTCCTTTCACTTTTTACGGTTCAGCATATTGTATTTCAGACCTACTTCCAAAGCTAAGTGTTCTGCATAAACAGCACTGGTGTGAGCCAACAGAATACCTGCAGATTCAGCACGAAGATCTATAGCTGCACTGATGCACGATTTTATCTTAAAACTATTTACTCTCAGTATCTATGACAAAAATATATTTAGTCTTCCCATGTTTCAAGCTTTACACATTGGCCCTCTGTGATGCAGTGGAAAGTTTGGATTTATGTGGGTATTTATGCACATGTGAAGAGAGAAAGAGAAGAAAAACTGCAGCATGAAGTGGAGAAAAGAAAACCTTACTTCTAGAGGATTCTGTAATGTTCTGTTTTATTCTTTTTTCTCCTAAAATCCTAAACATCTTTATACATGCTTGTACTACTTGCAGCTCTACATTATTCTCCACATTACCTGAATATCTTGAATGATGAATTTAAATTGAGGTGACCGTTCAGTCCATGTTTTCACCAATTCCATTGCATTATCAAAATTCTTCACGTACTCTCCGTACATCTTGAGAAAAGGAGCTAATTTCTGCAGAATATCTCCAATTCTGGGGGTGGTAGTCCTGCAAAGTAAGAGAGTGGAATCTCAGAGCAGACAGAAAAGAAGAAAGTCACACATGGTTATCAAAAAGTTTCAAGCATTTAACAGAGAATCCTTCTGCTTGGAATCACCTTGTGTAGAGTTTCAACACAACTGTCAAAGAGGAACTGAATTAACATGGAAAGAGCTTCTGCATTCTCTTTGGTGATGTATGAGCATTACAGACTAAATGAAACACTAAAGGAAGAAAGCTATTTACAGTGAAAAGCTTGAAAGTCTTTTTTTTTTTTACAAAACACAACCTAAATTCTTTTACCTGCAGTTCCTCAGAAGTATCATATCATCTTTTACTTCTGTGGACATACTTTACCCTCAGTAAAAACCTGTGGTTTTGTTCGAGGACTAAATTCATACTATAGAGCTTCCCTTCAGTACTCAGTATAAATACATGCATTTACAACTTTAAAAAAACTTATTATTTATCTGACAAAATGGATAGAGTAGTGAGAATACCTGGAATTCCAGACTTTTGTAGTAACTTTCCCACATTCTTCCCAATTACTGAGAGCATCTTAAAACAAATCAGAATAGTACAGAAACTAACTGAAGGACAGGCACAGAGAAACTGTACTCTGTGTGCACAGAAAGCATAACAACACATGCATCTCTCAGAACTGCAATATAAAATGTGTTTCATATTTTGTTTTCAAGCACTCATTCAGTAATCCATTATCTCCGGAATTCAGTAGGTTGGATTGGGCCCTGGGCAACTTGATCTAGCGTGTGGCAGCTGCCTATGGTAGCTGGGTTGCGACTTTAAGGGAGGATGATCTTCAAGATCCCTTCCAACCCAAGTCATTCTGTATTTCTATTACTCTGAAAAACTCTACAACTACTTGAAAGGAGATTGTAGCAAGGTGAGCTCTCTTCTCCCAGGAAACTGGTGATAATGGCCTCAATTTGTACAAGGAGATGTTCAGGTTGGATATTAGGAATGATTTGTTCTCAGAAGGAGTGGTGAGGCACTGTAATAGGCTGCCCAGAGAAGTGGTGGAGTCACCATTCCTGAAGGCGTTCAAGAAACATGTGGATGTGGCACTGAGGGACATGGCTAGCAAGCATGGTAGTGATGGGTTGGGGTTGGACTAGATGTTATTAGAGTCTTTTCCAACTTTCCAATGGTTCTATGATTCTACAAAGTCAAAAATAAACATACTGCAGTGGTCTGAAGAGAAGCAATCTTTTGCAATTACATCAGCATCCTACTCTGACACACCACTGCTTCAAAAGCTGTTCAGAAAGGAAAGTTACTTGAACAGCAAACACTGGCAAGCTCAAGAAATAGGATTTCATGCTGTTTGTAGGTACAGAAACACTTCCTATTTTGGTGTTATCAGACCACAGTGGTATTCACCTAAGCATTCTAAAAAATTCTAAAATTAAATAGTTGAGAATTTCTGATTGTAGAAGTTAAGCAAACGTCTGTAAAAATTCACACAGCCAAGGTGATTACAATATATAAGCTAACAGACATCCAAATGGAATTGAAATTTGTAGTTCCAAATTAAAGCAAAAATCACATCAGTAGGTCAGTTCTGAAATTGCCAAAGAATGCTACAGTCTAAAACATTGTGTTGAATAATTTGTCCCCAAGAAGACCCCAAAAAATCCAGAGGATATCACATTGTTTTTTATATTCTTCACAGGTAATTGCTATTGGACTTGCTTGGGTACAACAAAAAAGCATTTAGATTTGTATTTTGACTTGGAGTTGATATGCTCTGTTTTGCTCTTTCATGGGAAATATACTGCACTGATTTCAAGCCATATGCTGTAAGAGATATTCAGCTCCAGCTGTTGCTCAGCTCATTCAATATGCCATTACCAAACCATTTCCACTGGATAAGTTTAAGCACACATGGTGTTTTTTACTAAAAGAAGAATCTGCTTCTGCTCTCTTTCCCGATTTCAAGAACTCTACATTGAGGTCCCTTCCAACTGCTGCAATTCTGTGATTCTGTGACTTTCACTTTAAGTGTTCACAACCAACCAAAACTCAGGGAAGGCATCGGAATTTTCATGGGAATTTTAAACAGAAGTAGTGCATACAAGTATCAGTACTTCAATATTTCTATTAATTAGAGAACTGCTGGGAAAAGCAAATTCTCTATCTGGCAGAGGCTGTTGTACCAGGCAATTCCAACAATGATCAGAAATAATTTTCTTAAACCACACTCTTTCTTCCATCTTCTCCCAAAAGCAAAATGTTTTTAGGGCTTTCAAATAATGTGTCTCACACACAGCACAGAAGTTTTTTCCAAGCAGCTGCTTACAATGCAACTTAGTTTTTCACCAATAGTTGTAGCTCACCTGCAAAAAAATGCTATTAAACCCTTAAGGCTATGTAATTATATACATATAATCAGCATGCAATTTAGCATTTTGCAAAACTACCGTGATCCATCTTCTGTGCTGAATCTAGAGCAAGATCTTGAGAATTTGTCACAAAATCAATTTCAAATACATACTGACAAAATGTAGTGTATGCTGCTTATTAAGCATATTGTAAATTAAACTCTACATCTCATGATTATGCAATCTATTTCCTATCGGATTTTTTTTCAATTCTTCAATTGATGATTGTCTTCATCAAAAGATGAAGAGAATGGGTTTGTTTTGTTATTCTGCAAGGAACATAAGAAAAAGGCTTAAACTTCGTTGTATTTCACGATACTCAGGTTTTACTCATTTTCCTGTATGTTCAGGGCTACCATAGTTTGTGCATGGTAACTACTCCTACCTTAAAGAATATTTTTAATAATTTCATAAGATAGACCAGAAACACATGGCCATATTTTGGTATCTCCAGAATCCCATATACCAAAGAAGGATAAAGATACAATAGTAAATGAGTACATTAAGGACTATATTTACACATCTTCCTTGCTGCAAATATTCTTGACTTAGTTTTCTGTTCGAAATTAAAACCCCAAACACAAATTATAATGTATTCCATTTTAGTACTAAAAGCAATAATAAGAAAGATTACTGTGTTGGAGACCAACGACAGAATGTAAGGAAACCACACTGAGCTGCAACAGGCGTGATTCAGACTGGATATCAGGAGAAACTGTTTTACTGTGAGGGTGATCAAAATACTGGAAGAGGCTCCCTGGTGAGATGCTTGATGTCCCCTGGCTGTCAACATTCAAGACACATTTGGATAACATCCTTAGTGGTATACTGTAACATCTAGTCAGCCCCGAAGTGGTCAGGCAGTTGGACTAGATCTTTGAAGGTCCCTTGCAACTGAACTATTCTATTCTTATTTCTGTACTGCAAGGGTAGCACGAAACAAATAAATCCACTCTGTCTCATTTTTTTATTATGTGCACTGAATTCATCAGGATGCACAATTTCAGTTTGATTCCCTAATTCAGCAAGGCTTTTAGTCATGAGTAATCTCACTGGCTTCGGTAAGATAGATGTCTTAGTTTGAGCTAATGATGAAAGTCTTTTGCTGAGACAGATCCTGATGAAGAGTAGAAGAGCAGATGTTCTCCTACCCACAGTGTTTCCTTGTATTGGAGCATTTAATTATGAAAGTATCTTCTCTACCTTAACCCTGTAACAGCTTCTACAGGCACTGTTTTAGTAAATTACTAGTCAGTGAATCATCTCTTACCATTCTTGCATTCTTTTCTCAAGTTCGGGAAGTAAAAATTTACTGTGGAAGGCATTTATTGATGAAATATTAGAAAAGATTTTGTTAATCACTTCAGCTGGAAAAGAACCTCTGTTGGCTTCTTCAAGGAGTCTGGAGTAAAATACCTGCAACGCAGAAAAAGAACCCCAAACCTATTAGCCTTTTATCTTTTATCACTGGATGAAGAGCCATCCTCTCCTTCCCACTCCAATCATGACAAAACTAATGTTTCAATAACATAGGCAGATAATCACAGAAATTGTTTCCTTTCTCAGAAGTTAAAAACTACTTCTCCTGTTACACCTAGCTTTTTTCTTTTGAGCCACAAAAGTGCTGTAGACTGAGCAGACATAAGGAAAGCCAAAGTGAAGGAGTGCCATTCTAGTCTGAGTCCAATATCCTGTCTGTTCTAACAGTTAGATCTTGTCAGCTTTCCCAGTTCTCCAGTCATGTTTTCCATTCTCACTTTCTCTTCAGTGAGCATGATTTCTGATTACCATTAGCCCAATAGTCTGTAAGCTATAGCCCCTTATCCTTAAAATGTCAAGTAACTGACAGACTATAAAGACTATACAGACTATACCAATTAAAGTGCAGAAGACTTCAATACTACTGTAGTCTCTAGAACAAAAAAAAGAAAAGCATTATTTCCCCATCAGTTGTTCTACCTGACTTGTAGCTACAAAATGAGTAGAGACACGTCACTCTTAACATGCACATCACATAAACCAGTGCTCATAGGGAGCTATGTCTCACACAGTCCATGTCTCACATTTTCATTTATATTGTAAAACACACTCACTTTGCTGCATCTCTGAGAGGACAATTAGAAAATTTGGATAAATTCCTTCAAAGACTATAAAGGCTACATACTTTTAAGCCCAGTTAGAAGCACAGTGGCCACAAACAATCCACTTTCCTCACATTATCAGTAGTTGAGCAGCTGTGCTTGCAACCATTTTTCAGAACTGTCCAGCTAATATTTGGAAAAGTCATAGAGTAATCTATGCATGATTGAATCAAGGACAATACTTGTACATTAACTGTCAGTAAGTCATACATTAAATAAATAGGTACTGCTGTTTTTCCCAATCAAATCAGATTTTTTTTTCCTCTCACTACTTTTAAGGACAGTTACTTTGATTCCCCAAGGAATCCAAACAATTATTCTGTCAGTTGAGGCTTCTTATTTTTTTCCTCAGCAACGTGTACAAGACTTATGCATTAGGCCTGAGAAGTTTAAACAGTGATATGAAGAAAAATATTGTGGAGTAAGGCAATGCATAGCTATAAGTACTCAGATAAAATGGATATAGGCATTCTGTGAAAAGCAAATAAGAAAATACTAAGAACTACAGATGTTCGAATTTAAGAACTATCAATTTAACTCTACAGAGCACAAGAACCTGACTCTTCTCTTGCAGGAGAAGTAATTTTTGTTCACTTTAACAGGATCTAGTCTAAATGTACAATGGGAAAACAGGGCACGTAGGGTTTAGAATGGGCATCTTCGTACGTTCCTTAGCACTGAAGAGAATTGCTATTCATGTGGCTGAAGTCTGAAAGACTTAATTTGCTAGTGGGCAGGCAACTTCAGTACTATAAAATGACACTTCTTGCCCAACTCAAGAGAAGCCAATAAATGAGTGAGCGTAGTTTATCCATCCCTTTTATTGAATTGGTTACTGGTGTGGATTTTGCACTACTGTTGCTTATGATGAACTCTACTCATGCACTCAGAAGATTTGCATTAATACAACATTCTCAAACACTTCTTAAAAAAATGCAGTGTTCTTAAATTAGAAAAAAAAAAAAGGCAAATTTATGCAGCAACCGCAAATGACTGTAAAGGTTGGTGACACATAAAAAACATACAACCTCCTTTACATAATTTACATGTGCACGCAGCCATTTTCATGAACTAAAAGAAAGGAAAGAAAAATTCAAGAGAAACATACTTGATCTAGGAGGCCAAGGCGGCTAACATAGGCTTTTTCTGTTTGCAGAAGTTCACTGGCAATTTTGTGACGCTTCTGTTCATCTGTCTCCTAAGAGAGAAGAAGGAGAGCTCTTAAAATACTAGAGAAAACATAACAATAAAGTAGGAGGGGAAAAAAAAAAAAAAAAGTTAAAAAGATACACAATTACCTCAGAGTCCAAAAAGCATCTGAAAACCAACTTTCACATTTAGCAAATATGAAATGTCAACCTATTTTGGAAAATACAAGCTTTCTGCCAATTTAATCAACAAAAACAAAAGTCAGAGGAGGATTAAAAGAAAGAAAGAAAAAGAAAAAAAATCACTAAAACTACAGAGCAAATGCCAAAGCCTACCCCATTTATTATTTCTCAGTTTGTATAGGAGTCTTTGCCAAAGCCCCAGCTCCCTACTGAACAGCTCAGCTCCATCCCAGTAACCAAGTACTATCAACCTTTCAGTGCTGGAAGAACTCATTTACAGAGTAAAATGTAACAGATGGAATTAGTCGGTGTTCTCCCTCGCCCCCGTTCTGAAAGTTATTTGAACTGACTGTTCTTTGCATAACAGAACCATTGCAAAATATCATAAAAATGTGTTATGTTCATCAATACAATCATTGCTGATACACGGTTGACTGCAATTAGAATATTCCTTCACTAGTTTTTCACATAAGTCATTTTTGTTTCTTATGGAATTTTTCACTTTAAAGTCTTTCATTCCACAAAAAAAAAACTTATTTTTTATTCTTCTGCTAAATGTAAAACTTAAAGCATTTGTTCAAATTTCAATATTAAATTTAATACGTTGGAATTGAAAATTATGTGTTATTTCAAAGCAATTAAAGTGCGCCCTTCCAAAATAGTAAATAAAAGTCTCATGCTCAGAAGTGTCATGTTCAACAAAATGGCTCTTCCACTGTAAGATTTTCTTTGGGGTTTAGTAGCTGTGCTGAAAAGTACTGACATTTAATGACATCTGAGTCCTAAGGAAGTGCTAGTCTATGTCCAAATGGAGCTTATAGGAAAGTGGGAATTTTTTTAGACAAATTTTGGAAACCTTCCATTAAAATAAATAAAGAGAAGAGCCTGATAGAGTTATTTCTGATTTCAAACTGCCTACTGCTTTCTGCAAGATGAATATTTGCAAGTACATATAGTTGTACACATTGCCAAAAAAGTGAGCGATAAAGAACAGAGCTTCCATGTAAAGGACCAAAGTGTGTTCTTTCCTCTTTCAGTATTTAGCAGGTCTTCCAGATACGAACACTTTACAATTCTGATCTTCAGTGTTAACATTCACACTGCTACATAGGAAGTCCCCTCCCTAAACACAGGCTTTCAATACTGACTTCAAAGCTGTTCATTAAATCTATTTCAATCAACATAGCAACCACAGTAACCTATGGAACAGCATTTTAAGTGCTGTCAGGAGACATTGCAGAGAGCTGAAGGATTAGCTGTTACAGCCCCAGTATGCTGTTTAGTGCAGTCATTTACAAAGAATCTTGCCAGAGGCACAAATAACACAGAGGCTATTGGTTCTTCTTCAAATACATTTCAGATTTGTTTTATTTTTCAATTTTTCTTTGTTTTTTGTTTGTTTGTTTGCTATAAGTCCCCACTTCCCTGAAGCACCGCTACAGAACTGTTGTACGGTTTTCAGAATATTACTTCAACTAAATAGGAGAGGGAAAATCATGTGCAGCGCATTGAAAAAAACAGTATTTAAAATGAGCAATTCAGGAAAAGCATTCAATCCCCCCCACCCCTGAGCCAAGGCAAAACCCTTGCTCTTCCACTGTGCCCCAACCCCCTGCTTCTCCATTCTTTAAGTATCTCCCTTACACATCTCCCTAATTCTAGAACTTCAGTCTCCTTTCTACAGTCAGTACTTGACTCAGGAATCATCTATGTGGGAAAAAACATCCACCAAGGATATTATCTTTTAATCACAGTGGCATGCTCTTATTCCAGCATAGGAACATCTGCCCACGGGGTTAGATCGGTGCAAGAATAACATAAAATTTGATTACTGATGGTTTGGTTTTTCAGAGAAGTCCTCAGTTTCCTGCTATATCATCTCAATATCTGCCTACATTTTACAGCTCCCAACTGTCTTCTACTTCTAGCTCCATCTTCACCCCTTCTCATACTCTCACATGCTCACCTTCCCAGTACCCTATCTAAAAGAAACCGTCTGGTTTCCATGAGGTCACTCCAGCTTCCTTCCAGTTGGAAAAAAGAAATTTCAGGCTATTTTGTTGACAGTGGCATCCACCTCTTTTAGAGCTTTTTTGATGGAATTGGAGCTGCTTGTCATAAACACAAGGGGTGAAACAGGTCCAGATGTATAGGTTTCAGGTCTTCTTATACTAAGGAAAGACTCACCACCATGCAATGTGGAATGATATGCAAAACTCATGCTGTACCTCTGCCCCAGATTGAGCACCCACACCCTGCTTGGAGAGGGCACAGCCAGGGCTCAGGGCAGACAGAGAAGAGACAAAGAACAGGCTCTGCAGATCTGCACGAGGCTATTCTGAGTAGCAGAAAAGAAGTCTTGAAATATAATTTGGAAATAAATCCTGAATAATATTTTGCAACTGTAAGAACAACACAGAGCTGCTGGTTATTAGAGCTGTTCAACAAAACAGCCTTGAAAAAGATCACAGAGACAACTGGAGAAAAAAAAACTGAAAAGAAGAAAATTTAGAAAAAAACAGGCATGGAAAACATAAAGTTAATATTAATCTGCCATGAGCTTCAGTGCTTTCCTAAAGAACAATTGTTTCAAATCTGATCTGACCTGTAGATGCCAATCTTTGAAAATTGCAGTTTTAGACAATTTTTACTTACATATCTTTAAACTAGGTTCCCTAATGATCCGAAACAGACATTTTTTCTGGTTGAATCATTTAGTAACTAAAGTATTTCAAAATTAATAATTTCAAGCAAACCATACTTTCCATTCTGTCCAAATATTTGACAAGGTTCATGCAGGCAGAACTCCAAATCTACATCTTTAGATAGTACATTTAAACTAAATATTTTATCTTGAATAAATTGCATACTCTTTAGCACAAAGAATTGCATCCTTAGTATTATTGTGTTACTACAGATGCTTCAGAAATTAAAACTGTAGATGCTTCATCCTTGGAAGTGTTCAAGGTTAGTTTAAATGGGGCCTTGAACATCTTGATATAGCAGTAGGGGCCGTTTATGGCAGGGGGTTGGAACTAGATGGTCTTTAAGGTCCATTCCAACCCAAACCATTCTATGATTCTATAAACGTAAGTAATTTTTACCCAAACTGAACTCTGAAGTTAAGATGAGGTATGTAAAGTGCAATTGAGTTTGATATATGAATTGAGTTTGATAAATATGAACTCTTTGATCCATGCTTATGTTTTCTCCTAACAGTGTTTTTCCACTCTCCTAATTTTGGACAAACTACACTAATTTTAAGCAGAATTTATATAAACAAAATCCCAATACAATCATCACATATTACCCAAACCAAATAAGAACCATCTTCCCATCAAGAAAAATATACCTACCAACATAATAGTGATACAGTATGATTTACTTTTATCATAGCTCTTGACTCAAGAACACTGCAGTAATATATAAAGGAACACAGTGTGAGAGTTGTAAAATACAAGCAAATACAATTTAATCTACACTGGGGGATTTTGGTTTTGATTTAAATGCTAAGTTTGGTCTAAATTAACAGAGTGAGCTTTTCCTTTTCGAAAAACATTTGTGGCATTGTTACCTCCTGATCTGAAACTTCGTTCTGTAAGTATTAGGAATATAAATGTAAATGTCCAAGAGAATTTAAAATTTAATTTAGTTTCTGAAATTGAGGTAAGCACTCAATTATGCTTGACCCACTGAATGCTATCACATCTCTGCCAAGTTAACTCTATGCAACAGTTCATTACACAGGCAACTGGAGAGTTTCTTCACAGTAACAAAGAAAAACATTGAAGATCCTAGTGTCCCTAAAGAATATTTTTGAATATTAACATTGGGTGCTAAAAATACACAGCTTTGTTCATGATTTAATTCTGCTAAGGAAGAACATAAAACTGTAAAAACAGGAGTTTTCACTTTCTTCCTTCATGTAGCACTGCAACAGTTAAGCATATCTTGGGAGAAAGTTAAATTAGCATGAAAGTTTCATTGAATTTGAATCAAAATTTCACCTTGCATTTAGAAATACATGGTTTTCACCCTGAAACACCAGAGTCCCCAGCATGGCCATTAAAAGGAAACATCAGGTAATTACTTTAATAAAGATGTGCAATGGATTCTTCTCCATCTCCAGCATATGTGAAGTATCCTGCTACCAAACCTCACAACAAACACATAAGTGTTTGTGATCTTGCCTGCAATTAAGTCCAGTACCAGATTTCTCACAAGATGTTTTCCAGGATACTAATTGGTTGGGATGTTCTTGTACTCTTCATCCTCCACATTTTAGAAAAAAAAAAAAAAAAAAAAAAGAATGACAGAAGGTGCTTCTGCTGCAAGGCAGAAAAGTTAAGTTTTAATTGTCTTCTTCCTTGTGGTATTTGTGGTTGGTGACTTTCAGACTATCTAATCGAGTAAATAAGAGAAATAAAATCTAGTTGTTTAAACTTTTCCAGAACATGTAAGAATCTGACTTCAGTGACAAGGAGGTGGGGTGGAAAACTTATGAGCAACATTACTTCAAAATAAATTTTCTCTTTTAGGTCTAAAAAACACTTTCTGCTCAGGTTTTGCATCGGTTTAATTTACACTTCCCAGCAGTGGGCTAACAGAAACAGAGACTTCCCTGATTTGGAAGGGACCCAAAAGGGTCATCAAATCCAACTTCTGGTTCCATACAGCACCACCCAAAACCCAAAACCTGTGTCTGAGAGTGGTGTCCCAGTGCCCCTCAAACTGCTGCACTCAGGGCCGTGCCCGCTGCCCTGGGCAGCCCGTTCCATGCCTACCACCCTGTAGTGCAGACCCTGCCCCTAATCCCCAGCTGCCCTTCCCTGACACAGCTCCATGCCGTTCCCTTGGGCCCTGTCTACTCCTACTGCTTTTACTCATTTGTACCTATACCTGCTTAATGGAAAAGGACGCTGAGAGTGCTGTTACTGAGCGCAACACAATTTCAACATGAATGTATACAAGTTTTAAGATCCTTCACTGACGATGGGAGTGCTTAGCAGAATCTACAAACTGCCCACTCGCAGTAACAGCTTAAGGCTCTGTCAGTCCTCTCCTGTTCCTCACCATCCTTCCTCTTACTCCAGATGGCACGGCAACAGCTACTTTGATGGAGATGATTTCAATCTATAGATTGCACTACCCTAATCTAAATCAGTGTTTTATTTTGTAAAGTATAGCTTTTAGATCAATCTACGGTAGATGTGATTCTTAATGTTACTAAAGGAGATGCTATACCACAAGCTCACTGGCATCTCAGAAACTGTTGCTGTCATCCAATTCAGTTTTTACAGATTTAGCTCTCCACTGCACTGCACTCCATAAGTCTGTCTTAAGAATTAACTTGCACAGGCTTATTCTATTTCGGTTTTCGTCCTTCTAGCACCAGCAACAAGTACATCTAGTCAGACTGTAACATACCTCTCACTTTGGATCTTGGTCAGTACAAGCCAGATAACATATATTAGCCACTCAGCAGGCCAAAGGCATTTTAATGAGATTGCTCCCAGCCACATTTTCTCAAAGCACTGGCCCAATTCCTTCCTGGATTTGATGATACAACCGCTTCCCATTTCTGCCTTTTCCTGAAGAATGCTGCCAGCACCTTACTGTGTAACTTGGATGCAAGCTTAGCATTGTCAGTGTAGCAGTCAGCACTTTTATTGGCGCAGAGAGGGGAAGCACATATTACTGAACAGAAGACGGAAGCATAATGAGAGGTATGGCAGGCTAAAGGCACACTGGATCACCACTGGAATTATATTTAGATAGAAAACAGTGTTTATACATTACTGCCAAAAACAAATCCTCAAAACAAATCAACAAAACAATTACACACATACTAGCACTTTCTTGGCATGACCCATTATATTTTATCTTGTAATACATGAGATCTGTCTTTCCTAGTTAATGAAATTACCCTCCATGTGTACATACAGGATCTCTATCATACACAAGGGCTTGGAGAGATGGTGCTGTTTTGTGACTGAAAACACCAATGTAGCTGTGTAAGAAAAAGATCATGAAGCAGAATCTTCTGGAAACTATGCTAAGGTATATAGAAAGCTGTGGGGTGACTGGTGACAGCCAGCAGAGCTTCACTAGGGGCAAATAGTGTTTGACAAATGTGGAGGCTTTCTACAATAGACTTACAGCACTGATGTGCAAAAATAAGACCAAGCAACGTCATATACCCAGACTTGTGCGAAGCATTTGACACAGTCATGCACAATATTCTTATCTATAAAACAGAGAGGCACAGAGTTGACAGATGCACCAATCTGTGGGCAAGGAATTGGCTGGATCTTCACATCCAAAGAGTCACAGGCAATGGCTTGATGCTCAGGTGGAGACCAATAATAGGTGGTTTCCCTCGGGAGTCTACATTGGGACTGGTATTATTACCAAACATCTTTGTCAGTGACATGGACAGTGAGACTAAATGCAGTAAGCAAGTTTACAGATGACACTAAGCTGAGTGGTGCAACTGACACAATGGAGGGAAGGGATGCCATCCAGACATAGCTGGACATGCTTGAGAGGGAGACCCATGCAAACCTCATGAAGTTCAACAAGGCCAAGTGCAAGGTTAAGCACTTGGGTTGGGGAAATCCCAAACATGAATACAGACTGGACAATTAGTAGACTGATAGCAGCCATGAAAAGGACTTTGGTGTAGTGATAGATGAAAAAATGAGTAAGAACCAGCAACGTGTACTGATAGACCAGAAAGCCAATCATGTTCTGGGTTGCATCAAAAGAAGTGTGACCAGCAAGTCAAAGGATGTGATTCTATTCCTCTACTCTGCTATCATGAGACTCCACCAGAAGTCTGTATAAACTGTATAGACCACTGTACAGAGGTCTGGGGCCTCAAGCATAAGACAGTCACGGATCTGTTGGAGGAAGTCTACAGGAGGGCCACAAAGGTGATCTGTAGCATCTCTCTGGTGAAGAAAGGCTGAGAGCTGGATTTATTTAGCCTGAAGAAGAGAAGAAGGCCCCAGAGAGACCTTGTGTGTGGCATTCCAGTACTTAAAAAGGACTTAAGGGAAAGATGGGGAGGGATTCTTTATCAGGAAGTGTATCAGTAGCACAAAGTGAAATCTTTTTAAACTAAGAGGGCAGGTTTAGATTAGATATTAGGAAGAAATTCTTTGCCATGAAGCACTAGAATAGATTGCCTAGAGAGGTTATGGATGCCCCATCCCTGGAAATGCTAAAGGCCGGTTGGATGGGACTTTGAACAACTCGATCTAATGGAAGGTATTTCTGCCCATGGCTGAGTGATTGGAACTATATGGTCATTAAAAATCCCTTCTAAAGCAAACCATTTTATGATTCTGTGGAGATACAGAAACACTATCAGAATCTATGAAATCGTCTATTTCCAGCTCCAGAATCACTTTGAAGTTTTGTTGTTAGCTGATGCAAGTGTATATCTGCCAACTGGAGAACAGCTTTAGCAGTGCTCAGCAACACACAAAATGACTTCCGACCAGCCGCTCAGCCCTTTGGCTGTGTGGTGAAGAGGAGGGCATGGAGAGTGCTCGCCCAAACCCTGCAGTGACTCACATAGCAAAGATGGACTGAAACTATTGATGCCAGTGGGCCACTTCAGGATTCAGGATTCAGGATTCAGGATGGCAAACTGCATAATCAAACTTTTAGAAAGGGAAATATGCATAATTTTCTCAGCAATTAATTTTTCCAAGACAGATTTTCTTCCACCCACTTATTTCCCTTAATTATTTAAAACTTTCCTTATAAGGAGGCTCAAATTCATCATGTTACAGCTCTTGATAACAAGGCACATATTTCATATTTTCTGAACTTTGTGTCTATCTAATAGCTAGCATATTACCACTGCCTTTCCATCTTTGACTAGACAACTACATCCAAGATAAAGATCCACACAGCAGTTCTGCCCGAAGTGCTGTTGCTGTACTTTACTACATATGAAATTCTGTTTTACATACACGACTACATCTTCCTCGCAGTTTAGCATTTTCCTCGTTTTGTTTTTTCCTTAAATTCATGATGAACACATTTGAAACATCAATATATTTTTGGTGGCATTGCCTAAACCAAGAAAATTGCGCCACACCACAATTTTCTTTTTACTAGCTTACTTCAGAAGCACATCACTGAATTGCCACTGGATAGTCAGGCTTTCAGATCTCTTTTTGTAGTTTCAGACAAATTTGTTGCTTTCTTTTAAATAACCACTTTTTAATAAAGGTAATAAATTTTAAGTTTTAGAGGAAAAATCATCAGAATATTTTCAGCTTTCTGATTTGCTCTACAAAGCTTACTTTTGTAAATAGAAATCTGGAAAATATACACAGAGTAGCAATATTGCAAGAAAAACAACTTCTCTCTTTACCTTTGTTTCTGCAGGTTGGTCTTGTTTGATCATTTCCTCGTTCGGTTCTTCTTCCACATTAGTATTAATTTCATTGTCAGATGGGAGCAGTGTATCACTGCTTGGAGTCCTGTAGCAGCTGTTAAGTACTGATCCTTCATAGGAAGTTGTAGTTTCCAGAGAATCCCTGGATGTGCTTATTCTTTCTCCATTTATCAAGCTGCTGTTGATAGAATTATCTGGAACCAGGATGGACACTGTAGAATCTCTGCCAAGTATCCTTCTGTCCTCACGTTCCTGGTCTTGTGCTACTACTCCATTGGCTGTGTGTGTCTGTGCAACCTGAGTTTTGTCGGTATTACTGTTTCCCTGTTTTAGCAGTGGGTGTTGGGAGGGGAGTTTTGGCTGAGGTGGTGGCGTTGACCCATATCTTCCGTGAGATTTAGAGACATTGAGAGCAGAGGAATCTTTCTTCAAGTCAATAGGACTGAATGGGCTAAAAATACCAAACAAGCAAAACACAGGAAAAAAAAGTTAAACAGTGTTACAGAAAACCTCTGTTATGGGGAGGAGGACAGCTAGACCGTATAAACAGTTCCTCCAAACTATTTCTTCCAGCATTAATACCAGGAAGTTTATTCCATCAATACTTAAACTTTTCCATTAAAACACAAAAATGTATCTCCTCCCAGAAAAGCTGCAGTGGTATCCGTATCGATTCACTCCATCCTCATCTCTCCTGTATCTCAGTTTTTAAAAGGAAAGGCAGTATCATTGACTACATGCAGGAGATGAGGAACACATGCTACAACCTGCCCCAACTATCCCAGAAGACTACTAACAGAAATGGGGAAAGCATTTTTGTCTGCCAGATTCTAGCCCAATGCCTAAACAGGGAGCCTGTTTCCTAACTGCCTGCTAAGAATGCATGAAAAACATCTGAGAACAGTTAGCATCCCTTCCCTTAAATCAGTTTTCCTTGTATTTCCTTCAAGATTCATCTCTTCTGGAGGCTTTTTCCCTGCATACTTTATCTCAGCTTTGAACATATGTTATCCCTCGTTTGTACCTTTCACTGTCTCTTTCTGTCAGATTTTTGAGAGTTTGAATTTTAAGATAATATACATGTTAGCCCACTCTGTAGAAATGTTTGGCTCTATTACAGCAAATAGAAAAAAATTCACTGAAACCACAATAAAACTTAAGCATTTGGATTTTAAGTACATTTATCAAACCATATTCAACCTGAAAAATAGAAACATGACTGTGCTCTAACACACAGTTCTTAGTATGGACTATTAATCTACAAAGAAGTTGATGATTAGTTATAAACTGTATATTTACTACTTATTTATAGGATGGTTTACACAAACACTGCAAGCATATTCTGAACTTCTATACATTTAAGACAAAAAATATATACTCATATAACAAAGGAAGTAAATAATTTCTTACTTAATTGTGTAAAAACTGTACCATTAGAAATCAACTCTCAGAACACTGAGAAACTTAACTATGAAATTCATTCACATTTTTCCACTGCATGCATATAGCACAGTGGTTTAATTACCTGGTTGGTTTTTTTTCTTGTGGACTATACAGACTAATGAAAACATGTTATCATAATTGGCAGTCAGAGTTTGCACTTCATGAACACCTAGACATTTGAAAACCAATAATTACAAGTGAAGTTCACCTTCATGGAAGACTCAGTCTGCGAGGTAAGGTTATTTTAAAAATGTGCACCCAGGCACAGCATGCTACTAGGCATGCTACAGCAGAGAGCAGAGTTTTGAAGAGAATTTATCAGTAGACAGATATTCTTTGGTGTACTTAATGAATAACGTTAGCCAAAATAGCCATTCAGCTTCTCCCACACCTAACTCCCCCCAAAAAGCCCTTATGGTCTACAAGAAAAAGTTTTTGCAGCTTTCTTGTTGAATTTATTTGCATACTATTTAAAGAGGGCCAGTCCAATCCAGCAGGTTTGGATAATAGGAAGAAATGTAGGGCTTAATGGCATGAGGGCACAATGAACTTGTGGAACACTCTTTCAGAAAAACAAAATCACAGAAGGCAGTGTTTCTATGGACAGGGAGATTCCAAGCAGCAGCTCACATCCTTCAGGACAGAACATCTTGATGTCTTTATATTGGTCTTTATTTGTCAAAGGCAGAATTTTAGGGAAATTCTTTTTTATGCTTCTTATTCTCCACCTCCACAAATGCAATCAAAAGCTAACTGCTCAGTCTTAAAGATCATAACCAACCAACCAAAAAAACTAAAAGCACACAGTATTGTATCTTATTTGAGAACTTTTTGTTAGTTAACAACTACTAGAAAGAAGGATCAAAGAGGTAAGAATGTTTTTCTAGGGTCACTACAGTGTTAAAAAGACTTGGACAATGTTTTGGAGGAAGAACAAGAAACACTGATAACAAGACTAGGAACTCAAACTAGTTTAATTCACAGGACCTTCAGTGCTGCCTTACAGGTTTTTTTTCCCCACTTTTCTGTAGTTGCCATGACAGCAAATGAAATTAAGCCTGTGCAAAATGATGGAAGTTTCTTGTAGATGAAGCTCTGAAATTATTTCTATTCCATTAAACAAACCTATTTATGCAACACTCAGCTGTCTCTGCATAAAAAATTAAGTTTCCTCCATCTCAAGGAGGAATTCTTTCAGTGAAAATCTTAACACTCAACAGTTTTGTTAGGACCCGCTCTGTTGTACCTCACACATTCAGCCCTGTATGAGCCTCAAAACATCGGTGTCCTGAAGAAAAAGAAGAAAGCAATGTCCAATACTTGTAAAACTCCAGTGCCACTGGACTGTTTCCTGAACTGTTTCTCTGTCATGGGATTTCTGGAATGTCACTCTCTTTATACAGAACAGATGTATTCAGAACTTCTGTTTCAGAGCTTATAATCCTTGTCATATGCATCCAATTAAAAGGCACACAAGAAGTACTACTTTGTGAACTAACTGTATCTCGTGTTTCTCCAAGTCTTTCTTGTAAAATGTAGTATAAAAAGTAAGGAAGATTCATACATTCGACTAAGATCACCAAGTACTACAATGCAAACAGTTTCATGGATACATGCCACATCAGTACATCTAACTTGCTTCACGTGAATAATCTGAAGACTTTAGGTCAGTATAAAAGGCAAGTCAGGACTTTCCTTTTTATAGGTAAATAGAGAAATGTGGGTGGGTTGTTTTTTTTTTTCCTGCAAGAACAAAAGAATTTAGGATTCACTCAAAAGTTTCATTCCAAAATCAAATTGCTGATGTTTTCCAGGATGTTTTAAAAATGCTGCAAGTAGCGTGTGTTTTGGGGTTGGTTTTTGTTTTTCTGTTATTTGCTTGTTTAAAAGCAAAATTCAGATTGGCGCCTCATTAAAATGAACAGGCCTGTGCAGACCAAATACACAACTGCATCATTTCAAAACATGCTGTTTTGTCGTCAGCTCCTCTGGCAGAGACAGGTTTGAGCACTACCACAATATCCGTGTTCTTCTTCCTACAGAACCACGAAACAATTAAAATCACATCACATACCTGCATCCCTCAAAACGGTGGATGAGATCTGACACTTTACTGGACTTTTCTTTTGTGACACTAGAAACAGGAGTAGGTGTATCTTCCTCCATTCTTGGCTTCGAACTTGATAAAGCTTTATGCCTAGAGGTTTGGTATGTAACAGGTGATAGCTTCTGCAGATGAAGTGGCTTTGGAGGCACTGCAAACAATAAGAGTGATCAGCTAGTTGGCAACTGTTTCTTTAAACTGTCAGAAAACATGAGATCTTTAGCGTAAGAAGTTATCACAGAAACTATTTATTTGATGTACTTAGCTTTAAATTGCTTTATGAATTCAGGAACTTCATGTAAGCTTTTATGTGCTGTGTTGTATCAAGCATCTTCTTATATTATTAAATTATATAAAAGCCAAACCACATGCTACTGAAGCTAAAGTATTAGGATCACTCTCCCTTCCATTTTATCTTTTTTTTTTCCCCCCTTTGGTGTTCTGTAGTAAACTCATATGTGGCCTCTACAAATGCAGATTTTATCCTAAAAAAGCACCGAGCGTAAGATCTAACCATGTTGTGGAAGTCATGAATCTTTCCTCAGGAGAGACTTAAACTGCTGCTCCACTCTGGTTCCCTCATTATCTTCTCCCTCACTACTTCAAAAATGATTGTCAGCGGAAAAGAAAGATTTGCCTTCAGCTTCAATCTTTGTCTGTGTATACTGCTGAAAATCTGAGTCCCCCAGAATATTTTTTTCTTTCTTCTTTTTGGGTATCTTGACTATAAACTCTTGTTACATTGTTAACAATCAGCCCTTGTTTAACAGGGTAATGACTAGAAGACAAGTGATTCTGTGACTAGAAGACAAGTCATTGCCTGTGGCAGTAACAGCTCCTTGAGCTCCACAGGCAGCACACAGGTGCAGAGCTTGCAACTTCCCCCCAGCAGGATGATCTCACATGGCAGCAGAATTAGCACTGATAAAGGATGCTCAACAGATGGATGGGAAAAGGCCATATCTATCATATCACTGACCCAAGATAGGCTTCCTGACCTAGCCTGTAATACCTATGCACCATAGGAATTAGGTTAAACCCTGCCAACCAAAATTTGAAAGTGGTAATAAAAAAGGTTATTGCAAATATACTATCACAGATTATGACATGGATGTACGATGTTGATGGAACACTTGATTTAGGATGACTTTTCATCCATATCTTAGATTAAATTTATAGGAAGCAATATTTGTCAGTGCTTCCAATAACCAAACTGTACTTAGAGATTGCAGTGATAGCTGCATTCTGCAAAGTATCATGAGAGGCACAATGAAGAAATTAATGTAACACATTTCAACTGTATTAACTACAAACGAGAGAGAAGAAAGGTGTTCAAGGCCAGGTTGGATGGGGCCCTGAGCTGCCTGGTCTAATATTAAATGTGGAAGTTGGTGGCCCTGCCTGTGGCAGGGGGGGTTGGAGATTCATGATCCTTGAGATCCCTTCCAACCTGGGCCATTCTGTGATGCTGTGAAAGGAAAACATTATAGTTCAAATGCTTTAATGTAAGCGCGTGTATCTTTGTTTCTTTCCAACTTTCTTTGTATTTGTTAACACAATGAAAAAGGAAGTCTGGATAAGGATGCAGTGCAGAAACAAAACTGAAAGTATTGTTATTTTCAAATAGTTACAAAGCAATACCGAAACAAGCAGAACATAAAATTGTGTAAGTGCTGCAGTATGCCAACGGAAGCCCTTCTGATGGAGCTGTGTGCATTTGTTCAGCTGCAGCTGCAATATTGTGGAGCAGTTTCTCCTACACTCTGCCTTCCTAGGGAGCCCTGAGAACTCCTGGCAGAATTAGGGCAACGAGCATCACCGAGCTGTCAAAGCGCTGAATAGGTTACTGCACTGACAAAGGCAGCGGGACAGCTGAAAAATGCGAGACAAGCGGCCTGGGAAAAGCAGGCCACGTAACTGAGTGTAGGCATTGCCATTCCCTCAGGGTAGGAGACAGATGGGAAACAGGACATCGGGTGGATTTACTGATCAGCAGTGGATTGGCTTCTGGCTCTTGCAACACACTGGGCAGGGCCTGTGGTTCTGTGTGTTCTTACTTGATGGACTCGTATATCAGTTCTTTCGTACATCTCACAAGAATTCATATCCACACAAGGATCTATTAAAACTACTAAACTTGAGGGAGTTCACATCTACTAATTAAGCAGAAAGAATTAGTTCAAAGCTATTTTTGCACCGAATCCACTGGGACAAAAATTAAATTCTAAGACATTTCATAGAAGGGCTGCACACTTTTGTATCCATTACTAATAAAAAAAGGAAAGAAAAGAACCACCAAAGTAATAGCAATTCAGTACTGCAAGTGCAAGGAACCTCCAGTCAAACTGGATTACACCAGTATATTGAAAATTCCTTTGAGATCTTCAGAAGAGAACCACAAACCAAACAGCCATATCAAATCCTGAGTTTAAGTTATATTCTTTTTGTTTTTCTATTACTGTCTAACAGGCAGGATTTCCCCCTAATCAGCTGCTGCTATAGCTGCTGTTGGTTTTAGAAATAGAGCAGTGGGAAAAAGACAGTCACAAGATCAAGGAAAAGAAAAGCATCAGTAGTATAAAAAGCCCCTGTAACCCTTCTGTAAGGTCAACATTGTTAACAGGGATTATGGAAAACAAATTGCATTAATACTTCCCTCAATGTACTTCTGAAGTGCTTTGTTTTAATCAGATTATTTTTCAGTGTGCACACGGCAAGGATCTTAAAGAAAAAAAATGAGAGAAGACTGGAGCATTGTAATACACTGTATAATGCAGAGCTCTGTTCAAGTCTATAAATACTCTTGTCTCTCTGCTGTAGAATTTTGAGCTTATTAGGAAATCTGAACAGCATATTCTGCCTAGAGAAAACCCTTCAGTATATTCAGGTAGCAACTACTGTAATATGCTAGCCAAAATGTGCAATTAAGGTTTAAGTTGTAGTCCCTAACATGCATTCAACTTTGTACATGCATAAGCAAACGGGAGGTAATTTGAGAGACACCTAAATGTTGCACCAAATAGGTGCAACAGCTTCAGCCGGTGTCAAGGTATATTATCAAAGGCCATTTATCACTTCTCTTGGAAAACACCTATTCATTACCCCTCTATGCATTTAAACTATGATGGTTAAAATGCTGTTAAATATTAATTTAGTGAAAATACAAAGCCAAAAGTTTCTGTGATAAGTAATTGCAGCTATTCTGTCTCAATCATCCTGCATTGTCACTTACATGTGGACCAAATAAGTGCAACGGGACAGACGCCAAAGACTGACACTAGCAAGAAAAGTACAAAATAACCAGTAACCTAGGCTCAGCAGAAGATGGTAAAAAAGATAGCTCTTATTTAGGATATGCATTTCCACCTTTTTATGTAACAAATATCTTTCAATTACATAATAAGAAATAAGGTCAATTATAATCAAGTGTGCTTTCTTCTCTCATTTATCCTCTTTCTGTAAATAATATTTGAGATTGAGCATTTTTGTTGCTAAGAGAGATATTGCTACAGGTTTCTTAAATCACTGTATATTTTGAGAAATCTAGCCAGAAACAGCTCTCAGATTCAATTCAGTTCACCTTTAACTGTAGAAGTTTCATTTGCAAGAGAAACAGTCTACACTGCAGACCTGTGAGAGATTTTCAGCTTTTATGGGCCCAGGACACTGAATACCTCAAAAAACATGGATAAAATTATAATTATTTGAGAAAGGAGGGCAGGACTGATGCTCCTGAGTAGATGTACTACAGCAGTTGGTTTCAGTTAACTAAGTGCTGGAGATATGTCTATGCCATTTCATAATAGAACAGAGCAGGCCATCTTCTGAAGTGGCACATCATCTCCAACACTAACAAAGATGTCTCTGGCATCAGTAAGAGATTCACAAGTACTCTTCAGTGCTCATTAAAAAAATCTAAACGAGCAACTGATGCAGTTGCAGTCTTCAACTGACAAGTCACTTCTCTGCTTTAAGGAAGCGTTAACATTTCAACATATTTTCCACCCCACAATAAAACTGGCAGCTACAGTCAGTACTTTTAGTGCCTAATATTTAGTAATTGGACATCATATAAAACCCATGTAAGAGGTTCTAAACATAGGAAATAGAAGAATATAGGAAAAATAATTACTTTGTTCACGTCACTCCACATGCAGTCTGCTATAGCTAGGTTCTGATCATTGCCCAAGTATTTGTAAGTGCAAATTTCATTTTATTTTTTTTTTAGCAGTTTGTTTCATTTCCTCACACATCACATTTGCCTCAGAAGACATTAGCATATTTTGCTCTTTCCACTGACTACCTCCAGTCTGGATCAGCCCCTTTATCAGACAACACACCATAGGGAAGCGATGGCAAAGCACCTTATGTCACAGCTGCTACAGACTGCACTTCTCTGCAGACACAGTTTCCTTGCTAAACTTCATCATCAGTTGTTATTCATTCTCTGTCTTTGCTCCAAATTTGCAGACTTTCACAAAACAACCAACACTCAAAGAATTTCAACACTTGAATTGCTAAATTGTTGACGGAAGGAATTACTGAGGAACAAAAATTGCTCTTTCATTGTCAGCGTATCACACAGCTAGTTTGTTTTCTCCTCTAAATGCCAGGAAAAAATAAAAAAAAATAAAAAAAATAAAAAAAAGAAAGAATTTCATATTGGATTCTCTGCAGAAATGTATTCCCTTGCTCTAACTGCCGCAAGTGATCTGTTTTCAAACCACTTCTCAGCAACCAAGTAGAGGCCAAAACAAGGTCAGAGTCTGCGGTTCACTGCAAGTGCAAGATTTTGTAAATTCTTCCTCTATATAGAAGTCAACCTTATTAAAAATGCCCATACTTTGCTTATAATGCAAAGTGGTCTTTATTTCTCTCATTTTGATTGTATACATTTTCGTGAGTTTTGAAAATCATTTTGCAGTTCATCTACAATCAAACATATGGGCATTGCAATTCAGGTCTGTAATCTTATTTCCTTGTATTACAAAATGACATTTAGTATTTGCATGAATAGAACAACAATTTGGAAAATCATTTCTTGCTAATATAAAACCGAAATCGCTGTGCAATTGTACCTAAATAATTGTTAAAAAAAAAAAAAAGAAGAAAAAAAAACACCTTTGATTTTTTTTGGTCTCCCAAAAGCTGATTTCATTTTTGTCTGTTGTCTGTTTTGCTTTGCTTCAATTAAACAAAATGCTAATAAATACTCTATAGCTAACTGTTTTCTTGCTATCTTTATTACCAACAGGTTTGTTCTGGAGAAGAACCATTGAAAAAATAGCATTTTTGTTCAGCCATTCAATCTGTATATTCAAAGTGCTCACAACATACTATCTATAACTTTGATATGCTGCACACCCTTAGTAGGGACAACCAAGGAAAGGCACAGACCCAGGAACAGGGCATGCACAAACTAATTATTATTGTATAAAATCTGAGCAGCTGCATTTCTTAGTCTACTGCATGATTTCTACCTACATTGCTTTTTGATGAACAAAATAGTCACGGCTACAGAACAGCAACAAAAGCAGCATACAGACTTGAATGAATGAATATGGTCCAATATTTTCCAGCTTCTAATTTATCTAACAGCTAAAACTTACAGTAAGTGGACTGGTTTTAGTTTTGAAAAGTTTAAGTCTTCCCATTCATTGCCTAATTTTCTTTTAAAATATATTTATTGGGAAGAGCATGTGCTCCTTTACTAACTTATCTTTAGGTAACTGCTTTTAAGAGCCCTGGGAAATGGTCAGAAAGATCACTTCAGATAAGTGGTGTTTATATATAACTGCCAGTATTGTTCATTAGACTGAAACGTTTTATCAAAGGTTTAGTAAAAACAAAAAGAACAAGAAATACACATTTATTTTGCTTTCATTCACTGTAAGTAAACAAAGCTTTTGTGGCACCCCAGCAAAATCTCTTTCCCTCCTTAAGATGAATTAAGTACTAATACAAACTTTTTCAAGATGAATTTTCCCACAGATTGATAGACAGATATTTATATCCCCTACGTGAAAGTTCTACATAATTTTCATCTCTATACATGACTTAGATGTGACCTAGTTTTCTGTAAGTCTCTAGCTTACACCATATCAGCACTGTGTCTCAGAATCCAATTTGTTGAGTAGAACCATCATATTAGTCTTCAAAACTGTCTCTTTTTTACCTTTTGAGATGAATGAAGTTTCTACTGTACATCACTCCTAAAAGACACCGGACTAGAATTCAAGATTTCCAGAACATACAGGCCCTTTGTTATGATCAACCTCAGCAGAATCATCAATATTATTCAGGAGACCAGATAAGAATTGTTTGAGGTTTAGGTATATAATCTCGATGTGTAGGTCAGAAATCTATCCATCTTGTAATATTAAAAATACTATTTATGTACAGGAAGAAGGGAAATCAACTACTCTGCAGACATACTGGAGAGCTTTTACTGTGCAAGTCAAGTGCTGAGTTCTCATCTCTTTACACATAGTCCCACTAGAAGACTGCAGATGAACTCAGCTGGAATCCCAGAAGTTCTGAATTTCCTTCCTGTCATGAAGTCAGCCAGACAATAGCTTAATACAAACAAGAGGCTTACATGTGTTCTCACATCTTGGGCACAGAAAGAATTTCACATTACTTACCTGGCAGTAAACACACAGCAGATTGCTAGACAATTGTGATGCAAGTACAGAGGTATATCTGTACCAGTTGTTCTTTTTAAAACCACAGTAGTTACTAAGCCTAACCTTTCTTCTAAGAATCTTTTTCAGTGAAATATTAATTTATCAGATTCAAAACATTCACAGGACATTTGTATTTCTGCGGCCATCATTTACCCCACTATTTTCTCTGTGAGAAGCACAGTTCTTTCAAAATGTTCAATTTCTATGAAAGCATGAGCTGAAGCACAAATTACCTCACCAAAGTATTTCAGACTACTTACCTTGTGGCTTTGGATTTGAGGCTGAACGTGGGGACTGTTTGACTGGCACGCTTCCATTTATTCCCTGAGCCGCTTCATTGTGTACATTCTGCTCAACTAGCCTGGTTGTGGCACTTGCTGGATGAGATCTAGACAATATTAAGGATTTTGTACAGACGCTGTTGCCTGAAAAATATATTCAAAAAGTGAGTTAGAAATAGAATTAAATGCACGGTAAAATGATTATATACGCGTATATTAAGTGCTACTGCCTCCCTACAGAGAAAATTAGAATGCTTGTCTTCACTTTGAAGCATCGCATTGTAAAAACAGAGACTGCCTTCCACTGAGATGCATTACATTGTTTAAATCTCAGAGTTGCATACATAAAAAAATATATAAAAACCTATCCCAGGTTATTCTAGAGAAAGCTTACGATCTCTAACCGTCTTCTTGCTATCTTTATTATCAACAGGCTTGTTTAGGAGAAGAACCACTGAAAAAATAGCATTTTTGTTCAGCCATTCAATTTGTGTACTCAGAGTATTCACAAAATACTATACATTCAAAACGTTTCTTTTTCTTTCTTTTCAAGAGCTACTAATTACACCATCAAAAATGAAAGCAAAGCAAAAAGACAGTTGACATTTCTATTTCATTTTGTCTTAGCAGAGTGGAGTTTATTTTACCTGAGAAGGCTAATAAGATGCCATTTGTAAGAAAACTGGATGAACAAATAAAGGAAAATATATCTGAATGACAGAAATTGTAGTAAAAGCATGTATTAGAATGGGCCTAGACTATGCACTTTTGGATGTATGTGTGTGTGGAAGTTTTTCATTCTAAATGTAATTAAAAGATTTAAAATACTACTGTGAAGGAAGTTGCTATCTCAATTAAGTTAATGTTCCTTCATCTCTAAATCAAATAAATCCACAACTTTGTTTGTGGGAAGGAACAAGGGATGGGAGAAACATCCACTTCTCATTTATTGCAGTGTTGCCTTGATTATTTTCATTTAAAAAAAAAAAAAAAAAAAACCTATGGTAGACTTCGAACACTTACATTTATTGTTTTCCTTTGCCATCATTTTTATCTTTATCTTTGCTTGCTTCTACTGACAGAAATGCAAGTATAGTCGGGGTTTTGTTTACTCATTTCCAAAAAAACAAATTCAAAACCCAGCCAACCATTCATTTCATAAGGCAATCCTCTGCTGTCTTCTAAACGACTGATCTGCAGAGTCTGGAAGCACTGATCTAATGCATCTTCCTATCCCAAGGCAAAATCCATTATATCAAGCCATTCCCAGCAACAGCCAAGCACACTCATTAAAAAGCAGCGGAAAGAGATTCCAGAGCTATTGCTTACCATTGTTTAAAGGCTCTTCAGCACCACGTAGATTGCAACAATATTTTAAAGTACTTATGTTTTATTTCTTAGAAGCTTAATTTCTTTTTAAACGCTGAAGTAGCACTGCACCAAGAAGCTGCTTTTGCAAACACAGAGACTTGCAGCAGTTTTTGCTGAGATCAACAACCCACCCAGCCAAGGCTCTGGTACTCATATCACAACATGCATAGGACATCTGGGGCTGCAACCTGGCATCACTCCCTCTTCCATCATTCAGTAAGCAATGCCATCTCCCGAAAGTAAAGGTGGCTGGTGCCAGAATAATTATTTAATGAGGCCCACTGCATGTGGACACTTCTCAGACACCCATGATCTCAGGCAGAAATTCTTCAGCTCTGTTTCCTTGGGTATCTCCATACACAAAATGCCATCTTGTACTATAGCAATAGGAACTCTGCCCCAGATCTTTCCCCATTTCATAAGGATTCACCTGAAGTGCCATTCCTGCCTCTCCACATAGAGTGGAGTATTGAAATTTCTTGGACAGACAAAGGAGATGGCACAAGCCACGTAGGAGCAAGTCCTCCTGATGCTCATCAAAGAGTTGAATTTCTCTCCACCACAGAATCCCATATCATATTGTAACTGCTCACACTTTAACTTGGAAATCTCCAATTTAGAAACAATTTTAAGAAACAACAACTCCTGGCAGGATCAGTACATCCCACACATTGTGTAGGCAATTGAACATATGTTAGAAATCTACATTCAGATCAGGCTTCTAACTCTGCATGACATCCTAGAGCTTTATGAAAACTGTTCAGATTGTAGATTTGACAGATAACACACTTCTTCAGGACTTCAAGTTCTACAACTGCAGATCAGTAAAAAGGGCATTGCTAACTGTCCAGGCCAAACCTGGAAATCTCCATCAAAATTGTACCTTTGTAATTTATTGAAAAGATTCTCTAAGAAAGCAAGGTACTGCCAGGGTCAGAATGGGAATATTCTTTCCATACACAAACTTATCACAGTGCTTTGTCTTGTTTTAAGTTAACACTCACAATCAGATACAGAGCTAAAGAGTTGCTAAAGAGGGCAATTCCGTTCTCTGCTTCTCACCTTGTCACCATTAAGTCTGGTTTCCTCTCCTGGCTACTTCCCACCCCAGGCTTGGAGGGAAGCACCAGCACTTGTACAACTACACAGTGAGACAAGCAGTAGAAATGATACAACAGTAAGATGGATTACACAGATGGGGTGAGTGAACCCATGGCCGCTCCAGCACTGCTAGCTGGCATAAGGGAAGAGGTAGGAATACAGCTGGCCTTCTTTAACAGCCCTTACTTACTATCTTCAATTCACTCTTGTTTGCGTGAGCCATTATACAAGCAATTCACTCTATCTAGAAGGCGTATTTGCTACAGACTGACACACCACAAACATTTAAGACACATTCTGAACTTGTAATTCTGTTAACCATCTCACATCCTCAAATCAAACAATTTTGAAGAGTAATATAGCCATAACAGGATAAATAAAATATGTTCAGCTTCCTTCACATGGAAAGCTGGAATGGAAAAAGGTAATCTAGCTACAACATGCTTCTAAGCAAAATCAAGAAGTTACATTCTTTGGACAAAAAGCATTAACATCCCTGGCAATCTAAATCCTGGTTTCTTGTCAGTGAAAGTTAATACCTTCCAGGTGATGTAGGCAAAAAAGAATTGTCAAAAATACAGGAATATTCACTACAGATATGCATCTAGTAGCAAAGGCTTGGAAGTATATTATAAGCAAAGTTCCAAATACATTTATTTCAGTGCATACAAAAAACACCAAATGCTCCACAAGCAGTCGCCTGCATTTCATAGAATCATAGATGTTGGAAAAGATGAGTACAGTTAAAAAGATTTAGTTCAAACACCAACCTATCCCCACACCATGCCCACCTACCATGCCCCTTTATGCCATATCTACAATCTACATGTTTCTTGAACACCTCCAGTGACTCCATCTCCCCCCTGGGCAGCCTGTTCCAATGCAGGACCAGCACTTCATCTTGTTAAAGCTCATTCATATTTCAGTAGGGCTATTCAATTCTGTCCATTTAAGCAAGCATTTAAGTAAGACAGTCTATACTTTAGAAATGCAACAACAAAGCAACTTAAAATCCAATTACATATACAAAATGCGAGACATGCTGCAAAAGCTTACAGATTCTGCTGAGCTGAAATAGGTTTCTACTGTAGTTGATTCTGATCTGATTAAAGGAGCACTCACGTGTTGCTGTGGTTATATGTGTTACAATAACTGAGATATTGATTGAACTCAGAAATGCAATGAGCAACAAATTACTAGCCAGTTCCTGTGTTCGTTCACCAGTACATCACTAATTCTGCCTCTTGTAATTGGGAATGATTAGATACCCTGAAGTGAAGGGAGGGATTTTAAAACTTTTTAATGGGTTCAAGCAAGAATGCAAGTGATAAAGCAGAGGTAATAAATAACTGGCAGAAAAGATAAACACTCCAAATTTGATAAGCACTTAATTGTTTTCATCATAATTTGCAAGAAAACTGGAAGATGTTTGAAGCTAAGAAGCATTATCTAATTTTCCAGAGCATTTTAATTAAAAGTAACTGGAAGCCATGAATATTTAGCCAGCTTGAAATGCCAGTAACATGAAAAAATTGCTTATTTGTTTTTACAAGAGATTAAAATAATATTTTGATATTGCATAGGTCCGCTATCAGCAGTCCCAGCTTCACTAAGACAGGCTAAACACCATTAGATTTTCTGTCATATCTGTTTTACTCCTACCATCTGTACTTATCCATCACCACTTAATTTTTTACTTCCACTGTGATCTTACTCTTACATTCTGAATGAAAGAAATGCAGCACTTCTGTATGTAACCCTAGCCTATGAGGGAAAGGGTTATTCTCCTGTGACTGTTAAGAGGCAAAATTTAAGTCTCAAAATCAGGTTTACTTCTTTTCAAATGATGTAACTATATATGCAACCAGTGTGTTAAGTTCTCAGGATAGCCGCCAGAGCCTTGATGTGATATTGCCACACTTTCTCATGCAGCATCAAGGCAAAGCTTCACTCTTGCTACTCACCCTCAACACATATGGAGGTGCAGCTAATATTCCCCCTACTGAACTTGTAACAAAAACATCAGTTTAGCCACAGTAATCTTGTCTTACAATCTCCTGGTCAGTTCAAAATAGCGCTAAGTAGCACTAATACTTAAAGAGATTCATTCAACCCTTCACTCGTTCACTAAACACTTGGGGAACTGTAGCAAGGACAGTACGAGGACGAGCAGTTTTCTGAGTACAGACAAGTAGGCAGCTAAAGAACTCTTGCACAAGAACTTACAATAATAGATTTGTTGAGGCCTGAGCAGGAAATCTAGTAAATCAGACCATGGATTTTACCCACAGCTATGCCCAAACCTGCCCTCAAAAATAATTTTCTAAGAACTTACGTGGTACCTACTACTCATGGGTTTGTCCTCTTTGTGAGGAACACATACCAGACAACGAGATGTATGCTACTAATTGCACACCCAAACATGTTTTAGGAACAACTGCTTAGACTAACCCAAACTATGTACATTAGGAGTATGGAAGAAAGTAGGAAGTCTGGAGGTCTAAGTTACTCTCATGAAACAAAAACAAAAAACAAACTTTTGCCAAATTCTATTGAATGCTATCCTCTCAAAGTAATTACACATATGAGTTTGGATACATTTTCCCCTTTCTCATCAAAGTGATGATAGAGTTGTAAATGCTTTGCAGCTTTAGAACTGGACAAAAATTTCATATTAATATCCTGTACTGAGCTGATGAGCTCTAAAGGTTAAATGTCAGTATTTATCATGATGAGCTACTGCTGTAATGATGGTTGATAACACAATGTTAGAGAAAAACAACTTGAGCTGAAGTCAGAAGGGCTGTTGAGTTGAAGAAGTGTTTTCTTTCTGCAATATGGTGCTGGTCAAAAATAATAAAGGGTGAGTATCAGAAGGTTTAGAGTTATCTTTGCAGAGTGGAATCTTGGCAAAACTTAGGACACAGATCAGGTTTTAGTAAAGGAGTTGTTCAGATATATATACTTGCAAAATAGAAAAATACAGAGATTTTTCTTGCAAAGCGGTTCTCCAGACAAAGGCAAAAGAAATATCCTAAGTTCAACAGAAAAATGTAGATCACTTTCCAAGACTAAGGCTTTTATTTCTGATATCACTGCATGGAGACAATCCCAGGATTAACTACTACTTTCACAGTATTTATTGCAAAGAGAAAATCAGTCTACAAGTATTACTTGTAGATAGCAAAAAAAAGTATTGGTATTGCTTAATAAACACTGAATGCTTCACAATATTTGATGAAGAAATTGAAGAGATGAATCCTTACTGAACTTAAAACTTGGACGCCAAATATATAGGTCACTCCAAAAGTAATACCTCCTATTTATTTCCATCTGTACTAAAACAGATACAAAGAGCACAATAACACTGTTTGATTGAGCAAATTCTCAGCTACAAAACACGCTTTTTTTTCAACACGGGCATCACCATTAGCCTTAGCATTTCAGTGACCCACTGCTTCACAGCTGCTACAACGGCATCATTGCTGAAATGCACCACCCGCCGCCTCGCTGTGCTCACATCCACTGTTTTGTCTCAGAATTGTTCAGCAAGCATCAGCAAATGTCATTGGGTGCTATTTTTTCCTCATGGAGGAATTCAATGACGCACCTTTTCTTCATATACACTTCCATGTCAGATGCCATTTGGTCATACTGCCCTTCTGCTGCCATCTGTCACACAGCTACAAAATGCAACAGGGTGTTGTCAGGAAGCTTCAACCTCTACTGCCATATCACCAACACCCATCTCTGATGTTGTGGGCCAACATAACAAAATAGGAGGCAGCCCTCATACTTGCCACACAATACTTTTCGGGAATCAGAAACTATTCAGATTCTTTCTAGCTTGAATTAGCTCACATTACAGTATGCACAACACCAAGTACATCAGCCTCTTACAACCAGATAAGCAGTAATACAGGAGAACAGAAACAAACTTCGGCAAGTTCAACCATGCAACACACAGAAACAGTATTCTAATGAGAAAAACTTACTTGACTTTTGAAATAATTCCACTTCTGATTCACTGAAGTGGCTTATACAGAGTATTCACAATAGAACCCAATTCAAAGCAGGTACACACCCATACCAGCTTGGTCTAAGACATGTTATTGCACTGGTCTAGTTTGTGGGTGTTGATGAGACTCAAGCACTCCACAATGCCTTTTCTGCGCTTTCTTACATTTTATGCTTGTTCTGGTTGGGAGAAACAATGCGTCTTTCCCACAGTACTTTTTTTTTTTTAGTTTTAGACTAACAGGGTGCTGTATGGGAACTGCTGAATCACGGCCTGAACCTCTGTTTGATCACCTGAGGCGAGCAATGAGTCAGCCACAGGAGCACAGGTGAAGGCAATTCTGCCTGGCTCCACCTCTCCTAGAACACATTTAAGAGCTGACTACCAGTAGGGAAGGATCTCTTTCCCGAGATCTCTCCTTTTGGAGTTTTCCAGCAAGTCCAGGACAAGGGGAAGCCCTCTATTCTTTTTTGGTCTAATAACCTGCTTAGCCAAACTTTCTTGTATATTTCTCAATTATAACACTTGTGTGTTCATTGATTATACAGGTACTTACAGTAACTGCCTATTAAACAGCTCATATTTGCCAGGCTATTAACTATCAATGCCATCACATTCTAATAGGTCACCTGCTTTAAGAATCTAGAGCCTGACCTTTAAAAGGAAGCACTAAATGTAAGACGTAAGATTTAACATCAACAATCTCCTGATCTCAGTCTCACTATGCTGGCTATCACACAAATTAAAGGGCTGAATGGTGAATTTCACATTCCATACAGATGCTCTGCCAGCACTGGCTAACGCAGATAGACTCAGCATGATGTAGATCTGCCTCCATGTCTGGCTGTGATCTCTGTTCTTTGAGCTCTGATCTAATAGCAGTTTCCATGAAAGCAGGCCTGTGCATCTGCTGCGGTTTTAGTAAAAGGAATAAGCAAGCAATTAATGGGGCTCTCTCTCTCTTAACATTTGTCTAAATTTTGGATTAGCACAATAACATAACTTTCACTGCTGGTGCTCTTCCAATAAAATGAAAGGCACTGTACAAGACTTCATTCCTGGGCTCAGTCCAGGAAATAGCCATTTGATTTCTTTAGAAAAAAATTACAGTTTCTTCATACAACATGCAGGTAACCCTATATAACCTCATTAGAAGGACATGTTCTGAAATAAGGAATGCGGAGATGCAACAAGAGGAAAGGGAATGCAAAGCAAGCCAAGAAAACCACTTTCGGCATGCAGAGTCTTTAAAATAAAAGTTAATTTGATAGAAGTCCAAGTGGCAATGCTAACTCCTTGTGTAAAATACAGCAGCAAAAGAAACAGTGAGTGGCTTCCAAAAATGGTATTAAAACCCCACCCTGAGAATGAGCATTTGCAGTCATCACCTTCACCTTTTCCCTGCTGGACCACTACTCTCCTAACATTATCTATAATCTAGCAATGCTTCTGCTGTCTAACTGCCCAGTCACTAGGGGATACCACTGATGAAAATGATGCTGAGGCACCTTAGGAATGGAGAACTGCTAGAGCTGAGGTTACTGATGGCCGCAGGGATGGAGGGTTGTAGAAGCTGCAAGTCACTGAGATAACACTAAAACCTTTCTCCTGGCCTGCTGTGGTTTTCTATTCCTCTGACTTCCCCTATCAGAGGGATGGGAGGTAGCAAGTCCATGAGCTGTGCTACTGACCGAGCAGCTGCTCCAGAAGGCAGGACCCCAGACACCTGCATCTGTTGCTCTCTCTTCCAAAAGAGAGCAGAAATGCTGGAGGGAGAAGGCAGAAGTAACCAACTCTGGGACTCCCTGGACTGGATGCCATTGGTTTAGAATAAGCTGCTGATGCACAGCTTGTGGTTTCAGAGGAGTAGCTTGCAACTGAAGTCCTCGGTCAAAACCACAGAATGTACTTCATTAAGGTCCTTATGAGTCACATTTACTTACAGACACTGGTTTTGCTGATAACGATTATAAATCAACTATCAGAGAGAAGCAACTCTTCAGCAAACTCCAGAAAAAATGTATAACTTAAGTCAGAGCTTGGAACAAAATAAATTCTGTTTACAGGAATCAGGAACTGCTCTTTCACATACATACACAGACTCTGTATTATAAAACATTCCCTCAAACTCTTGCTTTCACTTTCTATTTGAACATGGGATCAAGTCCAAAATCCATTCAGAAAACACAAAGCAGTGTTCTTTTACCTTTAAAATATGTAGCAGTAGAGAGACTCTTTTACTTTTATCATCTGATTTTCAGAAAATAGTATGAATATCTGTCTAAGCAGTGTGGGCCCAATTTTTTTTTTTTTCTTGTCCTAAAGGTTATATCTAAGATTCAAGGGTTACCAAAGTTTCTGACAACCACAAGTGAACACCAAAAAACAAACAAACAAAAAAAAAAAAACCCAACACATCAAAAAAGAAATCATATTTATTAATCTGCATCAATTTCATCAGCCCAGGTTAATGCAGAATAAGGTGATCCTGAAACCACATTCCGCTATACTGCTGTTACTGTCTCATCTCTACCTCAGGTAATTTCAGTTTCTCTCTCCTTGTTACTACAGTCTTTTGCTAGTCCCATAACACATGATAGCAACACTGAGATTGAAATTCCTCACACAGTTATATTTTACAGTCCTGGGAACTTATTGACTGCATGCTTCCACCTCTTCCCTGTAGCGACTGTGGTAAAGTTGGTGAGCATTTTCTAAAGGTCATTTCCTTCCATCCCCGTTCTTGTGATCTTTTTACAACTTCCCATGTATTTGATGGGGCTGGGTAAGGTTTGTGTCAGGAAGGGGCTGAGTAAGGTTTGTGTGCCTTTCTCAAGTTCCTTCTGTATTAATAGCCATTTTCATGAACTCTGCCTGCAGAACAGGTTAGCAAGAAGCATCTCTGCTGAGTTTTCCCTGAAGTGTTTTTTCCTTTTATCTTTCTTTGCAGAACTGTGAGATGAGAAATGTCTCCTCAGCAATTGCTTTACTAAGCTGTAACATTTTTTTGCTGACTTTTCAACTGATATCAGCATATTCTACACAGATGGCAATCATTTTTTTTAAATATCCTGAGCTCTTACTTAATAAGATGCCCCATTTGCATATGCAGATTCACTGATCGCTGAAGAATCACTCGTCTGAATGAGGATTGCAACATTGAGCCCTAAACGTTTCTTTTGCTTGATCTGCCTAGCCTCTGCCAGCTGGTACATTTTCCTCCTGTTACCATATGTAAGATAACCAGCATGATGCTGTGCTGAGCAGCACAGTCCAACGCTTCACATGAAGGACAGTACTTACAG
The DNA here is from genome assembly GCF_019232065.1 of Centrocercus urophasianus. NCBI lineage: Eukaryota > Metazoa > Chordata > Aves > Galliformes > Phasianidae > Centrocercus > Centrocercus urophasianus. Next base: position 9,150,438 of record NW_024885344.1, read on the forward strand.
CACTGGGGTCACGTTAGGAAAAAATGCAGATATTTGCATTTTCTACAGACCATTGGAAGGTTTCAAGATTGTACACTGAAATATTCAGCAAGAGCAATAACAAACTCAGAGAATGAAAAAGTCTTCCCCTTCTGTAAATTACAAGCCATTATGAAATAGTATTATTTAGATTTTTGACAAATATTAATAGTTTGTTTTTTTTAAAAAAGATAGATAGTTTGCATCAAAAGATGAGAGGCTGGCCAGCAGGGTGAGGGAGGTGATCCTGCCCCTCTGCTCTGCACTGGAGAGATCTGCCCTGGAATACTGCATTCAGATCTAAAGTCCTCAATACAGGATTGACATAGACTTGTTGGAGCACATCCAGAAAAGGGCCACAGAAACAATCCACAGAGTGGAACACCTCTCCTACAAGGACAGACAGAGAGCTGGGGCTATTCAGCCTGGAGAGGAGAAGGCTGCAAGGTGACCTGATAGCAGAAGTATCTAAAAGGAGCTACAGGAAAGAAAGGGACGGACTTTTTAGCAGGCCTTTTTGTGATAGAGCAAGGGGAAATGGTTTCAAGCTCAAAGAGAGGAGATTTAGGTTGGATATACAGAAAAAATCTTTTCCAGTGACAGTGGTGAGGAGCTGGAACAGGTTATGTAGTGTTGCGGTTGATGCCCTGCTCCTGATGACTTTCAAGGCAAGGCTGGATCAGGCCCTGGGCAACCTGATCTAGCTGTGGTGTCCCTGTTTGTTGCAGGGTTGTTGAACTAGACGGCCTTTAGAAGTCCCTTCCAGCTCTAAGGATTCTATGATTCTATGATCTAAATATAAATTCTACCATTTTTATCATGTACCCTCCTTGAGAAGACTTCTCTAGCAATTCAGTCACAGAGATTTCATCTTCTACTCTGCCCAGTTATCTGTGCAGTTACTTCATATCAATCTCAACTTAGAGTTATTTTAGAAAACAAACATATGCTTTGAGAGAAATTCAGCTAGTTCTGTTTCTAAAAGATTAATTACTCAGAAAACATTTTTAGAAACAGGATGCTGAACACCACAGACCCACAGGAAAAAAAAACAGTCTAATTACAGTAGGTTCAAAGTATAACTAGCATCTATTATTTCTGAAGATCTGAGCACACGTTTATAAGCATACACGCTAACAGCATTCAAGCAATTTAAAGGTATAAATACATATGTATTTTATCTGAAATGCAGAATGGCCAAAGATCCAAACAGAAGTCCATTATTCTATACCAGCCAATAAAATTATCCCTGATAGATAGGAAGTACTTCCCATATCCAGCTGCTGAGGCGGTCACAGTGTGTCAAGCCAGATGAGACAGCCCAAAACCATCCCAGAGCCAGCCTGCTTGGATATGAGTTGTTCTACACACTCCCCTCCCTCCCAGCTGCCTGCTGCCAGCGCTTTCTTTGCACCAGTACTGGCATGCATCTAGCTTCAGGATGCAGTCTGGAAAGGTTAAGCCATCAAAAATGTAATCCCAGTAGAAAAATAGCAGCAACTAGCTCTCCTCCGCATTCTTTCATTCACCTTAGATGCACTGGAGCTTGGGCAAGGACGCAAATGTGAAAGGAAAACAAAGCTCCTTTTTCAGAGGAAAGTAGCCACTAGATAATGTTAATTCTACTGAATCACTTCTCAGACATTACAGTTGGAGGAAACAGGAGGGAGAGGGAATAAAAATCAAAAATCTCTTCTTTAAAAATACGTGAGTCAAGACTTGAAATAATATGCTGTAATTAAAGAGCAGGCTGCAGGGTGATAACTGCACAATAGCACCACAACAGGATACCAGGCACACTTTCCGTTATTTGAAAGGTTAAAAATATGCTTACAACTGTGCACTTGATAAAGGACAAAGGGAGGATGGAGTGAAACATGTGGCTGCAGTCCCATAAATAAGTACCAGCAGAACAGCTGCATGCTGCTCCAGCTGTTCAGCTGAGAATGCTTTTCCTCCCCTGTGCGAGGGGCACACAGCCTGCTGTCAGCCTCCTGGAGCACTCCAGTCTTCCGCGCCAAGTAATTAACAACCATCATCTACAAGACAGAGAAAAACAAGCAGCTCCCTGGGAATGGCTCACTGAACCAAAACAGAAATATAAAGAACCCAAAGCTGGACACTTCACAAGAATTCAAGCACTTCCTGCTTTTGACCTGGTTAGGGGGGGGGGGAAAAAAAAAGTAAGAATAGCCATGAAAAGCCTGGTTGAAGTACACTTAGGGCCTTCTTGAAATTATTTAAGAAGGACCTTCCTTGTGCAATCTCCTCAGAACCTACCACAATCATGACAGTTTGTATGTGGCATCTTGCCTACAGAAGAAGACAGAGAGATCATAATGCTAACTTACCAGTTTCTAATTATCCCTATGGAAGAATGCATATTGCCTGGAATCCAAATGGGGAATAGAGCCTTAGCCTGACACTACCAGAGATAACTCCTGCTTGTGCTGCTGGTCACAGAGCTCCCTTCAGCTTTACAGACCTGCACATCAGTGCCATCACCTCTTCAACATCATACATTTTATGCTATGAAATAGCCAAGATAAACAAATTCACAGCAATTTTATTTATTTCTCCATCTTCTCTTTTCCAGAATCCTATCTAAAATATATTTGAAAAAATAATAAGTATATGATGAATTTAAAATGTCATCTCATAAAACTTAATTTGGAAAATTACAGTATTTTTCTTCATGAAGACTGGGATGAATATTACCACTCTGTTCCAAAAGTTCAACAGTCAGATGATTGTTTAAATCACTTCCCTATCTTCAAATGAGCAAATGGATAGGAAATCTTTAAGAAAAGGTCATGCAGAAGAAAAAATACATTAAGCCCACCAGCACTTCATGAACAGATACAAATTTAAAAGAGCTCAAGTTCTGTCCAGCACATTCAAAGGCCGTGCAACTTTTCACTTTGCGCATATTCTGAAAATGAAAATATTTATGGTCTCTGGACAGACCAAAAAAGGCTGCTCAAAACCAAACCACAAAGATGAGGATACTTTATCCCCTCATTCCCACACCATCCTCTGAATTCTCACCACTTACTTCTTACCAATTCTAATACTTCTTGGATTTAACTCCAGGCCAATGAAATCCCAGCAGAAAACAATACACTCTTTTTATTATACTCGTTTTCTCCTGTGTGTGAGCTGAAATGGCTTGAGAAAGTTTAAAAGAAGGACTGGGCAGCCCCTTGGCAGCACTCTCCCATTTGATCAGGTGAGCTGCTCACAGAACTGCAGCCCTACCACAAGGACTCCTCTGCAATATTTATCATTTTCCTTTAAGTCTCAGTGTATAGCATCAGAAGAGAGTATAAAAATATTCATTAAAACCAAACCAAACAAGCAAACAAAAAACCTGCCAGTTTGCTGTTGGGGAAGAAAGCCTTCCAAACAAAATCTATGAAATTAATCCTCATAAAAACCAACCCACATAAATCTCATAACATTTGTCTAAGACTAAACGTTCCATTTCTTGCACAGCGCAAGTTTTGGCAGCACTCCAGGTCCTCTCCACCTTTTATGACCTTACTCAGTTGTTGCTCCCCTCCTTCTTTTTCCTTTCTCCACTCTCCCCCCAACCAAGTGACACGCTGTTCTTGTACGGGCTTCTTCACAAGCAAGTGAGAGCAGTCACAATATGTTAAATATTTTTACAACAAAATAAAGCAAAGATTGTGCTTTCTAACAGCCTGCTCTCCTCCCTGACAAGTATCGCCTGTCCAACTGTTAGGAACACAGGCTCTACATTTACACTCCTTAAGGTTTTAATGCTTTTGTCTTATAATGATCATAAGCGCAGAGCAGGCGGGAAGGACGGGGGCAAAGAAGCATGCCATAGCTAGTTCGTATTTTTAGTAAAGACTCAACAATTTCACTAGGTTTACAAGCACTGACGTAAACCATCAGGCTGGCTTTCCCTGTTTACATAGCACCTAGCATGGAAAAGACTTGCAGAAGACTCTGGGGGCTGCAGAGGCAGAGCAAAGCAAAGTGATGGTGCTAAGGAGAACACCTAGCTCTCTGGTGACTTCTATGGGTCACAGTGTCATTGAACTCTGCATAATCACTTTGCCTGAGATCGGTTTGTCAGAGATGCTTTCACCTTATAGTGAATAAGAAGAAAGCTACAAAGATCCTTTCTTCCAAAACACCGGAGCTTGCGAAAAGGTATGCTCTACAAAATTCATCTATTTGGCCTTCAATTCTTTGAAGAATTCTTTTGCTTAGGCTATGGGACACACTTTCAACTGCATGTTTTTGACATTGCTGGAGAAGTGATTAAAGTGATGTGTGAATTTACATCCCTGACTAGGCATACCTTCTGGTTCAGTGATTCTATCTCACCCACCTCTGACTGTAAGCAGACAGCACTCCAGCAAGAGACAGCAGAAACAGTAACTCCAGATGTCTTTCTGATGCAATATAGCAATGTCAAGGGATATTTGCTTGATTTCAAACCTGCACAGACTGGAACTACTTCATATCACCTTTTCTATGCATACTGTCTATGTACTTTGGTCTCCTGATACCATTTGGAAAAGGTTATGCTATGAAATACTTACATGCTCTAAAAGCAAACTGCTAGAAGCTCCTTCTGCTACCCCTTCAAGCAAAGTATTTCCAAGACAGTGCATTACTGTCCTAACTGCTTTAATATAACTCATAATCAGAGTTGAAGCAAAGACACTGCCTGAAAAATGCCACTATCTCTGGGTATACTCAGAGATCACAGCTTGACCAGTGTCCTTTACATTCAGATTGCCATTGTTACAAGTAAGTATGGTGTAGGCCTCTGCCAGATGAAATCACCAAATATAAATCAAAGGGCAAAAAGAAAGACAAGTCGTAATAGCAGAAATAGTAGTCATGGCACTCCATTGAGCTTCCTGAAAATCCACCAGGGTTATGTGTTGGATTTACAGGAAGAGAATACGCATACAGATACCAGAAAACTGTTCTTAAGATTTGTGGGGAGGGGAATAAAAAAAAGCTTCCTACAACCATATGTACAATTTTCTCAGGTTTCAGAGAAGTGATACACCAAGAACGAGAGTAAAAGTATGATTCCCATTCTATCAAGGGGTCATCAATACCTAGATGGAAAAGAGTAATGAAACAGATAAGGAAGTGGGATAAAATTTTAGAACAAGTGCTCTTTGTAGGCATGAAAAATCAGATGCCCACCACCAATGAAGTCAGGAAGCGGAGACATTTACATGCATCTGCTCCAAGCTTCTCTAGCAAATCCCTTAAGTTTACCCATGCAATCATTTCATTTCCTCTATTCACTCCCAGAAGGCTTTCCAGAGGGAAACTAGCATGCTGAACCCAAACCTCCCACAGTCGTATTTTACCTGTAGCTCTGTGGAGAACTGAAATAAAAACACGTAGCTGTTAGAGCTGAATACAAGCCCTGTTAATTCAACTTACCCTAAGCTGAACTTTTCTCAGAACTGCAAAATGCACTCACACGCAGGGCAGAAATTTCAAAAGTATTCTTAGAAGTTAGAAATATATTTGCAGTGCAAAACCTCACACCTTTCAAAGGGTGCGAGAAGGAAGAATAAGAAAATATCCTATTCTGTATATTAACGGTAGTCTAAGTGCAAGTTAAAGGGATTATTGCAAGATCACTCTAAGAAAAGCTAAGCATGTCAGAAGTGTACACCTATTTGCTGAAACAATAAGAGATTTCAACTGCTGATTCACAGAAGTGCACCATAGAAACCTTGCAGCTATGAAGAGATCTCTATAAGCCTGGCAAATGTGTCAAAAGTAGAAATAAACACACAAAACTGATTTGCTTTAGAAAGTCTTTAGCTAGTGAAAGCAACTGCAGAATGAGCCAAAAGTAACACAGTTCCCCGTGTGGCAGATTTACTGGGCAAGCAGCTCAAGCAACTGCAATCTCATTTACTCAGAAAAGGAGCAAAAAGACACCATCACATTCCAGTTGTATTGCCTCACAGCAGCTGGATTTTAACATGTTTATTTGCTACAAGGCACCCCTCTAGAAAACCTGACTCGTGCCTCTGGCCAAATTCCCCAAGCCTTGAAGAGATAAGGTTTAACAGAAGCATCCCATTCAATCTTACCTGGTTCAGAAGACATTTTTTAAAAATTATTATTATTTTTTTAATCTATTCCGGTAACACTGCACGAGGAATTGCTTTCACAACAGTAATAACCCTATGGCACGCTCCCATGCATCCTATTTACACGACTGTAAGCTGTCAGAAAGAGCTTCTCGCAGCGTACGCCGGCAGTTTACAGGCCAGCTCTTTCAATTACACTGTGCTCCTCCTCTTTGAAGGCCAGCCTGTTTTGAGAGGAAAAACGTAAGCTTGCAAGCCAGTCAGCTCAGAGAAAGGAGTAAAGCCTGCTCACTATTAAAGAGGAAAAACAAAGAAATCAGCTTATGTAACGACATGCTGCTGGAGAAGGGAGGAGAGGGAGGAGAGAGAGGAGGAGGGACAACTGTAAATTGTTTTGTCTAATGACCCAGCTGCTGCTATAGAAGTTTTGCTTCCATAAACTGTGTTGCTCTTTGAAAATAAAGCAGTGTCAAGGTTAAAGGACAAGTAGTGACTCTGTGCTTGGGACTTTGTTCTCCATTTACAGAGCATCGTGCATGTTTCTAATAGTATTTTTCCCTGTTTAATGTGTATGTAAACTTATTCCTAGAACAATGTAAACACAATGTGCAGGATGCTGACGCAGTGACCAGAAAAGTCTTCTTTTCATGAAAAATGCTATCCCATTTGGCACAGATTAAAGCTCCCTGCAGTCTCTTGAAATCAATTTTTAAATGGCACAAACTAGATCCTGTGCCCAAGGGTACAACACAAAGAGATTACAATGAATTCTGAACTGTGCAAATGCAAATGTTCAAAAAGTGAAAGGACTAACTGAAAAGAGAAGTTACAGCAAGTAGCATTTTGTTGTTGCTCACATGTGAGCTCTCCTATCACGTGGTCCCAGGCTGGCCCGCAGTTATACCAGGAGGAGAAAGAAACTAGGATTTATAGTCCAGCCCTGTCAATTTGGATAATATGAATCAGAATACAGCAACCAGCTCTTCATTCACTGCAGCTGAGGTCAGCTCCAACCACAGCTCCAAACCATATCTCCCTGCAGCTCCTTCCTCCAAGGTCCACTCCTCAGCCTCATGTTCAAGGCTACGCACAAGCAAGCCTCTGCAGAACTGCTTTGAAGGACAACTACCAAGGGTTACAGGGAATGCACTTGCAAAACAATCCACTGTTATGAATATCTGTTTTTCACTGAAGAGACAGCTCACTGGATGAGGGCAGCTAATTATTTCCTTTCTACTACAGATGTTGAGCAAAAGGATTTTTGCCAAAACCAGTGAAAACAACTGTTTTTCCCTACTGACTTCAAAACTTTGGCACATTTTTCTTCTCAAGACGATGAGGCTCGAGTTCTGTGCACACAGCTATGAAACCTAAATGGAACCCCTTTTTAGCACTTTGACACGGACTCTCATGTATTGTTTTTGTTGTGGGCATGTGTTTTATTAACACCTAAAAGTGGAAACTGCAATTTGTCATACTTGTCACTCCTAGCCAGTAACCCTAGAGTCCCAGGGTCTTTTAAAGACACAGATCTCACTAACTTGGGTCATCAATACACCATTAACTCAGAAAGTGACTAAATGACAAAGTTGATGAAACAACGGACTAAGAGACTAAATTAAGAAACCCAATGCATGGGTTATGTGTCTGTTCCGAAGTTCATCTCCAATAATTCAAAGACCACATCCTTACTTGGGCTTCCAGAGGGAAGAAGCCTACAACAGAACACCGCTTCTCTCCAGAAAAGCCTTTGCAGAGAAGATAACGTTTTCCTTTGTTTCCCACATTTTAAAGAACACACTTTCCCCATCAGCCTGTTTTATTCATTTGCCAGTGATTTTGCCAGTCTTCCTACAACCTGATGCACTCTTTCTAACCCAGGACAGGCACTGATAATGTATGTTACAGAATTAGATGGCAGATTTTAAATGCAGATGGGATCCAGCATTAAAGTTTTCCATTCTCACACAAGCAACACAGTGGGTTGGAAAACTAAAAGAAATGGCTGCAAAATAATATTAAAAGCAAGAACAATTATATAAATGTGAGTTACTGACCACCATAAGGGAAGAAAAGGTGAGGGGTCATCAGAGCAGTGCTGCAAAAAGCCACCAACTCTCCCTTTTGTGGGTACCGCAACTGTTTCAAACTCTTTCACATGAGCTGTGTGGGAGGGATGACATTTGAGCTGTCAGGTTCTGCTGATAACTCAAAAGTCTAAGGTGAGAGGCACAACCCCAAGATGGAAAGCACAGAAGACACCAGATCAGAGCTCTAACCTGCTCTGTAGGGCCCGTCTTCTACCCATTCAATAACGCCATCACTTGCAAAAAGAGCAAACTCAAAAAGAGCAACTACAGCAACTGATTTTCTCCAGTAAAGAAAGAATTTTACAAAGTTGAAGGAAATTGTGAACTTCATTTCATTTCAAGAAGCAACGTTAAAACAGATATAAAGGCATCTCCAAGACATAACTTCAAAACACATGCTAAGTTCCTCCATCTTAAAAAAGGTAAAAGATTAATTGTTTTATCTTTGTTTGACTAGCTAGCAGATAAGGGGACTTAGGGAAGATTAGAACAGATACAGTGGGGACATCTTGTTAACCTATTCCCCTGGTTTCACATGAGTTTTATATCCAGCTTTGCTTACACAAGAACAGAGATAGTACAAAGTACAACCTACATTCAAATGTCATATTAATTGTCAGCACGTTGACAAGAGGCACAGCTATGTCTTACCTTTCATTAGAACATGCCTATGAACTTTATAGTATATAAACTAAGGAATAAAGTTAATTTTATTAAATTTTTTAAAATCAGATAATGGGCATGGAGAATAGCTAGTTAAATGAAATGTTCTCATTAGTAGGTAATTAAAATCATACCACTGGGTAGCTGATGTCATTTAATACATACGAATAAAATAACTATTCAAACTAAAACCACTGTGGGTTTGGTCCACACTAAATTAGTGACGTTCTACCACACTGAGTTTTCTCAGTACAAAATCATTGGACTTCAGCACTCTAGTTCTAAAGCATTTTTACAGATGTCTCACAGTAAATATAGGACATTTACTCTGTTTTCCAACTCCAGGCACTCTGGAAACTAAACTTTACAAACTCTCTTAGCGCTTCTCCCACTTTGCAGCTAAGGGGGGCATAAATTATTTACCTCCTGGAATATTCTGAATTTGATGAAGCTGTAGTTGAGGAAAGTCATGTGATCATGAGCACTCAGGAAATCTGAAAAGTTGAACGAAGTATTGAAGAGCTACATGGGCAACAGTCCACACTGACACACACCCCTGGAAACGAATCAGCTCATGTGACAGTGAATCACAGACCAACATTCAGCCTGCCTGCCTTTAACTGGCTTCCTACTGCAGATCCACTTCAAGCACTGTGTTGGAAGAGTTTTGCTGAGATCAGAGTATGACATGAAGTTTCTTCAAGCCGGTGATGGAAAAAAAGTGATTTTTGTCCCACCTGAATGATCAGTAACCCAAGAGCCTTCTAGTATAGAACTTAGCAAAAGCACTTCTGAATTCCAAAATATCAGTGTTCTCTACCTTGAAAGCACACCCTCTTTTTTTTTTCTGTGACAGATCTTTAAGTATCTCTCCAAGAAGAGACTTAAAACCACAACAACTAAAAAGGCACCTTTTACATGGCTCCTATAAGGTAGATACAGTTGTTCCACACTGTTACTAACCTTCTCCCTTTTCCTTTCTACTCCAGTTCTTCAAAAGCATGGCAATTTGGTCCTGGGTAAAAACAAAGGCATGCTTTGTCACTAATCTGTAACAGTTTTCAAGGTGCTGCTAAAAGTCAGATTTAAAACCTCTGCAATAATCTACAGCGAGGGTTTGGCTTGGCTCCTCACTGTTCATCAGGTAATCGGATTAGCTGGCAAGGTACTGCAGACCTTCACCCCAAAGAAGTCCACTCTCCTGTCAGTCCTTCCTTGCGCTGTCCTTTTCTTGATTCTTGGAATAGTGTAAGATCAGTAAAAAGTGATGCAATGCTGGATGCTGGATACAAACCACTGCCAGGCATGCTTAGCTGAGGGGCAGCTGCTTTCTCCTCCTCCTGCTGCACCTTCTTGCTGGGCTGATGTGCAGGCTATCATCTGCTTGCTGTCTGAGCACTGCCTAGCGTACTGAGGCTTCAGACAAATGTAAAAGCCCAAAATAGTCCTACCACTGGTGCTCTGTGGTTCCTATTGTCAGTAGTGCAGTACATGGCAATCAAAGGCAGGAAGTCCATGCAACAAATGGACAGTAAAACTGCAGAAGCTGAGCGTGGCAACAAAGTAAATGGCTTAAGAAGTCAAGCAGCCAACTGTTAGGATCTGCATATGCGGAAAACTACCACACAGATGTTCAGAAGTTTCCCCTCTCTGCCAAGGAAGGGAGAAGATAACACCCTCAAGGATGTGGGTTGTGTTACAGATGCGTTTCAGTCTAATGGTTCTAGTACATGAACTGATCGTACTCCCATTATTCCCCCCTTGCAGCTATAGTCAAGATTCACTGTTATCAAAACATCAGCCCAAGATTAGCCAATGTAACCCAGCAGAAAAATCTCCATCAGCAAAGCAAACAGTTTTCTTTCAGGTCAGCAAGCTGAACCAGTGCTTTCTACAAGGTGACAAGCTCTGTGAGGTGCATAGTGGAAATCACAGCACTGCACAGCTCAGCAGGAACAGAAGTGCTCATACCAGTGCCAGCCTGTCACATTAACTCAGCTCTGACATCTCATCCGGGGGCAGTAGTGGGGGACAGCCGGTGACTGCAGAGGTTAATGATGACTGAATGCAGTATCTGTGAAGCGTTGACAGGAAGCTCTGAATGGGTACACAAAGGGTGAAATTCATGCATGATTGCCCAATATCCTCAGGAGAGGCAAGGCAAGATAATCAGTGAGCAGCCCAAGAGGACGGTTATGTCAAGCTAGTGGTTGATGAAGGGACATGCTGCTCTTCCTCACCTTGCTGAGAGTCTTCTCTGGCAATGCCAAAAGCCAGTTCAGATCACTAATCTGCCAGAAACATACTAATTTTCCCTTGGATTGGTATGATAACTTAGCAGGCTGAGCTGGCCTATGGGGTCAGATTATCTTCAGTGCCAACAGAAAGAGAAAGCAAGATAGAGGACAAATTCCTTCCAGTAAGCAAACCTAGTAACATTCTGTCTCATTAAACTGCGTTCCTGAGGCTTTGCCATCCAGTCATGTGAGGAGGGAAGAAGCAATGGTACAACTCAAGTTTTGCATGTACCCACCAGAAAATAAAATGGGGAACAAACTTCTAGATTCAGCAAGTGACCTACAGAAACAAGTGACCAAGGATTAAAATGAACAAGGATAAATCCAGACAGCAGAGGGCTGAGTGTGAAGGCAGTTTAGAAATGAGTATTTAGGACTACCGTAACAAAAACCAACAACAGGACCTTAACTAGATAAGTCAGCCACCACGGGTGAGAAACATTATGAGAGATCCTGGATCTGCAGCATAACAGAAACAATTGTGTTATAATGGCACTTACCCTTCCAGTTCTGAGAACAAAAACTATTCCATTGGTTCCATGCAGCCATGGGAGGCAATGAACTCATTGCCTGTTGTCACATCCGTGGCTTTCCCCATCCTGTGCCAGGGGCACAGCTCTCCTGGCTCACGTGCAAGGATTTGGGTTTGAAACAAGCAATACCAAGGAAGGTGAGATGAGTAGTTGCCATGCCACAATTCGAAAGCAAATATCAGTATTTCTCCATCCTTTTTTCCCCCCTCCAGCTCAGCTGTAACACATGCTCCAAAGGAAAAGCCAGTAGCTGCACAAAAGCCCAAAGGACATGTAAAAAGAGTTCTTAAGGGAAAAAAGTCTGCCTTTTTGTCCTATGTTTGCACAGCATTTATCATTGTCGAATCTCAGTGTCTGCAATTTACTTGAAGCATACAAGCAACACAACACCCTCCAAAGAAATAATTAAATGCTCATAGTTCTACAAAAATGAAGGACGTCTCCTGAAGATGTTTGAGCAGCCTGTTTGACTGCCATCTCCTAACCATATAAAGCCGTGCTTCTGTAACTTCAACTATTTCTCGTATTTACAAAAAATCCAGGAAACTGTGGTTCATTGTTCAAGTAATCTTCTCTAGTAGAAAGATCATCAACTGCTAAAAGAACTTTGATTTAAAATAGGAGAAGTGGACAAAGGCTTTGCCTTATTAACTGAGTTTGATTGTCCAGTAAAAATAAAAATAAAAAAAGTAGCTGAACAGTTTTCTATTTCTGTTCTTAATTCTTACACTTCCTGTTCTTAATGTTTTTAATCTGGCTAGTTTCTACAAAATTGAAAGAAAAGTCTCATGTTGCAATTTAGGGAAGAGGAAGTGACTACAGTGCTATCCCTTCTGTTACACTAGCATACAGTGAGCAAATAAATACCAAGTAGAGACTCTGCAGCCTGGCAGCTCTGCCTTTCCTCATGTTGTATTCATGTTTTCCCTTCCCCATACCTCCCCTTGAAGAAAACCACTTCTCCACCTCTCCTACCTGCACTGCAGGTGTTGCTTCATCCCCAGTGACCCCATTACCTTCAAGGAGGCCACTTATCACTGCCTCCAGCCAGGATGGAAGTCTATAATGCCAGAGCCCAGCGGTGCCAGGCTGGTGCTTATCAGGTGAGAACCACGTGGTAGCTGCTACCATAGAAAGCCACATGCTTCCTTTACAGAGGGCCCAAAAAAGCAAAGAGGGGATGGAGATGTTTGGGACCCATCCCGGTAGCACTGTGCCACCTGCCTTTCTTCACCCGCAGATTCAACATATTGCTCATTTAACAACTTTGCAAAACAGCTGAAGAACGCAGACTCTCCTTTTCTGGTTAATTTAGCTTTTGGTTACACATTACATGTAAAAAAGAACATGCTCACTTTAGGAGGGGGACAACAACAACAATAAGCCAGGAAAACAATAACAACAAAAAAACAGCAACCAAACCAAACAACACAATCCAAACTAGAAAAATAATCACACAGACTTTTTTCTACATTTAGCCGTAGGTGAAAAGCTGCATCCTCAGCTTTAAAACTATCCCTGCCATGTTAAAAACCCAGAGACTCACCAGATCAACAGGTCAGAACACAGCGAGAGTAATTCTGTTTCTGCATAGAGATAATAACAAAAAATAAGTTTGGGCAGTGTCAGATAGTAAATATAAATTATTTTTGTTTGGAGTTAACAAGAAAACAACATGAAAGATTCATGATAAGCACCTGAGTGGGAGACATCAGTACGTTTCCAGAGTAGATAAGCACATAAAAACTAATCATGGTCAAGAAAAAAAAAATAACTAAAAATTCATTCAATCTAATATCCTATAGCTGAAAAGAACAAGTAGCAAATATTTGGGTAACCTAGCAGAAGCTCATAATGATTCTTCCCTCAATGCCCATGGCTTCCAGCATTTCTTGTCTAGGGATTGGAGTCAGCAGATGCATTCATACTGTATTTTACAGCTGCTGACAGACATTCACCATGAATTTGTTTGGTCTCTTCTCAAATCCCACTTGTATTTCTTGTACAGAACAAGCAATAGTATAAGCGTTTTCAACACATTTAACCTACTCTGACTGTGCTTTCTGGAGAAAGTTGGTAACACAGTACTGCTGTCCTTTCCCTTCCACACTTTGCCAACATCTCCATCACATTCTGTGAGACGTCAGGGTAACTTTCTCCAGAACACATCAGCTCCTAAGAACATCTTGGGACTAAAAAAATTCCACTATCGGGACTATTTCCTTCTGCTTTAAACATACAAACCAACAGCTTTAGACTCTTTGTCCTCTAGCCCAACCTAGTACTTATGGGATAGTCAGCAAACTGGGACCTTCTTTACAGAGTCTTTTTAAGTCTTATTAGCTCCTGCCATTACTACATATTACTGATTTTTTAATTTTTGCTTTTATTTTTTCCAGTCTGTAACTTCAAACTAAAAGGGAAGAGATTTAGATCGGAAATAAGGAAGGTTTTTACAGGCAGGGTGGTGAAGTACTGGCACAGGCTGACCAGAGAGGTGGTGGATGCCCCATCCCTGAAGACACCCAAGGTCAGGCTGGATGGAGCTCTGAGCAACCTGATCTACCTGCAGGCGGTTGGACCAGATGGCCTTTAAGGGTCCCTTCCAACTCAAACAATTTCATGATTCTATGATGTAGCCTTGCTAAATTCAAGTGTCCAAAGGAAAATGACCAAGAGGGATTCCCCAAACAAAATTATTTCAGAAAAGGAAGGTGATGATAACAGAATGTGGTGAAAAAATGACATAATTTAGAAGTTTATTTCAGTTTTTGATACAATATGGGTGCAAGACCAGTGACAGTCATGACTGGCCATTTTACATAGTGAAGTTACACTGACAGTTAAACACAGCCTTCGTGGAGACTGCATTAGCACTAATGAAACTACAATTTCCTTTAAATTACCACTATCCACACCTCAAACCTCATCAGCTCAGCCTCTAATAGCTTTTCATCATCTATTTTAACACAAAAAACAATGAATAAGCTTTTTCTCACAGTTCTTTTGCTGCTGTACTCAAAAAAATCCCCACAACCCCAGAATCAGAAAAAATGCCAGCTATAAAACATACATAGTAAAAAGTCATTGTTGCCTTTCTTATGGAAATGGATTCTAAAACTTCACCCGATTTTGAAACAAACATGGATTGAAACAGTGCTCAGGGATCCACAAAGAAAATCTTAATAAATGAAAACATGAAATGAAATGAAATGAAAATGATGAATACATTCCAGTATCAAATAACTGTAAGCAGATCACACTGGATTGAGTGGATTTCCTTCCCATAATGACTGTGTCCCATGCATTGTTTTTCACAGCAAATGTCTACATGAAATTGCAGTCAGATCACATTTCTGTTAGCTTTGTAGATCATTCACACATGCTGAAGATTTTATACAGAGCACACACATATATGCAAAAAAAACCCCTCTCAGCTAGCAACTGATGTTCTGTTCCTATGTTAAACAACAAGCAAAAAACATTCTACAATTTTCAGCATCTTTTAACAGAAAGAAAATTTGGGAATATTCTCAGTCATGCCAGGCTAATATCAGCAACAAGACGGGTCTTGAAAATGTAAGTCGATTGTTTACAAAGAACATACTTTATAATTAACAAGAGCAGCTTTGCAGACAAACACATAAATAAAAAACACAACAAAGTAGCAATCATACTCTTATGCCAGCAGCAAGGCCACAGCATGCAGAACAAACAGCAAAATGAGTAAAAACTTGTGCTTTACCTACAGCAAGCTGGATGAGTTTTTCTAAAGAGCACGTACCAAAAATAACACAATGCTAGCAGACAGAACAGTGCAGCACTGCTGACTTCACTGAGCACAAATAGCGTTCACACACTTACCTCTGAATATTTTATCAGATTAGGTTGTGTTGTGTTTTCAGTTTCAGGTAAAGTTTTAATTCCACCACTAAGCTTTCCATTTCATTTTGACTTTGAGTAGCTATTTTTAAGATTTCCTAGCAGCTTCCACAATTAAAACTGACTCACACATTGGAAATCTTGACAAGCCAAAAGACAAGAAAGCTTGCCAGTTGCTTTACAGTGGGTGTCCAAGTCATAACAGCAAAATAGGGCTCCAAGCAATGGCATGAACAAGAGCTACTGAAGAGAATCGACATCAAAATTAGTCATGGAATCTGACTTGGCATACAGAGCTGCCAGAGAATTCTTAAAAAGAAAAGTGGCAAGGAAAAATGCAGTTATATAAACTATGAAATCTTAATATTTTGGCAAGCTTAACAGCTGTTCAATACTCAACCGCTTTGAACACATGTAAAGACAGCATCAAGATATTTCTGCTAGGTGACAGATATCGGTCTCAGTGTAACTACAAAGCATTATATGGAAAGCCATCATAAACTATTTTGAACTAATGAAAAGAAACTTCATGCTTTCACTCATTTTCCTTAGCAGTGACCTCCTTAAGAAGAGGAAGACGAAAATGTTAATTCATGTAAGAATTGGGAGTGGAATGTGGCAGAATGAAAGTCATGCTGGGACAGAGGAGACACCAGTTAGGAAAGTGTGAGTCTTACCCTGCAGAAATAACTAAGTACAGAATCAAACCGTTACTCAAAGCTTTTGAGCTCATCTTCCTTCTACCACCCAGCACTCCAGGGAATACAACACACTGCCTGTGACACAGCTGAGTGTCTGCAAAACAAAACCTCTGACTACAAAAAAGAATGGAATTCAAGACTTCTGAAGCCTCGGTCCCCAGTTTAGGCAGAGTTCATCAGCTGAGAAGGCTCAAATGGCACATATTTTTAATCTCAGCTACCAAATGCATACTGGAAACACAGAGTTGTAATCACAGCTCCTATTTAACTGGGGATGAATGTGGAATTTTTGTTTTCCCAAAGAGTAAGCATAAATGGAATAACATTGAATAGCACAGTTAGCTGCATCTGTATGATCTTCATGAAGGTGAGCGAGGAAGCCATAATAGTAAAGTATAATCCAAAGGATATACATGCTAACAGAAGCCTGCTGATAGTCAAGAACAAGCATTAAAAACTGCACTGAAGAATCCTCTGAAGATGAACAGCTGGAATAGCATTCGTACTAGCCAACTGTCAAGACCAGACGACTTCCCTTCCTTCTGATCCAAAACATCTCTGCTCTCCATTCCCTGTTCTGTGAAGCACTGAGGATTGGCCATGGCTATTGGCTCTGGGTAGATAGGTAGAATTCGACTGTCAAGCGTCTGCTTCAATGTTCTGACAACAAGACTCTCATGACAGCCAATTTTGATTTGAAAGATTTTGATCTTTCTTGCTCAGTCTCTGAAGCACAATGTAGCACTGGCTTTTGTCATTTACTACAGTTCAAAGTTGTGGTTAAAGTTTGTTTGTTTTCAATAGCCTGTAACAATCTGTAATTATCTCTGTACTGAAAGAGAAGTCCATTGAACAGCTAAATGAGACATAAATCACATGGTTGTCAGCGACTATCCATTTTTGAGCTCCACTTTTCTTAATGTACTCAAGTATTTGCTATGCTTAGTTATTCATTACAAAATAAACAATTCTCATGTTTTTATCAGAACAAATAGTACTTTTGCACTTAAAATCAACACCTAATTGTTACGTACAGTTGTACTGTACATAACACTGTACACAAAACTGTACATAAGACAACTGGATGAACCAAACACCTCTGAAATAATGTCTCTTCAAAACATTTGTTATTTGGCTTGCAGTTATTTGCCTCCTCTGTTCTCTTAACTGTGAAGACTGAGCTATGATTAAGTGAAAGGAGTGTTTGCTGAAATCATTCCAGCTCCCCTTGGAATAGACTAAAAAAAACCTGCCACAATTCCTAGGTGTATCATGACTCCACGCACTGCCAGTCTCTCACATTTAGTCATGCTTGAATACCTCACTGCATTGGTTTAGTAAGAAGATCTGCTTTAATTTCACAGATTCATGAAGTTTCAAGCAAATTTCATGTTTTCTAAAATCTGGTACAACAATTCCTAGTGTCATCCAAGAAGTGTTAATGCCTGCATTTTGTCCTTACCCATACAAGGCATAGAAGACGTGAGGCCTTACAGACAGACCAACAGCAGCAGTGCTGTGTCAGCAGCTCTGTCCTCCCACATCCAGCATCTCGAGGACTCCATTATTCCGTGTGAGTTGCAAAGGGAACAGTTTGTAAACAGCCACCAAGACTTCCCAAAACAGCAAACTCTCCAGAGGGAGCTGCAGGCTTTAACCTCCAAAAAGCCATGCTACCATGAGGAAATGGTACAGACCCTCAGCATTTTTGTTTTAATGTTCACAATGCACTAGTAAATGGCAGGAGAGAATGTGAATCAAAAACTGAGCGTGTTTAAAAACTCTGCAAATTATCAGCCTGAAGACAATGTATAAATAAAGGCCAGTCTTGTCAAACAGCATTCCACAGACATGCGTCGAATGAAAAGCAGAAAGACTTGTCTGTTTGAAGAGAACAATTGTGATCGTTTATATGCAAGCCAGCCTCCTGTATATTGACTCAGAATTTCACCATTTAGTAGCAACTCTCACTAAAAGCTCAGTGTGTGTGTATATATATGTATATTATGAACAAGATTATGAAAATCCCACTGTATACCAGGCTGTTTTTCTAGGCACTAATTAGTTGGGAGTCCATTCAGAGTGCCTTTTTTCTAAGGTGATATATCAAATTGAGTTTGCCATCCTAAGAAAAAATCCCACTACTGAGTACAATGTCTGCTGGCCCACAAAGCCTGTGTTTTGGAACAAATCTCCTTCAAGAGATCATGTGGCAGACTGCACTGACCCTCATTTGTTTGCATTAAGCATAAATATCAGAGCTGACCATAATAATCCACCAAAGTCTAAAATATATCTTTTAAAAAATAATTAATTTCAAGCAGACATTTAACAGTTGCTCTGTTAGATGGAAATGGGATGCCTACTATGAAAGGCCAGATGCTCAAATGGATTAAAGAGTGCCTAGTCTTTAAATCCCATATCTGCAAATGAAGTCTGACCTAGTGACCTAAAGTAAAATTTAGTTGTAGAAAATACGTGTATTTAACAGCCACATAGAGATCATTCTGAAAAGGAAATAATAATTAAAAAAATAATATTTTTCTCAGGCCTCTGCTCATCAGAGAATAAAATATGTAGAGCCAGAGAATGCCAAATGGAAAGTCCCATTGCTTATCCTTGGAGCAGGTTTAGCGAAGGCAGTAGAAAAACAAGCTTCCCAGCACATTAAATAGCAATGAGGAATAATCACTTCCAGGAGGACATACAAGACATTACCTTTAGGTCAATACGATTGCTGCTTTCTGCGAAGACTTGTCACTGATCCAGTATTTCCCATCCCCACTGAGAGAGAAATTCTGCTGGCAACAGCTGCCTTGCTAGAAGCGGATCAGTGAACAGAAAGGCATTCCACATCAGCTCCAGGATGACCTCAGGGTGGTTACCCTTCCCTCCTAACACCCTCAGCAAGCTTCAGCGCTGTGTTTGAAGGGTAGAAGTCTGATCTCCTTCCAAGCACAAAAGCCAACCTGCCTCCTGTGCTCTTTCTAAATGATGCAATTACAGACATGCAACCGTGTCTGAACAAGTCCACTGCAGCCCGTTGCACTTGCACAGATTACCCACTTCAATGGCAACAGAATGCTTAAATTAAGGATAAAGAAGGGGTTAAAAAGAAGTATTTTGAATTACAAGGGTAATGAAGCTTCCGTTGAGAAGACTCACCCTGTTCCACCAACTTGGAAGAGTAACCTAACATCTGAAAAGACTTCAGACATAAGAAGAATAAGAAAAGCTGGTGTACAACCAGCAGTATAGTATTCAAAGAAATAACCACTCCCTTCCCCCCTACACTTTGGATAGGCAATAAGACTTGGAAAGCCTCTCCAAGGTCAAAAATTGATCACAGTCAACTATGTTGCAATAGCGACTAATTAACCACACTGTTAACTTTTCTCCTGGACTCCAATGCACTGACATTTTACATGCATGAAGCAGAGAGCAGAATTAGGACCAACACAGTTTTAATTAAAAGGTTCTAACAGTATTCTCCCATGTGGCAAATGAAAATGGCAGTCCTGGGAAGAGGGATGCAGTGTAAGAGCTTTATTTGAAAAGGGAAAGTCCCTACATGACTAAAAATATTTGCCGGTGTAAATCTTTATCTACTCAGCATACAACAGGACTCGAAGGAATGAATTTTAGTGCTCCTTATGACAGTGATTTAAACTGCAAACAAACGTTTACTGTGCATTTCTTATGAAAAAAAAAAATAAAATTAATATGCCTTCTCCTGAAGGGTAGCAAAAATGTCTTTTAGAGGACACAAAAGCCTTACAAGCATATACTTCCAATTTTTTTTTTCCTTTCCATGACATCCTCCCAACAAGACAGTCACAATATCTGCAGGGCATCCTGAAAACTTGTGCAAAGTCTCTGTACAATTAAGCTACTCCAAAATCTTGGGTCAGTTTGTGAGCTGGAAACAGGGGCAGAGGGTGGGAGTGAAGAGTGAAAGAACTGATACTGCATTCTGCTTACCTTACCCGGCTTCCTCTGTACAAACTGAATGAAACACCCGAAATATCTATTGTATCGATGGCTCTATTTCAACGTTACCCCCCATCTCACCATTCAGTACAGTACGAAAAACAAAGCACATATCACATATATGTGTGTATATATATATATACGCATATATCACTCAGACAAAAAGCAATCAATGTGAAAAGGCACATAAATCAAACAGATTTGGCAGCGAACAGCATTTCATAAAGACAAGAGATATGAATTGCTCCATTTGTGTCAGAGTGGCCAGTGATTGCTCTGACTTACTGCTTTAATGACCCCAAATTAAACTGCTTGAACCAAAAGAGAAATCTTTAAAACACAACTGCTCCTCCTCCCCGCTGCACTCCTAACAATAAGCATTATTGCCATGGTGCTACCGGCTTCAATCATAAATACATCGCCCCATTAAAAATCACCTGCACACGTTACGAATTCAGCACTGACCTTACAGAAAGCCACGTTTACTCCTCTTGGCTAGAAAACATTAACAGTTTTGGTAAAATCCCTTTATGTGCTGCTCCAGCTCGCTCATTCAAGCCTTCCATTACCACACTCCATTGCAGATAATTGCAGCCAGCACACGCTCCCTTGCTCGTGCCGGTTCCCAACCCAGCATGGATAATCACATTCCAGCGGGGAGCGAACAGATGGCAGCCTCCATGGTAACCAGTCCTTCCCAGCTAGTGGGAGCACTGGGAGACTACCGGAGACTGGGCAACAAGCGCTCTTTGTGCTTCAGCCTTGCAAATCCTTCCCAAAGGGAGAGCCGGCTGCGGGCGCGCACTGGGCATGCCTAGCAGGTGCCGTGCCTTCGCCAGCAGGCTGGGAGCACCTTTAACAAAGCTTTCCACCAGGTTTAACCTTGACACTGCTTCTACCTGTCTCTCCAGGGGGGAAAAGGGGTGTAACGCACATGCTAAGATGGAAGTAGAGATAGCAAGAATTTTTTTTATGTTTTTAAAGCACAGAAGGGTTCAGAGAAATAAGCTGAGAGCAGTTTTCTCCCTCCTGGCAAAATTATTTTCTGAAGGAAGGCTTATTTTCCCTGAATGAGTTTCAGCTCAGTACTAATGGAACATGTGCTGCCTGTTCTCTATCTTCTGGACCCTGCAATTGCACTCCAAGAGCATCCCAGTCCCAATTTCTCCCAGTCCAGGTTTTACTCACCAGGAATGGACTAATTCCTTACTTTTGGTCCTCCTTTGAGGCTTACCTGCTCTTGCTACTGCTGCTGATTCAGCAGGCAGAAGCTGCTGGTTCTCTGCTGTACAGTTAGGCTGCTGGTGGGGGTGTGGCTGGAAAAGCTTTTGGATTTTTGGCATCAAAGCTGGACCTGAAACCACAGCTCTCACTGGTCCAGGTGCTGCACCACTATGCACCTCCAGCACGGTGTGCAATAGCTCAGCACAGCCAGATTCCCACAGACCTCAGCTAGGAATGAGAAGCAGTAAGTTCTAAAGAGAAACCAGTAACAGTCTTGTCTGGAAAACATGAGTCAGGGAAGAATATATTAAGCCTTTCTAAGACAATGAGTTGCACAGGACCACATCCTAGTACATTTAAGGTCCTAACCACAGGATGTGAAGTACACAACACAGTAGCTCATGGACTGAATGTGCTGACGCATTCAACTTTTGTTTCCCTTACTCTTGAAGCCATGCAATGCGTATGACTAACAGTGTGTCAGAAATCTGTGGGTAACTTTACTTAAAGTTGAGCCAAATCTGTATTTCAAAGTCCTGTATGCTAAATCAGGTCCGGCAAACTGATCTTCTGAGGAAGGGAAAACAGTTTCCTGCCTCCTTCACCCCTGATCCCCTTGTAGCTGGTCCTGCAGAGCAGCACTGGCTCCTATAGAAGGATCTTATAGATGGATGACAAACCCTGCGCTGGAACCCATCATGACAAAAAAGCTCACTTGTTCCTTCGGGTGACCCCAGGCAGAGGTCAGTGATTTTCTTCCCCTCTTAAGTTTTCAGTTTCTCTCAACCTCACAGCACAGGGAAGTGAGCTTTTGTCTCACAGCAAGTGCAGCTCAGTCTTTCTCATACATCACTACTAAATCGCTAGCACATCAGCACTGGAAGCCCCTCTGATGAGTGTTGCCAATGTCTGTAGGTGAGGTGCTGTCCCCGAGAGCTGTGTGAGACTGTCCCCACTACAAAGCACTTGGCAACTGAGCAGGGCGCGACCTGAGGAAGGGACCTGCACTGCTTACACAAAACAGGATCTTGAGCGCTGGTGACAGGCATGGAGGAAAGTGCAGCTCTGCATTTTCCCACCCCAGGGCTATTGGATCACTCTGCTTCGCACCGTTCATCTTCATCCAAGTGCTCAGTGAGAAGCACTGCCCCCTCCTCCTCCTGGCACGACAGTGCGCACTCAGGGCTGGGTATGTCATTATTATTTAGTCTCACATTGTCAAATGAGGAAGAAAATCTTCTCCACAGTTTCTGCCTCTAAATCAGCCATTTTTACATACCCAAAAGTTTCTTAAACACCCTCGGGCACCAAACTTACTCATTCACAAGCACAAGGGTAAAATAATATAAGGAAGGAAGCTGATTTCCTATTTAATTTGCCAAATGTTAATACTAAAAACTTTTCTGCGTTTAAGCATTATGGAACACATCGATAACATTTGTTGCTTTCTCTCTTAAAAGTAAAGAACACAGCTCAAAAAATGAGCTTTTATATACTTGTAAATTTCATGTATTAATGCATTTCTGGGAAAAAAAATAAAAATAAAAATAAAAAATGCAGCTACTACAATTGCTGGCAAACAGATTGACTTCAAAATTCCAGATCAGTTTTAGTCTTTTTTCCTCTGTTAAGAGACCTCCTACAAAGTAACTTCAATTCTAAAAATAATTTAACATCAGAAGACCTGTTCCAGACAGTGACAAAAACCCTCAAGCTGTAATTCCACATGCGCAAGTTGTATGACAATGAAGGGCAACACCAATCAGAATCCATTTAACTTTCCTGATTCCTTTCGTTCTTAAGTCTGATTTTACACAGCTTTAACAAACTATGTGCAGTGGCCATGACATAAAGGGGTAATGAGATACACTACAAGTTTTGGCAAAAGCAGTGAGTTACATGGAGCAACATTTAAAAAGCACCCTCCACGTATTTGACAAATATTTCATTTGAACTGCTTGAAATCAAGAGGGGAAAACAGCACACCCAAAATGCTTATGGGGAGAGATGGAGGAGAGAGAGGCAATTTAGCCATCTCCTTTGTTCTTTGGCCCAATTTCAGCCAGAGATATTTAGGGATAAACTGATTTAGACAGAATCCAGCAATGAAAAATAAACAACAAGTTGACATGCTGTGTCCTAAATTGATTCCGGGGAATCAGGGAATCAGGGAAGGGAAGGGAAAGGAATGAAGATTCCCCATGAAGGGAATCCCAAAAAGAGAGCTCTTTCATAATGATGGCACCATGTACTTCAACTTTTCCCAGTCTCAGTTGCTATCTGATAGACATAAGCTTTGCTATTTTATGGAGACCTGAACTGGATTTTAGAAGCACGTATTATTTGATTATTTTTTTTTATGACGGCCAAAAACCTATTAATCTAAGACTAACTACCTGAGTTTAGAATAATGCATACTATTACTCTGAGAAAAATATAAACAGAAGTAGTCTCCATCCACTGCGCAAGATTTAAAAGCTTTATTAACAAAGCCAACCATTGCATTCAGGTAACCAATGGCAGGCCTAACACGCATGCGATTTTGAACTTTAGTGCATTTCTCATACCTACTCTCAGAGATGTACTGAAATCTCCCTATAATTCTTGCAGTCGTATCAACTGTAAGTTAATGCCAGAGATAAACCACTTCAATAGAACACTAACCTGCTCTATTACAGTGCCACTTGTTTCCAAAAAGAAATCATTTTTAACTCCTCAAGATGAGCTTATTCTTGTAATTAAAACTCTAGTCAGGGGAACACAAATGTACAACTCATGAACATTTGTGCTGTTGGAGTAAAAAGAAGGAAAAAAAAATTATTTATACCAGAACGTGACCTATGACTTTAAAAACCATAAGGATAATTTAAAATCTCACACCTGTTTCAAAAGGAGAGTAATTTCTCTAGCAAAACATATAATTAAGTCAGCCAAGTAAATTATCAATATGAGCAATAGCTTCAACATAACGTGTATGTATTTATTTTATGTTGACAGCATCTGGTATTGAGGAAGTTCAATTTAAGGGAAACAGGATGTCTAAATTTTTAAGAGTATAACAAATATTCTGCAGGCAGTTATAACAAATTTTCCTCTTATTTATCTACAATATAAAAACTTCCAAGATTCAACATTTTTTGAGATCACCATAGAAGGGGTAAGGCTTCCAGACCAGTCCTTTTAAATCCCCTTGTACTACAGAGATGGTCTTCCAGTCCTATCTCAATTGGCCATTTTCCCAAGTTGCAAAACACTGGACACTGCAGCAGCAAAACAGCAATGAAATAAGTCCTGCTGGGAGCAAGTACTTTATCAGCAGCACTTCCACAGATATAAAGCAAATGGAGACCTGGCATTTGGATGGGCTGCGCTCCTCTTACTTCCCAAATGTTTTCAGCCCCAATTGTTTTCAGCCAGCACTCAGTTCCTCAAAGCCACACGAGCAGCAAGACTACTGAGTTTCTTCTTCTCCCACACTGTGCCCCACAGGGTCAGAGATGTGCAAGTTGGATGTGGGAGAAAAGGAAGTGAATGTTTCTCCATTTTTTCTTAAGGCTACTGTTTAAGTGATGTTAGCGCTCTGAGTAATAAATCTTTTCCTTTCAAACTCTTTACTGCTTATAAAAGCAGGATTCACAAGAGGAAGACAAGCTATCTCCTTCTCAGGAGTTCAGTGATGCAGACTGCCTCCAGCCTCTGAAGCAAATCATTCTTTAAAGGTTACAACTGTTTATGTAGATGTTTATTTCTGGCAGCAATTATTGAAGGACAGCAAAGGAACACAGTCAGAGCTCATGATAGGCTGTCTTAGTGACCCACAAGCATTTGGTGTACAAGTGTGAAAGCAATCCTTCTTTCACAGGCTCCCTTCCAGAACAACTTCCAAGTTATGAAATTAAATTCCTTACAGAGGGAGTAATGTCAAGACTTCAAAGTCTCAGAAAGACCTTAGAGGAGCACAGGCCGAATAAACTGAAACATTTATTCCATAACTTGCAATTCCTTAAGTTTCCAAGTACTTTATAGCAACTTTCCTATTGAGCTGTATCAGTTGTTTCTCCAAGTTAATCATGCCTGTAAGTAAGGATGCTGGTTTTTTTTTCTTTAAAATCCACCACAAATCATAGCTACAGAGTTAGCCAAAACACAATTAATTAAAGTATTGTGGAAAGCAGATTAAGTAAAACATAACTCCAAAAAATACCACCACTTCAAAGACCCACGATCAGAATTCCTTTTTCATGAAAATTGCTGAGCACAAAGAAACAGTTACATTAATAAAGTTTGTTTTGTAAAAAAAAAAAAAACAAAAAAACAAAAAAAACAAAAAAAATCAAACAAAAAAAACCTGAATTACTTCATATCAACAGTAGAAAGTACTGAAGAATTTTTAAAGAAGACTGCACAGCCTTCCTGCAGGGGGTACAGTAAGCAGCTCAGGTCTAGCACATACAGATCATGGACAGCTTATATTAGTGGAACCCAGAAGCAAGAGGACTGCAGCTTTTTTTTGCAAGATGTGCATGGACAGAGAGAAATGGAATGCCAACACCGTATTGCAACAGCAGAATAAACAGTGACACCAACAGAAACATGACAAGAGCTGGATTTTTGCTGAAAACTTATTTTATCAAGGTGGAACAATTCGAGTCAGAGTATGGAAATGTCCAACAACAGGGCACAGCAACCGCCTGATTATTTCTGCAATTGCACAGAGCGTTTCCATGGAAAAGGAGCAGCCTTCTGGTTTGACACATTCAGCGTCTGACAACTGAGCCAGCCAAAGCTCAGACATACAGGGCTCCAAGAGAGATCACAGGCAGCTCTTTGGACAGAGTTCTGAACAATACAGGAGTAAAAGCAGCTCTAAGGGACTGACTGACCCTAGGAACTCTGTCCCATGCTCTTTATTTACCAGCTAAGATCCCACTGAAAGATCCAAGTAGTGCATGGGTGGGAACTATGGCCACGGGGCTTTCCTCTCTCCTCAGGGTTTACTGAAGACTTTCTGAGAGGCTCTGATTAAAAATGGAGGACTGCTGGGCTACTGCATCTTGGAAAAGCCCCAACAAAATACATTCTCATTCTTTAAAAACTTGGGAAGAAAAAATACTGTTATAATTCCAGAACTCCATAGAGGTAATCTAAGGTACAGCTGGAGTGGTGGTGGTTGAGCTGCACTAAATTTTATTTCAGTATATTGTACTTTAGCCCATTACAGGTGGCTAACCTATTAGTGGCAAAGAACTCAGAAAACAATCTTAAAATGAATTTAGCAGACCGACTCATATAATACACATTGATTCAATTTAAATCCCTCTCCAAACTCATCAGGCACAGCTCTGACACAGCCCTCTAAAATGTAGAAACACCTGCATTTGATCCAACATAAATACTTCCCTGAGCAATCCGCAACAGGTCTCTGGCTAAGCAGCAGATTAGTTTTACAAAACATCTTCCTTTCACCTCACCTGAAGCTTCTCTGGTGGCATGTGATCAGGCAGGAGTGGAATAGGCCCCATCCCTGCCCACAGGTACTGGCTCCTCTGCCAGCAGAAGGAAAAGCAGCAGTGCAGGATTTACTGCTAGCTGTCACAGCCACCCGGTGAATGCGAACCATTCCACCTACATCCCATACCACTTTACACAAATGAGTTAGCTATTTTTAAACAGTCCCACAATACCTCTTAGGCTGGCAGCAGCCATGTCTTACACTGGAGATACCCCAAATATTTATCTGATTTTATTACACATGCACGCAAATGACTCAAAGCTCCCCATGCTGCCTGTGCCTTGCCAAAAGAATGAGCAGCAAACTCACAGCTGCAAAATAAGTGCAGGTTTTGGCAGAGAATACATAGACAAGCCTGATGAATACTGGAAGTCTGATCACCACTGGGTTTTTGGGTGATCCCTTAAGAGATACAAAGCATTAGATGCATACAGCAAGAAAACATAAGTCACCCCCATTTCAGGTTATTATAGGATTACTATAGACTCCTATTGTACAGTATTATCTCGCAGCAAGGATATCACAGAGGTTTGTATTTTTACTATTAATACACACTACTACAGACATAAAGCCATAGCTTTCAAGGATTTTATCCTTTTGCTAAAATGTGGGGGATAAAGGATATTGACACTGAAACTTCTTGAAAGATCTAGAATTTTTATCATTCGCCGTTAACTGCAAAATTGCTTAGTACACGTAAAGATCTGGAAAGAAAAATCATCCATCGAGATGTATTTATAAAGAAAGACTCCAAAACTCAAACCACCTATACATTCTGAGAAATAAAGTGACTGATAGGGACACATATAGGGCAGAACTAAAACTGACCTCGCTCACTAGAAACGTTTTTGAAAACAAAACTTTTTAGTTCAAAGTTTTTACTCTCTTTGCTATAAACACTGATGAGCTTATGAGTCAAAAGACCGTGCAGTACAGACAGGGATGAATATCTGACAGCATTTCTATGTCCCTTTGTTGTACAAACAATACAACACAGTGTAAATGCAACGCATGTATTTATATACAAATATGTATAGATACTTGTGTATAAGCTCTACAGTAGAATACTCTTCATCTAGTCTGCCTATATACAGACTGGATAAAGAGTTTTTACATTTTAAATTGATAGAACATAGGCTCTTCTCTTGGTAGCAAAATATATCTACTGGTATGCCTATGTGCCTATTTGGTGACTCACTGCTACCTAACGTTGTGGGTGGGCTGTAGGAGCATGCACTTCCCACTCCTGTCCATAGTCTTAACAACTATTCTCAAGCTACATGCAACAGAAAAATAGGAAAGGGAAACCATAAAAGTGTCAGAAAACAGGCTCACATTTAAACAGAAACCCATCGTGTGCTGAGAGGAAGGTCACAAGATTCTACTTCTCACTGCTGTGACATCTGCCTTTGATCAGTGCACTCATGCTCTGCTTCCATTGCTGCTCATCCATGCAATGAGAGTTCAATTCAGTGCCACTGCCCTAGTTTTCAAAGCTTTCAGACACTGATAAATGACTTTTCCTTCCTCACTGACAGCAAGAAAAAAGCATTCTTGTTGATGTTAGCAGGAAAAAAAAAGGTCTAGATTACAGATTGCACTCCTACTTAGAGAAGCTTAACCACAGATTAATAAGGACTTCATTTGACTCCTGCTGTATACCAATTCTTTAAGAGATATCCGTATTACTTCCAGGATGAGATAACAATATATACCTTTATTTTCAAATATTTCAAAGAGACTCCCACAGGTAATTAATTAATTAATTAACTTCAGAAACAATGAATTAAAATTAAAAACAATTAAAAACAAAGAAAGGAGAAAAACGGGCATAAAGAGAGGTCTACTTACAGCTACCCATGCCTTACATTGGTATATAATTACTGTGAGCAGAACTCCTTACATTCCAATGTTTTTGTGCAAATAACTACCAGACTAGGAGGCAGTCTTTAAACTGCTCATAAAACAAGCATTATTGACTCATTATATAAAGAAAGAGAAGTTCTGAATTTCATAACTCACTGTTTCAGGAAATACGCAACAAGAAATATTTCAACACATACTAACAGCAGACTGTGGAGTGGGCACTTAAGTCAGTGCAAATGTTTCTTTAAAAATAAATAATATTCTTACAGGTCAAAATTTACTTAGTGTCACCAATAAGGGCAATCCTATAGCTGTGTTTTACACCACTTTATACAAGCTGCAATCTAATTACATCTTGAGTTGCTTTTAAGAGCCCTCATTTGTTAGGAAAATGATAGGCAACACTGGCAATGAAGAATGACTCACGCATTGTGAAAAGGAATTCTATGTTTTAGTTTGTGAAGAACTGGAAATACCTGAATAAATAGAAAAGTTTCTGCAAGTTGCTCCCACTTATAGTCTCACTACTCTTTTCATAGTGTTAAAATGCCTTGAATTTAATATCTTTCAATACCAGAAAACTCAAGCACCACAATCTTAACGTTTGCATTTAGTGCTTTTTATTTTGGGCTTTTATCTGTGTTACATTTGTACTGAGCTAGCTTCAGCAGAAAGCCCAAGCTCTCTGCTGCTTACATGTTCAAGCCATGCAAAATTCAACACAGAAATACATAAGCAGAGACGGCCAAAACCTTCTGGCTCTTTTCTGTGTTGACTATTACATTACCAAAGTTGTACTAGACAATTTGCAAGCAGAATAGAAGACTCGACATTTTCCATTGTGCCACAGTATGAACTGTTACAAAAAATCCTATAGAATTAGACAGATGATGCCAGCAATTCTCTTTACAAAGTGCTCTTAGACAGCCATATACTCACCTGTCACACCATCTGTTACATACGCTTTCTTTACAGGTCCATTAAATACTCAACAGTGCCTTTCAGGTACATTACATACAGCAAGAAAAGTCTATTTCAACAGATTTCAAAAGAAATGAAGTATAAGCAATGTCATCTAAGCTACTGTGTGCAGCTAACTGCCTCTTTCAGATGATCTTCTTCTTTTGAAGTTGCAATGGATGAATCTTTTCATAAGTGCAACTCAACTGTAGTAAAGAATTATTTGAAAAATAGTAGTATCATCATTTCTCAACATATTAGAATTTCCAGCTTCTGGGAAGTGGAGAATAACCAAGCAAATCACAGGTTCCACATGAAAGTTTCTCAGCTCTCATAATGGGATACATTTTAAATCATAAAAAAGATATAAAAATGAAGTAGATGCAAAACTAAAACTTTATTTTTTGAGAAACTACATAGGGCTTCACAATCACAACAATTAGATACGATCGCGTGGCAAAGCACAAAACCAAATAGTTAAATGCTTATGAAGGCAAAAGGAATTGCTCCAAACACACTAAGGGGCCTCACAAAGAAGTGCATTTCAGGAAAGACTGAAGTACAAGGACACCAGTAACATCCACTGGAGTGCCACTACCTCAAATAGATTTTTGAAACCAAGAAGCACTATCAGCTCAAACAAAATGCTAGGCATGTGTCTAATGCACCACTGCTCAATCAAGTGTGAAAATTTAGATTTCAGAAAATTGTCATTTAATGATCAGCAAGAGAGACAGCTATAGAAATACATGAATGCATGAAAACCTAGGAGACTATGCAGGCCAGTGCTCTGCCATGAAGCACAGTTGGTGTGCCTACTTCATCCTGGGAATACGTTATGACAACACGACATTATCACATGCATGTACTACACCTACATCAGTCTAACAGAAGAGGAAGAATAGCATAACACTACCAGACAGGGAATTTGCTTAACGGACCTTCACTAAGAAAGCCATCTGATGCTAATAACAAATCAAACATTTTCCCCTAGTACTACCTGGGCTGAGATTTATACCTGAGCATATAAGCAAGAGGGGGAATGGCTGTTTACATGGATGGATAGTGATAGGACAAGGGGGAATGGTTTTAAACTGAGACAGGAGAGGTTTAGGTTAGATATTAGGAGGAAGTTTTTCACAAAGAGGGTGGTGACGCACTGGAACAGGTTGCCCAGGGAGATTGTGGATGTCAGACATTGTCTTGTCAGACTGCCCCTCTGCTGCCATCTGTCACATGGCAACACGTAATGGAATATTGGTGGGAAGGTTCAGCCTCTACTGCCATTCCAGCAACGACTGCCTCTAACATCATGGGCCAACATAATAAAACAGGAGGCATTACTTTCAGAGCAGTCTTTGTAAAATATACGGTATCCTTAATACGTAACTAAAAAAACATTTTAAATTGTAATATTTTCTTAAAACATTCAAAAAAAGAAAAAAACAAAAACATTGAACTAGTGGGATATTTAACCTTGTTCTTGTGAAACTACCAAATCAATCTGATTCTACAGCAGTGGTTGCCATTCTCAGTGAGTTCTCAGTTCTCAAGGCGTTCAACTAAGGCTTTTGTTGAAATTTTATTCTTCCTATACTTCATCCTTGAAAACTGTTCACAAATGAGCATACTGACAGATATGACATCAGTAAGATGTGGTTGTGAAGCACAGGATATTTTTCCTCTGGTAAGAGGTCTTATAAAAGTTTAGTAGAGAGACTTGATCAGATTTTTGAGTTCAACTGCAACTCCATATATTCCATTTGAAAATTTGCATGCAATGTATTTACAACTGATAATGGTGTTGCAAACATAAAGTGATGGGCTTTTTTGGCACTCTTGAAACTTATTCTCAAACTCCTTTATCAAAACGGAAAGCATGGCTGCATATTCTTTACTGTTCAGCGCACTGTTTTCAGCCAGCGTATCATAACGCATACAGTTATTTGCCAGCAGTTATTTGCCAGTGCTTGAGTCAGCACTGCACAGCACTGCCATGCCCTGGTTTCAGTAGACACAGCACTAAGGGCACACTGACAGTTTGGTTGTTGCTGAGCAATGGTTGCATGCCCTGGGGCCACTTCATGGGGAAGAGCCACCGCCTTTATAGTGCAGCTAAATCGTAACCACTTTTTGATCGTGTTATTTCTAGCAACCTCCTGTCACTTTAATAGCAGACAATGAATTCTTACATTCTATTTCTTCCTGCAATTTCAGATTACAGAAAGAAATGGTCTCTGAATAAAAATGAATGAGATCACCATAAAAAAATTTTGCTTTACATTTTGCAAGACTACATCTGATTTCAGCACTATTAGGAGCGATTACTATCAGCAAATGAATGACTGCATCCAACAGTCTACAAAGAGCATGTATTCATCTGAACCACAGTTACCTAGAATACAATGGCATTACATCACACATTATACTGCCATTTATTTTAACATTCATTATTTTATAAAAGGCTTAATGCAATTTTAAATAACAAACAATAATTAAGGCTACAGCCTGAGAGTGATTTTTCTATGTCATTTCTATTGCTTCAATCACCATCTTTTTTAATGTTATCCCATAATACGATAAGATGGAGAAATCTCTAGCGTAACAGGTTTCAGATTGAGTTATTAATCAGTCCATCTATTCTGTAACAAGCAGAGACTTTAATAAGCTGTGAGATCATATCTGGAAACTGCAGGACTGACAGGGCAGTCCAAACTAAATTTTTAATTTAGTACTATGTGATGGAAAACAAATTATCTCCAAAATGCACTCACTCCTCAATTCAGAGAATATTCAGCACATCCAAATTTAAGACACTCTGTCATCAGACCAAAGGCATCCACATTTGGGGTTTACCAAAAGCAATGCTAAAATAGGATGTAAATCCTTCATTTGACTCCATACAATTTAGAAGCAGTGGAAGACACTGTCCTCTGCACATAAATGCATTCTACATGTCTGCCATCTTCCTATAAAGCAGTAGCTGGAGTTAGAAACATCTCTGCTGCTTCTTAACTAAAGGGAGAGATTGCTCAGTGTTTTATTTTAAAAAGGAAAATGCAACAATTCTGTTGTCACCAAGAACGCAGGAAATGCTAAAGCCAAAAAAGGCTCCCGTTATAAGTATTTAGACTCTGAGGACACTGTAAACCACAAGAAGCCATACTATCTTCCTCATCTGTCTCTGGAGATTTGAGGGATTATGTTGTT
The DNA here is from genome assembly GCF_019232065.1 of Centrocercus urophasianus. Taxonomy (NCBI): domain Eukaryota; kingdom Metazoa; phylum Chordata; class Aves; order Galliformes; family Phasianidae; genus Centrocercus; species Centrocercus urophasianus. The sequence goes on from NW_024885344.1 coordinate 9,183,494, forward strand.
TAGAGTTGGGAGCAGAAAGATCTGAGAAGCTCTCTTAGGACACACAGGAAGCCTACATAAGTACAGTACATAGTGGTAAACATCCTCATTATTTTCCCTTCCCCCTTCAACAGCATACATCTTCGCTGAATATTGAAACTTGTGTGCCAAGGAACTGCATTTTAAGAAGACTATCAACCACTAAATAAAAATAAGCAGAAATATTATGACTGTACCGAGGAATTTTTCCAAGTTAACACCAAATTCTCTTCCATTTCCAGCATTTCCAGGGGGAAAACAATAGCCAGGTTTGATTATACTCAAACTCTTTTTTTATTTGAATAAGCAACCAAGATGAATGAATAATTCTTCCTAGATTCTGTTGCCTTGAGGACTACTTCATAACTAAGAGACAAAGCTTCAGGTATTCTGTAAACAGCAACTTTACAGAATTTTAGAGTCATCTACTCAGCATCCAATTTCAGTAGAACTGACAAGAAGAAAGACAACCAAACTCCTCAAAAAAAAAAAAAAAAAAGAGAAAATGTGGTAACAGTTTTCCCAGTGCATCTTATGGCTTGTAGATTCACAAACAAGAAAGCTAAAGGAAAATAGGAGCTACTAGAAAACACAAACATGCTTATGAGTCCAGAAACCATAGAATCATCAAGGTTGGAAGAGATCTCTAAGATCAAGAAGTCCAACTGTCAACCCACCACCACCTTAACTCACTAACTGTGCCCCTCATTGCCACATCCACGCAGTTCTTGAACACTTCCAGGGACAGTGACTTTCCCAACTCCTCCGGGCAGTGTGTTCCAATACATTAATGTTTCCTAACATTCAACCTGGACTTTCCCTGGCACAACTTGAGGCCATTATCTCTCATCCTATTACTAGTTAACTAGATAAAGAGGCCAACTTCCACCTTACCACAGCCTCCTTTCAGATGTAGACAGTAGTGATTAGGTCTCCCTGAGACTCCTCCAGACTAAACAATCCCAGATCCTTCAGCCATTCCAAATAAGATTTGTTCCAGATCCTTCACAGCTTTGTTGGCCTTCTCTGGACACACTCAAAGGCCTCAATGTATTTCCTGTTGTGAATGGCCCAAAAAAGGCACACTCAAGGTGCAGCCTCACCAGTACCGAATATGGGGGATGACCATCCCCTGCTCCTGCTGGCTACCGTATTTCTGATACAAATCATGATGCCATTGGCCTTCTTGGCCTCCTGGGCACACTGCTCGCTCATGTTCAGCTGACTACCAACTAAAACCCCCAGATCCTTTTCCACCATGTACCTTTCCAGCCACTCTGCCTCAAGCCTTGAGTTGCATGGGGTGTTGTGGCCAGAGTGCATGATCTGGCATTTGGTCTTGCTGAACCTCAAACAACTGGCCTCACCCATCAGTCTAGCCTATCCCGATCCGTCTGTAGGGCCTCCTACCCTCAAGCAGATGAATGCTTCCTCCCAATTTAGAGTCATGTGCAAACTTACTGAGGGTACACTCAATCCTCTCATATTGCTTTTATTTGGGGTGGTGAGGTGACTGTGTTCATTTATTTTTAAGCTTGTAAGCAAGCCAGGCTCTACACAGTTACTATTTATCATGTTCAAGTCATACCTGGTTGCCACCATCTGGCTGCCCTTACACTTGTACATTTTCTTTGCATCCTCCTGAATTAAAATGCTAAATTATATGAATCAATTGTAGCAGACAAGACAACCTTTTCATGTAGCAAGGGCCAAGAAAACTGAAAATAACTCCAGAAATCATTCATGTTATCAATATCACTATTGAAAAAATATTGGCAGGTATTTTTTTTATGTCTTTAAATATCAAAGTATTTTGATGATCAATACAAGAAAGAAACAAAGAAGGACAGAATGAGAGAAAGAAACACAACTTCATTTGAGTCTTTGTCCCTTCAGCGCAAAATTCGGAACGAATGCCCTGCCTCTTCCCAAGCCATGTACACCCATAATGATGGCTCACTATATTAGAGTGCAAATGCTGCAACTTATTTTTCCTACTCTTATTGCTTCCTAGTCTTTTTATGTCTTAGGACATCCTTAACATGACAGTGAAATCAGATGCATATGTAAGAACTACTGCAGCCTACAAGAGCACCATGTTCCTTCATGCCTTCAAAAATATTTTTTTTTAAAAAGGGTCAGCTTTGCATTTTCCAGGGATTTAATTCATCTTTTCTGTACATCTTGACACGTGGTTTGACAATTTTCCATCTTCAGAACTGTCAGTGAAAGAATCACTTTCCTTCACCAGCTGCAGTTGGTTCCGCTTCACCATGAGGTCACTCTATCACATACAACTTATTCACCAGCTCCCCATATCATTTTCTGCAGTACTGTTCCCCAGACAACAGCTTGTACTACTGCCCAGAGATGCTCTAGCTCAGATAGTAACATTCTGATTTGCTCATGATGAACTGGAGGAGTTTTCGGTCAATCCACTTACCGAACTTGGCAAGGTCCTTTTGAATAGCAGACCCTACCCATACCAAATCCTCTGCCTCCATTCAGCACCATCTGCAAATTTGCTGAGGATACCCTCCTTCCCACTGTCCGGGTAATTAACCATTATAAATTTGAAGCAGTGTCAATTCTAGAATTAACCCAAGAACAAGGAATTGTTCTTTTCCTGTCTTCCAGGCAATACATGTAAATTGACTGGCCTACCAATTGAACAGTGTGTTCCAGTAACTAAAATTGCTTTGGAATCCAAAATAATCCCCTGTCTTACCACAACCTCCCTGCACAAAGAGAAGATTCCAAGAAACGTAAGCACAGCAGGATCAAGTGGCTCCTTCTACAAGCTTGAATGTGACAATTAAACACTGAGCAAACTGTTTTATTCTGACCATAATTTGAAGTATCACAATAACACCAACTGTAACAGTTACTCGTTATTTTTCTTCATCTGATGAGTTTCAAGTGTTTTAAACATTTCTAAACTGCTTATATATACGACAGAAAGAAAACAAACAAGAAAAAAGACAAGAAAAATTTTGCAAAATTGTTTTGGTGGTTTTTTTTTGTTGTTGTTTTTTTTTTTCCTCAGAGAATCCTTTGAGGAGTTTTAGAATTCAGTAACCTCACAGAAGGACAAGGATTTTTACATTTTTTGGATACAAAGGCATTGAACAATTATTTGTAAGAAGAAAAAAAAAGAAAAAAGACTCACTCACTAAATGTCAAACTGACATTTTGTCTGGGGTCTTTGGCTTCTATTCAGTGGTGGAAGGGGTGGGGAACAGAGGAAGCAGGAAAGCCTAAATAATATCAATTTATCATTATTCATAGAAAATAAGTTTGAGGGCATTTTCCATGGATGATGTGCACCCCAACCTTGGATCTTAGCTGAAGTCATGAGCAAATTTCCTGGAATTTTTGCTTATCTCTAAATATTTCTAAATAGTTTATTTGGGGTAGGGAGAAATAACTTCTGTGACTAATCTGGGGCAATAGACATTAAGCTTAAGCAGGAGATCAGAAAAGATAGAGACCATAACACAGAGAAGAAGTAAAAGTTATTTTAATAAATCCTTCAATTCAGGCAAGTGGCTTCACATTCTCTGAGACAGGACATGATAATTCTTTTCAAAGAAGTTCACTACATCACTCTGTCCTCCTCATTTTTAAGAGCACAAACAACTTCAAAAGAATTTGCATTTGCTTTCAAGAAAGCAGAGTTATCCACGAAAAAAAACCAAAACAAAACAAAACAAAAAATAGTGGGAAACACTGCTATCCAAATAAGAATTAATGAGACAATTACTATGTTATAACCTGCATGGAGAATTTAAAATGACAAAATTCCACGACAAAACAGAAAAGCCTGATGGTAAGCAGCTGAAATACTTTTAGAGATCTAAGTTCTAGTTCTTCAGCTCTACAAAGAATTTTTCTGCCCTCAATTTATTCCTTCTTTCTCTCTACAGATGTGGGTAACTGCAGAATTAATAATGCCACTGGCTACGAAGGGACAAAGAGGAAACAGTCATTAATTACTATTGGTTGTGCAGACATTTTAAAGCAAGGAATACAGACTGAGAAAAATGAGCACACAGTTCTGGATGGCACACATGGTATTTATAAGGAGTCATCCAGAAATCAAAATGAAAATCAGACTTTGTTCTAATATCAGATGGAGGAAACTGTTTCCCCATTACAGAACAAACAAATATCATCAACCAACTTACACAAAAGGGAAAAGGAAAACAACAGGAAAACTTGCCAGCTGGGGAAAGCAGTAAAGTGCCAAGGATCATTTTAAGGCTGCAGCTGTCTCTCTACGCCAAGTTTAAAGAGTTAGCTGTTCTAAAAGTGTATTAGAAAAATACAACCAGGGAGTTCAAACACAGACCTTGTAAGGAAAAATTCCATGAAGCAGTGAATTACCAGGATTCCTAGGAATTTGATTAAGATTCATCTTGCCATTTCCCAGGTTCAGCATCAAAACAACTATTCCAAAAATGCTACCAAAGTTCCTTTTTTTCCTGCTCACATCCTACTTAAAGAGTTGCCAGTCCCCCATGTGCTGGTCTGAATTCAGTTCTGCACATCCCACTCAAAGGAGACTACTTCTAAACTGCTACTATATCACTACAGATCTATTTTTACTGGGCAGCACATGACGCTCCTGGGAGGAGAGCCTATGCAAAACTTCTCAGTATTTTAAGATTATTCGTGCATAAGGCTCTCAGCAGTTGCTATCTCAATATTTTTTGAGAAGCACTGGTGATGAGTATATTTTCAAGGACTGAAAAGGGCTAAATCTGGTCAAAAAGAACCCAAGTGAAAGCAACTGTTCTTCTACAGTGTGCTTGTAACTTTTTTCTGGTTTGGGAGGATTTTGTTCTGTTTTTTAATTAAAAATTAGTTTGTAAAACATGACATTGATATCAGAAGTGATGTAAAGGATGAACATGTCATTTTTGTGATATTTCCGGGAGCTTACTGGGAACCTCACAAACAGATGAAGGAAGGATATAAAGGTGTGCAAACCAAAGGCAAAAGTATTCATTATAAAACATCTGCACTTTGTTTTTGAATACGTCACATACAGATTCAGCTGGAAAAAAAAAAGTAGCCAAGACAGATGCAGGAAGAGAAGTTAGATCCACAAACATTGTGTCACATCCTTTAACACCCTCAGAGTCACCTGTCACTTACTTTAACCACTCAAACAACAAGGAAATATTTATTACAGCCAGAAGTTCTGCAGCCCATTCTATTTAATCAGAAGCAAACAAATGGTCTAAAGTTTACCAGATTTGAGGGAACTGACAAGATGTAATTTTGTACCTGTTTAGTTACAAGGGTGATCAGTACACAATGTATGCGGGAGGTGGGGGGAAGCTACTCCACATCAAAGGTGATTGTTTCAACAAAAGCTACAACAAGTATTGTTATGAAGAATGAAAAATCTACATAACAAGCATGATTTAAAAAAATGGAATCACACAAATTTATCACCAAAAAGGACAGAATTCTACTGCTACTCAACCATTCATTAAAGCATTAAACCATTATGACAGCAGAAGCAATTAAAACTGTGGGTACCCCATCCCTGGAGGCATTCAAGTCCAGGTTGGATGGGGCCCTTGGCAGCCTGAGCTGCTGGCTGGCAGCCCTGCCTATGGCAGGAGGCTGGGGCTGGGTGGGCTTTAGGGTCACTTCCAACCCAAGACATTCTATGACCCTATGAAATCATGATTATTATATTTCACTGCTCTTTTCAAGTAATCAGCATCCTTGTCTCTTTCGGTAACAGTCAGACAAATCAAAATACACTTCCTGTTGAAGAAGATGCTGGTCAGCCATGTACTTTCTACTTACAGAACCAACATGGCCATAAAACAGGAACCTCAAAATCCTACTTGGGCCTCAAGAATTGTATCAAGGGACACCAAAGAGAGAAGATACTAAAGACCAAACAAGCAATCAGAGAGGCTTGTCCTAAGTATAGTTTGACTACATTCAAGAGCATTTTAAACAAACCTTTAATATTAAATATATACACTTTCACATTGTACAAGTTAGTAACATAAATATTTTAAAAAAAAAAAAAACAAAAAAAACAACCCTCCTTAACAAAAGTCAATCCTGTCTTTTGGTACATGTGTATTTACACCAATGATATAATATTTAAAGTTTAAGTGTAAAGATGAGTAAAAGTTCAAAGAAGGTTTATCAAGTTTAGCGGTGTCTGTTACATGCTGGCTGTGCCTCCCCAAGGTATGAAGATAAGAATACTTCTTTGGAATACATTCAAGAAGAAAGTTTTAAAAATAAGCCCAATTGCATGCGCTGCTATTGGATCACCAGTTTCATTTTGACTATTAGAGGGAGACAAACTATTACTGAGAGGAACATTTACTTTTTCTTGGGTTTTGTTTTCGTTTTTAAAACACGTTAAGTTGCATAAAGGAACAAGCTGTTCCCTGTGATACCTAGGACAACCAATCCACTACATAAAGACTGCATTTCATCAGAAGTATTTTGCATTGCAGTTGGAGTGTTGTGTATTACAGTCTTTCTTCTCCATAAATCTCACTGTTTTGGTGCAGTTTGAACTACAGGAACTATCTCAAGACAATGTCAGGATCCTAAAGCCAACAACAAAAAAATATAACATATAACATAGCAGTGGATCGAAGAATACAGCACTGGGACTTCAGTGCAGATAGAAGTCCTCTTAGATAAAAGGACTTCCAAAAATCCAAGGAAGCCAGGAGAGAACATGAAGTTTTAAGCCAGCCAGCACCTTGCAGAAAGCAATGGCTGGCAAGCCCTGAAGCAGATCACTAAATAAAAAAATAAAAAAAGAAAAAAGCCATTCTGTTCTGTTCTGAATAGAAGCTATACAAGAATTTACATTTTTCATGCCTTTGGACTTTGAGAATTAATATTTTAGGCCCAAAGCTCTTGGCAGAACCACCTCACTAGATCAGCCTTTCTGGAGAAGATGCCACCATTCCTTCTCTGGGAGAAGAGGTCTGTCAGCAGCACTGAAGAACAAGCAGGAAGGCTGCATTCATGCACTCTTCAGTAGTGTGGGGAAAAGCTTTTTAAGAGCTGAGGCCAAGTATAGAAATAGAAAGGCACTGAGCTGTAAGTCTGAAAACAACACTTTTCAGGACATGCCTTTACTCAGCATTGTATGTAAACATGCTTGAAGCATGAGACTCGAACTCCACAAGACAGTGATTTGGACACATGGAAGAAAAGGTGGAAGAAATATGGCAATAGCAACAGCTAGACCTCTTGTGAAGGTTTTGCTTTGCAAATTGCAAATAGCACTATCATCTCCAGTGCAATGCAGGAGCCCCAATTTACAAGCTTCTTCTCTCTCAATATTCATACATACGTAATAGGTGCTTCTTACAAAGGATTCAGAAATCCCTACCTGATAAAGCTTACAAAACAAGTGACTAGTTTTAGATGAAGTTTAGGTGATACGGTTTTGGTCTTGGGGAAACAGAGGTTTTCTATGTGTGTGTCACTGGTTTATATGTGCATTTTTGTTGTTTTTTTTCTGTTTTTTTCTTTTAAATGGGTGACAGACAACACTTCATCTAGAAACAATGATAAGTATGTAAGCCAACTATGCTTTGTTCTTTGAATTTGCAAAGACAAAACTGAACTCCTTCTCCTCCCCCTACGCCTGGCTTCTGTGAAACTTACAGAACTGAAATCAGCAACTTAATTTTAATGTACTTTCTTCTAAGCAAATATTTTCCCTTGAAAATTGTATTTTCTACTCAGAACATCAGTTCTTTCCACTGTGTTCCCAGAATTTCTACAACACCACAAATGCCTTGTTTAAAGCATTGCTTTCTTCCTTCTTTACTTCAAAGCACACAGAGCCCCATCTAAGAAGAACTTTATGGTTCCATAAAGGCAACACAGAGGAAGCATCTAAATTTAAATAAGGCCTTTCATCTGTCAAACAGTACAAACAGACTCAATATAGCTCATTCCTTAATCGTATAAACTTGCACTTTGACATTACATTTAACCAATAAAGCCTCAGCTGTAGTTCAAGTTTAGTGCTGCAAGAAGATTTACCAGACAGAAGGGAAAAAATAAGTCTAAACTGCAGCTTTCAACTTTGGTTTAGACTCTCCCAGTGATTCGACAGACTCAAAAGCTTGGCTTCCTACTTCTTCTTCTCTCCCACTCATATATCAGTGCAAAAGACACTGCCTCTCCTATGGTTCCAACCTAGCCGAATTCATTAACGTTACCTACGAGCGCACAAGGCTTATTGGGAGTTGCCTCTACATAAAGATCAGTAAGTATCTCACTTAACTAACTTTTGGACAGAAGAAGTAAAGGTCTGCAAACATCAGAACACAAACCAACCACAAACAAAGCATTTGATAAATAGCCTGGAACTTATTTCAACATGCTAGCAGCTCAACCAGCTAAAGCTTATGTTGGTATCTTGTAAACACAAATACAAAGAAATCTTAAATGCCTGTAAGATTAAGCTGACAGTCTAAAGATCAGCATTAGCATCAGCTGTCTGTCGCCATGATGTCTTGCAAATACGAAGTTGGGTCAGTCCTGACAAAACTCACTCTCAAGGAGTCTTTGTTTCATTAAAATAACAGTTGTTGTTCTCAGCATTAATTAAGAAAGAAAATACTTTAAATATCTGAAGCTTTGTTAAAGGATAACAAAAACTGAATCCATCTATATCAATGGTGAGCTTGGAAGAGGCATTGAGAAAAACGTGAGCCCAAGGATCAGCAAAGGCAAGGGACATCTTCCTTTAGATGTAAATGCTCTGGGAGCACTGAACTGTGTAACAAGCTACTGATATTTATAGGCTGCTATACAAGTTTCTAAGAACAGTCTTGAACGCTACCAAATCATGCTATTAAGCATAACAAGCATGATAAATTGAAGAAACAGAATTTGTTGCTTTGACTAGCTTTCGTGCTCGTGGCGGGGCAGTAATCCTGAATAAAACTGATTACAATGTTTTATAAAGGAATTTCCAAAAGTTAACAATTTAATTTATTTTACTCCAAAATAAAAAAGAGCTTTCCTCTATCATGGGAAAACAAACAGCTCCCAAGCCTTGGTACTTTCCCCTGTAGCTGCAGAAATAAATGGGATGACAAAGACCTCAGTGACATATTCCACATCTTAAGCCAGATTTAGAATAGCCATCAAAGAAACACTATGCAAAGACTCAGTTCTAGGGGAAACCATTCCACTATCTTTGATCCCGGCAAACTTGCTTTGACAGCTACAATAAAGAAGAGGTTGCTGCCATAAGCCCGCTATTCGGATCACCTCCTACAAGTTGGCATCCCAGGGAAAAAAAAAATAAAAAATTCCGAAAAACAGTTCATGGGAAAAGCACAAATAAAAGAGTGGACAAAATGCTCATTCAGGTTCAGTAACATGACTGGCTATTGCGTAGGCATCCCATACAGTGAGCGGAATTAAGCAGCACCAGACTGTCTTTCAGAAGCTATTTTTTAAAACACACAGAGAAGAGTGTCTACAATATGTCTGCCAAACACCCCATATTTCATTTATCCTCTATGAGCAGCATTTCATTCTGTTTTCTTGAAACATTTCCATCACTTTTGGAAGACAGACTATTTATTCTTAAGGGAAGCGTGCTACTCATTCTGTGGGAGAGCTGCATGAGCGGACAGCAGCTGCTGCTGCAGGTCAATAAGGGCTCCACAGGAAGGGCAGTATTGCTTTTCTCTCCCTTTAAAGATGGATCACAAGCACAGGCTTCATTAACAAGTATTGACTACCCCATCTAATTACTGCATTCCAGAAATCACATTTCCACCAGACTACAAACCTCAGCAGTCTGCAGATGCCATTTACCCTATTTAGGTTTTACTCTTACTGGCAAATTTAACACTCCATTAATGGGCAAGCAATAATTTTTATTTTATTTTAAATAGACACTGTCTATTTGTCAGATTTCCAGAAATAGCCACAATACTTAGGAACATACTTACTGGTGCTAATCTTTCAAATTATGCATCTGAATCTGTTGGTTTGTATGCCTAAAGTTAGAAAGTACCAATGCAGTATTTAGCCTTGTAAATTAGTGAACTGGTTTTCAGAAGAACTCGAACTCATTTCCTCAGAAAACCAGGCTATTTAACTATTAAATTTGTTCAGAAAATCCTGGCTACAGAACTGAATAATTTCTGCCCTGCCCTCAAATCTCTAATTAATCGCACTGAGCAATACTTCTGCTTTCCTTATGCATAACTATATATAGATACTCAACTCTAACAAACTACACTCAGGAATTAAAAAGACATTTTAATTCTGAATAGCATTGCTGGCAGAATAGAATAGTTTAAACAATTTTTTTTTTCCTTTTTGCCCCTTAACATTCCATAATAGACAAATCCACAACTACTTTTCACTTAAATATTCACTGTGTTAAATATCTGCCTTAAGAAAAGAAGCTCCATGGAAAACAATGGCACCTATACTATACTCATATTATTGTGAAACATTTTTTAACATAATCACAGTAGTATATTAACTTACCGGAGAAGATACCTAAGAGCATTTAAGAAAATATGGATTCACTTCTTCTGCTTGGCTCTAAACACAGCTCTTTCTATATCAAGCTTGCTTCCTGTGCACATCCTCAATATACACACGAAAGCAAGCTGTACAGCCTAATGCTGAAGGGCTCCCATGTTTCACTTCCTTTTGTAGCTCTCAAGACCAAAATAAGAGGGAGAGGTTTTGTTCACAGAAACCTTTTGTACTTTTGAAAAAACAGCATATTCATAAAACAACTGAAAAGTGAGAGCTTTACTCCTACCTTATGATGCATCCTCTCATACCGATTTGCTCTGATCTACAGACATGTAAGAAGATGCCAATGCTCAGCAAAAGATCAGAATGCTTCCCCTTTCCCACTGCTGCCTGTCTAACACATACCAACACATACTCCAGAAAGTGGACTCGTAAGTGGTCATTAAAGTCTGTCTGGATGAATGGAAAGCTTGCTATTGTATCTACCAAATAATGTATTATTAGTCAGCACTTAAAGAGTGATTTGCCTACTGAGTTTTGCCTATTGTTTCTACAGGAAAACGCCAACTGACATCAAAAACAGAGTTCTCGTGTAACCTACATCTGAGGACCACCAGATGACTTTACTTTAAAAAGTCTTTTATTATAAAGACAGCTGATCCCTGACAGTTTATCTGTAAAATAACACATCTCTACTGCAAATACACACTGCAAATATGCTTTATCTTACTCTGCTTGTTTGGCTGAAGGAGGAAGTCATTTCCATAGGAGACAGGCAGACTTATCACAACTTCCAGTTACTACTTCTCAGTTTCACAAGTATTGGAGTAGTGAGATTGTATCAAAAAGTTTTGGAGAAGCCCTGCAGCTGAGATATTTTGTTCTCATTGCACACAAGGCCAATCTTTTTACAGGATGCCTTTTCAGCACAATGCTGCTAAAGATTTCTCAAAATAAGCAAGAGCAGCTTAAATGGAACAACTATTCAGGTAGTTCTGGTTTCTCTAATTTACAGCCTACAGTGTGAAAATACTCTGAGAAAATATATATATTTATATACATATTTAATCTTATCCACCATGCTCTGTGGAAGTGGTTTATTTTCAATGACCATTTGTCTAATAACAAAGATACCAGGTAAATGAAACACAGTAACATTCTTCTGTTTTTTTTTTTGAATGAAGAGGGAGGGATAAGGACCCTTCCAGGTTTCTTTTACCTCCACAATTGTCTTCTAAGCAAACAATACCTGTCATAAAACAACCACAAATAGGTCAAACATATTTTCTCAAAGGACAAATCTGCAAAACTTCTGAAGGCTTATGATTTGCTTCTGAGATGAAAAGTAAATACATGAATAAAAACACTGAAAGGGAAGATTACCATTTTGAATAAATAAGCTATAAATAGTCTTAATCCTTTCAAAATTGCATTGCCTGCTATACAGAGCAGGTAATTATTTTTGAATAAAATAAAAATTCAGAAATTATGCTGTCAACATAGATTTCGAGTGTTTAAAATAGACCCACTATCTGGTCAAGATCCTAAATGCCTACAACGATGTGTTTGTAGTTTGTTTTTAAGCTTAAAACATGAATAAATTCCTGTTAAAATATTGATGCTTTTATTTTAATGCAACCTAAAATATAGTTTTTCCATTTCATTTGAAAACACAACTCTCAATTAATATCCCTGGAATTTCACAGCAGTCAGCCAGTCTGCAATTGCATCTGTTTGTCTGAGGACGAAAAGAAGACTTCAGTTATCTGAAATCATCAGCCCAGCAATATCCCCCAGCACGCAGTACTGTGTGACACCATTTATCTCTGAGAACTCCAGGGCATCTTCAGAATTACAGTCACCATGCTGAGGGCTATGGCTGATCACTCAGTGTGATGATTTAGTAGAACTAGGATTAACTTTAGCAGTCAGGTCATTGTTTTCAGGTGGGCAACAAGATATCGGCATAGATGATGCATGCTTTTTAAGTAGCTTTAGTGTAGTGACACATGTAACAATTGAACAACTAAATCTTTCTTTTATTTTTTAAACTAATACTGGACATGATTCAGTAAACAACATACTGGTTTGGCCTGTTTGTTCCTACTTAGAGTCAAGCATGCTTAGCAGGTACGCCTGCTTCTTACGTTCAAAAATATAGCCATCAACATGTATCATTCACTTTCATGCTGCTCAGGAGTAAGGAGGAACCTGAGACAAATTTATTCTGCCAACCATCAGCATTTCATGAAAAGGATTCACTAAGCTTTCAGAGACTGCACTGAGTGACTTAAAACCTGGGAAAACAACAAGAAGGATGCATTTGCACTAGGTTTTGTTTTGTTTTGTAAAGACATCCACTATTTCGCTATTCAGCATAAGTAGCTGCAATCTCCAAAGGAAGAGAACAGTACAGGGATTACAGCAGAAGGAATTTCAGCCACTAAAAGGGTAAGGGTCTTTCACCAGCTGTAATCATTTTTATCCACTTCCACTGACTGCCTAAGCTCAAATTCCAATTTTTAACCATTGCTTTCTAGCTCCAAGTTCGCAACTCACAAAGAAAGAAGTATGCAGGTAAGTTGGTGCATTTTCATTCTAGGCTTTGAACTAAGATATAAAATGAACATGCTGAGCTACAGCTAAATGTGGGCAATTTATGGTACGAATAGGATCTTTAGCATCTACACAGTTAATTAATCTGTGAAAAGGAGACCTTTCAAAAAGAAAAATGAATTCCACAGGGAGCAAATGTACTTTCTGACTGTCCATATTTCTTTCACCTTGAACATAAAAAAGACCGGGCGTCATCCAGCTGATTAAGCATTAAACCCCTCACCTTTTCTTATCACATGGCCAATTTAGTCAACACGATCACCTCTACTGAACCATAGCATTACCAGGCACAGAATATTTGCAAATGATTTACAGTTAAACTAAACATCAGTTTAGTTGGATGTCAGGGGGAAGTTCTTTACAGAGAGAGTGGTGAGGTGCTGGAACAGGCTGCCCAGAGAGGCTGTGGATGCCCCGTCCCTGGAGGTGTTCAAGGCCAGGTTGGATGGGGCCCTGGGCAGCCTGGTCTGGTATTAAATGGGGAGGTTGGTGGCCCTGCATGTGGCAGGGGGTTGGAGCTTCATGATCCTTGAGGTCCCTTCCAACTCAGGCCATTCTGTGATTCTGTGAAATTAGAATCTGGTTTACTGACCATAAACCAGCCCTAAAGCATTTCAAAAAAGTTCAAACAAGGTCAACGTATGAACATTCCCTTCAGGTGAAGATCTTCCTCATGTCTCTCTGTGTTGTGTTTGGTTAAAAGCAGTGCTCAGTGAGGCACTTCACTGGAACAAACACACACAAAAAGAAGATACAGGGAAGTATGCAAAACAGTTTTCTTTGGTAACAGACAGATGGGGTAAGGGCAGCATTTGGAGACACAAGCTCCATTGTAACTCACTGTGTTCCTCAACATGGTCAAAAGAACTTTGTATATCACCAACACAGACACCAGGCTGCCTCTCCTACCATGTAGAAAGAGCTTACCATCTCTAAGCAGCTTCTCAGGTTATAGTGCTGTAATATTAACTTTGTTATAAATAAAATTAACTTAACTGAAGTTGAATAAAATCCAGATTTAGATTTCAAAAATCAGCTTCTTGTCGTAAGTTCTGTACATTATACTATATTCATAATCACTGTAACCACAACACCAGAACAACATAGTAGTCTTCTGCTAAATTAAGCATTTGGCAGTGAATACTTTGCTTATTTTCAGAGTACTCAGATGTATCTGGATCTCATCAAACATACATATAAAACAACAGTTGACCATTCTGCATTTTAATTTTATATTTTCAGTATTTATTCCATTTGTTCATAACAGAAAGAGCTTGTTTTCATCCTACACAGCACTGGAGCAAGGAAAAAAAAAAAAAAAAAGGAACAGAAGGAGAACCTCAGTGGAAAAGGATCCAGCACAGCAAAAATGCTGCATCACATGCTGGTTCCTTGAGACTTTGGAAGGCAACAGCTGCTGTTGGACAATGCACCTACAGAACAATCAGCCAGAGGGAGACCTGTGTACTGCTCTAAACTGTTATAAGCAAGGTTACAGTAACCATTTGCAAAGGGTTATTTCAAAAGCTTCAGCTTTAGAAAAGATTTGAGGCTCTTGATACATTTCTAGATTTGATTTCTGTGACAGTGGTAAATGCAAGTCCCTTCTGAATTTTAATGGAGGGGAGGAATAAAAATGAATAGGAAAATTTACTGCCAGAAACCTTTCCTTAATCTATTGAGTTACCTTACAATACCAGATATGCATTAACTATCATCTTCAGTATCAAAATTCACTGTTTCCATCTAGTAGACAAATATGCACATTTTCTACTCAAATTAATATGCTATCTAAAATAAAACCAGCCTGTCTTTCACGTTATCATCAACAGAATGTATTCCAAAGCCAATGATAAAACACTGGTGGCTTTGTTGTCTCAGTTCAATATCTTTGGTCTCACATGCAAAACAGCCACTTAGTTAACAGGGCAGGCAGGCAACATTATTTAAACATACACAGAGACTCATAGAACAGTTTGGGTTGGAAGGGACCTTTAAGACATAAGGACATGTAATCCTGAAGAATAATCTCAGTTTGTGTAGTCTTTTTCCCTGTTAGTCCATAAACTCCATATGGCAGACATCGTTATACCCAACGAAAGACAAAAAGCAGTGGCTAAGAGGCATTGATCCTGACTTTTATTTGTTAATATGAGCAACAGAAAGTCAGGCTTAATCTCTGAAAAAATAACATTATACAAATGAAGGCTTAATACTTGAAGGTATTGATCATATCCAAATGCCTAAACTGAAATGATATTCATATCCAACCATATCCAAATGCCTACATCAAGTTCAGTCCATCAAATCACATTAAAGATTACAACGGCCCACTATTTTATATATAGGGAGTATTTTATGACTATAATAAAAGCTGCTTATAAAAACTGCTATATGGTAAAATACCATGACAGAGCAAATACATGGGGAAGCCATTCTGCTTGGCACAACAGTGTGACAGCTCACTGAAGATGCCCATGTGATAAGAGCACTGTGAGCCAGCAGACACTGACCATTAGACACCTTTCTCTTAGAGAAGTTTTTATTTTATTAATGATAGGTTTTAGTTCCCGACTCTCTTCTTTAATTTTTTAAAGGTGTTCCTTATTTTCTGGGAACTTCTAGGTAATATCTGCATCGATTGCCCTCATCTCCCAAATAGGTAATCACTGACCCACTGCTGTTTGGAAAATAAACAAATAAAAGATTAATTCATAAAGCATCGTAGAAAAATTCATATCCTTTATATCTAATTCCTTTCTACCTACTTGAAGAAAACAAGAGTTTATGCTAAAAACAGTGGTCCCTCTTAGAAGCACTGGATTTTATTCTATTTTTTACTCCACGCAGCTTGCTAGCAGCTGCTGTAAAGTTGTTCAAACGTTTTCATTTGAAGTTTAACATGCTTACCAGCTATCAGAATTCTCCTGCCTTCTCTCAGAAAGATCTTCCAGCGTAAGCCCACACACCACGAAAAATAATAGAAAAAATTCTTTGCATAAAGCGTTCCTTCAGCACAATGTACTCAGCTCACTGTTCTCTCTCCTTTCAGTTATTAAAGTGCTCCTGTTTCTCTTACCCCCTATGTACCATACCTGGAAAAAAAAAAAAAAAAGCCTTATCAGAAAGCTGATCCTGCTTCTACGCCCTTAGCCACTGTAAACAAGACTATTTTAACTTCAAACAACCTGCCCTTGCACATGCACAAAAAAAATTTCCAGCCTTAATACAGTTTCTTCAGCTCTTTGTATTGCAAGTTTCAGCTCTGCTAGCCTTACTCACACTTCACTAACTTTAATAAGCATGCTGTCCTTGTCAACCATGAGATATTCTCACTTTTCATATTTCAAAAGTATTTTTCCTTTCTGAAACTGAAGTTAATATTTGACAGCAAACAACTACTTTGATTTCTTAAGAGAAAACAACAGGAAATTCCTCCATTTTCATGCCAAATGATAGATTCAGAGTAGCATGTAGGTGCACAGCTCAAATGTCAGTGACATGAAGGACTACCTCAGACTGAGTGTATGGGAAGCAGAGGGACAGACATGCCTTTTTTCTTGTACATTCTTGTGTACTAGCAAACAGATCTGAACAGAGCACTGTGCAAGATGGAAAGCTACTAAGTAGAGGCACTCCCACAGCCTTCAAAGAGCAAAAGTCACCTACTTCTGCTTAGTTCTCTAATCTCCTTCCCAGGGACCAAGGGTCGGAAATAGTTTTTAGTTTTGGTTTTTTTGGTTTTTTTTTTGAAACCCAGCAGTGGTGTGAACAACAGCACTCTGCACCAGGGTAGCAGAGTGAAGCTGAAGTTCCTTCTTCAGCAAACTACTTCCACAACGTTACTCTAAAGGAAAATTTCTGAAATTTGTTACTCAACTATAGCATATATACATGGAATAACACCTCCAGGTGAAAGGAAAGTGGCACTTACAACACTTAGTAGGCATAAACAGGATAAGTTGATTTTGCATTTGCAGTGCTGTATACTCATTCCTCTACAAGCAAGGGTTTGGATTCTGTACCTCAAGCATATTTTCTATTCAGCACATCACTCCCAGATGCGTTACCTGGAGAACAGCTAAGTTAAACTGCTGTGCCCTTCGTCTGTCCCCCATGCACACAGTTCAGTAGCATTTCCAAACATCTTGCTGACACTGGCAATTTTTTCCTACATGTCAGCTTTAAAATCACTTTCGTTTCTGAAAGGCTTCTGTTAATACACTCTCACAAAACCATAGCGAATGCCATGGATTTTACAAAATAAGAGTCTGAATAATGTGCATCAAATAAGTCTTAAAAAGACTGTGAAAGCTTTGTGATGTCAGAGGATTGCGGTCCAGCTCAGAGCTGTGAAATGCCACATGCTATTTCTCACGAATGCTGTGCAGGTGTGGAAAATGTCTTTAGTCATCACTATTCAAAAAAAAAGAAATCTGACAATTTGGGATGTATGGGACACCCTTAGAAATAATATTTGGTTTCCTAAATGATGCCAACGCTAATGCCAGCAGATCATAAAACATGCATGGTGAAATCTTTTTCATTCAGGATCGATCACCTTCATATCTCAACTTTTTCTGTAAGTTCCAGGGGAAAAAATAGTTTTAGTAAGTATCTAGTCCAGCCCAACTGCTGAGTACTATTTAAAAAGCAAAGTGTACACAATATTTGCAATGATAAGATTCTCATTAGGTACCAAATTTCAACACACAGCTGACAATCAGATTTTAAAATAAGTCTACATTTCTGCTGCAGCTCAAGTGCATTTACTGGAAACAACCAAACTAAGCTCATACAAATGTACGTAAGAAAAGCAGAGATCAGACTTGAAAATGAACAGCTGTTCAAACTAGGAAATAGTAATTATCCACACTTAAGCTGAACAGGCACTTGGTTATTTCAGCTATATCAAAACCCTTTGACAGCTAGTTCATTTGGTTATAAGTTCCTTCAACTTTCTTATTAGGGCACTGAATTCTAATATTGTTCTCAATCCTATCAGCAAAAGCCTTTTAGCACATCCTGTGCACAAGCAGTAAAGCCCTTACACAGACAATAAGATGAAAATTGAAAAGGGTAATTCCCAACATGGAAGTCGAGTACTGATGACAGCCATGCCAACACTGACTCTTACTGGCTATATCCAGCAGACAGGATGGATTTTTTAATTCCCTTCCTTTGACTGCATGGCAGGAGTCTTATTCTGAAGATCTACTCTGCTTGGTGAGGGTCAGGGTATGCATATTAGGAAGTTTAGAAATAGGTTAAGTGCAAAACCAGCCAGTGGGACTGTTGTGTTTTAACTTTGCTTGCACCCTACCATTCAACCTAACCACAAAAGCCACTCCAGCATTCTACAGCCATTAACTTCTGCTCCCTAGCCTAGCTTGGCAGGCTCTAACTAGTGTATGATCAGCCTGCTCAGTTATCAGCACGTCCTTCACTTGGAAGCCTGGGGACCATATTTGTCCACTGGATCAGATATAGATTAACAAATTATAAAGAACACTGTTTACTGCATTATTATTCATTATTCCAGAGAGTGCAATGTAATCAGAGTTAACACTTGGTTCAGATTACCAGGAGAACTTGATGAAAGTCAAACTTCTGCGATAGCAACCACTGTTTTCTAATAGGGACAGAAATTTTTTACTGCTAAGCATGTGCACAAGCAAATTACTTTACATTCTAACAATGCATAGGCTCCTCTGAAAGTACTGCCTCCTATTTATTTCCATGGAATCTACAACAGCTACAAGGAGAACAATAGCCCTATTTGATAAAGCAAATTCTTAGCTACAAAGCACTATTTTTCAACATAGTCACCACCATTAGCTCTGCATTTTCACCAGCAATGAAAAAGAACCTGCATGCTGCATTCATAAAAATCTCTGCACCAGTGGAGGTAACCCGTTATTGATGCTGCTGAAACTTACCACTACTGCCTCACTGTGCTCCATGATGTCCACTGTCTGTGCTCCATGAACACTCAGCGAGCACTGATGAATGTCAGTGAGTACCATTTTTTTCTGCATGCAGGAACTGAATGAACACACCTTTGCTTCATCCACGCTTTCATGCCAGTCACTATTTGGTCAGACCGTCCCCCTGCTGCCATCTGTCACACAGCAACAACATGTGACAGAATATTGGTGGGAAGGTTCAACCTCTACTTCCATACCACCAACATCCAACTCTGATGTCATGGGTCAGCAGAATAAAATAGGAGGCAGTACTTTCAGAGCATTGTAGTTCTCATTTTAGTACACATACCACAAAACCTCATGTTTTATAAGACCTCTCCTAAAATCCCACTTTCACCTGAGAATTTCTACGTTTTTGTTTCAGAGAGATCAAAGCCTCCTTTTTTAAGAGCTAGAAAGTCAAAGGCATCCAAAGAGCAAATAAAGGATGTCCAACTTTGGAAAATCATCTTCAGGTATCTGTCATCCTGCATAATTTCTTGAATATTGTAGTATTGTTAGCCCATAAGATAATGGATAGAATGCAAAATGAATTTATTCTCATGGAAAAAATGTAATTTCTTACTGACCAGGCTTAGTGTTAGACTGAATAAAAGGAATGCAAAGCATGCCTATGTTAAAATTTGGGGCATTTTGACAAGAGTATCTGAAGAAGGTCAAGCAGTACAATTGCACAGAACTTGCAAAGATTTCTAGTTCTAACAAAAATAATTTTTCCTCTATCAGTGTCTGTGTTTCGATTCTCAAATCCCCAGTTCTGAAGACGAATGTAATTAGCCGGTAAGTTTCATTTCTTAACTCGGTAACTGATGTTAACACAAATAATGAGCATATTAATATTCAGCTAAGAAACTGAAGCATCACAGACAAGAGAGTGAATTGCAGTGTATGAGCACAAGAAAGAAAAACAGTCTGATTATTCACTGTAAGAAGCTGATAAATCCTGATACAGACAAAACATTAAAAGAGAGACTTCAAATACTATTATTAACTTCAGCAATAATAAAATTTGAGTCATTATAGCTCTTTTTTCAAAATCCCTCGTAGGTTCAGTATCGATTTTCAATTTAAAATACTGCTTTCCACCAGAGAAGAGAGCCTAGGAGATTGAAAAGGCATTAGCAATTGAGTGGCTCAGACCAGAAGAAGAATAAAGACTACCATTATTTGAATAAGAAGTCACCCTTCTCCTGCATACAGACTGTGCTTCAATAATAGGCAGTCCCCAGAAGGAAAAGAGATCAGTGGATCAGGATCCTCATCCAGAAGAACAGCAGAGAGAAGGAGCTCTGTACTCCTTCCCTTCCTCTTCTACCTCCAGAATTCAGTGAGTACCAGAAGGAGGAGCTGCACTCAGAATCACAGAATGGCCTGAGTTGGAAGAGACCTCAAGGATCATGAATTTCCAACCCCCCTGCCACATGCAGAGCCACCAACCTCCCCATTCAATACTGGACCAGGCTGCCCGGGGCCCCATCCAACCTGGCCTTGAACACCTCCATGGATGGGGCATCCACAGCCTCTCTGGGCAGCCTGTTCCAGCACCTCACCACTCTGTAAAGAACTTCCCCCTGACATCCAACCTAAATCTCCCCTCCCTCAACTTAAAACCATTTCCCCTTGTCCTGCTGTTATCTACCCTTTCAAAGAGTTGATTCCCCTCCTGTCTGTAGGCTTCATTTAGGTACTGAAAGGCTGCAATGAGGTCACCCTGCAGCCTTCTATTCTCCAGGCTGAACAAGCCCAGCTCCCTCAGTCTGCCTTCATAGGGGAGGTGCTCCAGTCCCCTGATGATCTTTGTGGCTCTCCTCTGGACCCTCTCCAACAGCTCCCTGTCTTCTTGTATTGGGAGCCACAGACCTGGACACAGTACTCCAGATAGGGCCTCACAAGGGCAGATAGAGAAGGACAATCACCTCCCTGGCTCCGCTGGCTACTCAGTTTTTGTCCAAGTCTACATCTATCATAGCTCATATATATA
Source organism: Centrocercus urophasianus (assembly GCF_019232065.1). Classification (NCBI taxonomy): domain Eukaryota; kingdom Metazoa; phylum Chordata; class Aves; order Galliformes; family Phasianidae; genus Centrocercus; species Centrocercus urophasianus. The sequence goes on from NW_024885344.1 coordinate 9,204,629, forward strand.
GAAGAAATGTACTGAAGATGTCTTTAGAAAATCAGCTACTGGTCTTTGTTTTGAGTGTTGTGAGGTCCCTGAAGAAATCACAGAGAAACTCCATCAAATCTCATTGCAGAGTTTCTAAGTGAGAAGGGAAAGGTTAAAAGCAGGACAAATGCCCGCAGCAATCCCAGGACAGACCTCATTGTGCAGCACCCACAATAGGAGGCCTCTCAGATCTCATAGGTTCCAAGTATGCAGAAGCCGGATGCAGTCACAGTGTAATTACACAGCTTCAAGGCTGGATACAGCTACAAGAGCTGAAAAGCCTGGTAACAGCAACAAACAGAATTTAAAGATCACATGCTCCACTCTGAAAAGCCAAAGTTTTAAAAAGGCCAGAAGAAATCCAGCCTCTAAATCAGACTGAATTATTTTTAATTGTTAGTGTACATTTTCTCTCTTTAACATTCATCAGCATCTGGGCACAGTGGCATCTGCGTGAGAGGGAGGAATGTGCCTGTCCTTATTTATGAGGAGAAGGCTAAACCTGTAATCCTGATGCGTTATCATCTATGCTTTGAGACGACGTTTGTTCAGAAGTCAGGAATAAATCACAGGATTTTATGTCTCAGATTAGAGTTCCACATCATTTTTCTGTCTTTCCAGGCTATTTTACATATTTTACATTAACATCCATGACACGCTTAGCATTAATACTTAGCATCTAACACATTCTCCCTGCTTTGCATCTTCTAAGTCCATACCTTTTGCCTCCAATTTTAATCCATTTCACATTTCATTTTACTAAGTTCAGTATAATCAGAGGTAAATTGCTTTGACAGTCATTAAAATATATTTATCTTTCTTTGCATGTCTTGCTTTGTAGACTGTAGCAATTAATTTGTCTCCTTTTCTGCTTTGACTCATTTCTCTGTATCTCCTGATACAGTGTTACTGTTGTGCATTTATGCAATGAGATGACATCTCTGATTTTTATTTTGTTCGACAACATTTCAACAAAGCCCCAATCTTCCCTCTTCACATTCATTTCAAAAGTAGTTTACTCTGTTGCAGCCACTTCTGTTACCTCCAAGGCAGCTGCTTCAAAAAAAAAAACTTTAGAAATTCCTCTTTCAGCTTCTTCTTTTTGCTTTCCTGTGTGTTTGATGAACCTACAGCTCTGGGATATCCCCTCTAAAAAGAATTCTGTCTCCACTTGTTAGAAGTACACATGCTTGTTGATGTCCATAGCTATGCATTTGATTAAGATGATTCTACCATCAAGAGCAAGAGGCAATACTTATTCACAGAACCTCAGAATTATAGGGGTTGGAAGAGACCTTTGGAAATCAAGTGATCCATCCCTTCCACTAAATCAGATTCCCTACAGTTTGTTACAAAGGAAAGCATCCAAGCAGGTTTTAAATATCTCCAGAGAAGGAGACTTCACAGTCTCTCTGGGCAGCCCTTTCCAGTGCTCTGTCACCCTCACAGTAAAGAAGTTTTCCCTTATGGACAGATGGAACTTCCTGTGTTCCAGTTTGTGCCCATGGCTCCTTGTCCTGTCACCACCCACCTCTGAAAAGAACCTGGCCCCATACATTTGACTCCCACCCAGCACTGTTAAGATTCCCCCTAAGCCATCTCTTCTCCAGGCTGAACATTCCCAGGGCTCTCCACCTTTCCTCATGAGGGAGATGCTCCAGGACCCCAGCCATCCTTGTGGCCCTCCTCTGGGCTCTCTCTAGAATTTCCCTGTCTTTCTTAAACTGAGTAGCCAAGAACTGGACACAGACTCCATATACGGCCTCACTGTTGACTCACAGTCAACCCATTGCCCACCAAGACACTCAGACCCCTCTCTGCTCCCTTCCAGCAGGTCAGCCCCTCACCTGTACCAACACAGATGGTTCTTCTTCCTCGCGCATAGGACTCTCCACTTGCCCTTGCTGAACTTCATCAGGTTGCTCTCCACCACACTCTCCAGCCCATCCAGGTCTCACTGAATGGCAGTGCAGCTTTTGGTGCATCAACCACTCCTCCCCGATTTAGCAAGACAGAAGAAATCATTCTGCTCATACAAGTGTAATTATACACCCTAAATTGACTTATATGCAAGAGAAATATTACATACAGTATCTCATTCTGTAACAGAATGCATTACATTCCTCACAGGGAAGGAACGTTAGCTACAAGATTTGCAGTCAGTAATTTGGTTAAAGAATTGTACTGATGATAATGTTCTTACGAAAATGTACTCAGTATTGAGAGTAGAAGAAGAAAGAGGGAAAAAATAAATATACAAAGCATTAGTAACTTATTTTAAAATTTCATTCATATTTTTCCTTTCCCTCTGACAAATTCTTCATCCTGGGAAGATAATTTGTCCTATACTGCAAATACTTAACACTACTTTAAGATATAACAGTGCAAAACACAGCAGTTAAAACACTGTAACACAGATCCTACTGTACTCAAGATGTACTGACAAACAACATCAAATAAAATACTGGCCAACTTTAAATGACATTTTTCCTGAAATGCTGAGAGATGAAATAGTCTGTCACAATGAAAGTGGGGGAAAAGTGTGACAAGTGCAATTTTAAGAAGCACAGATACTGATAAAGGACAAAATAACAACCAAAGGGCAAACATTATTTTTCTGTACCAACAGGTTGTTTTTTCAGTATTTTTTGCTTTACTGGTTGTCCAAAAGTAACACAGTCCCTGAGCAAATTCCTCACCAATTCAAAAGTCTCCCAACTATGCTTATTCAGTTAGCTGGAAAAACAACCTGTTGCTGTGATTTCTGTGTAACAGACTAATTTGGATCATGTGTGCAAGCTATTCTTTTCTTAATTTCAGCTACCCCTCCACGGACTTCAGGAGTGGCACTTGCAGCATTTACACCTCCTGGGGCCCACTGTAGAGAAGCCTCTCCAGCAAGAAGCAGACTTACACTTTTAGCAAATCCTTGTCAAATTCTTCTTTGAAGCTGTTTTTGTCACTGGCTATTTAAGCAGCTGTGAATTAGAGGTCTAATTTATGTAAGAAAATCATTATCCTGATCTCCATGAAGTCAGTATTACGAGGCCAGCAATTCCTGGGTAAAGCAGACATTGCTTGGCAAGAGCTACATAGCCACACCAACCAACCAAAACACACATATAAGCTACTTTCCCAACTGTCTGCAAACTCAACAGCACACTCTTAGTGGCCTCAAAGGGATATCGTGATCCTAAATATTTGGAGAAGGAAAAAGGAATCGAAAAACAGCAAATTATATTCAGTAACCAAGTTCTATTTCCTGCCACTTTCCACGCAACACACTTCTTCAATAGGAGGCACGTGGGATCAACTTCGCCCGCAGAAACAGGAAGCTGTCTAACAACAGCAAAGAGGCAAATTTAATAGCTAATGTATTTCCACAGAAGTTCTGCTTCAAGTAATGTTTTTATACTTCGCCTTCCCCCATTTTTTGAAGGAAGAGGACTATTTAGAAGCAAATTCCTAAATATTTACCTTCCGTTGTCAATATTTTCAAGTATCAGCTCTCCTCAAGATATATCAACTTTAGATAACTTTCACGAACCCTGCACTTAACGGGAAAACATGGAAGGCAATCAGTTCTCCTTCACAGATGTACCTCTAATGCATCTAGGGATCCCAGATGCTGCTTAGATTAGCCCTCACCACCATAAAGGCTTTCCCTGAACACTGTATAGTCACTGCAGACTGAGTAAACAACAGACTCAGCGCTCAGCCAGGAGCAAGAGGAATGACAGTCCAAAGTTAATTAGTTAATTATTTTCAAAAACAAAATGGAACAAACCCAGCAACAATCAAAGGCAATGAGGCAGGGCAAACTTTTAAAAAAAAAATGAGCACCTGAACACAGTAGGTATCTTTCATGAACTGGAATAGGACGGTACCACATTCTCATTTAGCTATCTCCCAGTGCAGAAAGGTAACCCCGAAGACTGACATAGTTCTGTTAACACAATCCCATAAAATAATACCAAGCTAACAGGCAAAGACACAACAGAAGCATGGAATTTTTCTCCTTTGCCTGTCAGATTTTGCAGATACCTTGCTGCAGTGAATGCTGTCCTGAATGCAAATTACCTCAGCTCCCTGAGACACATGCTGCAGTGTCCCAGACTGCCAACATGCAGTGTAGTGCCAGCAGCTGTGTGTTTAGATAAAAGGGAATGGGAAAAGTAGTCCGGAAAGGGTGTAAATTTGCACTTAATTCAGTAAAGCCAAGGAACCAGTACAAGATTTGCATTTCATAGGAAATGAATCTAGTCAATATGTAGCAAGGACAGAGGCAAACAAGCTGATATCAAAAAAGCAGCTACTTATTGCTATGAACACAAGTTACTGTGCCCGCATGTTCTGAACTGCCTTCCTTACAAGGTTAAATGAAGGTAACTCCATGGATATACAGCCCTCCAGCACAGTTCAATCCAATGCAGCAATAAAGTGCTGCCAGGTTCTCACTTTGAAGAGTGACTGGCTTGTGAAAAGTGCTGAGCAAGCAAGTGGCAGCCTATGCCTAACTCTTGGCAGACAGCTGGTTTGCAGTTAAAGTACACACTTGCTTTTGAAGTATAGATTTGCTCCAGTTAGTATCAAGTCTGAATTCTAACACAGCAGGAAAAAAAATTCCCATTAGTTATTCCCATCAAAAATGGATTATTAATCATGCTATTCCATTGAAAGCTCTTCTATAAACTCTCTCTAGATATCAGTCTTGACATTTTACAACCACCTCAAAGCATCTCTGAAGATTCAAGCTCTTTTTAGTTCAGGCCTTTAAACTGATGTCAATTTCTAAAAGGACACCATTTTCACTCAGTCCTGTGATAGTGAAGCACACCAATCTTTTTCAAGAATCAACACTGGTAGAATTCAATTGCAATTTTGTCCATGACAATGAACCTAAATGACTCGGGCCCTAGGATGCTGAAGAGGAGAAAGATATAAACAGGAGAGATTGGACATTTAGACTGCAATACACAACACAAGCCTGATGCCATAACATACAACTAAAGTAGGCCACTTCAATAGTAAAAGTGTTTTCAGACAAGACCAAGAACAGAAGTATTTCCAGACCTTACCTCCCAGAAAAGAAAAACCCGTAATATTCCCCTCTTTGTCACACCAATGTTAAGGGCTGTTGAGGAAATTCTTGCACATAAAGGAGTTGCATTAGGGGTTATTAAATCTTCTTACTAATTAACACAGAATTTATTGTTCTGAGAGTCTGGTAAGTCTGCAATATACAAAATCCAGAGTTTTTTCTAATGTATTTATAAGCAAAAGTAACTCAAGTCATACAACTAGTTTCTTCAGTTGCTTATCAGACATCAGGATTTGAAACAACTGTAGGAGTCCAGCCCTCAGGCATAAGAAAAGTAACACTTGTATTTCACAACACTTGGCAGAGCAAAGGAGATACATGGGCTACAAGAACTCCTTCCCCCTAGGAAGGATTTCAAGCAGGTCAGTCATACTCCTGCATTAGAAGGCCCCTCAAAATCCACTTTGTGTTTTATAAGGTGGAAAAGAAAATTAAGCATTTGATTAATATTATTTTTTTTTAATTGTAATTATTGGAAGGAACCTATAAGGATCACTGCATTCAACTCCTGGAGTTGACACAGCACTAACCATCATTCTCAGTGATCACTGCATTTTTGACAGAAGAAAGAACACACTCAGGTTTATGTTGCACCAGGGAATTAAAGTTTGTACTTGCAGAATCGAGGCAAGAGTCATAAATCACTTCTATCAGCAGCAGAAGCAGGTCGTATTTGGACAACAAAGAGAAACTAAGAAACTGCCCAAGGGTTACAGTGTGCTGAAGCACATGCTGCAGTGGTCACCACTAACAATGCAGATAAGAGATGCTAACGACCCACTAAGAGAAAAGAAATTGCTTGTAGACACAAGGTTTCTTCACAGCATTTTCTAGCAGAAGTGGATTATGGATTATGAAATAAAAATAGGAGGATTTATTTATTTTACCTGAGAAAAGCTAAAAAATATCAATGAGACTCCCCTTGTATTTCCCATGTTTTCAGATGTTGTCTCTTCATCTTCATTTTGTGATTTTTTTCACACTACAATTACATTTATCAATCCCAGTTCAGGAAAGTACTATGATTTTGTTACCAAAATGTAGGAATACCTGATAAGCAGCATGTTGTTCTTGTCATAACCCTCACAACCTTGCTGCCACCCAAAAGCCACAAGAGCTTTCTATGAACCTGAACAAGCTATGCATGCACTGCATGTACACTAAATACATACCAATCATCTGCTAGTTTAGTGTGTGCACAGACAAAAAGAGCAACAACAAAGGATTGTAGATGAGTGTGAAATTGCTATCCAGGACTCTGGGGTAATGATAAACACCTGGGGCTATTCAGCCTGCTAAAGGTTCCAGGAAGACTCTTTCAGTATCCAAAGGTAGGCTATAAGAAAGAAAGGAACAGACTCTTCAGCAAGGTCAGGACAAGGGGAAAGAGGCTCAAACTGAAAGGTTTCTTATGGTAAGGGCAGTGAGACACAGGAACAGGTTGCCCTGAGAGGTGGTGGATGCCCCATCCCTGGAGACACTCAAGGTCAGGCTGGATGGGGCTCTGAGCAACCTGATCTACCTGTGGGTGTCCCTGCTCACTGCAGGGGGGTTTGTCTAGGGTCCCTCCTAACTCAACCAATTCTACGACAGTGATTCAAAAGCCTGGTGAAATTGAAGTAAGAACTAACACAAAACACAGGGTTCCATTTCCCTTCCATGTTACAGGAGGCTGAAATACATTAAGCCTTCACACTACAAATACAGCTGTTAACGCCTATTTCCAGATGTAAACACGTAACTGTAGCCTTCAAAACAAAATCCCACCACAAACAGAATTTTATGCACATTGCCAACTTCATTACCCATTAATGGTGAAAAAGTTCCAAGATAGCCTCTTCTTATTTGTGCATATCCATACCAACACGGAGATTCCAGTACTTGAAGGTGCCTTCCAGTACTTGAAGGGAGCATATAAACAGGAGGGAAAACGGCTGTTTACATGGGTGGATAGTGATAGGACAAGGGGCAAGGGTTTTAAACTGAGACAAGGGAGGTTTAGGTTAGATATTAGGAGGCACCACACAGAGGGTGGTAACACACTGGGACAGGTTGCCCAGGGAGGCTGTGGATGCCCCATCCCTGGAGGCATTCAAGGCCAGGCTGGATGTGGCTCTGGGCAGCCTGGTCTGGTGGTTGGCGACCCGGCATATAACAGGGGGGTTGAAACTGGATGATTGTTGTGGCCCTTTTCAACCCAGGCCATTCAGTGATTCTATGATTCATGAAGAGACAGCATCGCTTTTCTCTGTTTTACCTGGTGCCTTCACAACGCGTGTCTGTTGGCGATTTCAGACTCTGGTTTGACCACTTCGGCCTCTTACACCCACAAAACAGCCCATATCACTTTGGCTGAGTTCCCACAGCTGCCACATCACACAATCACAAGGTTCATACACACGGCTGCGTGGATCAATTCCGTCCTAAGCCAGAACCTCACGAAACTCCCGAAAGCGCGGGTGTGAACCACAGCCTCTTTTGACATGAAGGCCAAGGGGACGCACAACCAACCTCAGCCGACCGTCTCACGGTCCGAACGGATTGCGGAGCACGACACGCCTCACAGCCGCCGCGGGGCGAAGGTGGCGGCCCTGGGGTAGGGCGGGCACGGTTCTGCGTCTCACGTCTCCCGCAGCCCGAGGGCTGGCAGGATTTAACGAACGTCATTCTTTCATCCCGGGCCGCGACGTTCCCGCGCCGCCCCCACCCCTCTCCTGCGGAACGACCGAAGCCGTCGTTACCTGCGGGCGAGCTCCGGGCGGGCTCACCCCGCGGGGCGCCGGCGAGGAGGGTGGGCGCCGCTCTGTACGGAACGGGGCCGAGACTCGGGGTGGATTTCCTGCGGATGGCCGCCCGCCTGAAGTTGATGCCCTCGGCTCTGCTCATCCTTGGGGCGGGGGAGAAGGCAGAAAGAAAAGGCAAAGTGAGGAGAAGCTCAGCGCCCCTCCCGCCCGGTGCCCGGCGTGACCCGCATCGCGCTGGGGGAGCGTCCCCTGTCCGCACTGCGGCTCCGGCCGCCTCCAGCACCGGCTCTCACCTGCCCGCTGCTCCCCGCCCCTTTCCTTTCCTTGCCCTGCCCTGCCCTACCTGCCCGGCGCCCGCCGCACCCCCGTTGACATGGTGAGCCAGCGGCCGCCGCCCAGCCCGGGCTGTGAGGAAACTTCCCCTGGCCCGCTGCCTCCACACGGTTCTCCCACGAGGAAGTTGGGGCGGCGGGCGGCTGCACCTGCGCTGCTTCCTCCCGGCCTTCCCCGGTCCGGCGCCGCTTCCTCAGAGCGGCGGGTTCACAGGAGAGCCGGGTTCCCTCGGACACGGCTGGTGTGGGAGCGCAGCGCTTGCTTAAGCGAGTTGAGGGCTCCCCTCCCCATGTCAGCGCTGTTCGTTTCTCCTCACCGCGTGCTGCCTTCTGCCGTCCTTCAACTCTGAACTGCTTTGTCTGTAAGGAGGCTTAGGATTGCCTGTAGGACTGACCAGTGAACGTGGAAGAAATTGGCCAGAACACATTACCCTTCTTCTGATGAGAATGTTCTCAAAGACATTTATCACTTAAAAGCAAGTTTTGATGCCAGGGACAGATCTGCAATCCTCGCATCAATAGTTAATTCCAACTAATGGGGCTCATTCACGCCAGGGCTGTTCCCTCCCACTGTAAATATTAATTAATGCTGAAACAAGCATTGGGAATCATAGAATCATTAAGGTTGGAAATGACCACTAAGATAATCTAGTCCAACCCTAAGTGACCACGTCCCACTGACCACATCCCTCAGTGCCACATCCATGCAGTTCTGGAACACCTCCAGGGACGGTGACTCCATCACCTCCCTGGGCAGCCTGTGCGACTGCAGCACCTCTCTTCCTGGGAAGAACTTTCCTAATATCCAATCTGAAAGCAGCTATGTTTTTGTGAGACCTGGGTTTAGGTTCACTTATCTAGCAATGATGCTGGAAGGCTTCGTTTGTTTAACTGGGACATGGTTCTTGGAGAAAAAAGTATCTGAACTTTTGCTATCTGTGACTGGAGAACCACAGGCTGCTGTGTGCAGGATGAGGGTCTGTCAGCAGCTTGTTCAGTGTTTTGGTCTCAGTGAAATCATTCTCTTCCACAAGCAGGTCAATAGCTGTTAGTCCCCTCCTTCATTCCCAAGAGAAATGAAGTAGTCAGATCACCTTCCAGGTTTTGTGCTCTTGTAAACATCACATTTTCCTTTTGCAAACATTTAAAGAAAAGCTATGACTCAGAGGTAAAAGACTGATTTATTTCCTGACTTCGGTTACCTGACACAGGCTGGGCATAAGGAGATGAATATACCTATGTTATGAAGAGTATTTCTTCAGGAAGTACACAGACTGACTTCCTTGCAACAGGAGAGTGACAGATTTTTCTAAGCTGTACAGTTACTGAGTATGTGCCCTGGATCAATCATTAACTTGTTCAGATAAGAATCTTGTTCCAGAAAGCTGGCGCACTCTTAAGTTTTCATCAGAACACTGAGCATTGAGTGGTCTTCACAACTACTCATTAAAGCATGGCAAGGGAAGAGAGGCAGAGAATTTCTCATTAGTATTTCCCAAAGCACTTCACCAAGGATGCAAGGATCAGCCTTATTTGACAGGGAAGGAAATGAGGTACTAAAGGGAGAAGTTATTTGTTCAAAGTTGTCCAAGATGGCAGTACAGCAACAGAATATAAAACGGTACTCTATGGGAATGAAAGCAAGATTGAAAATGGAAGACCTTTCTCTGTTTCTCCTACTTACAACAGCTAAACTGATCTCTACCCAAGTATTGCCAATTGCTCAACAGCCAACCGTTAGCGAGGCATAATTATCACTTATTATTAAATCTTGTACTTGCATCTTTAAATACGGAGTTCTGCTTGTGGAAGAAAAGCCAAGGAGGCAAGGACAAACACACCCACTCCAGAAATCCTACCCAAATAGCATGAACTATGTTAATTTTGTTTTCTATGATGTTATCGGGGAGTGGTAACTTCTTTCAATGTCACTGGAAAACAAAGGTCACTACGGAGAATCCTGGTAACTGCGCTGCAGCATCAGGAGATCAGCCACAAGCTCACGTCCTCAAGAAAATTGTTCTTTAGCAGGACACTGAGCAGTGAGGTGACAGTCAATGATAGAAGAAAGTCATCTTAACAGTGAATTCATGGTAATTTTAGAGCATTTGTAGTTCAGTGCAGGCTTCTCACAGCAGCCGGTTGTCTCTCTTCCCTTAGTTAGCTGCAGCACAGACCTGGGCCAGCTGGTCGAAGCTGGCTCTGAGCTGCTGTATGCCAGCAGCACGTCCGTTCTGCCTGCTTTCACTTGGCAACAACTGGCCTGCCCTCCTGGCATGCCCTTCCTTCTTCCTCTCAGTTTCATGTGTTCTTCATCTCTGGGGAGAGATGGAGGGGCTGTGTCAGCAACAGGAATAACACCTTTCTAAGCAAAAGTTTTTCAAATGCTATCTTGACAAACTTCACTCTGAAAGATGAAAAATTTAGTGACTATAGGAAACAGGATCTGAGGACAGAAAACATTAGGTTAGCTTAACCACAGAGAGTGCTGCCAATTCTGCTTAAAATATATGACACAACCCAGCTAAATGGTCTGCCTGCATTGTACCACCCGTCCTAGACAACATGTGGGAAGCATCACAGATTCTTTTGCTGTATGGTAACAGAGTTAACCAGTAAGCCACTGCTAAGCCACTTTTGAGTGTGGGCTATAGCTAGGCCATCTGGCTCAAAATCTTTCTGTGAGGGTGGTGAGAAATGCAGTGGTGGAAAACAGACTTAATTACTTCTATTTGCATGTAGGAGGTACAATAGGAACCCTGTGGAAGTCCACAGAGGTGCAGAAGGTAGCAAGTTTTAGCCCTCCCCGCGGGTGGGGCCGCCCAGCCCCCCCGCAAAAAAAAAAACAATGACAGAGCACTTCTGGCAAATGTAAGGCTTGAAATCACTTATCTCATGCTGCTGGATCACCAAAGCATTCTTTAAAACAGGCAATTTTTCCTTAGTTTATTAAATACTTCATTTGTATGCAAGATGTTGCCCCCTCTTTGTGCCAACCTTTACTTCTCCTAATGGAAACAACCTTCAGAATACTGGATTTGGCTGCTTATGAGAGACTGTTTCTTTTGTTGTGTACAGTCCATTTTCCTTATTTCTGCTAGAGTTTACCTTTATTTTCATCTGAATTACAGTAAAAATCTGTTTGTCCAGCTTACCTGTTTATTTCTTCTCCTGCTTTAGTTTCTCTTAGCACTTCCTCATGCTGTAACTCTTAGTAAGTCTGTGTAGCAGCATTTTTAGAGCATTCATCTATACCCTGAGAAAGAATGCATGAACTTGGCACCTCACTGAAATGACAGTATGTTTCAAAGCATTACACATACCTCAGAGCACCTTATTTAATGCTGATGTGAACAGTACCTTCATTGAGGTCTGACAGAAAAAAATGCCACTGTCTGTTGGATGTGAACTAAAAATTAATCTGCCCCACTACTCTGCTCTCATGAGACCTCTCATGGAGTAATGTGTCCAGTTCTGGAGCCCCCAACACAAGAAGGACATGGAGTTGTTAGAGCAAGTCCAAAGAAGAGCCATTAAGATGATCAAAGGGCTGGGGCACCTCCCCTGTGAGGACAGGATGAGAGAGTTGCAGCTTTTCAGTAAGATGAGAAGGCTCTGTGGACACCTTATAGCAGCCTTCCAGTACCTGAAGGGAGCCTACAGGAAAGCTGGGGAGGCAGTTTTTATAAGGGCAGGTAGTGACAGAACAAGGGGAAATGGTTTTAAACTGGAAGAGGGTAGATTTAGTCTAGATATTAGTAAGAAATTCTTTAGTGAGAGAGGTTGCCCCACGAGGTTGTGGATGCCCCCTCCCTGGAAGCATTCAAGGCCAGACTGGATGGGGCTTTGGGCAATCTAGTCTAGAGGAAGGTATCCTTACCTCTAGCACAGGAGTTGGAACTAGATGTTCTTAAAGGTTCCTTCCAACCCAAACCATTAGTGATTCCATGATTAAAATGCAGTCTATTACACAGAAAAGCCATACTTACATACTTCCCTGCCTAATCCAAGGAACAGCTCGTAGTGTATTTTGCATCCTCTGTGAACTGAAGATTCAAACCTGTTCTGCCAGCAGTAAAACGAAGGCAAGAACTGATATGCCAGAAGATAGAGTAGGATACTAATTAAAGAAGAATCTCATGCATCTCAGGACCTCATGCACATTCCAGATGAAAATTCTTTTCTGATGGTAGCCGCAACAGCATAACGCACAAAGTAGCTGCAGCCTGTGCAACAGAGATACCCAGAACAAGCAAGTAAGCATGAGGGAGTTACTTAGCCTCAGTTAAATCAGCAGGCAAACACAGAATCCAGCCTTCAAGGACAAAGTGAATTTCAGCCTGAGGCTGTTGACTCTGTCTTAGTCTGGGGAATGGTTTACAAAGATTAGAGGGACTCCAACCTTGTGTTTGTTCCCTGTGCAGCACCCAGCATGTGGCAGAACAAGAGGACACTGGATTTACAGCATTATGCTGGTTTATGTCAAAAAATACATCCAGCTGTTTAATATTTACTCCCAGCACAAACTGCAGCACGCACCATCTCTTGGGATTGGTTTTACTTCCATGTGAGAAGCAGCTGCAGAGTCAATAGCGTGAATTAAAAGCCACACATGAGAAGTAAGCCATGACAAGAACTCCAGGAAGTTTTAGCCAAATCCTAGATATTTACTGTGTGAGCAGGGAAAAAAAAAAGAAAAAGGATGAGCAGGTAGCCATCAGAAGAAAAGCCAAAACAATTTATTTTAGCCCAGTCACTAACATTCTTAATATATCTCTCCTGTTTTGTCCTATTTGATTGTGTGAAACAGAACACTGTCCTGTTGTCATCAGGTGCCCTAGCAAAGGTAGTCACTGGGGAACAACTAGCAGCAGGATTTGTCAGCTTCCAGCCACCTTAATTAAGAAATCTATTGTACCCTCACAGCCAGGGTTTCCTTCTCTACCACACAGAAGACAACCAGGTGAATGCTAACAGGTAGCTCTGTGAGAGAAGCACTGGGACAATTAGAGGAAGAAACATTCCTCCTCTATACAGCCTCCATGCTAATTGCATCTTATCCTCTTCTTTTGCTGTGCAGAAATAGGTCTTCTATTGTAAACAAATTCTTGGAGTTTACAAAAAAGCTGCTGAGGTAAGGGTATCCCATATGTCCCTTAATTCTAAGGAAGGACTGCTGCTTAGAGGGGTAATTACAATCTAATTAGTTTTGTTTGATAAATCTTTCATACTGGCGTGCCCTTAGCAAGACTGATTGCTTTTAGAGGTCTCAGAATATTCTTCATTATCACCACCATGGGTTAATTAAATATATTTCCCATTATCCAATTAGTATCAGATATTCAGATACCATTAGCAATAGTACTTTAGCTTTGATTTAGATTAACTACAAGTGAAAACAATCTTCTGGAAGGTTATTTTAGCAAAAGGGAGAGAGAAAACAAGTTATGGTTGAGAAAATATCATGCTTTCTGTTTCCTGTTTCCTTCTGCAGTGAGACTTGACTGCTGCTATGAAGAGTGTTTTAAAAACCCATCATGGTGTAAGTTCTTCACTTGAGATACTGGAATGGTGTCTAATTCTCAGGACAAGAATGACAACTCTTTGTACCACACATCCCAAATCTGTTGCCATATGCCGTTAAAGTTTTCTATACATTAAATATGTCCTTGCCTCTATGAATGCTTTAACAGTAAATCAAAAATGATTTGGTTCTCTCCTTAGCAAGTCAACACCTAGAGAGCAACAGACAGATCAAACACAAAAAGAAAGGTAGAACTATTAGTTCCAGATCTGGAAGAAAATGTATTTGTCTCAGTGTTGCAATGCTCCCTGAGCTTTGTTTCTTTCCCTAAGTCTAAAAAACAAGCTGCCAAGCACTTGCGATTTCAGCTAATCAGGCATATGGTAGATGTACAAGAGTCTCAGCACACTTCTTAGTAATTAATAATAACTTTAAACGTAAAGACTCTAAAACTATTGCTGCATTTGAAGACTCCTCTGTTACCTTCACCAACTTTTGTGTGCATTCACTGTATCCCACATTTCACGGACTCCCTGGATCTTCATGGCTTGAGATGAGATTATTTGGAGCAAAGACTCTGAAAAAGATTTGACCATTTGTTGGTCCTCTTCCACTTTTAAATTCTCTTTTACATACCAAATGTCAAAAATAGCACTTCATTCATACTTTGACTTTTCAATACATTATTGGGAAACTACATGGGACAAACAGACCTTTCCTCCAGAGATCTAACAATGCCTAATTTTGGAACTCAGTACTTCAGGTTCTGCAGTATACTTCCAAGGCTATATTGACTGCAAATGGGCATATCTTTACAATACTGAAATGTGCCACGTTTTTATATTCAAGCACAAACACAACTAAGCGTAACTGCATGGGTGAGGGGTGCTTTGAGCGTGGACTGAAACTTCAAATACAAGATTGGATGGGGGCCTGGGCAGACTGGTCTAGTACCAGTCCTGGAGGTTGGTGGCCCTGCCTGGGGCAGGGGGATTGGAACTTGATTATCCTTGGGATCCCTTCCAACCCAAGCCATTCTATGATTCAAAAACTCCAGACACAGATAACATGCTCATGACTTTGAGTACAGTCTTTAAGGGAATGCTGTCAACTTGCAGGAAGCCCACATTCTCTACCAGAAAAAGAACATCTACATTCTACTGCACTGACATTGTCAGGGGAAGAAATGTTTTACCATGTTTAGGCAGTGTTATCATCTTGGATTTAGTGAGTCAGATTGCCTTTTTAGTTTATAGGCCTGACACAGTCAGAAGGAAGGCGTAGGTCTAAGGATATTAAAACAAGCCTGCTGATGTTAAACTTTAGCTATTTATAGTAAGGCTCTATTAATACCAAGAACTACAGAGAACAGGGAACCAGCCCTGAATGAACCCAGAAGCTAGAGCAATATAGCTTCTGTTGCATGGGCCTAAAACTGGCTGACAATACCTAGCAACTACATCTAGAAACCACTCGCTCTTCATATGTATGCAGTGTGGATATACGCAGACAGGCAGAGAGGCAAGTGTAAAGAAACTTGGCTCATCTTAATCATTGATGATGTTTTTTATCCTCTCAGTCCCAATTTCTCTACCTGTGAGAGATAACAGTACCCATTTTGCAAAGATGTCTCAAGAATTAATTAACATGCACAGAATACTCCGAAGATAAAAAGAACCTGGTTGCATTTGGCTTAGATAACAAGAGCCTTTGAAAGCAGTTGCGCCTCCACAGAGGCATTTCCTTTTTCAGTAATGCAGGACATTGAGATTGCTGGTATTTGTACACAGTACATTCTTTTGTTTGAATTTTACACTTGACCTGACTGAATTTGAGTCACAGACTAGCTGGAAAAACATTTTTCAGTCACATCTTCAAACTGCACGAAGTACTACATGTTGTGCCCATCATCCTCTGATTTCCTTTGCATAGCTGAGTACTTGAAAACCAGATGGAGCCGTCTCAAGTCCAGGCAAGCTCTCCACCAGCCTCAGGATCTCTTCAGTTCAGATTTCAATGCAGCGAGATAGAAGCAATGTCCGTTCACTTGGGGCAATCAAGTTTCCCAACCAGCTAGGAATGACACAGCTCAAAATCCACCTGACTTCTTAAGTAACTTTCCTGTATTCTAATGTATGATGGTAGCAGCCATTGAGCCATGAAGAATAGCTCCATGTCACTTCACCTTAGAACACTAATAAGCTGTTAGGAGAAAAATCTCCCTTGGATGGATCCGTTCAAATCATCTGAGCTTACAGAAGCTGTAGGCCCCAGAAAGAGCTTTCCTATCTTTGTAACAAAGCACATCAGTCTAGTGTAGGTGGATAGAAAATGTGCACTAAACACAATAGCTTTTTCAGGCAATTACTCACACCATCCTTAGAGAAGCAAGCAGTTGTGCCTGTGCTTTTAGCACATCTGGCTTTATTCCAAATAATTTCCCAGAATACATAAATTATCTATTTTAGCTCCATTTTTCCTCTATATTTAGTTCTGTAGATAAAACCAGCCACAGACTCGTTTGCACAGTCTCAGAATGCAAAAAAGAAGTGGCTGTCAAGCTCTTCAACGTGTCTCTCCAATATTAGTAACTTTATTCTTATTAATGGTCTCTTGAAATCAGGTTTTAACACTGCTCAGAATTATGCACCATTTCTGAGAGTCCAACTTGAGGAGCTGGTGGCCTGGCAGTTGTCTGGAGCACTGAGAGGTGAACCATAGAACCTGCTGTCTTGAGCCACAATTGGGAGTACTCCACATTTCTGTGAGCACAGCTGCAGGATTCAGCCAGGAACAAGAACATGCAGTGGTAGGAATGGTGAACTTGAGCTCCAGGATCTTCTCCATTATAATCCAGCACATTTTTACAGGAAATGCAGCGGTTCACTTGTCAGAAATCATCTCCCACTTCAGAACACGAGGTAATGGTGCTTCCCAAGGGACAGATTATACAGACATTTTCTTTGGAAATTTAAGATGTATTTTTAGATTTAAAAAACACATACATTTGTAAACTCAGACCATTTCATTGACCTTACTCATAGCGCTGCCTCCACGAGAGCTGTGCAGGACCACTTGAAAAAGATGATTTGGAGAAAGGGGCAGGAGCAACTAGCATTAGTTTCTCAAATCAACTTCGCCATGAGAACATTTAGAGAAGTAGCAACCCTCTGAGATACTGCTTTCAGAACAAATGCACTCAGGAAAGAAAGTCCACTTTCTCTCTTACTTATTCTTAGAAAACCTTTTCATTAAAAATAAAGAATAAAGGGGAGGGGGGAAGAAGAATGCGTGGCAGATGAAAATTCTATCTCAAACAATCACAGTTTTGCTAGGATGATTCTGCAACACCTGTTTCTAGAAGTTGCACATTTGCTGCCTCTCAGGGTCTCTATGTGCACAGAGGGTCATCGCAGGAGCTGCAGCAGCCACCTGCCCACCACAGTCTCGCACCTGAAACACCACAGGCCTGGCTGCTGATGGAGCACGGGCCACAGGCCCACTTGCTCCCAAAGCCTGGCACTTTGACAAGCAGAGAAGGTATTTCTGACCTTAAAATTGCAGCCACAGTATGCTGTACTGCACACAGCAATCCCAGCCCACTTTTAGTTCGACTTTACCACTTCCTTTGGTGACCCATTCCTTGACAGTAGAGATTTGCACCTTACACAAAACTCTTGTAACTGACACCTCATTACAGATGCTGAAGCATTTTAGAGAATAGTGAAGGCTGATGAAAATTGTATCAGGTGAATAAGCCTTCACTATCTCCTCTATCTCAGAAAACAGAGGAAGCATCTCTGATTTAGTTCTGATTCCCTTTTGGTATTTATTTCCTTTCCCAGTTTCATTTCCTTTCATTCTAATACCTTTTCCATTCACAGTTACAGACCTGCAAGACATAAATAGATGTAAAAGCACAAGCCAAGACGCTGCAAACTGACAGAAATAAAAGTAGACCAGACAGCATGGAGGTAAATGAACAAAAATGGCCAGTTTATTCACTGGAACAGTTATGCATTACACTGTAATTTTAATTGGAACATAAAGATGTAAGAATCAGCATACTGGCTTTTTTAATTATTATTATTTTCTTCAGTATTAGAGTGTTTTTCCCAACCATTTGGCTGCATGATCATATTACACATGTACAAGCACAGACTTTATGAATCCTTCACAGGGCATTAATCTAGGATTGTCTACAAGGAGTTACATGGGAATTACTTCAATTTTCAAAAAACAAATGATGCATTTTCAGAAACAAGGATTATTGAACTCCTTTTTTTTTTTTTTTTTTCCTTTTAACAAGAAGTAGCAACAAGAAGAGTTTCCAATACTCAGTCTTCAGCAAATGAACAGACATACTTTTATATTCTTCACCACCTAGAAGCACTCCATCATTTAACCCCAAGAAGGCAGGGCAACATAACACCAATTCAGTGTAGGAGTAGCTGAGTTATTACTGCAGTAAACATACAGTACACAGATCTGTATTTGTCACAAACTCCACCAACATTAAAACTCTTGTGAAAGGAACACAGCAACCTGAATGGTTCGTTAGATACAGAACATCATGCAAATGATAACATTCAATAGATTACAAAAGTCACAAAACACCAGTTTTTTGTTTTTTTTTTTAAAGTTATTTATAAAGGATCAAGTTAATTAACCCTTTAACAGTCAAACCATAGGGTTGAAAATCAATGGGGAAATAACTAATAAGATAGACTTAGTTTATCCACTGGCATAGCACATCAGCCACACCAGTGCACAGGAAAAAAACAAACACCAACAAGCTAGATAACTCTTATTTCTTATTCACATCTGATTGAATAACAATTCAGCTATCAAATTAGTCTACCAAAAATTTTTAATCAATTATTTTCATTATTCCCCAAGTGTTCTTCAAATCAAGTCAGTATATAATTTAATTTACAAATGCTGAGGAAAAAAACCAACATACTCTTCGCTGCTATTTCTTTAACAGTAAATAATGATAAACTAAACAAATGTGGAGCTTCATGGAAAGACATTTTGAAACACAGGGCCTGATCATCTAGTGTCTACTTGCATGTTGACATCAGTCACAGAACATCACATTTTTCCTTTAATTTTGTTAGTTTGTCACATGGCTTTTAATAGATTTCATAAGGGTCTTCTGAAGAACAAGAAATAGATTAAAATCCTGTATGGAAAAGTAATAGTAGATAAGCAGGTCTAAATTGCACAAAAAAAGAATGATGGCTGCAATCCAGTCAAAGAAAGATTTGCTTACCCATCCCAAGAATCACGGCTTGCTAACTACTCCAAAAGGAGGAACCTCCAAGCAGAGATCCTTCCCTGGTGGCAGCCAGCCCTTATATGAGGTTAGGGAGGGGTAGAGCCAGGCTCCAACCCTTCCAGGCACACAGGTGAATTACTTCCACTGTGTTCTCTGGGCTGGCTGTGTCCCCTCACCAGGTGCTCAATCACCGGTTCAGGCTGTGACTAAGCAGTTCCCATACAGATCCAATACAGATTTAAGACATATACCTCAGAATGAAATATAAAGTCCTGCTGATAGCCCCCTTGCCTTTTTAACACAAGGAGTATGTAGATCAGAGAAGAAATAAGAATTTTCTGGCTTAATTATGGATATGGAAAAGCTACATGATGTGAAGAATCTCAAACACATATTTTATGTGCCTGAAGATGAAAGACAATTGTTGGTTTGGATTTTTGTTTCTTGTTTTTTCTCTTTTCCGTAGGATGCTTAATTATACTTAAACAAAAATAATAAATGAATAACAAAAAATCTTCAGTGGTTAGAAAAGCCTGAATGCTGGATATTCCTTTCAGACTCACTCTACACACAGCAAAGGAAAACTGAAGAAAAGTAATTGGAATTCTTAAAGAGGTATTAATAGTATTATACTTCATAGTTAAAACATCAGTGCCTGCCATTTTCAAACACAGATTTCCTATCTCCTAGGTGGATGGGCATTCTCCATCAAAGCAGGGAAACAGATCTCAGAAGGGCTCGTGTAATCTACATCTGATGATGATGACGATGGTGGTCAATCCAGATATGGCAGCACAACTCTTGTCATTGGCACTGCACGCTGAACAGTAAGGTTGGTATCAAAATAAGGGCCCAGATTTGCAGGTGTCTTTAGCAGTGTGATGGGAACTGGGCTGTGTTTTACAAACAGCTGCACTGCAGTATTTGCAACACACCTAGCATGAGCAGCCTCCACAGGCGAGGTCACATTTCCTAAGTTTATATTTCAGAACAGTCTTTTTCTTAACACTTGGATTTGGTAAATGGCTTAAACATGTTAGCAATCTTTTCTAATCCAAAATAAATCGAAGGTCGTCTTGGCATTAAAACTTGCAGTGTTACATTAGTTACAGTTCTACCTATGAAACCTATTGTATAGCTATGCTTATACTCATTTACTATGAGAAATGGGGATGGAGCAAGCACAGAGGTGCCAACCTGTCAATGAGATCAATCAGAAAGAATACCACTACTGCCTCCACTTAGAAGCCAGAAACATCCACACAATCAGCATGAGAAATGATAATAGTTCCTCTTTCTGTTAAAGCCTCCAATAACCTTCTGATAGAAAATATATTTTCCATACTATTACATCTTACAATTTATATTTATTTATTCATCTCCCACCCCCCTTTTTTTTTCCACTTCTATACATACCCTACAAACTGGATATCCAGAATTGTGCCATTTCTCTGAACAATGAAAAGTTAAGTTTCACTAAACAAGAAATGAAAATGCCATTTCAAATCCAAAGAAATTTGAAAGCCGTCACAGAGAGCAAAAACTTCATTTCAGATATGAAAATCAGAGCGGAATTTGAATTGCTTCCTTCCCGTGCAGGACACATTTCAGCATTTCTGAGCACGCTCAATCAACCAGTGGAAAACATATGTATCCTTTTTACTTACTATTTAGAAATCAGTGTAGATGACACCCCACCATAAATCAATTTTAAACGGGCAAAGAAAGTATATTTTGCAACTCAAAAAAAAAAAAGGCTTTTGTGTCTGTTTTTGTCTGTATGCAAATATTTCCTACAAAATGGTTCACAAAGTTGCCTACTATCAATCACTACATA
Organism: Centrocercus urophasianus; assembly: GCF_019232065.1. NCBI lineage: Eukaryota > Metazoa > Chordata > Aves > Galliformes > Phasianidae > Centrocercus > Centrocercus urophasianus. Next base: position 9,225,469 of record NW_024885344.1, read on the forward strand.
AAAAAAAGAAGAGTTTATCATCTCAAGTTCAAGATATGCATTTTATTTTGTACTGGTTAACTGACAAAAGTTGTCCCCGGGGACCTACACAGTTTTATAACTTACAATGCAGTAACTACAGCCATTTGTACATTTAAATTGGTTTGTTTCTAGATCTCTTAAATTTCCAACATTTACTTGCTTTATTACATATTAAAAAATGTAAATTGAAAACTTAGAAATGAAGAATTTAAAGCTTAAGAGGATAAAAAATTTAATAAACCCACTTAGTTCTATAAAACAGGGCCACAATTTCTATACCATTTAATGCTGTTTCGTAACTCTTAATCGACATGGACATACCGGCATGTTTCAATTTCCCAAAGTTGCTCTGCAAATCACAATTGGAAACAAATACATTACCAAACAAACATTCCACTACAACATTTTTTCCAATATATTCATATCTATATAGAAAAGAAACGCATTTCACTGAATTCCTGTTTAACTAAAATTCAGGGAATATGTTTGATTTGGATATGAAAATAGGAGAATCTATTCCAAGTACAGCCTGCAGTAACTCTACTCAATGTGCAATGCAAATTCTTTTTCTGCTTAACCATCAGTAATAGCTGTCCTTATTGGTCAAAGGCATCAGCACTGTTTCAGAACTACAACTACACCCTACACCAGTCTGCAAGGTCAGGAATTGTGAGGTGCTCACGGGAGGCACCATTTGCCTCCAACAAAAACGGTTTTGTCGTCGTTTACTTTTTAGTAAAAATCAAAATAGCAGCTAATATTCAGATCAAACAATGTGACTGAGCTGAATGAGTTTTATTTGACTTTTCTCTGACAAGACAACATGTAGGTTAAGTATGACACTAAATAGTTATGTAAATGCATACAAGAAGAACCACGTGAACTGCATGGTAAACCTAAGCAGAACATTGCCGAGAATTGTCTGTTCAATCTGATCAGAATTTGATGACAACTTGTTCCTATTTTCTTCACCTTCGACTCTGAATGTTTTGTTACAATAGCTCAGCTGCTTTGCCAAGGCTGCAAGTGACACACACCGTTGATTACAGAGAATATTTCTATTTACAGCACCTTCATTACTGGTACCATGGAAATAATAATTGTTAGGCACACTGATTGGTCACCGATTCTTTCCTCTGCTGATGTTTTGTGTATCATAACATTTGGTAAGCACTGTTTCTAACAGAAGCCTGAGTTCATTTTCTCAGACTCAGGTAGAATGTGAAAAAATTTTTCCAACCATATCTGCAGCAGTTTTTGTCCAGCTGCTCTCTACCTTAGGCTGCGCTGTGTTTCCCACTTGTAAATCATACTTACACTGCAGAGAAGGAATAAAAACGTGGAAATATCTAAGCCTTTGTTCTGTAAATAAATTAAGGCCACCTGACAGAGCAAGGACTGCTAATTACCGACAAGTAGGCAGCACTGAAGACTTCTCCTATGTGATGACTAGATGAGAAGTCCAGAGGTGCTGAACCATTACACCTTAGCAGCTTACCCTGCTGTCAGGTACTGTGCAAAGTAAATTTTGCTATCCTTGCTTTTGTTCTGACACTTGCTATTAAAAAAAATAAATAAATAAAAGAACAACCCAACCGATTATTCAGCTTTTACAGGAGAGAACCTTGAACTAGGAGCACTGTGCACTGTTGCAATAGAGTCTGTGTAGTGTAGATCACCTGAGTATTTGTCATAAACTGACATGAGCTAAGGTTCTGGATCTGTTGATTTTTGGCAAGGAAAAAATGCACTAAAGTCCTGCTAGCTTTGATCCACACCATTAAGTCTGCCTGCAGGAGTTATTTCACCTTAGAATATTTCACACAGAATACCTGCAACTTCACTGTTCATACTAGTCTTTCAGGGTAAGGCCTCAAGCTAGTATCCTGAATATGGGAGCAGGAAGAAAGAATGTTTTTAATTAGCACACGACATTATACTTTAGATTATTTTTTTTTTTCTCAGATACCAAATAGAAAGTAACCCCAAAAAACAGCACCAATTCATCTACTTGTCTGAAATGCAAAAATAGAATTACAATGCAGCAAAACGGAAAACAAACCAATACATCATCCTCTCATCTCCTTCTTAAGCTAAATAGTAATCTTCCAGTGAAGAGCCCGAACAAAACCAGAAGCTAATGAAATAGGAATTAAAAAACAAGTGCATAAACAATATCAGTGCAGCAGCAAAATATACAGTCATCACTAACATTTCAATTCACCCCACTGCCAACATTTTTGTGCAATAAGAATTGGCCGTGTGCTGGCCAATACAACAAGCCTCTCTTTACTATTAACACAGTCATTCTTCACTTCAGCTATTTCTGCTTGTTTAAAAAAAAATAATAATAATTGAATACAACTGGTGCAAAAAAGACTGCATTTTATAAACACAAAATTATGGTGCAAATAAAGTAAGAAGGAAATATCACACCCTTAGCGACGAAAGAAAATGTGAACTGGTTCCTATGGCTGAACTCAGAGGTTATGAGGGCAGGGTTTAGTAACATACTTTATCTTTATTAATACTGGCTTAAGTCTCTCATTATTTCAGAGGTAAAGCCAAGCAGCTGGGAGGAACATTTCTGTTGAGATATTAAATTTCACTACACTTTAGTTGTAAAGTTTGAATACAATCAGAGGAACCATAAAAAGTCTTCTTGATAGGTTGGGCTCTGTGCTTTGTGTTCTTCTTCTCAACCTTCCCTCAGTTGCCAGAGCAGTGGATATGAATCCAGACTTATCGATGCAGCAACAAGGCAGGATTGTCTACCCGCTCGCTGGGAACAACCCGAACCTTTGTTGCATGAACTCCACTCTGTTTGCGTTTTCTCTTACGTTGCATATGAAGATTAGGGGTAAGGAGGAGGCTTAGAGAGACAGTTGAGAGGGGCACACTGAGAGCTGGAATGTGGCTGCTCTTCTGGAAGAGCACTAGGACTGAAAATCAGAAAGAAAAACAAGTGCTTAAAATACACGGCAAAGTTTTACGCGCAGGTAAGTTGATCAAGGCTGGAAACAAACTCTAAAAGGTGAGGGAAACTCATCTCTAAATCTGCATCCTTAGATACGCAGCATAAATAAAGAAAATCCCCAGCATGCACACGTGGAGTGACACCTGGATGTATGACATGAAATGCTGCACACAGCCTGCTTGACAGTTCACAATACGCACACAATACTGCTGTTTGCATGCTCTGATGAAAAATGCTCTGTAGAGAAATGAATGCATTTGTGAAAGGGGGAAGCAAATTTGAAGGGCAAGACACACTCTTTATATGAGGGTTAAGAATTATTTATTTATACACAAATGATTAATTGCTCTAGGAGAGTGCTAATGTGGAAGTCAGGTTTCATCATTTTGTGAAAACATTGTCTTTTACTGAATGTGAGCTATGAACTATGGCATTCAAATAACTACAGTCTGACCTTCCTCATCAGGCAACATAAACACTCTGTATTTTGTAATCAAAACTTTCCAAGAGTTTTTGTTTTACATGTTTGAATTCTCTTCAGTTCTGTCTTTTTCTGTTGTTGACTATTTTTCATGAACAACTGTTCCAATGATAGCATTCATCCCTCAAGCCTCTACGCACGCAATTATAGTGTTCCCTGTCATATGGTACAGAGGGGTCTGAACCAGCTTTCAATAAATCAGACGTGGGTGGAGTTGTGGTCTATTAGTGGCAGCACAAAGACAAGGGGCAGCTAACATGAACACACCCCCACGCCTTGGTGCAAAGTTCCGTAACATTCAAGCAAAGCTTCAACTACACAGCTTTGCTCACTTAGCTCAGCAGTGTATACTGTGCAGCAGAGGGCAATGCAGATGCTGCTCAAGTGAGCCCCAAATCATTCCTCAGCCTTGGCTCATCCTGTTTTATGAAGGTGAACTTCAGCTCATCTAGCTGATGCCAAGCTAAGTGTCAGGCATTAAACTTTCAAGGTAAGCATATGGCAAAGCAAGATTCCAAAGCAGAATACAAATAAATGTAATTTATTCAAAAAATATGACTGGGAGTAGGTTTTTTTTTCTTAATCCTTCAAACGTTCTATGGTCTTGAAGTTATTCCAAGTTCAATAGTGTGATATATGATGAATCACAATCAATTCACAGCCCCATCTTTAAGAAAACCTGCTTTTTTTCCACTTTCCTTCTTTAAAAAACATGCAAATTATCTCTGCAGTACAGACTGTCGAGTGCTGGCTGAAGGCACACAATTAGTCTATTGCTGGAAACGAATCAATCTGAAATGCCAGCGGTATTTGAAAGTCTGCCATTGGAAATGCCAGCAGTACTGAAAATGTCTGCAGTTCCACATATAGGAAACAAAGAAACGGCACTGCACTTCCCAGAAGACACAAACAAGTGTGGGCTACTGCCATTAAGAAAGGAGATGGCAAAGCCCAGGTTTTAAATCAAGGGCGTTGAGGAGATTATGCCCCAAAAATCCATAGGTACTGCAATTCAGCAGGAGTTGGAGCCCCTGCACCTCTGGTCCTCTTTGAAGATCAGAAACTTGCAGGTCCCTGCCCCTGAAGATGAGCTGCTTGATTACAAAATGGCTGGTGAGAGTGAGTTATAGGAGCTCAGGACCTCATAGGTTCCATTTTGAAGTTGGCTGCGTAAGTCAGTCCCAAAGAGTTGACTGCTTTTTCCTAAAAAAATTCTATTCAGTTCTATGACTCCTCAGTTCATGTATCATCTAAAACTAACCACCTAGGCATAAATATTCCAGTCAAAAAATATGTTCTTGAAACTTACTAGGTGAGCTTATTTAATCAAACACCCTGTGAAGACACCAAGCCTGTGTTCTCTAAGTATTTATTTCCACGGCTGTAATCATCTGTTTGTTCTGTCACATTCTGCACCATACCAATGCAGACAGAGAATCTGAAGAGGGATCTGAGAGATCTTTTCCTACTCTTCTCAAATGAGTCTGTCTCAGGAGTGTCAGGAGATGGATCCAAAAGGTCTGCATTTACTCTAGAAGCTATCCACTCATGAAGAGACATCTCCAGGCTTCAGCACCTCCTAAGCTTTCAAGGTAGTCTTTAAAAAAGCACTACTAAGTCCTTCAGAGAAATAAAAGCAAATTAAAACTTTAACATGGCACATGTGGGGAAGGCAAACAAGATGGTTGTGTTACTCTAGAAAGACAGCCTTGCTCTCCTCCATTGCTGCCCCATTTCTTTTTTTTTCTTCTTCTTTTTTTTTTTTTTTTTTTTTCCTCGAAAGAACTCCTGTAATTGTCAGAAAGGAATAGAAACTCAGTGTTTTCCTTTCTCATTAGCAGAGGTATGTTTGTCTTTTGGGGCTTTCTTCCCAGCTTTAAAAATAAACAACATAAGAAGTTCTTGCTTCAGTGGAGAGGACTGGTGAGAAAATGGCCATACTTGGGACTAGTTATGTGCAGTAATGACCTGAAACAGGACCTCTGACACAAGTAGACTTTTCCTCTAAACACATTCAGTCTCATTACCATTATGGCATCAGTTTCAGCACAAAATCAACCTTGACTGCAAATACTGTAATAAAAACTATTCCAGAATATGCTCTGTTTAGGAAGTACTATACTTAGAATTACATCCTTTTTTTTCCACAGTTACTGTGTGTGGCTTCTCACTTTCAAATACAAGTATACTTCTGTCCACAAAAGGAATTGAAAACTTTGTCTCACCATTCCCTTTTCAACCGATAATAAATACTAGGGGCATTGAGAAGAGAAAAAAAATTACAAGGTTATCAGTACAGGTACCTTTGCAGCAACATATATACACCCATCACTTACAATCCTAGTAGGTTTGACTCTCATCATAACACTCTACTGCTGTGCCATCCTCCTTTCAGGAGAACAATACACCCAGTTGGGTTATGCAAATCACTGCAGCACTATCTAAACAAAAATTGCATTATCCATCAAGCAGAACCAGCAAGTGACACATGGCATGCAGGGTGCTTTTTATGGCAGGACAGGTGATGGTGGCAGCAGGTCCTGGAGCTCAGCTATCAGGCATATTGACAGTTACAGGCAGTAGAGGGTGGCAGGTGAGATTAGGAACATGAAGCAACAGAAAGACATGGAAGAACCTAAAGCTGTTGGCTACTAAGTGAGAATAAGAATATTGTTACATTTCTGCCCAAGGATATCTGATGCTTTTTAAACATTTCTGTAATCCTTTCTTTAAAGGCTGCCATCATTTGGGAAGATATCCATTCAGTTGGTGAATATGGCCCATGTAATTTTTCATGTTACTATTATTTGTTTTTAATCAGCTCTCTCCCCTCCCAAAACTCACAAAGCTCATCATATAGTTCTAAAATCAATTGAAAATTATCATGCAATGCTCTTTGGTGTTAGTAAATATTGTGTTGTTTTCTTAAAGACATCATTCACATGCAATATTTTCTGGCATAGGTTGTAACTGTAATGAATCAGCAATGGAAAATACAAACAGACCAGTGATATATTCAGAATGCAACCCTTTCATGTGCATCTTTCCTTATTCAACTTTAATCTTATTTTCTTAACAATTAACCCTATTTTTTATTTCCTATTTTACACGAAATGAAATTATAATTTATTGCAAAATAATGAATGTTGGTTTCATTTGCAGTATCAGGACTTTTGTTTCTGATTGTTTTTTAGACAACGTGGGTCCAGCATGTGATCCAAAGACAGACACATTCTTGTAAACATTGGATGACAGTATTAGTTTAGTCTTGTGCAATATAATACATCAAACAGACAGCTACTGATGCTAGGAAGGGGTGAACACCATCCAGTACTTTTCAGGGTAGGCCTACGTCTGGTTGCCTGCCCACAGTTCTGGACATAGAAACTGAGGTGAGGCATGGAATGCAGAGTTTAGATTCTCACGCATTGATTCATCAGTTTCCTTTGAAAACCTCTAACAAAAGGTTCTCCTAGATTTTCCAGACCAGGTTTTAGCAGAAACATGCAGGCATGAGCAAGAAGACAGATAGATGTACAGCTAATCAAAGTGACTAGATGACTGGAATCAGCACACTTTCACAACTACTGTGAAAAATCAAGAGATGCACAAGTGCCATTTAAAACTCAGCATAGATATTGGATGAGGAAAGCTCTCTGTGTTTAATGTTAAAGTTCAGAGCGGACCTCTGTGCTACCTCAGAACAAAATAGTTTGAACACCATTAGGCATATAGCAGGATGTGGGAAGTTTCTTTACAAGCCATCTCTCGATCCTAGGTGAAATGCCATTGAGATGTCACATGACTGCAAGAATGACAGTAGAGACTTAAAAAACAAGCATAGCTCTCTCTTAAAATGGGTGACTTTAGGGCTGGACACAGCTTTAACATAATACCTTCCTCATCTGACATCACTGTATGATTGAAAGCAGTTGTGCTACAGCAGGAGGAACTCTAAAAGGAGGAGGAAGGACATCACAAGCTGCTGCCTTCTTCCTCTCCTGGGTATAGAAAACCTGAACAAACTCACCTAACTGGTTCTTAAAAAGCCAGCGATTTTCACTGCAGATTTCAATCATTTCATCTAAAGCATTCACAAACTCATACCATCATACTCTCTTGCACCAGGTCTGTTATGCTTCACTGCTTTACAAGGCTACACAGCTATGTGGCCAAGACAAGGAAGGCATCAGTGTTGATATATAAAAAATACTACGGTGCTTTTTCTTAATCAAAAGAGTACCAATCTAGTGGTAAAAATTACAGTCCTTTGGAGGTCAGTAGTTCAGATAAGTATAGCAGTATGTCTTCTTTGTAGAATGACCAATCTAATTTTTAAAAATATTAACCATATTACAAAATTAACCATTTTATGTGCCATTGTATACTCTGATTTTATTTGGAAACATGCCAAAAATGACTTCTTGACCAATATATCCAGTAGCTAATGAGATCTTTCTAACTGAGGAAGCACTCAGGGATAATGCAGAAAGCCCTGAGGCTTTCCCTTGGAATGTGCCCTTTCTGCAGGTTAGTCTGCTGAACAAAGCAATGCTTGCCAACAAGTGCATAGCAGAGTTAAGTGATGTAGCTTTTCCCTTCTGAGAAGGATGTTTAAAACTGCAGAAGCAATAGTTTGCTAGCATTTAGGGGAGGAATAACAGAGAAGTACATATGAAGGGGCTGTTCCAAGGCCGTTGGAAGACTTGTGAGCTGGCAATAGTGCTTAGCAGTGCCTCATGCGCAGCCTGAAAGCTCTACCCCATCCCTCCACCAGTCTGCACTATTACAGCAAGCTTCTACACATGAAGTTTAGTGTTCTGTAGGAAATAGTTTTATCGCAAATAGGGCTGTAGATCAGCTGGGTTGCTATAGATCAGGGTAAGGTCTAAAAATAATGGAAATTGTTTCAAATGAGAAGTGACTGTGCACAGCACATACTATGAACATACAAAAAACACACTGTCATCTCTTTTTTTCTGAAGTTGCTGAGATCTCACAAGTACCTTTAAAATGCCACCCTACAAAAATGGAAATCTGTGCCCAGCCCTAAAAATCAAGTCCTCCATTTAAGTAAATTTATCTAGCAACATAGTAGAATCATTGCTGTTTTGGCAACATGGAGGAACTGTACGAAAAGAACAAATGAGGGCTGCAAGGTACAACTTCTCCTTTTAACATTTTCGCCTGAATGTAAGTGTGTGGATCTGTGGTTCGTGTTTGTATTGTCACTGCAGAAATCATCACTGCTGCTCAAGTTGCTGTTAGTGAAGAACCGTAGCAAAGAAGATTTGAGCAAGGAAGACAAGGGGAGTTGCAGACGTGCATGCAGCTATGTGCAAAGAGAAAAGTTAGTTCAGTTTACCTGACATTCTGGCAATCTGGCCCCCTGGCTAGTTGTGAGCCGTGTGGCGGTATGGAGGCAGCAGGCTGCTGACAATCTACAAGAAACTGATAAATTAGACATATATACAGAGAGATTACAGAGCAAGGGGTTAGTAACAGCAGTACACAGGCTGTGCATCTGATGGAGAGATTTAGTGAGGAATGTTCGTGTGATTCCTTATCTGACAGAAACACCTTTTTCTTGATAGCAGTAACAATAATTGTTGCCTTTTTTTTTTCTTTTCAGAAGCAGTGAAGACATTTACATCTGTCTTCCCTTAACATTTTTTTATTTTAAACACACGGCTATAGTGGGCTAGATTCAGGATGTGAATTTAAACCTTATACCCATCATTCTTCTGCAGATGATAAAGTCGTTTTGCTTACATCTAATATAAAAATGTCAATACAGCTACCCAAAATTTCTCCAAAGAACTTCTATCCCTAAAGCAGTTATTACAGATGCCATCTCATCGTGATCTGTGAGAAGTTTGCAAGTCTTCACAACTTCTAAACAGTGCTTTTGAGAATGTCTTCTCGTAGAGAAGGGAAGGGAGGAATTCATACAGCAGGTACTCCATAGTATTTGAAGGAGTTAAGAGAAGTAGCTGAACACAAAAAAAATCTGCTTTGGGGCTCATTATTTTCTACTACGATTCACAAGTGTCAAAAAAAGTTTTCCCTACATTAATCTGGCCATGGCTTGCATAATTCAGATTGTCAGACAGCACGCACGTCAGCATCCTTCTGAGCATTAGAGAAACTCAGACCACCCGGAGAACTGCCAGAGGTCACTTTTTGTCTCTAGTGCAGTTTGAGATCTATTGTTCTCAACCTAACTGTTCAGTGGGAAGGAGTTACATAAAATGAGATGATCAAACTTCATGTGATAGGAGAGAATTCCATTTTCTAATTGCTGCTAAACACCATTAAAGCTCAACACCAGTAACCTTTTCCCTTTACAATATTGATGGCCTCTGAAATGCATTTCTACTCTTTGTCTCAGTCAAGTGGAAGAACCTGTGAGTAATCTACTGTCAGGAATCTGGATGATAACAGAACAACACAGCTTCCCACAAAGAATGAGCAACAAATCCAGCACCATGACATTTCCTTTTTGTACAAGACCAGAATGTTTCTCCTTGCTTCTCATCAAAATCTGTGCTGATCTCCAGTGGGTGGAAGCATGCATAACCAAATCATTAGTTTCTTCCTGCTTCAGATAGCAGGAGAGGGTTTTGGACATATTCTCAAGTACGTAGATAACTACTTCAGAAATATTTATGTACAGCTAATGCAGGTACCATTGTGTCGGGAAGAAGAAGCAGAAGAAGAAAGGATATTGTGCCATTCTCTCATATGCTAAGATGGCCACTATGGTCCTTGCAGCACAGGAATGCAAGAGCTTACAACCCATATAAACCCCAATAGAAGGTCTGTCACTTCAGCACAAAGCTCAGCTGAAAGGAAAGTGGTGCCTGATAGACAGAGAAGCCTGTAACTATAGAAGGAAAATGATGGCCAGAGAAAAAAATAATGTTGTATTGTAAATGAACTAGTTCGCTGAAGTTCAAAGCGAAGTTTTCTCCAACAACTTAACAGGAGAGTGAGAAAAAGAAGAAAGCAGAATGCTCTGTGATGAAAAGGCGTGGATAGGTTTCATAGATACAGAAGAAAATGTTCTAACAGGCTTTGCCAGGAATAACGCAAATGCCTGATTTATGATCATATTCTAATATCTCAGCATCCTGCAAACATTTTATGAAGCCTCTTCATCTGCTAGACTTGGCAGAGCACACAAACATAGAGCCAGATTCTGCAGGCATCATGAAGCCTGGGTAAGAAATGTTCAACAAAAGCAAGCTCCCTACTTCACATGGCGGCAGTTCTCCTTGGTGTCAGCAACACGCATAGAATCTGGCTCAACCTCAGTCACACCTGTAACTGGTGGCCCACGTGACTTAAAAAGGCTGAATTGTTCTTCTACATTCCCTCAGAGTGAAGTACCTGAGCACTATGGTAGGAAATAGTTAAGCAGAATGCGTATGGCTTACACATACACATCTGAAATTCAAAGAGGCTCCCATCTACTTACATCCAAGCAGCTGTGCCAGAGCTAACTTTATTCCTTCTGTGTTTAATCCTTTTAAATGTTCTGCAGGATTTGCAACCCTATTATTTAAAGCCATGACAGTCGTGAAATGACTTCTTGTTATACTGTGCTTAATGGTGAAAACTGGAAGACAGCATTTGGTCTTTCTGCTCTACTATGGAACTTCTGATTCTGTCAAGTAAAAGAATGCTTTCTTCTGAAACAGTCTACTGAAGATTAATAGTTTCAAACATGCCTTTACTGCCACATGCCATAAAGACAAGGAAAGTCAGACACGCTTGTATGAAAACAAAAAAATGTTAAACTGGAAGAGGTCTGTTCCCACTATTTTTAAGCCTGCAGGAATATCAATCTAGCTACTAAATGAAAGGACACATTGACATTTTTGTAGAAGACACTTGGGGAGCAGAAACAGATTATATATGGCATGACCTCAGAGAAAAGCACTGAGTTATTACATACAAACTCCTTTATTTCCCTATCATTTCCACTTGCTGTGAGGCAGTGAGTGACTGGGACATGGTACGAGCTGGCTGAGCTCCTAAGAATGCTTTTATGACTTCATGAACCTGTGACAAAGAAATGCAAGTCAGTGATGATTTCGATCATAAAAAGCAAAGAGGAGCTATGCTACAAACAAAATGCACACATCAATTTTTAATGAGTTCAGCAGGATGAAGTGAGTATAGAGTCCTATGGCAATATCAGATCACCACAGCACCTTTTGGAGCTTCAGAGGCATGAATTCTACTGTAAGTTTGGCTTGTTCAGGCTTTTCAGTTCTTAACATTTTAGCCATTTGCTAGGAATGGAGATGTGAAGGACTCAGAGATTTTCTTTCACACATTAGGCAGTGTTGATTTTCATTAGGAATCTAAAATCCAGTCTTAATTGGGCTAATCAGCTCCTGATGTAAGAGCATTAAAATAACAAGCTCAGTGAAGCTACATCTGTTCATGTGAGAACTGCATGTGCAACTATAAATTACTTGTTGAGAGCAAATCTCAGAAAAAAATATTTTCCTGTGCTTCCCTTTGACTCAGCCACCAAAACAATGCATTTCCCTCATGTCACAATGTGTGCTCTGCCCTCCAGTCCATAAACTGGATGACTCTAATCAACACAGGGCTGCTAAATGGGGTTATTAGCATCTGAGAGATGGGCTTGCCTTCTGTTGACATCAGCAATGTCCCTGGTGAATATTCTATGTGCAAGCATTTTTAGTCCCACCTGCTCAAGACTCAATAGAATGCAGTGGAACACTTCAATACGTTTTGACATTCAGTAAATTTGACAGCATTCTATGAAGATCACTAAGACCAAGAATAGTAAAAATCCTGAGAAACATACTGGAGATGCTGGGAATGAATCACTAATATACAACAGTTTTAATTGTGCCTAGCTATCTTTAGAGAAGGTTTTCTCTTTTATGTCAAAGGACTAAACTGAGCCAATCAACAAAGTTTTTGTTGTTGTTTATTAAACAGGTAGTGTTTGGTATTTCTGATATGGAAAACACTAGGGAAATATATTTTTAATTGGAAGGGCAAAAAAACAAACAGATAGAGGCTTTTTTCAGTCTTTTAAAACACATTTTCTTGAATATGTCATCAATCACTCCAGGATAACTGAAAGCCTTTCTATAATAGCTAAATGTTTTAGAGAATCTATAGCTTTGTGTCACACTATCCAATGTCAACTGACTTTGAGGAATTTGACAACATGTCTGTGAAGATGTAATTCACAATTTACTTGAAAAGAGAAGCTGTCCCCATTTATACGGTAATTTATTATTTTATTCTCTGAGACGACAGTTTAATAGAAAAGAATGAAGGAAGAGTCAAAAGTATTGGGCAAAAAAAATAAACAAGGAGTCTTCTGGCTGTGCAAAGGCAAGAAACACATTGCCTCACATCAGAGGCCTATGAAGACAATGAATCAATCCCCTCTATTCGAAGGCAAGGAACAAGGAGAACTTCCAAACTCAAAAGACAAATGTGATATGCCAAGGAGAATGGGGCAGAAGCTAGTAAAACACAAATGCCCATCTTGCTGAGTTGAGATTTGTAGAGGTGCTTTCAAACTGCAATCTGATAGGATGAGACACGTCTATTCACGTCTAGAGGAAAAAAAAAGTCTTCTTCTTATCTACCTATCTATCTATCTATCTATCTTTCATAGTTCATGAAAAAAGATGTTTAGGCTAATATTTGACTAGCTAGTTTCACTATCATTTATTTCTGCTTTTATAAGATAACTTTGACCTTCTTCAAGGCCAAGAGGAACTTTCAGTGTTAAAGGTTATCACAAACAACTGATGAGAGGACAGCTATGGTTCACCTTAGGAAAAAGGCATGAACAATGGTACAGGTCAAAGATCAGAAGAGTCTCTCCCTTCTCCTGTTTCCAGGGTCAGTTTGGGTCTGGAAATAACGCAGTCACTTGTGCCCTGTAAAAAGTTCCAGCTGGGAAGCCTGTCAGCTGCAAAGTGAGTGCACCTCTGTGTTTCTGCAGGGTATTCCTGGAAGGAGAGGACTCCAGTGGAGCCATAGTGAGCCTAGCCAGCCTCACAGATCTCAGCTCTCTTAGAGCAGGATTGACTTGAGTTGTCCTGATCTCAGAGCAAAACCAGCAGTGCCAGGGGGCCTGAGTCAAGAAACAGAGATGCTGCAGAACTCTGTGAGAGCCAGTCCTTTTCTGGCAGCTATAACATTCCACATAAACATGACCTGTAGTAAGTTAGCTCTTAAACATTTTTCAGTAGTCAGCTCCCTTGATTTTTCCCTCATTTCTATCCTTCCATTAAACTGGAAAAAAAAAGGATAGTTGATAGATGGTTGATTGTAGATAGACATTTATCTATGAGGTATGAGTTCTGACTTACTTCATAGTGAATATGACATACTATGAAATTTTTATTTCAAGCCTTACAAACATCCAAGTAATTCATATCTTAAACTTACTATTCAGAGAAATTAGATGATTTTTGTTAGTTGAAGATGTTTCAACAACAACAAAAAAGAATTCTTCCACAACCTATTTCTTAGTCTTCTCAATATTTGAAGAATAAATGTTAAGAGTTGTGAGCCTGCTGCTAAACTCTCATTTGCACACTGATCTTCATCTCTTGTTACTTCTGCTTGTTGTCTTCCAAAGCGGCCCAGGAATGTCCCTCTGTTTCTACGCACCCAAGCTTCTGACACCTGCTCCTCCTCTTTTCTCCCATTTGCCTTCCAGATTATGCCAGACAGAATACTCTCAGAGTAAACATCACAGAAAGCCACGTGCTAACTGCTTCTCAGAAGTAAGACCAGATGATCAAGCCTGTTGGAACAGGCAGGGTATTTCATAGCTATTTTCTTATAACATTTAGAGAAGTGCTATCTGCCTTATTTGAATTCCACAATGAAACCCATAAAACCCATGGAGCATCATTAAGAACTCTGTGCACTACGTGACATGTTGGCATTGACACACATAGCTTAGTACATCTCTTACTCAGTGGCTTCCTATACTATGTCAGGTGTCTTGGCTATATTCTTGGAGCTCTTTCACCTGTGCAGCAGTAACAAAATACTCTCTCCCCCCTTACCTTGCATGACTTGACTTCTACTTTATTTTTAGATCTAAATTATCCCCAGCCTTGAGAGCTGTTTCCCATCAATCCATGTGCTTCAGTATTGACATATCCAAGCTATATGCCAGTCTTGCTCTTTACTGGAGCTCATATTAAGAACAGCAATAATAAGATTTTTTCTTACTCATTAATAAAATCTGTGAGATACATTTATTCTCCAAGTTTAAACTAAAAACTTTAAAAGACTAATTGTCAACTTTGTAGGTTTTTTCACACTTTTTATATCACGATGAGTTTATGTCATTTTTCAAATGGTTTCTTTGAATGCTTTAAATAATTCCTCATTAAATCTGTCAGGAAGCTAAATAATGGGTTAGTAAAACAGCAGAAATGGGAATGGGTAGAAGCTGAAACAATAAATACATTCAGTTTCTTTTATACACAGTTCATAAAAAGCACATTTAGAAAGATCTGAGGCATCATGAGATACTTATTCACTAACAGACACACACACATTTCAGAGATTGCAAAAGAGGAAAAGGAAGGTCTTAAAATAAATCATATTTCTGTTGAGATGATTACCCAATTTTTATGGAAACCTTAGTTTCTGAAATATATTTCAGATGGTCACAAATATATTTAAACCAAAAATATTTGCAGTATTTTGCAGGAAAACAAGGGCCCGATCCAAAACTTGAAGCTAATGGGAATAACAGCTTAAATAGGCTTTGGAAGAAACAACATAAGGTACAACTATAAGTTTTCATAGGTCTAAAAATGCAGGCAGGAAGATACTTATTATTAGAGATACTCAATTTGGTTAAAGATTTCTGGTGAACTTACTCCATACATCACGACAGTCCAAGGAACTGCTCTATCGGAGAGCTAAAATATCAGTGTGTCTAATTTAAACAGATACTCACTTCTGCTTTGCCTATTTTATGAGATGAGAAGCGCAATATTGAATATTCCTGTATATTTGATGGTAAAAATCAGTAAGTCGTGAAACCACATTAAACCTTGTCATAAAAGAAGATAAAGACAGATGATTTTTGTTATCAACATTTTCAAGAAACTTGAAGTGCTATTTTAGCTAATAGATAACATTGGATTCCAAAGCCCAAAATTTTTACAGAAAGCAAGAAATATCTGGTAACACACCTATAACATATGATGTATCACCTGCATGCCCATATTGTTAGAAATAATCAGGAGTCTAATAAAGATTTACTGGAGAGCTTCAGCAAATTATGTTAACATTTAATATTCCAGCTAACAATGAGATCATAACTTCGATATAGAAGGAAAAATGTCAATAACCTTTTGATGAAAATATGCAACAGTAAGGCATGGGTTTCACTGCAATCTTTTTCTTTTTTTTTCTTTTTTTTTTTCCAAATCTTTTAACAAACAGATCTGGATTTCTATTAAAAGAGGTTTTATTTTGGATCCACTTTTTATGTAAGGAAAAATAAAAGTAAGAATTCAATGTAACCCACAGAATTGCAGTGAATTCATGACATAGCAGCTAAATTATGTTGAAGTAGCTAAATTATACTGATAAGCATGAAATGATTTTGGTCTCATCTGTGGCAACTGGAAAGCTAAGTGAAAGAGAGGAAAAGCATAGAGCAAAAAAGTCCTGTTCACAGTGGCACCAAGAGGTAAAAGTACATTTAGCTAGCTGACTTCTTCATCAGTTACAGCCAACTAATGTCCTTGGCAAGGATACTCTTCTTCAAATTCAAAACGGCCTTCACAAGGACAATGTACCATGCTTGAAATGGCATAAACATGTAATGCTCATTAAGCTTTGTTAAATGAGCATATCAGATGCACGACATGGCCCCAAGAGCAAGAAAGTATACACATATATCTGTATATATGCACTAATAACACTCATTAAACAATGGACACTTATATACACAGATATGTCATATTTACAAAAGTCACAGAAAATAGAACAATGCAGAACAAAAAGTGGAACACAGGTAATGACTGAATTATCCTTTCTGTGAAGAGCATCATGTTCAGATGAAAACAAACAAACAAAAAAACCCTCTAGCTTTTCAAAACACTGGTAAAAGTCACATAAAATTTGTTTTCTATGAAGAGCAGAGACATGTTACACCAATATTGTATGAGCCTTGCCAGAGTTGATTGTACAAGCTCAGAGATAACTCAACTAGGGGAAGTAAATAACTGCTTTGAAAACTGTTCACAGGATGACCTGATCAGTTATGGAGATCTTCAGTGCACGCTCCTAACAAAATTCAGGCCTCGTCTGATAATATTCCTCAAACAACTTCTTCCATAATAATTTTTAAATAAGCCGTGCTTTCTTCACTGTTCAGAGTTCTAACAGTCCTACTGCTTCTAAAGTGAAAGAAGTATATTAAAAAAGGCAAAGTTTAGGTAACTGAAGTAGTATTTATGGTAGCATGGTTCAGAAATGTCCGAGAAGTGTTGTGATTCTGGTATTTAAGTTCTAAGGCAAAGCTAGAGCCATTTTTTGCAAAATATTTCTAAGCAAGAAAACAAAGCACACAGCTACAGACCATGAGCTTAAGCCCTATTCACCACATACTGAAAGAAGACACAAACTACTATCAAAAACATCTTCCCCTTCCCCCTGCCTTTCCATTTATGTAGGGTGCATGGGTCTTCCCTGTGGACAGCCTCTTCCATTGAGCATCAGCCTGAACCACTCCTGATCATTTTCCCAAACGCTGCATCCAAACTGGGAAGGGAAAGCCAGCTTCATCTCCTACCAAGAGTTTCTACCCATAATATTCTCTTTGAACATGTTTTCCATATCTTCCCACTACTTAAACAATGTGAAAAAGCAGAAACAGAAGCCAAGAATCTTGTCCCATGTGACAACTTCCACAACAACGTTATTTTAAGACATATATAAGAGAAAGGTTGTGCACTTTTGTTTTCACAGTGAATCTACAGAGTATTTCTTAAAAAGCATTTTCCTAAAAAATTACACCTTGAAAGAGCTCAACATATAGTATGAAGAAAGGAAAATAGCAGCAGTGGGTGCTGCCCAATCCTTCTGTCAGGAGAGGTTACACAACACCTTGCATTTCCTATAACTCCCTATAATGACTGCTCTACTCAGAAGACCCACTGCTCCTAGTATTGTTAAGACTGTGCATTCCCAGATTTCTAACTTACTCCTCTTAGGTGAAACCACTACCTGTAAAAGGGCAGTTAACAAAGACAACTCTTACGCAATTCCCCTTGAGTCTCAAATTAAAAACTTAACTGAGAGACTTACTAGGACCTCCATATTGGATGACTGAGTTTCTTTCATCGTTTTCCTTCTCAGCTTTAAGAAATAATTTCTACCTTCAGACGGTGCAAATTAGTTCTTGGATAATCTATTAGCATTTATTATCATATCACTCTATCGGAATTTCCTTCAGCATTACACAAATTCAGCTGAGTTTGATGGTAAGAATTCAAACCATTAAGTAAAAACTAGTTATTTGTATCAAATTGTTAATCATTTTTGATTTGAATATAACAGAGCTACAGCGGAAATTAGTCTTGGATGATTTTCTGTTAAGATATACATATACTTTTAATTGAGTACAAGAAGTGATGGTCTGAGTGCTTGAGCAGTTGCACTATTATATGGCACTCCTTGAGCTGTCTTTATCTTCCACATTAGTCTCTTCTCAGGAGAATTAAAAGCCATTCTGTAAAACAGCCTTGAAAGACATCTGAAAATCAAGCAAACTTTCATGTTTAATGTGTTTTATGGAAAGAACAGTTCTCCAAAATTTACTGTCAAAGGCCATTAAAAGTGGCTTTTATTTTTACAAGCTTTAGAAACACCATTCTATGAAATGGTCTTGCAAAAATGGAAAAAAAAATTTAAAAAATCTAAAACCTACAGAACAAAAACTGAAGTAAATCAAGATAGTTCTGTAGAAACTTGATAGGCTAAACCAGGTTGTGTCAGCAAACATGAGAACTCAAATAGGCTATGGATTTGAGAGAAATGTGTCACACATTTTCTTTCTTCTTCTACTTCCATAGAGTAAAATATTGGACTGTACACAAATCTTCAACCAGAATTGGAGAATTTTAAATTCAACTTTGAGAATTCCCATCCTAAAGTAACAGATGGAAAAAAAGAAGAAAAAAAAAAAAAACTAGTATCAAGGCACTTATAGTAGTCTTTTTCTGTCTTGTTCTTTTGCTGAAGAAGTCAGGAGAAGCGTATTTCATTTTTCTGACTGTAAGATAATAGGAGATATCCACTGACTTTGTTTTCAAGCCCCGTATACGAAAATTTGGAAAGATTTTGAATACAACTGCAATGAAAGGTCATTTTTAATTCAGTGTTAAAAAATGCCAAAACCAGCTTTTTTCTTTATGCCCTGAATTCTTCAGGTAATCGTGAAAAAAGCAATGTGCGAAAGTAGGCTGGAATTCTGTTGGACAAATACAGGCTGGATCTCTCTATCAGAAGAATAAAGATTTTGATGTGTAAAAATACATGTTAATAACAGAAGGGAAAAAGAAATGCACGGCGAAACTATATGCATACCATTACCTCGGGTATTACCTAGAGGAAACAAAGTGCGATACTTTGGAAATGGATTAGTGATATATTTAGCCACAGTGGTTAGCAGCCATTAATTCAATTAGATGGCCCAGATAAGGTCATATTGCCACAGCTTGATGTCAGATGGACACACGTGCTGATTCAAAGTTGATGGCAGTCAAGGGGAAATCAAGTAAGAAATTACTCTCTTGAAAGGCCCTTAGTTTAGCTTCAGTAGTGAGTCTCCAGGGCTTTATGAGTGATTCTTCATGCCAGGATCTACCTCTGAAGAAAGCGGCTTTCTGGCTCTTAGTCTCCATCAAATGCATTCCCACCTACAGCCTCGCAGTCCCCCGTAGTAGGAGCTAATGAAAAGATAGCAAATCACACAAATCGTGTGGCTGAAATCTTCAGAGGATGGAAACCTTTCACAGCTTTAAAAAACAAAATTAAAACCCAACACAATTAATTTTGTCCTGATTCATCCTCCCTCTCACTCCTAGCGTATGAGCTTGGACATAGTTCTTTTGCCATCTCTGTGATGAAGAAGAATCATAGAACAGCCTAAGTTAGAAGAGACTCGTAAAGATCATTGAGTCCAACTCCTGGCTCCGGACAGGACCACTCAAAAATTAGACCATTTGTCTGAAAGGATTGTCCAGATGTTTCTTGCACTCTGGCAACATCAGTGCCATAGAAAACCCACCCAAGAAGGTGGGAGTTGTTACTTTGCATGTTTGTTTTACTGCATATATCATCTGGAAAAATAAATTCTCTGTTACAAGCAGGCATTTTAAACATTCCCTAAAGGCAGCAGAATACCATCTTTTACTGTTCCTTTTACCTTCAGGAAAAAAAGATAACTAGACAGAACACATAAAATCCTACTTAGCGTCTTACTCCTTTGGTCTTTTAATAACCTTCCAGGAATTGGCAAGACTGATGCTGATCCTCATCCTGATTCTGACATGGGCTCTGCTGAGAATGGAATTGGAGTGCTCAAAATAAATCACTGGTTTGAACCTGTCAGGCTCACCTGTAAGGATGCCTGGCTGAGACCAAGTCCATGTAATGGAATACAGTTTTGACAAATGCAGTCAGAAAGCTGACTATTTTATGATCACAAGGGAAACTGTGACATAAATCAGTAGCACTGTCTCAAGCCTCTTCACTTAAAAAGATGTACCTAAGGTGTCAGATGAGACTCTAAACAAATACATTTTCAAGGCAATTCTACTTTTCAAGCTGCTTTATCCCTTGGCCTCTGTTACCGCAAGAAGTCAGAGAGACTGTGCCAGTGTTTCTCACTCTGTTGGCCTGTGAATCTGTGATGCTCTGAGAGACATCAGATGGTGGTCCACAAAAATGGGGACAAAAATTTAATGCATAAAGAAAGTCAGGACCTAGAGTTCCATATTCAAAGATTACATATTTTACAATGTAATGTAAAATTTATATATTTATTACTAACAATTTTGCAGTAAATAAATAACAGTAAATAATTCGTCTTATCTGTTGAGCAGTCTTCTTTTTAAATCATTGCTTCTTCTAACCATCAAAGAGCAGATCCGATACAGAGGTCACATGTCTTCACACAAAGGTCATCAAGTCCTTGGATTAAACACCATTTTTCCTTGGCCTGATGGTCTCTTGTATATTGTACATTAGAAGTACAATTAGAAATAGAGGTCTTGTAAAACGTTTGGTAGAACATTGCCATCTGAGGGTCTATTTCCTTCCACTTCCTCGCAAAAGCTCTGTACCTTTTGTTTTACAAATTTTGCTTTTTCCTACCCACTCTTTTCCTCACAGGAACCAGCTCCTCAATTTACTTATTGCAACACTCCTTAGCAGAAACACTAACTGCAGTTTTACACTTGTCCTTATGAGTGTTACGAGTGTTACCGGCATGGCACTACTCAAAGGTGGTATGATATTTATGGCACTGAGATATAACATACTCCAGGGTATTGCTCAGCTTTCTGGAATAGGTATTTACTTTAGCAGAAGGCACTTCATGGATTTTAGCTTTTACATATTCTACTTCTGCTTTTTGTGTATAAGAAATCTCAAAACTCTAAATGAAAAAGATGTGCATAGTTGCAGGCTAAAAGTTCTGCACAGGCACAGAAGAAAAGTAGTTATTACTCTGTCAGGAGAAAGATGTCACAACCTTTGAAATGACTTTCAGATTGGATTTCCTTTTGCACACTGTTCTAAGCAGATACTACAGTTTGGCAGGAAAGGAGGAGCAAAAGCTTCCTGCGAAGATAACACTTCACAACTCAGTTTATATAAGCTAGATCATCTGAGTTTGACATTACACCTTAGAAAAACCTGACTGAATACTGCAGCGTGGGCAGGAGATGGACAATGCCAGCAACTCCATCCTTAGTCCTCATCTCTCTGACTTCTGTCTTGTTCGGTCTGAGTCTCCTTTGATGACTATCAACATAGCCAAGCACCACCTAATCACAGGGATGCAGCCTCTGTGGATGCCAGCAGGACTGCACCCATGTATTCCTCAGTGGGACTTCCCCCACTGCATTTGGAACCAGTTTGGGCCACAGCTGGCAGAATGTCAGCTCCTGCTACAGGTGACACAGGAGAAGACATTTTGCTGTTCAAGTCACAAGAGGGTACCCAAATCAGATTGCATCTGCAGTGCCGGGAGGGTCCCCTGCTCTGCTAACCACTCAGCACCACATGCACCCAAGGAAAAAATGTTTACCTGGTGTGGCCACAGTTAACCTTTTTTCCTTGCTGAGACGGTGCCCATGGATGAATTCACTCATGGAAGGGGGACCCCTCAGAAGATATGATTCTGTGGAGGCGGGATGAGGGGGGGCTCTTAATAATTTCTGGAGGTAGGTCCCTGAAGTCCTGGGATGGCTCTGATCACAAAGGGAAGGTGAGAATAGTCTTGCAGGAGATCCAAGAAAAATACATATGGAAACAAAAGAGTTTTACTTTAATTACCTTTCAAAACCTCATCAATGACAATATTATGTTAATTTGCTTAATAGGTAAAAACCAACTACTGTTGCCATCCCGTGTCATTTCCATGGCAGAGCACCTTGACTGCACTGGAAATCAAATTAGGGGAGGAGGAGATGAGGTTGACTTATATCTCAGCATCCCGGAGTTGATACGTACAAGGCTCCCAGAATGTTCTCTTATTTTTGCATTGTGACTAGAACATATAAGAAAAAAGAACAATTATCTAGGACTTCTCTAGAAGAGTCCTTTTTTGTCTTCAGAACCCACAGCTACAGAGCTTTGGCAGGACAGTCACAAGACAAGATGAGAACTCACTGCTTAAGCAGCAAAATATTTGCATTAGGCTATGAATGGCAGCCATCCCCCTTCAAAAGGTTGCTTGCTCCTATGCAGAAAAATTGATCAGAGTGAACACATCCATATTCTTTTTGCACTGATGAAAAGCAAGTGAGCATCAGAGCTTAACAAAGAGATGCAACTTCTTTTGTGTTAAGCACTGAAATGCTCATACAGAACAATTCTTTTAGATTTCAGATGCTCATTATGAAAAATCTTAAGGGAAACTTAAGGAAGGGTTGTTAAAGAAAATATATTTACACTAATATTAAAGACACACAAGATGCACCGAGACACCAACACAATATAATGCAAAACACCGCATTAAGAAGGAGGAAATAACATTGTGAGTAGGTGGACCAGAACCACATGTTGCCAGGCTTTGAATTCTGTATTCATATGTTCCCCACCTCCTTCTCCCCACTCAAATATAAAAAAGAAAAGAAAACCAAAAATAGAATGTTTACAATTCAGTGAACGACTTTAATGAAAGTCTGGACACTGCACTGTACTATAAAGATCACTGCATGCATACCTTTTCCTCTGAGTGCCACTGCTGACCAGTAAGTTTGGCTGCTGTGGGCCCTGACTATGCAGGAGGAAAGTGTCTATGGTTGGCACGGTGGCTGATGCCTCCTCACTTACTTTAGGGCTGCCGATCTTGCTCTTTCCAAGCTTGCCTTTGCTGCGTCGGGACTGCTCATGGTCGAACTCTAAATCCTCCAGTCGTTGGGTAAGGGCAAGTTTTTGCTGGATAGCCATGCGCAACAGAGAGTTTAGGGTCTTCTTCTCATCCTCTGCAGCTGCCAGCTGCCTTTGCATCTCATCCAGCTGCGTGACGTACTCATCACACCTGGGAAAACAAACAAGGCAGAAATCTGGGGAACTGATCCAAGAACCAACCCTAAAGTGATCGTAATTCCAGACCTCAGTTAAAGGGGCAGATTCAGATCCAAGCTTTTGCTGAACCAAATTCTGGAAGCAGAGAGCCTGTATTCTTGTCCTGCTGAATAAATTTGGACTTGGATCTGAATGCCAGTACTTCTCAATCAGCAGTAAAACCTGTATCTATAATGATAATAATGACAATGTAATATGTTTCTAATCAGTTAAGTAAACATTGGATCTCTGAGACAGATTTTGAAACAAAACCACCTCCTTATAATTTCATTAGCATTTAGGATCAAATGCAGTTTAATCCTGCTTTAAACATTGATTCAGTAAAATGAATAGGAAGAGCAAGGCATTTTAGAATGGTCTTAGTGACTTTTTGAAGTGAAATAGTTACAATTCATTAAAATTGGAAACATCTAATCAATAACAATGGTGGATGCATGCCATCAGTGAAATGATTCACAGCTAGCAACACTGTCTGATCATCAGACAGTCGTGGCAATATCTAAGGACTTTTTATATGAAATAATGCATCTTTCATCAAATCTCCTCCCCACATATTACCTGTGTAAATTTAAATAACTTTCCTATGTAATTACCACAACATACTGGATGAGGATTTAACTTTATCATTACCATTCACAGAAAATAAGGAAAGAAAAGCGTGTTAGTTTTACTTCTCAGAATATGTGAACCAATAAATTTTGTGAATTATTGCAAATGGAGTGATTGCATTTATTTATTTATTTATTTATTTTTGTAACCTTAAACTTCTCTTTGGGAAACAGAAGCAAAACATATGCAAAACTTCACACTTCCCCTTGTCACACGCACACACACGAGGCACTCTCCTTTTGAATAACTTAGGCACTTTAACTCAAAGAAAAATGGTTATGCCAGCCGTAATTTCAATTATAGTTTCAGTATTACCTTTCTCCTACAGGACCTTAACAAGCATGACTGTATATAAGCCCTGAGGTAGAGAGAGATTTCTGAAACATTGTTTGACTTCAAGTGCACTTGCACATCTACTTCTGTTGCAGGCTATGAGATCTTGGCCAGAGTTGTTGATGAAACATGAAAATGAAACAAGCATTCTGGAAATTAAATTCATTTGAAATAGGAACTACTATAAGGTCTGAGCTGTCAGAGTTTTAAAGA
This sequence comes from Centrocercus urophasianus, assembly GCF_019232065.1. Classification (NCBI taxonomy): domain Eukaryota; kingdom Metazoa; phylum Chordata; class Aves; order Galliformes; family Phasianidae; genus Centrocercus; species Centrocercus urophasianus. The sequence continues at coordinate 9,249,978 of NW_024885344.1, forward strand.
TTCAATCATGTAACCAAATGTATCATCCTGTATCAATTTTTCATTCTTTCCTGCTTTCCTCTATTTCAAGAGGACACTTCTTTTCAAATGCATTTTCTGTTGAGAATTACAATAAAGAAGTGACATCTGCAGCAACACCTGTAGCACTGTACCACTGGAGGAACAAATTGCCTTGCTTTAGGATGCCCAGAAGCATCCTAAAAAATTTTTTCTTTTTGGAAGAGGTCTGTTTTTTTCCTCAGGCCTCAGGATGTTCTTGTATCTAGAAATCTGCTTTGCGAAACAGCACAACTGAACAGTTAACATAACTTCCATGAATGTGGACAGTACTGAAGCAGACTAAGACAAACTTGCTGTGAACTCTTAACAGGATGGCCTTAGAAACCTGGATGAATTAAATGCTGTTAGCTGGCCTTAGTCTCGAGATAAAAACAATTCCGTAAAGACAACATTTTCTAATTGTTCTCATTAACTGCATGCCCTTTCTAGAAGTTTCCCCATAATAGCAATCTAGCATTCTTGGCAGTTCAGTGCAGTGTTTGGGCGGTTCCAGTCATCTGACCTCCACCACGACGCGAAGTTTCCTATTATTTTGCCCAAACATGTGGGCCATTGTCCCTGTGCCGGTTGCTCAAGAACACGTATTTTTTGAGAAACAGCATTCAGAAAGGGTAAACCTAAATCAAACAACTGAAGGCCATAATTAACTTTAGAAACCATTGAATTAACAGCCTGAGATCTCCTTGAAGTCTGCAGCAACAAAGGTTATTCCATATAGTGGGAGGTAGCTACTGCCTGCAGCCATGGCATTTCCCTGCAATAAAATAATCCCTGCTATATCCCTGAGGGTAAGGGATAAAAATAGAAGTGTTTCCAATTTAAAAAGAAAAAAAACTTTACATGTTCATATTGCCTTTTGCCCATGTATTTTATAAACATTAGTGAAGTCTCAAGTCATAAAGAGGAAGAAAAAGTTAAGAGCTATTAAGAGAAATTACTTCTGACACAGTGCAGAGCAGCGCAGAGCAGGCAGGGCTCCAGAGCTCTGAATGGGCCTTTTAAAAGAGCTCAAGAGATAGTGCATAACAGAAATTACATTACATCTTCCTACACAGAATCATAGAACAGTTTGGATTGGAACAGGCCTTAATATCATCCTGTTCCAACCCCTTTGCCACTGGCAAGGACACCTCCCATTTGACCAGGTTGCTCAAAGCCCCATCCACCCTGGCCTTGAATGCCTCCAGGGAGGGACCACCCACATCAGAGCTCTTTCCCACTTTGTGCCTTGTCCTATGATGGGTGTAAAATGCAACTGACTAGTAAATAACACTGTTGTCTTGTTGTATGCTGGTCTACTTATCATGGGCACAAAAGTCAAGGTTTCATCTATTTCTCACTTCTTTTGTCTCAGAAAGGAAGCAGACAAATGCATAGGCCTGCTTATTTCGTATAAACTAACACATGAGGAATGTAAACCGAATAATGAATCAGGCCTAGGCATAATTGAGGTCACATAAATCTTAGCAGAGCTTCAGGTAAACCCAGAGACACTGTCAATGACATATCTCTGCTCTGCCAATGTAAGCATAATTCTCTTCTACTTATAAATGCTTTCTCCTTCAGGATAGCTCTAGGATCTGTCCATACTTCCTAGTCCATCCCCTAAGCACGCGTTTTCTCTAATTGTAAATCATAAGAAAATCTCTTGATGGACAGAGAATAAAATCAGTGCATGCAGCATCAGCAGTGTGACAATATCACAAACGGTATTTCTTGCTCTCTCTTTAAGAGAGTCTCTATTTAAGATGGGAAAACAAATTTATGTAGGGATTTGGTAAAATTAGCTTCCGATTCCCTCCCAACAGGAAAAGCAGGAAAGGCTCACACAGTTTTTCTGTTCTGGGAGAAACAGCACAGAACATAAGCAGACTGGGAGTCTGATGGGCAACATATTGCCCACATATCAAGCAGGAATTTAAACTCTGTTCTGCCAGCTCCACACAACCCACCAGCACACAGCCACAGAGATTACTTCTTCAGCAGAATTTGCAGCAGCAGGGTTAATACACCATTAAAATGCACCAATGGAACTGCTACTATGAAAGAGACTCCATCAGTGGAGTCTACTGCATGCCCCCAAAACTGTATCACAGTTGACTTTAAAAACCAAAATATTTATAATGCCTGAAAGTGAACAATTATAGTGTAACATTACCTGTTCTTCTCAGCTTAGATAAATTTTATTTCTCCAGTTAATTTCAACATCTCAACCTTCTCCAGGTCTCTCAGCTTTCCAAATAGATTATGAGAAGGGCCTAGAAAACTGACCCTCTTTCACCTGTAAGTCTGTTGAATTTATGTGGTTTCAAGATTCAAGAGAAGTGTATGGGGAAAAGGGAGCTTGAACTGTGGTGAGGACCTCCTTGACATCCTTGGCAGCTCTGAAGTAAATTCAGAAGGGGATAAAGGCTAATGAAGACAGAAACAGGAAGCTGTAGAGATCAGGACCACAGAGACTTTGGATTAGGAAACAAACAGTCCATGCAAATAAAAAGATCAAAAGAAGAGGTACAAGCTGGACAGAATGACTTTGGAGTTGAGGAAGAGCAGAAAGGAAGAAAGTACTCAAGGATTGAAGAATGTACAAGTATCAGGGGAAATCATGGAAAAAGGAATGCTCCTGCCCTCCACATAATGAAGCTTTGGAGAACGCTGTAATCTTTGTTATTCAAATCAGAGTCATCTGTGCTATTCTCTCCTTATAACATGGCATGAACTTCATTCAGTGCATGTGATGAAGAAAGCATAAAGTTCAGCACCAGAATGAACATCCATTCAGGGGTCAAATGAACAGAAAGGAAGAGATTATGAAACAGAAGGTTTCATAATCAACCTTCATTGGTCAATCAAGCAGCATATACAATCATTTTCAGATCTATAATACAGCTCTATTCTCAGAGGGATGTTCTCCCTACAACAAAAATTGAGAAGTACTACATGATGTAAGATTACCATGGGGAAACAACTGTTTTACTTAACAAGAGTAAACAACTGGGTTTTTTTCTGTTTTGTTTTTTAATGAATGTTGCTACTGAATCAAATGTTACTGCATGGAGAATCTTACATTCTTCTATTTCCAAACAGATTTATCTTCTTGAACGAACATCTACAGCAGATCATGGCTTTGTCATTTAAACAGCTGCTATTCCAAATGAAGTATTCAGAATGAGTCAATGATTTGAACATTTAGATAAACTGATTTTGTTATGAAGCTGAACACATCAGAAAGTAGGGAAGGAAAAGTAATATTTTATAATATTTTACAGAAAAATCTATAGGATCCCAGTGATGTGCAATATTTTTCAGTGAGTGAGTAACTTTTCATCTCTGCCCCTAGAAAACACTGTGCAAAAGTTATGATCTCAAGGGCCGAGATAAATTCCATAGGCTATGAAGTGTGCTTTCAATCACAACTGCATGGAGTTTACAAACAGCGGTAGATAATTTGTGTGAGTTTTTTCTCTACTACTATTAGACACCTATAAAGTGGAAATCCATAACTCAGCAAGTCACTCAGGTTCCCTTTATAGTTTGTAGAACAGAAACAGAAGTTTAATTACAGCCCACATAAGACATTTAGAATAGGCATATAGATACATGGCACTATGTAAGCTTCATTCTCATGGAAAATAAGACACTGTCTCCTGCCAGCTTTAGGATATGTGTGTTCTGTCTGGCAAAAGTGTTCAGCCAGGATGCCCAAATGGGATAAGAAGCATTCAGCACACCAACAACCTAACATCCTCTTTAAGTAACAACTTTCAGATCTTTCCAAACTTGTTTTATCTTGCAGGTTAATGATATAGGCTCCACATAAGTCCTTTGTTTGCATTATGCTCAAGATGCTAGCTCTCTCCTCAGGGCTTAGTAGCCCTCCAGGTAGTCGTACAGAGTTAGTACATTTGTGTAACTCTTAGAATAATGAGTTTGTAAACAAAGTCAACAAACATATTTTTAAAACACACACAGAAGTTTGCTTTCCTGAAGACAATCTCTAGGTGTCAATGAAATGAACAGAGCTACCTTGGTTCACTTCACCTGATGAGTTGGTTCTTCATTTCCATTATGGCACTACACGTACTCTTCCAACGATGAACCTATGATGAATTTGTACACAGCACCAAAGTCATGGCATGCAAATGGCCCCTCCTCCATTTTTCCATCTCTCCCAGATGCTGCTGCTACTGTCACCAAGCAACAAAAGACCAAAAAAGGCTGGAAGAGGTGAGATGGCACCTATATACTACAAGAGAGCGCTGGGGAGATGTTGGCATGAGGCACGAAGTCTTACTGCTTACAGATTAAAGTTCAAGCAAGAAATCTGCATTGCATTTAATCATAATGGGGAAAAAAATCATGACATAAACAGAAAAATTTTCTGAGGTTACTACTATCTCATTTGTGTGTTAAGAATTTTTTGATGGAATCACCGGATCTTCAAATACAAATTATTTGTAGGTAATTTTTACAAAGCAGCTAAAAACAAAAGCTCTTCTGAGTGTGGTAGAATGAAAGAAGAGAGATGATTAATTATTGCCCTGTCAGGAGGAACTATGCTACAGAAGATAAGTGAAACTTTGATCCTGTGAAGAGAAGTTAATAAATTGAATAATACAGCTGGAGAAAATAAGAGTTCATGCTGGAATGTGAAATTGCAATGGCCTTAGAATTATTAGCGCTGGATTACAGCACAGGCTGGTTGATGAAATTGATTTTTCCAGTGGTAAGTAATAAATCTCATGATAATGAAAACACAGGATTCTGAAGATCATCATTATCCACACGACAGCTTTACACGACCGAATCATGGCATACTTCTGAATATGAGTATCAGCCATATAAATCTACTGTTTGATTTCCACTTAAAAAAGCCCTATAAATGCAAATAGACTGGAGACTGATATTGGCAGTTATAACACCTTATTCAAGGTTGCATTGACATTGCTATTCTCCAGCCCTATTTTCAAAGACGTGCTTCTCAGTATCACTTGAAAGCTTGCATGTTTTTCACAGCGTGCACTGTAAGACTCATTCACCTTCATCCAGCAAATCCCTGACCTTGCAAAAAATAATTTCTGTTTCTCCTCTTACGCACCCAACATCCATAGCTAAGTCTGCTCCTATTTAGCACACTTACTTTTACAGTGTTGAGGCAGATGGTGAAATCACTTCCCTTACCTGGTTGCAAACATTGCTCTCAAGGATGAGAAGGTTGCCGCATCCTCCTTCAAAGCCTTCAGCTCATTTCGTAGTTTGGTCATGGTTTCAGTCACCATAGCTTTTTCATTTTCGTATTTATTCTTCAGATTGGCTAATGCCACTTCAGCTGTCTGAAAACATAGACAAGGGTATTTGCTTATCACACAGACATCTGATAACAGCTAAGATGGTGCCCTTTCACGCTGTCTTTAAGTTGTACTCCAGGGGTGTCCAATCATCGGCCTGTGGCCTGCACATGGCCTGGCCCAGCCCATCCTGTGGCTGCTCCCTGCCCCACACCATCATGGCAGTGGCTCTTGCCCACCAAGAGGCTCAGCTCAGCCCCAGGCATGCACCCACTGCTCAGCAACAACCAAACACTGGTGTGTGATTGGCAGTGTCTGGGCTGAAACCAGGACAAGGAAGGCACAGTGCAGCACTAACTCAAGTTATGGCAAATAATTTTATGCATTTCGATACATTGGCTAAACACAGTCCTGTGAACAGTGAGCAAAATGCAGCCATGCTTTCCATTTTGATAGAAGAATTTGAGAATAGGTTTCAAGAGTGCTGAAAAAATTATCAAATTTTTGGTATATTTGTGACTGTTTTCAAGAGATAAATACATTACCTGCAAATTTTGAAATGGAATGTATTGAGTTGCAATCAGATGTTCACATCAAAGAAAAATCTGATCATGTCTCTCTACTCAACTTTTATAGGCCCTATTCCACCAGAGAAAGATATCCCTCGCTTCATATTCACACCTTGTTCATGTCATCGCTTTTCGGCATTATGTACATTTGTGAATAACTGTTTTTAGGGAAGAGTAAAATTTCATCAAAAATCTCCAATGAGCACCTTGAGAACTCACTAAGAATTACAACCACTGCCATTGAACCAGACCGATGTATTATTTTCACAAGAACAAGGTCAAATATCCCACTAGTTCCATGTTCATCTCACTTTTTTTTTTTCCTTCTCCAATGTTTTACTTAAAAAATCTAAAAAAATAAGTTTTCTTAGTTATATACATTAACTACATTACATATGTGATATATAGCCCAAGACAACTCCTCTCAATGCGGCCCAGGCACATTGAAGGGTTGGACGCCCATGTTGAGTTCCATGAAGCCAGGGAAAGGAGAAAGCAATTGAAGGCACAAAGCCAGTCCTAATGAGCTGTCTACAACTTGAAACCTTTAATTTCTGTGCAAAACCATGCAGCTGTATGCTGAGGGCTCAGACAAGTGATCAAGTAACTGCAGCTTGAGGAGTTGCTAACACATTTCTGGTTTGCAGTAAGGCACCAAGTGTGTCTGACCATGCTGCTAAGGCATGTTAGACTCAGCCTTTGTAGCTGAGGGCTGGCCTGATGTGGTTTTCTTCATGCACCCTGCCACGGCTTTCTTTGCATGAGGTGACTGCTAGGCTGTGGCAGGTTGTACTTTATTCGACCACTGGCAATACCTACTGTTGCGCAAAACTACATTATGTTGGCAGCTTTAGTAACTACAAAGAAGAAAAAAGAAAGGATAAATTAGAATTTTCATTTAAAAGTAAAGCAAGGATTTGTAGCCACCTAATCCTTAATTTCTCAGCTTCCTTCTTTCTTTCTGTTTTTTCCGTTTCCTCCAATAATTTGCTTTATTTTACTGCCCTACTGCTTATAATAGTTATATTTGTTTCATTTTTGCAAGAGTTGAATCTTTTGTTGAACTGATGAAGTTTAGTATCATTTTGAAGTTATTCAAAATGTTTAAAGATATACATTATCTTTATACCTACTGCTGCTGAGACAGTTTAAATTATTACCGTTGAATGACATGAAGAAAAAACGTTTCCATTGCCTTTAGCAGGGGTGGGGAGGTTATCATTATTTTTTCGCTTCATTTAGTGCAGAATAAATTGTAGCATTTCAGCAATTACTTCTCCCCTTTGAGTACTTGAGCCATCAGAAGGGGAGAGAATTGTAGAACAGCGTTATTTTAAAGCAGCAAGCAAGGGAACATGAAAATAAATGCTAATGATCAAACAGTTGGAAACCTATTTTAAAGTCAGTTGTCTGAACTTGCTGGATTTGTCACTAACAACGTCTCTTAACAAAATGTTAATGTCTGCTAAAACACAATAATTTGCACTTGGGGAAATGGCACAGTTTCAGGCAGCAGCACCACCAAAATTTTACCTTTTTTTTTTTTTTCCACAATTGTGTACTCAACAATAAAGTTATCTCCACTTTCACACTAACTTACATTGAGAGATTTTAAAAAATCCCTAGCAACTACCTGTAATTGTATAGGTATTTGCTGAAAGATTTTCCATGTCAAAGTTGAAATCCTCAACAACTGATTAAAAAAATAACAAACAAAAAAAAACCCCAATAACAACAACAAAACAAAACACTCAGGGATATATTCAAATAAATGTGGCTTTATCAATCCCGGTGACATGCTTTGGTATAATGCAGGATGCTTGACATCACCCTGTGCATTGTTAGGACAAATCAGAAATCATCAGATTTCAGAGCTTTCTGTGTTTTCAGGCATACTAAAATGCACATGTAAATTAACACAGAGAAGAAAGATGAATAATGTTTAATAAAGCTTCTTTTTTGAAGGGAAATCTAGAACACAGTGAGTCGAGGGACAAATTCCTGCTTAACAAGCATGATTAAATCAGATTTACTTACGAATCCTCAGGTCACTAATGAGGCAGAAGTGATTCATGAGAGCACAGCTAGGATTTACAGGTCAAACCGAGTTTGGCCCCAAAGCTGGAATTCAAAGGTCTTTGTTCTGCAAGAGAAATCCAGCGTACTGTCCTTTATATATGACAGTTCAAACAGAATTAATGTAAAGATTTTTCCTTTGCTTAGGAATGAAAATGAGTTAAAGATATGTTCTGTTCCATCTAATGTGAGACTTCTCAAAAAAAAAAAATTGTTTAACTATCTTAGCATTGGGAATACATATTCCCTGTAAACCCAGTAGTTCCACATATCATGGAAACTGCGTGCAAGTACTAGACTGAAACAGTTAAAGGCAATCAGTCCCCTTCCATCTTAATCTTCCAGATACTTTTCACAACCAAAATTCTCTCTCTGTCCCAGTAGAGACTGAAGGGGAAAATATCCTGTACCAGAGAATTTCATGAAGAGCATCTCCTCTGTGTGTTCTGGCTGGGTAGGCTGACAGAGCAAAACAAAGTTTCAGTGGCCACAATCCAAATGACCTGTTTGCTCTGGCTATTTTACACTCCTAGAGAAGTGAGCTGGAATGCATAAGCACTGCGGTTTCAAACTTGGCAATGTTTCATCACTGCCTTTGTTCTGAAAATATTAGTAAAACATGATCTCAGTATTTTGAAGTGGGAAAGCATGAAGCTAATAAATGACTTCTGCTTTTCCTGTAGACTATCAACAATTTTCTACGCAGTAGCTTTCTTGAGGCTACTGGGTAGAAAAATTACTTTCCAGGTGTTAGAACCTTGTGAAAGTGTATTTTTCCATCATTAATGCCTTAAAGTAATTGTGTTATAATAAAAAATGAAAGCATGTAAAATATGACAAAATTCACATTTCATCATAAAACAACAAAGACTTCAACAGTTCTTTCTCTTTGTTAACTATTTTAAAAGGCTCCTCATATGCTCATTATATATACCAGACAAGTTCTTAACACTCTCCTTTGCAGGCTGCCAAGGGTCTCTCTCTGCAAGTTTCCTAAGAATGGGTGGCACAAGTTCAGTATCAGCAAAGTAAATAAAACTAAGAAAAATGTGTTTTTAATAGGGAAGACGAAGCAGGGAGGAATTCTTCTAGAAACCTGCAGCCAGGCAGCCAGGGCCAATGGAGCAGAAGGGCATCACATTCATGCAATGCTCATCTCCCTCCATCAGTCCTTGCAAGAGCTGGTGAGCTCCAGACTGTGCACATCTCAGGTTACCCAGAGCTCATCGGTTTGGGACCTGGATGCTGACCAAAGCTGACTGCTATCAGACTCCTCGGCTCTAAGGATGCAATGTAACTAAGTCAATTTATATTGTCTAGCTGCCACTGAAGGATTAATTACCCAGCTTTTCCCCAACCATACCTTTTGCACACCAGATGGTTTTCTTCTCTGCTTACCGTGAGTCAGTCCGGGGAGCCAAGCAGGCAGAAAATGAGCCTGAGGTACCTCAGAGTCAGGACGTGCAACGGGGAAATAGATGAGGAGAGAAAAGGCAGTTGGATCTCCTCTTTCAGAGGTACCCAAGTATCTGGTCCCCTCCACTGCACTGCTAGGCTGTGCCATGGATAGCATGCTCAGGAATACGGCCAACTGAAGACACAGCTTCATGCTGCGCTTCCTCCAGCAACAAATCTAGCCTAAAAACTGAGTTTGTCCTTCCTCACTGCCGATCTCCAAGACTGTCAGCTGAATCGTGTGGCTGTGCCAAGAACCAGTTCTGGGGAATAATCCAGGATATTAAAAACCTGGGGAAAGTGCTCTGAAAGTGAGGAGGGGGCAAACAAAAGTATATGTGTGCAAGCAAGGGGTGCCAGAAGGAAGCAGGCACCCAGGGCCCAACTGCTTTTAACTGCTCTTTCTGAAGAGCTGTTACAAGTCAGCAGTTACAAGCAAGATGAGAATCCAAAGAAGCCAGCACAGCTCACTAAGGACAGATCACACCTGACCAATCTGGTGGCCTTCTATGATAGAGTGACAGCATCGATGGTGCAAGGAAAGGCAACTAATGTCATCTACCTGGTCTTGTATATGGCCTCTGACCTTATACATATCCTTATTCCTGAACTGGAAAGATATGGATTTAAAGGGTGGACTATTCAGTGGATAAAGAACAACTTAGATAATTGCAGCCACGGGGTTGTGGTCAGAAGTTCTATGCCTAGGTGGAATTTAGTCACAAGTCCTCCCAGGGATCCATCTTGGGACTGGTGTTCTTCAGTGCCTTTATCAATTACCTAGACAGTGGGATTGAGTGCATTCTCTGCAAGTTTGTAGACAACACCACACTGAGTGGTGTAGTTGATACAATAGAAGGAAGAGATGCCATCCAGAGGGACCAGATCAGGCTTGAAAAGTATGCCCAGAAGAAACTAATGAGATTCAACAAGGCCAAGTGCAAGAAAGGCTAAGGGAACTGGGCTCATTCGGTCTGGAGAAGAGAAAGCTCCAGGGAGACCTCACTGTGGCCTTCCAGTACTTAAAAAAGAACTTCTAATCAGGAGGGAGACTGACTTTTTACATGGTCTGCTATTGACAGAACAAGGGGGAAAGGTTTTAAACTAAAAGATAGGAGATTTAGATTAGGTGTTGGGGGGAAATTTTCCACTCAAAGGGTGATTAGGCACTGGCACAGGCTGCCCAGAGAAGCTGCAGATGCCCCATCCCGAGAGACATTCAAGCCAGGTTGGATGGCGCCCTGGGCAGCCTGATGTAGTGCCAGATCTAAGGCTGCCCACAGCAATGGGGCTGAAGCTAGATGATCTTCAATGTCCCTTTGAAGCCATTCTATGATTCTATGACTCTGAAGCACTTGGCTTTAAGTGGGTGGGAATTACAAAGACATATCAGAGAAATTAGAGAACTTTACTCCACACCAAAATGCAGTGTCTGAACAGCACACAGAGAAATGGAGAGCACAAGTAAAAGATGAAGACGGGAAAAATACATGAACACTCTGTGGTGAAGTACGTAAAGCAGCAGGAGAGGGGCTAACAGCAGTGCTGGCAGGAGACCATCCAGTGCCAAGGAGTGGAACAAGTGAATTTGGTTGCTCAGCCTGTGCCTGTAGTCCCAGCGCTAGCTGCTGGCAGAGAACTTTGCTACTGCTGTCCAAAGAATGGTGCCTGAGAAGAAGGCAAGGAAGGAGCAGAGAGCTCCAACACCTGGTCTCCTGACAGTGTGAAATGCCGGCAGAGATGTGGCACACCATGCCTAGCACCTCTGTCCATCAGAATCCAGCAATGCAGGTTAAGTTTGGGGGGGGAGGGAGAGGAGAGGGGGAGAGGAGAGGTGAACACATGTCAGAAGTGGTGATGTTGTTTCCATGCCCTTCCTTATCCTTACAGAAGAGAAGCGTGCCCAAATTCAGCTTCCTAAAGGTTGCCCTCAGCAAATCTGTGAACACACCTCATATCCTTGGATATTCCATATCCTAGGAAGACTTTATCTCATTTATTTTATACTAAAAGAAACAAACCAAATAATAATAATAATAAAAAGCTGCAGAAAAAATATTAGCTGCTACAGTGGTAAGTACAAGAAAGGAGAACAGCCACCTGCCATTTTAGTGCAGAAATCCTATGCGGTACTCAATCTTTCCACCAGTGACACTGGACAAAATCCACTGCACAATGTCTGTGTAACATCTGAGCTTTTGTTTATGGATCAGATGTTGCATACCCGGGGTTATTCAATTATGTTTTCTGAACTTTACAGTATCTCATTTATGGAAGCTGCAAGCATCAGAGTTACTGCCAATACAGACAAGAAGGTCTTGCTGACTCAGTTCCTTCCCATGCAACTATTTACCTGCAAAAGCAACCAATTATTTTTCAGTTGGAATTTAAATTACATTTCTCTCACAGGCAGCTCTGCTTTCTGTTTGTTGTTAGACACCAAAATCAAAACCATTATTGAATTGGTCCTAAAAGGTATTATACAATTCATTTCATATTACTTTACAATTTATTCTCCTTGTTAATACTAAAGCTATTTGGTTTTGCTCCATGAAACTGGTGCTGACATAGCTATTATGGCTACAAACAGACACATACATCATGATCAAATCAAGCAAGCAAGCCAACAAGATATTACAACTTGCTATCTCAAACTGTTGATTTGTTTAATAATCAATTTCCTTGGTCTTAGGTTTAGAGCAGATTCTTACAGCAAATTTCATCTTCTTTTCTGGGTTATAGTGTTCACTGTCTTCTATTTCTGTCTCAGTCTAACACTGAAACGTTGATTTGAAAATATTTTCAAAGAAAACATAGCTAGAATAAAAAGACTTTAGCATTAAATATTGCCAAATGGATTGAGCTAGGCAATGGCTTGTCAGGTTCAAACAGAAATTTATTGCATGCTGTTAAAGATTTAAAAGCTCTAACTGCACTGCCACACTGCCAGGCCTGCTGAAAAGGAGAAACAGAGAGCCCTTCTATGCTTTCCTGCAATCAGGTAACTTACTGTAAAGAGAAGTGAATACAGTTCGTTGCTTTGCTCTTCTGATGAACCATGTGCCCCTGTGCCTAGGTAACAGAGGACGGCAGCACCCAGCAATGAAGCACGTGGCCGGGAAGGCTGTTCATTTAGGTGATGCTGCAGTACTTGAGGTGGTCACTAGATGGCAGCAATGCTTCCCTAATTAAGGGTGCGACTCCATTATCCAAAACCAACTCTGAATACAAGGTCCGGGGCTCTGCTGCTGGTCTCCCCATCCAGATCTTAACGGTGGGACTCTCTAGGAAGATACTGCCATTTTTTCAATGTATTTGATTGTGCTCATTTTGCTTTCTGGCATTATTTAAACCAGAAAATCACCTTAGTATCCTTGCTGGTTGCACCACCAACAGCTCTTTGTGGCAGCATTTCCACAAAGCAGGCCAGGAGCTGAGCTGCCAGCTGTGGCAGCTGGGATGAGGGAGGACACATTCAGCTCCTCTGCCTCTGTGCCTCTGCACAACATACAGCGTGAAAAGACATAACTGCATAACAACACCAGCTTCACTGGGCTTGCTTAGCTTGTAGAAGAGAAGGCTCTGGGGAGAGGTCATTGCAGCCTTCCAGCTCTTGAAGGAATCTTATGAGCAGGATGGAGACTTTATGCACAGACTAATAATGATAGGACAAGGGGGAATGGCTCTGAACTAAAAAAGGGGGCATTTAAGTTAGATGTTAGGAAGAAATGCTGTATTCAGAGGTCAGTGAGGCCCTGGCACAGTTGCCCAGAGAGCTGTAGGTGCCTCAACAGTGGAGACATTCAGGGCCAGGCTGGATGGGGCCCTGGGCAGCCTGAGCTGCTGGGTGGCAGCCCTGCCTATGGCAGGTCGGGCTGGGTGGGCTTTGAGGTCCCTTCCAACCCAAATCATTTCCAGGCTGGATGTGGCTCTGGGCAGACTGGTCTGGTGGTTGGCGACCCTGCACACAGCAAGGTGGTTGAAACTTGATGATCACTGGGGTCCTTTTCAACCCAGGCCATTCTATGATTCTATGATTTCATGATTCTACAATGCTCTAAGCCAATCACAACTGAAGCTTTTGAAGTTTTAGAGAAAATGCAAAAACCTGAACCAGATGTTCTCTGTGGGCTCATCTAAACAAAATGAATTGATGAAAAATATTCCCAACCTATTTCTGCTTACAAGTTTTGTTTTGAAGGGAGGAACTCAAGGGAATTAATCTTGACTCATGTTTCCTGAACATGAGATGTGCTTTGGGTTCTTGGGACACACTCATCACCAGAGACTGGCAGTACTGCTACAACACAGTTGTACTAACCTCCCATCTCTCTAAATTTCTACATCTCTGTTGTATTATCATGCCTTTTAACTTGAAAGTTTGAGGAAATTACTATTAGGCTTGCATGAACAGCACTGCAAGAGTTGATACACAGTTGAACAGTTGCTGATACTTATAAAAGTACTTTTAAAAGTTCTGAGCACAGTTTAAGATGCTCAATTTCTGAAAGTAGTAATGATAATAAAAACATTATAAGAGAGTAGGACTTAGCCACATTCTCTTCTAGTATCACTAAATAAATGATAGCTCTATGCTAATGGAAAAAGTGTTTAATTTGGAATCTAAAGCCATATACTTCAATTACATCTTAATTACATGGAAAATCCTCCTATAATTGCTCAGGGCTATTATTGCTTTGCTAGGCATGGTACTTGATTAATTGAATTAATATTTAACGTGTTGTATTGCAGAGAGGGAAGAAATGCTATAAAAGACTCAACATATATTGACATATAGCTGCAATTTAAGAATTCCCAGTACCTAGAAATGCAGTTGCAGATCCAATCAACAATTAAATTTGAATTTTAACTTCAGATCACCTGACCATTGGGAATTTTAACACAGAAATCCTATCACTGTCATTGAAGAATGGGATCCCATTCCATTAACCAGCATTTATGCCCCCATGTGGTGACCACAGCATTACTGAAGATGGAAAAAGTCCTTGCAGCCTCTTACATTCAGACTTAATTTAGACTTAATTTGGAGCATAAGGAGACTAACTGTAGTAAATACAATTTCATGCTTATATTTAACTTCTAAATTGCTTGCAGACCCAGAATCTATTAGATACACAGTGTTTGCGAGGATACAGCAAGCAAAAAAAATTGTGAGTACTCTTGAAAAGTACACCATTGTGAGGTGTTCTTTCTGCATTTTATATAGAATGTTCCAATTCTCAACTTAATTACATTGGTGTAACAGCAATAATAAAGTGGGTTGTTGATTTTTTAAACTACCAAAAATTTCAAAATAATGAGGTTTTTCTGTTCTTAGAAAATATAACTCCATCATGAATCCTTCTTTTAAAAAAAAAATGGCAGTTACTGTTTCAGGTAGTTTTCTCATGCAGAGATACCCCTTTTCTTAAAAACAAAACAGAAAATAGTTCAATTTCCCAAGGGATTAAAAACACAACAATGGAAGAAGTTATAAGAATAAAACAAAAATCATTCTAAAAATTGCAATGACCTGTAAAGAAAATTACTCTGCATTTAAACCTGTGTTTTATCACAGAAATGCCCAGCTCCTGTACAGTCCAAAGTGACCGCTTGCACTCTTACAACTGCCGTTCTCCTCCTGAGGAGTGCTTTAGCTTTGCAACATTTATTTTAAATGCTTGAATTTGACAGTGGGTATTCAAGATTTGTGGCCAGTGGAGTGCTACAGAGAACAAGAACGGGTGCTAGAAAACACAGAGCTGAAAAGCTTACGGGTGACAAGGCAGAAAGGCCTTCCCTCACTGTGATGGAGTGAAAGGCTCAGTAACCTGTGAGTGAAACCTCTCCACTAAAAAAACCTCTTGGGAAGGCTTGCCAAGCGACCTGTATAAATAACAGACACTCCCGACCTCCTGCTTTATTGGCACCTTACCTGCTTGTTGGCTTTCAGCACTGCTCTCAGGGTTGCTATCTGCTCCCGCTTTGTACTCAGGAGGGATTTCAGTTTCAGAATCTCTTCCATTAAGGCCTCCTTGTCTTTATCAATCATGGGCGCCAGCTCCCGGGCTGCAGCACGTTGGCGCGACAGCTGCAGCGACCGATCTACAGCTTTCTGCAAATGCTTGATTTGGTCCCTTATTATGGCGTTGAGGTTGTAGATGTTCATCGGCTCTTTGCGAATGTCACTGCTGTCGGAGACTGGGGAGGAAGGAGGGGCAGTGATGACAGGGGAAATTGTAGGTGTTTTCGTTGGGCTCTGCTCCTTGCCAGGCTCTGGGGCCTCTTTTGTCACCTGCTCGGTCGGAGTCCTGGCTTCTACAGGCGATGCCATTCCCCTTCTGGCAAGCCGAGGGGAAAGGAGACCCCGTGGGTCATCTGGGCCTTTCAGGCTGCCACTGCGGGTAACTCTGCTCTGCCTGTAATAGTCCAACATGACCCTGTTAGGTGTCTCGTTGTTGCACAGGCAGACGTGATGGTAGAGCTGAGCCAGCTCCTCGCTAAACGTCACCAGCTCGTCCTGGGCGGTGTTGAGGGTATTGTGGTTTTCATTCGCTATGCTTGTCATCCTTTGCAACTCCTTTTCCATATGGACCATCTTTTCCTGGCTTTCCTTGGTTGATTTCTCTAGGCTTGTCACCTGTTCATCGTAAGTCTGGATTCTGCTCTCATACTTGGCCTTTTCTTCAGTGTAGTTTTCCACATAATTATTATATTTCTCCTTTAAGGCTTTGATTTCTGCTTTAAGGTCTATCACTTCCGTAACAGCTACTTTATATTTACATTCTAGGATCTCCAAACCATTGATGTCCACTTCATAGTCGTGTGCTTCCTCGCTGGGGTCTCGCCCCTTCTCACAGTCATGCTCTGCTTTCAGCTCCTTGTTGCTCTGCAGGCCCCTCATGGCGTTGACGTGCTCCGTGAGCCTGTGGACTCGCTCATGTTGCTCGGTCAGGGCTCCTTTGGTGTGCTCCAACTGCGTCTGAGATTCCTGCAGGTTGGCCAGGAGAATGGCCTTTTCTCTTTCCACCTGCAACAGAGTCAAAGTAAAACACCCGGCATCTCATCCTACCCGTGCTCTTCTGCTCAACACCAAGCAGCCATTCACCACTTCCACTCCCACATTCTACACGTACATCTTGAGCGGTTCCAGAAACCATAAAATTCAGTGGATGCCCCTAAACCATAAAATTAAGTGTGCTACCATTTGCAGCTTTGCTAGGTCACAATTTTACACGTTGCTCACTGAAGAATTACTGCCCAAGCACTAAGGGTAGTCAGCTAGAGTAATGATACTGGAGTGATCAACACACATGTTCTGTGAAATTTAATAGGCATAATTGCATCGTTGCCACTTATAACATGTTACACTGATACATTTTACTGACACGTTTATATTTTCCATGAGTAGCTTTACCATCCTTCATGATTTTTATCTATATCTTTGAAAATTTCATGAAGGAGGGCATGATTTCTGAATGCAAATACAGTAAATAAATAGCTGTGTACATTTGCACTATTAGATTAAATAACTTGCACCATGTGCAAGTGTAACACAGACCAGGAACCTGAGCACATGCATCTTCCAGGAATCCCCATTCCCAGCAGTCCCCTGTTAACAAAATCCACTCTTTTAAAGACAGTGCAGAAGAAAATGAGATTTACAATGTAACTAACAATCCACCGATTCTGACCTAGTAAGTTCCTTTCTGAATATTGATAGAGAAATATGGAGTTGAAAAGAAGAAGAGGTACTGGAGGACTCTTTTGAAGTTTTAATACACAGCATCTTAAAACAAGCAAACAAGAAAAACTTGATGTTTTATCTGCTCAGATATTCACTGTTATGATGATACCTGTGAATGAATCTCATTCTTAAATTTTAGTGTAGTACTCCAACTTCTTTTTTTTTTTAATCAGCCTTTGTCCTTTTCTGAGCTGTGAATTGGGAAGCAGATAATATAGAATGCTTCTTGCTCTCATGGCTTTTGCAGCAGGATCCAGAGCCTATTAGGCTGACTGCTCTTTTTCTCTCACTGCTGTGGTATTTCAGCCCAGTGTTTACATTTTGTGCAGACAAAATGTTGTGTTCCACACTTCAGCCACATTGTGAGCAGCTGAATTACTAATTCAGAGAACTCAACACTGTCCCTTCTGAAGGGTCCTTCAAAAAGCACTGCCTTCTCTATCAGCATCCCTCCAGGCAGCATTTGGAAGAGTCAAAAGAGCCACTGTGAAACTCAGTGATGGAAAAGAAAAGGTTTTTAGAGACTCTGAGGATATTAATGCCATCTCACAAAATGTTCCAAGCAGTGGTTCAGACTCCTATTATCTCATAACAAGGCTTTCGAACAGTGGCTGCTGCTCAAAAATACCAAAGCACTAAGACTTATGATGATCCCTTGGTTTTACAGACAGACTTTCAAAACATGGTTTCAATTACTACCTGCAATGGATGGCAGGTAAAAATTGTAAGGACAAAAATAGAAGCCAAGTTGAAAACATCTCAAAGTTGGCCTCATTTTTTTATGCACAGGTGACTGATGACTCAAGAAGGAAAAAAAACAGGGTGAAAGCTCATCATTATTTTATGATCCAAAAAATATCAGTCTCTTTAGATAAAGGGAGCTCTACATAGGCACTGCATAGTCTGTGCTGTAGCCCAGAGGAGGACAGCTGAGGGCAATGAGTACATCATCAATACAACTTGCTGCCCCCATCTGTCTTTAACATGCATTACCAAAGAGCAGGCCTTCCATTAAGTAACGTGGTGTTAAAGAGGCACTCTGTTGAATGTCTGCCTAATTTCATCAGACAGAACCGATACTGATGGATTATTGATCTCAGCCATCATGAAGAAAAACTGTATCTGAGATAGTAGATATTTTTATGGTCATTCTTCTGCTGAACATAAATGGCTTCTGGAAACAAATACGTCTTTCAAATAGAAAGGATTGTTTCCAGAGAAAACACACAAATTTAAAACCCACCTGCCAGCTTGGACAGTAGGTAAATTGAAATACACAGACCTACTGAATTTTATTCATCCTAGTCCAGTAATTATGGATGAAGCTAATCCACTTCTGTTTGACAAAAAATACGTGCTCCTACTTCCAAGGAGAAAAGAACAAAGCTCCAACTGCACTTAGAGTACTCCTTCTGAATAGTAAGACCTCTGCTGTTCTTAGGGACAGAAATTGTGTTTCTTGTTTGCAACATACTTTTATTTCCACACAGAGCAAATTTTTGGGAATAGACTACCATGTTTCAGTCTGTTCATTTGTTTCTGACAAAATTAGTAGCTGCAGAAATTATCCATACCATCGTCTTAAAATGGAAATAAAAGCAATTCAAAAGCAGTTGCACCTATTTTGAAATGCACTCTTCCTTTCAAAGATCTCAGCTGGATGAGACTTCCTTGCAATCTGTTTGATAGTTTGCAGTTATGAAAGCCAATTTTATCATTGTTATTTATCTCTCACCTCTTCTAGGAACCAATACAAAACACATAGTGCTAGCATCCCAAAGTTGCAAAAGGAACTTTGCCTATCATGCTAGATCTTCTGGTACATGTTTCTTTTTGAGATTGCAGAGTGAAAAACTTGCCAAACACAGGTAACAAAAGGGAAATCTGAAGTTTCATTCTCTCAGAAAACAAGCCCACTGTCCTAATCACATAAGCATACTTCCCAAGAGAGGGTCATGTTCAGCAGCTCTATCATAATACATCTTTGAGTAAATGAGAGGAGCATATGCCAAATGTTGAGATATAACTGTCTGAATGCCACATGGCAAAGACATTGCTAAGGAGGAAAAAAAACCAAACAATTTTGTTAAAGAATTACCTTTTGTCAGCTTGAACCCAATTAAATCTCCCATTTACTGTGGAGAAAAATTTTGGAGGAATTTTACACAGTTAATTTATGTGACTCAAAGTGAGTTGAGACAACCTAACAGAGAAGATGATTGCTTTAAAAAGAGAAAACGTCAGCAGCTTGCAGCAAGCTGTCCCAGTATCTAAATAAAAGTGTCCTGCTAGGCCTGTCTCCCTTTTTCAATCCTTTTAACATCCCTACAATGCTGAATGATGTTGAAGGCAACTTACGTAAGTTTGCTCAGGCTCAAGAAAGCCACTGACACCAAAAAATGGTTATGTTTATTTTCTAGGCTCCTTCTAGGGTCCTAGGACAGTTTCTGGCTGGGGAGCATCAGAAAGCTGACTGTTTGTTTAAGAAGCATACAAAAAATAAGCAATGTTAAAATCAGAAGCAACAAAAACATTTGCAATAACTTTCAAGTAGAAGTTTGCTGATTCATCATGCTCAATATTCAATAAATCAAGACAAAATACCGCCAAAAAGTCATGTTTTTTCCATTTTCAAACATCTTTTGTTACGTATTTATTTTGCATTTACTTAATTGTAAATTATGCTTGAAAATAATTGAGATACATATTAAAATGTGAATATTTCAAAGATTTTTTTCTGAAGTTGTGTATTTCTTAGCACTGTATTTCTGAATGAAATCAAAAGATGCCTGTAACATGTACATAAAACATATGCATAAATGTATACATACACATGAATCTTCATTCAAATGAATATTTAACCAAAATAAACATACAAATTCTATTGTAATACTGGAATAGTTCTCCCCAGAATTTTTCACAGGAGTGAAGTTCCTAATTTCAAGCTTTTCTAGTTAAATTATGAACTTTCTGCATCAAAGCTATCTGCACAAAGCAATAGATATCATAAACATTTCCCATGTCAAAGCTCAGATCAAAACTTCCCATGCTGTGTTTGGCAATGAAGTAAATAAAACAACTAATGCTTCAACAAATATAGGGCAGCCTGTGTAGGGATTTATTATTCTTCAGCAAGAGCTGCAAATTGGGCTTCTTCACCTTCACCTCCAAATAGTTTCTTGTATTTTAAGTAGGCATCACTCTAGAAGGGGTACTTTTGACAGTGCCCAGCTAGAAAGCGCTGGATGTTTCCCTGAAGGTGCCAAACCCTTTCAAAGCTCTACTGGCAGAACTGATGTTTCACAGCTCAGGCAGAGGGACCCCCTCACTGCATTGCACTGTATCCCGTCTAAGATGAAGTCAGCACTGGGATGTCAACTTGAGTTTTTATCTGGCTCACTCCACAGACTCCTGTTCTGGATATGTCTGGGCTGAACTGGAGAGCACAACAAATTTAGCAAGAGCAAGTGTAGGATTCTGCATCTGGGAAGGGGCAATCCAGGATCTATGTACCGACTTGGGGATGAGAGGCTGGATAGTAGCCCTGTGGAAAGGGGTTTTGGGGGTTATGGCTGATGGCGAGTTGCATCTGCGTCAGCAGTGTGCCCTGGCAGCCCAAAGGGCCAAACTATGCCCTAGGGTGTCTCAGGAACAGCACTGACACCGGGCGAGGGAAGGGGTTGTCCTGCTCTCCTCTGCACTGTGCAGCTTCACCTTGAGCACTGGGTGCAGGTTTGGGTGACACAGTAAAAAAGGACATAAAACTCTGAGAGAGTGCCCAAAGGAGGGCTGCCTAGGTGGTGAAGCATCTGCAAGATAGAGTGTGTGAGGAGCAGCTCAGGGCCCTGGGTTTGTTCAGCACAGAGCAGAGGAGCTGAGGGGAGGCCTGATGGTGATTGCAGCTCCTCACAGGGAGCGGAGGGGCAGCGCTGAGCTCTGCTCTGTGTGACAGCGACAGAACCCAGGGGATTGGCAGCTGGGGGTTAGGGACAGGGTCTGAACCAGAGGGCGGTGGGCATGGAAAGGGCTGCCTAGGGCAGTGGGCATGGCCCTGAGTGCCAGAGTTCAAGGAGTGTTTGGACAGCACTGTCAAACATAGGGTTTGGATGCTGTGCAGATGCTTTGGTGGTGCCGTGTGGGTCCAGGAGCTGAGTTTGATGATCCTTGTGGGTCCCTTCCAAATTGGGATATTCTATTATTCTAATGCTAGGTATTAAAAGAAATGCTCCTCTCCTTCTGTTCTCTCTTGATGGTCAAATCTTGCTCAAACTGCATTTATTGGCAAGTCTGTCTGTATTTCAGTGTTATTTCTTTTTCTAGAAAGCTTTGTCATTCTGAAGAGTACTTGATTCCACTTGCAACCTCAGAGACATCTCCGCTTATTAAACAGAAGAGAATCCAACTATCTGCAACTACAATAACTAAATTACTTCCTCCTCTTCCCCTTAAACATCAGCTCAGCTTATACCAATTCTGTGCAGACAGGAATGTCTTTTTGGGTTATCTTTAGCAAAACCTGAATATGGAACAAAAAGTCTGAGACGTGACATAGTCTAGAACATCACTGAGAGAAGTTGAGGTCATTGCAAAAGCTGGCACCAGGGTCCATATGAAGTGTGTCCAAAAGCTTTACGACATTAAATGAAACTCTTACCTGCATGAGTTGCTGCTTCAGTTTCTGTATTTCTGATATGTTGAGCTCACTGAAGAGATCAGAGACGGGGTGCAGAGATTCTCCTTTCCTACTCGTGGGAGTTCGGTAGTCACCGTTAAGTTTCACAAGAGACCCGTGGATATGTCCATTCATTTTGTCATCATTGTTGGGCTCACTTGTATCTTCTGCAAACTTTAATCCATCTACTGATATATTAATATGATTATTATACATACTATCATTGAGGTTGATGTACTGGGAGAGTTCCTTTCTCAGATTGTTCTTTTGCTCCCTTTCATTTTTTAAAGTTTCCAGAGCTTCCTCCAGCTGATGCTCAGCAATCTCCTTCAGCCGGATGGCATCTTCTAGCTGACTATTAAGTAATACTGTCTCCTCCTCAAATCGTTTAATCTCATGCTTTAAGCCTTCGTATTCAACCTGAATTAGACAAGACAAAGAACATTCATAATACTAAAACTTGAGTCATGAAAACCTGCCATTTATCAGCCCTATTGAAAGAAGTGCTACAGGAAATGCAACATGAAATACCACATATTGCCTGCAGCTGCAAAGAATTGTCTCCATAGAAAATGTATGTGGAGCTCTCACTGTCGAAGATTCCACCACCCATTTTTTCAACATGGGGAGAATCAAGGAACATTGTACTTTTTTCCAAGTAACTTATGACTTAAGTAGGTCCAAAAGTACTGCCTCCTATTTATTTCCATGGAAAGTAAAGTGGATACAAAGAGCACAGTAACACTACTTGATAGAGTACATTCTCAGCTCCAAAACACTATCCTTCATCACAGACATCACCGTTAGCTGTGCATTTTTCTGCCAGAAATGAACAAGAGTCTGCGTACTGAGCTCATAAATATCTGCACAGCCACCCAGAACACAGCTTATCTTTCACTTCGTTGTCACCACTGCTGAAACTCACCACCCATCCCTTCACTGTGCTCATATCCCTTGTTTGGTGTTCATAAACATTCAGCAAGCATTGATGAATATCGGTGAGTGCCATTTTTTCCTCATGGAGGAATACAGTGGCACATTTTTGCTTCATATGTACTTCCATGTCAGATGCCATTCTGCCAGACTGCCCCTCTGCTGCCATCTGTCACACAGCAACAAAATGTAATGGAATATTGTTGGTAAGGCTCAATCTCTACTGCTATACCAACAACAACCACCTGAGATCATGGGCCAACATAATAAAATATGTGGCATTACCTTCAGAGCAGCCCTCATACTTCATGCAGATGTGTTTTTATTACGAATTACCAAAAGCAACATTGGTATATCATGGTATGTATAGATCTCAGGTTAATGTAATCTGATTTATTAATGGCAAGTGTTCTGCAGAATACTTCGTATCTAAATATTTACCAGATGTAAAGTCACTCAGGCATGGATATTCTAAAGTGTCTGGGTGTCTTACTAGTGTTCAAAAATATTGAAGGAAAAGACAGAAACTGCAGGATATTCCCAGCTCTCTTCTTTGTGTTAAATGAGATTCTCCTTTATTCAAGAGGTATTTCGTTTGAAGAATTAAACAGCAAACTATTCATACAATCCCTTTAAACTCTAAGATCCACTTTTTAATTTCTAAATGCCAAAAATTCCCCCTGTTGGGTGAAATAATGTAATGGCTTGATGAAAGAAGAAATATTGAACTTTCATGCTTCTATTAAAAAATAAATAAATCTTTTTTCAGTTGACACATTTCTAATATAATGCATTAACATGTATTACTATGTGCAATTTTAAGGCATTGTCTAGAATGCTTCTCATTTATATTTTTATTTTCAAACTATATTAAGGTTCTGGTGAAAACAGAAACATCAACCATTTCTTTTGGAGTGGCACGTTTGCCAACCTGTCAAAAGTTTTACAGCTAGAAGCCTTTGGGAAGGAAAGCTTAAAACACAAAGCACCAATCTTCAAACAAAGAGAATGAAAAAGATTCAGACAACAAATGGAGTTCATAAATTATGTTGGGAGATGCTAAGTAGAAAAGGGAAATCTGGGCATTTTGAAATTTGCATTTCCTGGTGTATTCGAGTGGAGGGAAAGGGCCATCTAAAAAATTGTGACATTCAATCATTTGATATGCTTATTATTTGATATGTTTATAATTTAAGGGCATGAAAAACTGGAGGTCTATACAGTAACCAATTCATGGATGCTTTCCTACAAAAGCTACCAAACAAAAAAATAAACAAACAACCCCTCCCAGAAAACAAACCAACAAGGAGATTATGACAATTTCTCTACATGACTTGCAACATATCATTTTGTAAACAGCAGTAGTATAGTACAAAATTGCTCTTGATATTTTACTCTGTAGGTCAGAATTGGTTCTGGTATCACAAGTGCATGGGTTTGTGATACAAAATGACTGATTTTTTAAGTCGTTCTCAATGCAAAAGTGCTTTTTTTTCTCCCCATATTCCGGCATTTGACTCCATTACGAATGAAGTATATATTGTATACAAATACAAACACTGGCAAACAGATTTTATTCTGGCAGAAACTAGCATGGCCTGTAAAGTGGTTTTTATTTTTTTTTCCTGCAAAAATGCCTCCTATGAGCTTGGTAAGGAAAAAATAGATGCCTCCATGAGGGAATTTGCTGGCTTGGTAAACAACTGACACAAAGATGAGCTGATAGAAATTCAGTGCTAGGAGCATGAAAGCCTGGGTCATAAATAAGGGAACACCATACTCACTTGCATTGAGTAATTACCTGTGCATTCCCTGTGCATTACCTGTGCATTCCCTGCGGCTCTGCTCCATTGTTCTAAACGTTTCAATTGCATTTGTGCTAGCAGGGTAGAATAGCAAAGATAGATGAAATAGTGCTGCATATTCCTGCATATTCCTGCAGGAATAAGTAAGCTAACAAGCAGTAAGAAATTGGCAGCCTTGGCTATTTGTTAAAAGCCCTAATGGAACTGTTTGCTAGGCTGGGATGTAACACAGGGGCTGCAGAGCAGTGCTACTGCAATTTGGTGGAAGTTGGGGAAATTCTCTTCCTGCATGTGATGTTATGTTGGTCTCGGAAGTGTCTAAAAGAAACTTTCATCCTCCAACTTACTTATTTATCATGGCAAGCTCGGTTTTCTGACATGAGAACAAATTTCTTCTGTTCAATTTAAAAGACAACTGTGTTTGTGATGACTTCCTCAGCAGTGTTTATACCCAGCAGCAAAGGAAGCTGTGCTTTGTAAGGGAGAGAGGGCAGATCCAGCTGCTTTTTGCATCTTGACTTAATGGGGCTGTGATTTATGGTGGTTCCTGGGGGCACGCTCTGCACTGCAGCGAGTAACACAGCACACTGCTTTGCTGTCAGCTGCACCTCACTGCCACAGGGAAAACATGAAAGACAAACTAGGAGTACCTGACATCCCTTTTCCTATTTTTGGAGCTTGTCAAACTTGTTGGTTAGCATTGCTGAGCAGAGAGGAACAGTGGTAATGGAAAACCCAGGAAAAAAAAAAATGAAAAAAATGGAGTAGACAATGTCCTCCTTTCTCCACTTCAGAAGAGGAAGCAGAGCAAGGGAAACAAAGTGAGAGGAAATGGAGGGCTGACCTATCTCTTCTGCTGGGCATAGAGGTCAGTGTGCAGAGAGAGATGGCAGGAAACACAGGAAGGGAAGAGATGCAGCCTTGGCTGCGGTAACAATGATCCCCCTGTTACAAAGTTCTGCACAGAAATAGTCCCTCAGAGTTTTCCCAAAAATGAGGAAAGGGTCTCCCCATATGTCAAAAATGGCCTGTAGCACTGCTGCAGAATGAATAAGTGTCAAGCGAAAATCTAACCAAAGAAAAACAACAAACCGCCACACAAAGAAACTTCTATCAAAATGCTTTGCTGGATCACATTATGGAAACCTGAGAAAATGGTCTCTTTTCCAGCACAGCACCTAGTATCTCCCAGTGCTTACTTGGTTCTGTTTCAGTGTGGATACCAGCTTCTGCAGAGTGATATTTTCTTCTTCCAGTTCAGTGTAGTCCTGCAGGAGCCTTGCCTCTCGAAACTTGTACTCGCGAATTTCATCCTTCATTCGTATCCTCTGCAGTTCCACCATTTCATTATTCTGGTAAGAGAAAATGCAAGAGCATTACCATTGGTGCACAGCCCTTTTAATGACTGAAGCTGCCTCCAGAAAAAGTCAAACAAGAAAGTAAACCTCAAATAGAAAGGATTTCAATGTGCAAATCAAATCTGTAATTGATCTGGGGTAAAACCAAACTTTCAGGCGAGCACTGGCAGCACAGTAATGAGAACATCTGATAAGGAAGCTTGATTAAAACATTTTCCAGATTAGATGTTTATTGAAATGGTAAGCCTGGCAAGGCTTTATCATCTCATTAGTTTCATTGCTCAGAGACTCTGTTGAATCTAAATAAAATTACCATCCGATTTCCACCAAAAGAAACTCTCTACATTCATACAGCAAAGCAGTGAATAACAGCATCTATTCTGCAAAGACAGCTGCTACTGAGCAAGACCCATGTGCACACTTGTATCTGCAGGCACTAGTCAGAAGCACAGGGGGGACCTGGCATGCAGCTGGCTGCAGAGCACTGCCCCAAAAACAACCCAAGTCTTGCTGCATGGGGCAGGACTGCAAGGTGTCTGGAACACACAGTATCACCATTTTGATTTTCCTATTAGCAAATGCAATTCCTGGACAGAGAGAGAATCAAAGAATGACAGAATCACAGAATGGCTTGGGTTGGAAGGGATCTTAACCATCACCCAAGTCCAAACCCTGTTATGGGCAGGGCTGTCACCCAGCAGCTCAGGCAGCTCAGGCTGCTCAGGACCCCATCCAACCTGGCCTTGAGCATCTCCAGGGATGGGGCACCCACAGCTTCTCTGGGCACAAAGGATTGGTTGCACAAAAAATCACTTCCAACAGATTCCAGGTCTTTTACATCAAAGGTCAGGTGGCTGTTCTGGAAAGCCTCTGACTCTGTTGACATTACTCTGATGAAAATGCACTATGGGATAGTGGAGTTAACACAGCCACAGAAACAGTCTGGCCCTCTGCTGTGCAGGGAAGCCTGGTTGCTTCTGAATAATAGGAACAGGAGTAAATGGTCCCAGCTTTGTCTTCCCTCCAGCAGCAACACAGCATTGCTGGAGGGAAGCACTGCTGGTACCTTAATGATGGGGCAGACCCTTCTCTCTGCCAAGGTGCCAGAAAACTTGCATGTGGGAAGCATAACAGGTTTCTCCGGAAGGTGTCTGTGTGTAGGAAGGGCAACACATCTGGACTTCTGTCTACCTGAAAATGCAGAACATTTAAGAAGTCATTACAGCAGGAGTCATAGTCGATGAGCTGTAAGTAGATTCAGCCATACAGCTCTCCCTCAAGTGTGTAAAGATAAACCCACAAAGTCTGAATTGGGGATAAACACCAGTAAATAAACAGTAACTAAGCACTGGAAGATAACACCACCATGCACGAAGAAAAAAAGTTGATGCAAGAGTTGAGAAGGTGACAAACAAAAACTGCTTAAAATTAAACTTTTTTGTTAAAGAAAAAATAAAGAATCCCTCCTGTTCCATAGATTCAGAACAAATATGCACTGTGAAATCTTGACTGGAAGCGTGCTTTTGGTTTACAGGCTCTCCAGTAGCAGAGAAGTCACAGAGCATCAGATAAAAGTAACTCTCTGCAAATATTCTTGCATCCATCACTACTTAGCAAACCTGTGAGTGAACTCTAAAAATGGCACCACAGATGATTTCACAAGATGAAGGCATTTTACACCACAGAGCTGCCGTCATACATGCTGTTTCTGCTGGCACATCTTCAGTGACAGCATTTATCTGTGCTTGTTAGGTGTGAGGATATGAGCAAGTCAGATTTGGGCACTGAACACTAAATTGGTGGGCACCACTGACTGCACAGCTCTGCTCTGCCAAACAGAATTAAGCTACTCTGCAGCTCACCCAGTGTCTGCCATCAGTGTTGGAGGTCAAAAGGAATGGATTGTTCAACAGGGGGGAAGAGAAAAGGCAGTCAGAGTTGGAGGACACAAACTGAAGACTTTACTGAATCCTGATATTACTTTGGGTACATATTACATGGCACATCATTTTCAAAACGCCTCTGAAGGTAACTCCAAAATCCAGATACTCATTTTGTCTTTCCTTTATTGCAAACAGCAGCCAAAACCATATTTCTTTGTCATTTTAAGTTTCCTCTCCTACTTCATCTCTGAAGTAGGAAATATGAAATTCTTACAGCACTTCTGCTCCTTTTATATACATAGAAGCTATCTCTACAGAGCCTCCTCCATTTTTCGTTACTCTCAGTAACTCTCAGTATTCGGTCAAACAAGAACCAGGACAGATTCTCTAATGGAAGGTGTGCATTTTGTCATGGAAAACACCATAGCATTATTCTCCCTGCCACAGGATCCCTTTTCCTGTTTGCAAATGCCTGCATCGCACCAGCAGATGCCCAACTATGAAGTGCTCGGATGCTTTGAGGGACAAGGTTTAATTAGGGGACACAGTCAGTGGGCATGGTGGGGATAGGCTGATGGTTGGACTAGGTGATCTTAGTGGTCTTCTCCAACTTCAGTGATTCTATGACTCTTTCAGCACTTTGTAAGAAAGGTGACGCTTTGGCATTGCAGTGCAAAAGCCGTTGTCACGATTTACAAGTGTGCAGTCCAGGAAATGCAGGAGTGCTGCTCTGCTTTATCCATAGGAAATCTGTGCGCGTTTTGTGGAAGTGAGCTCTTCTTCCATCTGTACACCAAATTTCATGCTGAGGCAATACTTTGTTACTGGCAGTAAGTAGCATCTATTTATTTCCAGCAAATGCTCTGGTTCAGTATACTGTCTTCTCACGAGTGTCCTTTGTAATTTTGAATCATCTTAAATATATGTTTCTCAAACAGACAACTCACAGTTATAGACAATGTCATTAAGGTGCCAATTTAACCACTGTGCCAATCCTCTTCTGAAAGAACTTCTGTGAAGACATAGTCAGAGGATACAAAAACACAAGGCAAAGGGATTCTGTCAGCAGGGCAGTTATCTGTATGAGCCACTAGAGGACAATATGACTCAAATTATTCCCCCGTCAGGAAAATAAGTCATCATTAAATTTAACTGGTAGTAAGCATTGAACATTAAGCTTTCAGGACAGGGCAATTGACCCAGGCACCTTTGCAAGGGCACATCCTCAGTATTTTTTATACTTCCAGAGAGTATTCTCTCTGAGATCCTGGATGCATAAAAAACAATTTAACCCAAGAGGTGAAGCTGATGATACACAAGTAATATTTTAGTGGCTGAAAGTTATTTTGACCCCAGAACAAGATGCAATAGATTTAATGTGTCAAAAAAAAACAAAAAAAAAAACAGAAAGACCTTTTGTGAAATCATAGCAGGCCACAGAGCCATTGTCAGCATTGCATCTAATTATATGTGAGAGCTAATTCTGGAGGATGT
This sequence comes from Centrocercus urophasianus, assembly GCF_019232065.1. Classification (NCBI taxonomy): domain Eukaryota; kingdom Metazoa; phylum Chordata; class Aves; order Galliformes; family Phasianidae; genus Centrocercus; species Centrocercus urophasianus. Next base: position 9,279,318 of record NW_024885344.1, read on the forward strand.
CAGTCACATCACTCAATGCATGTCTAATGTAACACAACAGATAATGAGAAATGAAGAACAGAGGGCTCCAGCAGAGATAAATTCTAGGTAGCTCACCTATCCACAAAAGCTTAGATATCTTTTCAGACCTGCTGTACATTTTTTATTCCTGATGGTGGTTTTTTTTGTTGTTGATTTGTTCTTTGGGGTTTTTTTTTTGTCTCTTTGGAGAGTTAGATTTTTGGCTTTTCCCCAACATTTCTTTGTGCAGATTTTCACAACAAGATTTCAGATCCTTACCGCAGTAAAGTGTACTATTTTTCATTCTACAGAACAGCCTCCTAATCAGAAACTAATTAGATGCCCCCAAGTACCCTGACTAAATCATTATTTATCCACTGAAAAAAATGCAAGCAGAAGCACGATGATGTGCATTACTTGATAGTTTGCATAACTCATGAGTACAAGAACAAAGGAAAAATTATATACTTCCAGTTTAATGGCACTGTGTTATGGATGATGCATATGAAATATAATTTGATCTGATGGCAGTTTTATTGCACTAGCAGTAAATTGAATCTAATAGAAAATTTATGCTTAGACTAATATCTGTGATCTGACACATCTCACTGTAGATTTGCACATCCTATTTACTTTACTTTGCAGAGGAAAACAAAAGGTGTGTTTTGTAGGGAGAACAATGATAGTTAAATCATAGAAAATATGGTTTAACAGAGGTTCAAACGTAATTATGAACAAGTTAACGATACATGGGGAAGGTCCTAGAGTGCTACCAGCATAACTTCAGCCAAAATTTGGGTTGGGACTTCCTTCAGGATCATTCCATCAAAAATTAATAGTATTCATCATAGAATCATAGAAAGATAGAATTGTTCAAGTTGGAAAAGATCATCAAGTCCAACCACAACCTAACTGTACTACCCTAACTAACAACCCTCTGCTAAATCACGTCCCTGAACACCGCATCCAAATGATTTTAAACACATCCAGGGATGTGTTTAAAAACTCAACCACCTCCCTGGGGAGTCTATCCCAGGGCTCAACAACCTTTTCAGTAAAGTAGTTTTCCCTGATATCCAACCTAAACCTCCCTTGACACAACTTGAAGCCATTTCCCCTCGTTCTGTCACCTGTCACCAGTGAGAAGAGACCGACCCCGCTCTCACTGCAATCACCTTTCAGATATTGAAAGAGAGCAATAAGGTCTCCCCTCAGCCTCCTCCTCCCCACACTAAACAGCATCAGTTCCTTCAGTCGCTCCTTGTAGGGAATACTCTTCAAGCCCTTTATGGTTTTGGTTTCTTCTTATGTATACTGTTTGCATTTATTTGGCAACATCAAACCACAAATTAATAATAAATTAATGAGGAAAAGATAGCCATACTCTAAGTTTCAATCTTTAATTTGCTGCCTTTAGCTTATATGTATATGCACTTAGAAACTTACTGCTCAATTATCTCTCTTATTTAGAAGCCTCAAACATGAGTTATGGGTACTTTCTTTTCTTTGTCTCCTGTAAGAAAATCTATTTCTGCATCAGACAGAGAAGCCTGCTACCCAGCACAGTGTAGCAGAAACAGAGAGAACACCACTGTAAAGCCAACCCTTCTCCTTCCTCCAGACTGACAGATCCAGAGAGGAAGACATTACAGTGCAAAGACCCAGAAAGAGATCTGCCATGTCAGGGATGCACAGCTCTGCAGATCTCCACATCCTCAAAATGGTTCCCAACAAAGTAAGAGTATGTACTCTACTGTCCATTACCTGAGTGTAATAGAGGCTAAAGGTAACCTTGGAAAATCCTGGATATAGACAAAGCAGAAAGGTTCAAGTGGCACAGAGAGCAAGTGAGAAAACTGCATAAGAAAAAATGCTGCCTCAGGTGGGACACTGAAGTGGTGCTGTGCAGTGAGGAGAGGGGAGGGCTCAGGTCAATCTTGTTATCTTTGTGGGCTGAGCCAGCAGGGTTATGAAGCATCTGAAAGTGCTGGAAAGCCAGCCTTGGTCTGCAGAGATACCCAGCTTGCCCCTGGCATGACCTGATTTTTCATTCAGAAGGGATAAGGGAAGTCAAGAGAAGAGAGGACAAAAAGGGGAACAAATGATCAGTGACCATTTTCTTCCATTTACCATCAATTGCTTTCAGTCCCCAGACAAGGTCCTCTATACTTGCCTTAAAGCTTCCCTAGTTTGTAAGCAGGAATGCTCACTTTGAACTGAAGTGGTGACATTTTCTGTGTTTCCATGTATATTAAAAATCATTACGGGATTTTGTGGATGACCTTCTCTGTTCTAGCCTGATCATTTTGTAGACTTTGCAGCCCTGATCCTCCAAATGATTCGTGGATGCAGACAACCTAGCACAACAGGGACAGAGCATCTCGTTCAGAACTTTTTTTTTTCCCTTTCAATATATGGATAACTCCATACCCCAAAATAAACTACTTCACAGATTCATTTTCAATCTGAATTTGTCTGATTTTATGCTTCACACTGTTTCATCCAGGTGGCATTATTTGAGTATCACATCCGATTTTAATGTTTGATTAACATTAAAACATTCTCCTTAGCTTTTGATACACAGTTCACTGTCTAAAAAAAAAAAAAAAGGAAAATAGAATAACAAATACCTATCATCTTCCCCTTCTATGCATTTACTTATGTACAATGACAGCAGTATCAGAAACAAGGATGAAAAAAGCCACATATTACCTATAGTATATTGAATAAAAACCAGATTAAGATAATGCAGGTTTCAAGTTGCTTCACCAGCAACAGCTTTTTAATAAAGTATTTTACAATTCACCTAATAATTTCATCATCTTAAATTCTCAACACATTTAATTGGAGAGCTAAATCTAAAGAAGTAAAGGTGAATTTCTATCAAAAGCAGTTAAATGGCCCATTTATGTAGTTACTACAGTTTGAAACCAATAATGTTCAATGTCATAAATCCCACTGCATATAAATCCCCATAAAAAACCTATTTTATTGACTTTCATATATATAAGTACATATAAAAATACAGAACAAATTAATGTTCTTTTTGTGCATTTACATTTCCCACTGAATAGCACTGTCACATCATGCTACAAGGAATTTCATATAAATTAGGAAATATAAATCTCTAATCGTATATATTTATCTGGTGAACACATGAAAAATATATAATGGTTTGATTTTGACTGCATTAGTAGCAACCCATATTTTATATCAGCACTCTGTAACAAGCACTGCTGCAACATTCCTCGCTATTCCTTCAAAGAAAAAGCTTCACTGAACAAAACTGCACTAAAGCAGTGTGAGAGAGAATTCAGGCTCCAGGGTTACAGCACAGTTCGGTTCATACGATCCTTCTACATATCTGCACAATGAAGTCATGCATTAAAATACAGTCATTGCAAATACTAAAATATCAATTAGCTGGAAAAAGAGTTTTGACATGAGAAGGACTCAATGGAGGTCATTTTGTTTCCAGAAAAATTCTGCTAGTCACATGTCTCCTGCAGCTCTGGCAACATTAAACATTTCTGAAAAGAGGGAGAATTTATTTCAAATGCCATATTGATGACATAGAAGGAAGCCAATGAAATACTTGTGTCCTGGAGCATGTTTATGGACGTGTTTTGTAAAAACAAGCAGACACAAGCTCTACACCAACAGTCCCCTCTGGCCTATTCTGGTTTTCAAACTTCTACATGTGCTGATGGACTGCATCCACACAGGGATGAACCATGGCCCAAGGTCCAGTCCTGTTCCCTCCAGGTCCTGTTGCTGCTACAGTTTATCCAGAGCAGAACTGGAGGAACGGGACTGCCCTGCAGGAGCCCTGGGCACCAAGCTACACCAAGCTCAGCGAAGAGCACAGGGTGGGCACAAACTCCTAACAGTTCACTTCAGTTAGAACATTTTCATGGAATCATTAAGGTTCTAAAAGACCAGTAAGATCATCTAGTCCAACTGTCATCCCATCACCATCATGCTCATTAAACATATCCTTCACTGCCACATCCACACGGTTCTTGAACACCTCCAGGGATGGTGACTCCACCACCTCCCTGGGCAGCCTGTGCCACTGCGGCACCGCTCTTCCCAAGAAGAAATGTCTCCTAATATCTAACCTGAACCTCCTTCTCTTATCTATTTACATGGGAGAAGAGGATAACCCCCACCTCACTACAACCTGTTTCAGGCAATAGTAGAGAGTGATAAGGTCTCCCCTGAGCCTCCTCTTCTCCAGACTGAACAATCTCAGTTCCCTCACCACTCCCCATAAGCTCTGTGCTCCAGACCCTTCACAGACTTGTTGCCCTTTTCTGGACATACTCCTGGGCCACAGTGTCCTTTCTGTACTGAAAGGAGCTGTACCCTGCTATTCCCATTGCACTAAATAGTGCTGAGCAACAAATAGTCAAGTCTGCAAACTCTTTGATCTGGGGCTGTTGCCCACTCTGTATCACTTGTTATCCCATGCCTGACTATTATTACAAATATAATGAAAACAAATTGCTCAGGAAAAAAAAAAAAAAAAAAAAGTGGGGGAGGGAGAGTGGTATTCTAGGGCATTTGGGATTAAATGGCTTTTTTCTTTATTTTCTTGTCAATTACAGCAACAGTGAGTGCTGCCACTTTCTACCCACAATTTAAGAAACCAACAGAAGTGATTCTGCATGACAATGCCTCAGGGCAGGCTGTTTGATGGAGAATTCACACAGGCCTTTTCAAGCTCAGGAAACCCACGGCTGGTTCTAAAGCTGAACCGATCTCTTGGGAGAGACATCTGCCAGTCACAGCATCCTTTGGAGAGGCCATCTGTCAGGTGAAAAGTGCCAAACTTCCTTCCAGACCCAACGGGGCACTGGCTGATGGACAAAAGAAAAGTTATGCTAACAGCGTGTAGAGCTGTGCTCTGCTCCAGCTTGGCAGCAGCACTGCTGCTGCTCCTGCTCCTGGCCTCCCTTGGGCCAAAGCTCTCTTCCACAGCATCAACAAGACCTAGGGGGCAGCAAGCCACCCCAAAAAGCAAAAGAAAGTTGGTTTTAGTAGCACTTTCTCTCTGACACTGCTGACAGGGTGAACACAGAGACAGAAGTGTCAGCGGAAGATAGGGAACAGAAACCAGTGACATCTCTAGGATACACCTGCTGCTCAGCCACAAATCTGTAACTTCATTCAGATGCAACCCTGAATGAAAATTATAAAATTCATATAGCTTCCAGCAGTAAGATTTTACTGTATACCTTGAAATACTGAGGAGCAGAGAGCATTAAAAGTGAGTTTGTGAGGATGGAAGGAGGAAACACAAAGGAAGCTGCAGCAACACACAAGCACCTAAATAAGGGGGCTAACTTTGACTGTTTTAACATTCATTATGCTTGACTGGTATAGAAAAATATGCCCCAGCTTGCTTTGCATTGCTCTCTGCTGTAGTGCCCTAACTTCTGATGTTGGGGTGTTTTCAGAGCTCTCTGCTGCAATCTGTCTCCAACACACCAGACAAGAACTTCAAACTCCTGTATTTGAGGCATGAAGCTATGTTCCTTGTGTGCTTCCTGCTCCCCATGGCAACTACCTCCCCTCCTTACAACTCGGAGCTATTTTAATTACAGCTCTCTGCTAGCTCAATCCTACACTCCTCACGTTCCTCACACTGCAACCCAGCTGTGCTGCTGAGTGATGCATGTGCAGGGCCCATGCTCTCAGCTTACCATCCTGTACCACACTGTACCGTTCAAACTCTGCTTTTTTTTTTCTCTGCATGTCAAGTCAACCTTCAGTCTTACAAATACCAGCTAGACGTTGCAACTCTGCTGGCAAATGCCTCTGCCTTCTACAGTTGAGCTATACATTTCCTGTGTAGAGCTCAGGAAGACAACACACAGACCCAGCTCTGGGCAACACTGACAAGTCCAGTCCCAGCTAAGCTCTCAGGGGTTGAGTTCAAACTAATCAGACAGGTAATTAATCCTGATCCTCAGCTCACAAACAATCAAGAAAACCATAGCAAAATGGATCTCCAAGGGTTCCCTTTGAAGCATCTACTCCATTTGTCTTTTTTTGAGATAGGAGCAACTACACCTGCCTCATTCCTGGTGTGCATCTCATCTCTTCTTGAACACTTCCAGTGACGGATCCATCACCTTACCCAGAAAGTTGTTTTCTGACTTCACTTTTGCCTTTCTCAGAAGACTCTCTTGAATATTTAATCTGAACCTTGTCTCGCTCCAATTTATAGGAGGGAGAGGTGGTTCTTTTATTATCTATATACCCAGTGTGAGATTAAGAAGCAACGGTTCAAATGTTGGTCCGACCAGTTTATTACAAATCTTAATCAGGGAAATGGGGAAGGGGAAGACGTACACTATCATGAATTAGGGTAATGGGAAGGGAAGGAGGGCGATAGAAAAGATAGAAAAGAAGAAGCAAGGAGTCTTTATAGGCAGCAAGAGGGAGATAGTCACCACCATGGATCCAGCGTGGCTCGTAGTTCCATCTTTGATCCTCAGTAGTGGTGGGTAGTGCGGCAGTTGTTCTATTGACAACGACGGCGACGAACGACCATGGCGATGATGGCCCCTTTTCAATGCTTTCAAAGTGGCTGAATCAGCTGTCTTTGGAGTGACAGCTCAAATCCAAAGTGGTCGAGTCAGCTGTCCTTTGAGTGACAGCTCAAACCCAAGGTGGTTGAGTCAGTTCTCCTTGCGGTGGCAGCTTCTGGCTCTGGGATCTCAGCAGGAACCTCCTTTGTTCTTATCTTTCTGGCCTTGCCAGCAGATAAGAGGAAGCAGGGAGGCACCAACTTGTATCTTGCCTTCGCAGGATACAATGGTATCATCCCCCAGCCTTCCATACTTAGCTGGAGCGGTTTGGCCACAGGCCAGATCTTCCGCCAGTGAACACTTTTGAGCACTCTCATCCGCTCATCTACAGAGCAAGCAGCTCTGGGGGAAGGGGCTTTCAAATGTTCCCAAAGCGATATTGATTGTCACGCAGCACCCATCAGTTGCCTCCTTGACAAGTCACTCAGAGTCTTATCACAAGAAAAACCTCAGGAAGCAAGCTTTGAGCCAAAAAAACAAAGAAGGATTCTCACAAACCTAAATCTTACACATCGCCAAGTAAAAACAAACTAAAAGAGAGGAATTTTAGATTGGACATAAGGAAAAAGACTTTTACAATAAGGGCAGTGAGGTACTGGCACAGGCTGCCCAGAGAGGTGGTGGATGAAGGTCAGGCTGGACAGGGCTCTGAGCAACCTGATCTACCTGTGGGTGCCCCTGTTCACTGCAGAGGGGTTGGACAAAACGGCCTTTAAGGGTCCCTTCCAACTCAAATGATTCTATGATTCCAGAGGAAACTCATAAGATACCCTTGCATGAAATATGGCAGGAACGTAGGGACACGGGTGAAGATGACAGAGGTAACTAAATATTACAAAAGAAAGGAGACCCCAGTTAACATTCTACATTCCTTCTAGTGCAGTTCCTCACTATGGATTGAGAGAGAAGGAATATGCTGAATGAAGTAAAGAAGGAACTATTAATACCTTTTTGAAATCAGTGTGAATAAATAGATAAAATACTATTCACAGGTTATGTATATATATATATTTATATTTATATGTCTCAAGTAGTCATCTGCTGCATTTTCTATTGTGCTGCAGTGGAGTTGCAAATGCTCAGCATCAAAGGAGCTCTGTAAAAGCCCAGGCTTACAACACAGCTTCCCTTGTTCAAATTATTCTTGCAGATTGCCAGCTGCAGAGGTGTTTTAAAAGCTACTTGCAAACGTTCACACATCTTCCTCCCAAGGACAACAGACTACTTCAAGTTATCCTTGAAAAGCAACAATATTGTATAAAAGGTTTCTAAGAGAGGAGGAGCAACAAGCACAGAAAACTTCAGTGATTCTCATTCTTCTCCAGAAGGACAAAAATGAGGAAGGACAATAATCATTCAAATAAACACATCTGTGCCACAAAATTGAAGCGTTATCATGTGGCCAATTATGTCACTTATATGGAGAGTATTTCCTAAAAGTCAGGATTCATTTCAGTAATTAAGATCCATGTAACATTACCCATCTGCTGCTAAACCAGGCACAGCGCTCTGCAGCGCATTTGACCTTGCGTACAGAACCTCCACCAACCCCCACACACTTTCTGTGACAGGAGCAGAAACATCAGTTTGGAAACAGTAGCTGATTAATATTAAAAGAATGAAAATGCCTTGATGACTAATGCCTTTGTTTTTTTCTCAAAGACTTGGCATCTTTATTTTAGGTAATATATTTGAGTGACTTAGGTGGTAAACATAAACAAGGATAAGCAATTCATCTCTCTATAAACCGTATCCTTTAGGACTGAATTTTACACATAATCTTAATTCGTGGTAATTCTTGAATGCAAATGCAGTCATGGAAGATTTGATCATGTACACTGCACAAAAGGTTACTTGAATTTATTGATGCAGACAGTAAAAATACCTGTACTCAAGAAAGTGTCTCTGTAACACTGTAGTAAACTTGACAGTTCAACATGAATTGGTTTGACAGCTTATCTTGGCTTTTAGAATCTGCCCTTCCCTTTATTCATTTTAATACAGACTGGATACTCCCCAGATCCACTTCATGTATCTATTACAGTCAGCATTAATAATTTTTACACTGACAGTTTTCTATCTAGTCCATAAAAGGCTGAGCAAACAAGGCCCTTGCTATTTGGTGCACGGATGGCAATACAAATGTAAAACAGTGCAAGAGCTGACTATTAATGACATGTTCTGCAAGAGTTACTCAAGCATGTTGTTCATGGCAGCACCTCCTTAGAATTCAATTATTCTTTCGGAAATCGAATAAACGCTGAATATCACTCAGTGCCTTCAAGGCATCAAAAAAGAACAAAATGCCATAAAACGCAGTATTTACTCAAGAAGCAAAATAGAGTGAAATTATCTATTTGTCTATTCATCCTGTTCTTTTGTGTCACCCTCTAAATGCACTCCTGTTTTCCTTTTAGCTTTTGTTTCCACTGACTTCCATACAACTGATGATGGGTATTGGTCTAACAGAACCTTCTGAAAAGGGTTATTGAATTATCAAGACGTGGTTAAAAGAACTGAACTGGAAATGCCTGCAAAACCTTAAAACAGCCCTTTGGTCACCCAAAGACAGCATTTACCATATCATTGATAACTGCCTATGAGCACCTTGTGGCATGAGGAAGAGAGCATCGTATGACAAATACTGAGCATCCCCACAATGGCTAGAGAACTTGTGGGCAAAGGGACTCAGCAGCCCTTGGACTGCAGAGTGCCCAGCTCTGCAGAAGTGCAAAGCACCCCTTTATTCCTGCTGAAGCTGTGCTCAAGAACACTGATAAATCAAGAACTACTCTTTTTCCAGATTTAGAAAAATCCAGACCCACATAAGTAGACAGGAAAACATGTAGGGTTTTTTTTTCAAAGACAGATCTAATCTCTATGTATCTCAGCACCACTGTCTCCAGATTCTAAGTCTGAAAGCCAACTGGTGTCTCCAGGTGAAACAGGGATACCAACTCAGCCACCCACGTGACAGGGGCAGCTTCCTCCCCCCAATGTGTCCCCAGCTAAGAAATGTCCCTGTGCGTAAGGGACTGCAGTCTGAAGTGTTTCCTCTATTTTCTAATATCCCAGCAGGCCAGGGCTGATTGATAGCCTTTGCTTCTTTTCTTTTTTTTTCTTTCCATATTTTAATATAAAATAGAACGCTGAAGGATGGCCCCAAGCTCATTACACTGCTCTAAAATTTCCTGATTTTTTAAAGAATTCAATCAAGACGTCGGTGTAACACTATTACCGATGTAACACAAAAGCAGTTTTGGCAAATAACTGTTTAAAAGCAAGTTTTTCAGTTCTTATTCTGTTGCATGCTCTACAGGCTTGATACAGCATGACTGAATTCACTCATATGCTGCAAAAAACACAGCAGAATAATCAATCTAGTGAAACAACAGCCATCCTCATGGGGGAAAATCAGCATTGCACTTGAACTAGGTCAAGATTCAGACAAGCTAGAGGAGTAAGATGAGATTTATGAACTTCCCTCCGTTAACTGATCAATATATTGCCTGTCACATACCTACACAGTTGCAGACCATTCTATTTTTCATCTTTGAAATACTGCTACAGTGTCTATATGGACGATGACCCCAGCTGCTAACAATTCTCTGTGCTCTTAACGATTATACTGGGCTTTGTTCTAAGCACAGAATTCACTTTGCTTCTTCCTGACCATTGCATGCCCACATACAAATACATATATGATAGGTGGGATGTGCATCATACCCGTACGCTTGCAACATGTTCTTTGTGCACTGCAGTGCATGACATACAAGGGCAAAATGGGAAGAATTCCACAAATGGAGTTTCTGGTATCATAATTTTCTGCAAAGCATGACCTCTGTCAGGCACTGAATGCTTGTTCAATAGCCTCTACCTTCTGCCTTTAATCATATAGCAGTGGCATGTGTAATTCTGCTTTAGCTTGCATCTCTTTGGCAGATTACAGCCATCAACAGGAAAAACTGACCCTCAACTGCATGTGTCTGTTCTTTGCCCCAATCCTGCCTCTGCTGGCAGAAGCTCCTTGTGCTCTGCTGCAGTGTGTGAACCCAGTCTGTGGAATATAAACAATACCCATTTTGGTGATCTAGAGTACAGCCAGCATTTCGTTGCAGCATGCTGACATCACTTTGGGAGCATGTAGCTGCAGCAAGCATAGGGGAGGGAGCTGAGCTGCTTTAGGAAAAGAATATCCCCACTTTGGGATCAGGGATGTTAAAGGTGTAGGAGGTACTGGCTATCAATAAAGTGTGGTTTTCTTCTATGTGCAGTTCAAAGATTTGAGCTTGAAACCCACTTCTGGCTTGAGTACTGAGGAAGTAGGAACTTTATTTCTCTGTGGATTTTTCCAGCTACCATCACTAAAAGGAAGATTTCGGAAACAGCTCTCCTACAGCAACAAAGGGATGAAGAAGATAACAGCCACTGAATTCTAAATGTTTTCCCCACACTCCTGAGTCCCTCAGAAATCACATTAGCTGAGCTTCAGGAGAACCCAAGCACAATTCAGACGTGTTCTCTGGCATTCATCTAACATGTCTCTGGATCACAGCTCCTTCTGATACAGTCTTCTTTGCTTGCTCTCATACACAAAAGTAGAACAAAGCCTAAACTTTCACTCAGCCTCATTACAGGACTGCAACTGCTCTAACACAATTCTTTTGGGCTGCTGCTTGACACCAATCATGTTGAAATTTTATTTAGGAGCTGCCTAACTAAACGACATACTTAAGAGCAGACATTCTAGTCTCATAGCAGAGGAGACAGATTTTGAAGAAGAAAACAGGCTGTTCAAACATTTTCATCTTCTTTCTTCCCTTGAAAGAACATTTTTGGTGATGCAGATAATGCCCACTGAATCTTTTCCAGTAATTTGCTTCAAATGTAAGCACCACACTGATGGCTTCTCCCACCCTTCCATGTTCTGAGTTCAGAAATACAAACATCCTGCCCTGATGTAAGTAAGACTAACCATTCCATCTCCAGGGGAATTCTTCTGTCCATTACCATTTGTGGGGAGAAGACCACAAATAAGTATTTTTTTCTGCTTCTCCAATTTTTTTTTTAAATTAAATTTTAATTTATTTTTATTTTTATTTTATTTTCATTTCTTTGTCTAGAGGCATGCATGTACTGAATGTGTAGCCAAGACTAATTTCTCTCAAATATCTGTTGTTTCAGCTGAACAGGAGCTAATGAAAGACACACAAACACCATCTATAATAGATAAATTTAAAGAGACAAGAAAAGAAAAACAATCTTGCATTCTTCTTATTTGCCAACATTCATCAACAAAGTGCATCAGTACTCCAGTGATGCAAATAAACGTTGACAAAAACCAGAACAAAAATCAGCAACCATCTCTCCCAGTGGGTTGTGGGCAGAGGGAGAGGCTGGTCTCTCTCAATGCTGTTTTCCCCAAGAGCTTTATGAAATTGAGCATATCTTCTGACAGCCAAAATCTTTTTCTTTTCTTTTCCTCCTAAGTTCTTCCTTGGTTTTAAAATCATTCTTTCACGTCCATGAGGGAAAGTTAATTAAGAAAAGTAAAACAAACCCAACATTTTGAAGAAGAAAATTCAAGAGTCAGTGAAGCAGTTGAGATATTCTTGACTCAGCTTGTGAAAGAGAGAGAGGCTGAGGAACATTATGGATAAGAATTTCTGTCTGCACAGTTCAAATATCAAACAAGATGACTGCTTACAGTTAAAATGCATGTTTTAGCTTATGCTTCAGTTAGCATGTGTTTAAATTGTACAACAGAGAAAGTAAATCATAACATGCATGCATATTGAATGCATGTTACTTGGCTGAGTTCATCCTCACTAGGTGTTAATAATGTCATGTGTTACCAAAAGGATTTTAATACTTACCAGATAATAACTGAGAAAATGTATTTTCTTTCTTGTATGTTTGATAAAGCCCCAAATGTTTGCTTGAAACAGAGTGTAGTAGCCAAGGTTAATCAGAGCTTGACCAACCACACCTCAGTCTGACTTTCTTCCTACTACAGAATTACATTAAACATTTCTCTTACAAGTTGTATGGGAAATTTTAAAATATTGTCAGTTTGATGAGCTTTGGATCAGACCCCACATTTCTGAGACAGCTGCAGACCACAAAGAGTGCACCAGCCTGCGGCTCAGCTCTGTTTCATGGTGGCCTTGAGGTCAAACACCAGCTCTCTGCCAGGCTCTGAGCAAGACCAAGGGCTCCTCTTCTCCCTGCCCTGGGAAGTGTCTCAGAGATGCAGCTCCTATATGTGTACCATGTTCATCAGGCTATCACTGGTGCTGACTGTGCACTGCACTGATAAGAAGGACAGTCAAGACTCTGGGTAAAGCATCTCCTGGCTCAGCACAGCTCTCTGAAAACACTGAAATGCCACAGACAGGAACTCTTCTTTGTTCTCAAAGGTGAAAGAGGACTGCTTTATATAAGGCAGTTACCATTAATACAGGCTTTCATGGAAGAACAAAAGCAAATGATGCGATTTTTCCTGCTTAGAATCTCAATTAGGAACTTGGTTCAGCAACAGCACACAACGTCAAAAGCAAATGGGAAATAGAAGAAAGGAGTAGATACAGAAAAAGGAATTTCCCGAAAAAGTCAGTCTTAAGTCCCTATAATTTAAACAGAAAACCAGAAAGGAAGGAAGTTCACACTAAAGAAAGCTGCAGCATGACAATTTGCATCAACTCTTGTGGATTATTAAGAAGGACCTGACAGATTCATACTAGCACAGTTAAAAACTAATCAAGAACACTTGGAAACATGCATTTCACTTAGCACTGAGAAAAAAGAATCTTGGGAATTTCTGAGCTTCAGTTTGCAAAACACATCACTGATGTGTGAAACTTCAAATGCAAGAGGACACAGTTATTAAAACTTGGAAACTCAGCCTCTGCACCTTAACTTCTCCATTAGGTGAAAAAACTCAGTTGATTACAGTAAATCTGAACGAATTATATACTTTAAGAACTTAAGAGCATGGTTAGAAGACAGTGGGAGCATCTGACTAACTGGAGAAACAAAACATACATAAAGAAGTAGAGGATTTGTAGAACACAACAGTTTTCCAAAAAAAAAAAAAAAAAAAAAAAAAAGTCCTACTGGAAACAGAATGCATTTAGGTAGTATTTTCTCTCTTCTATGAAAGGTATTAATGTGTACTATAAGAACAGATTGGTAAAATTAGCTCACCAAGTACACATGGAGCTGAACAGATGGCAGCACCACTGAGGTAACAACAGGAATCACTAGTCCTTTGCCCATCCAGACAATCTTTATCACTTCTGTAACATGATGAAATGACTCACCTATCAAATACAATGCTCCATGGTTGAGGCAGAAACTTACTTTTTTTTTCCCTTGGAATGGAAGATTATGGGCAGGTTAGACATCAGCATTACTAGCGGTTCTGTAAGACTTTTGAAGTGGTTCTACACTACAACCTGATCTTTAAATTGGAGAAATATGGACTATTCAGTGGATAAAGAATCAGTCTGATGCTCAAAATCAGACTGTTATTGTCAGTGGCTTTATGCCCAACTGCAGGTTGATCACGAGTGGTGTACACCAAGGGTTCAGCTTGGGAACGGTGTTCCATGTCTTTGTCAATGACATAGATAGTGGGATTGAGCAAGTTTACTCCAAGCTGAATGAGGCAGTTGATACAACAGAAGAAAGATGTCATCCAGAGAATCTGGACAAGCACGAGAAGTGGGCTCATATGAACCAAATGAGTTCCAACCAGACCAAGGACAAGGTGTTGCATCTGGATTGAGGAAATCCCAGACAGGCGTACAGAGCGCGAGAACTCAATGAGAGCAACTGTATACAGAGAAGGACTTGGAGGTTCTGGTGGATGGAAAGCTGGATATGAGCCAGCAGTGTGCACTTGTAGCTCAGAAGGCCAACAATATTCTGGGCTGCATCAAAGGAGAGGTGGCCAGTAGGGTGAGGGAGGTGACTGTCCCCTGTATACTACTCTCATGATGATCCACCTGTAGCACTGCACACTGTTCGTTACGTTAATGAGGGAGATGCACCATCAGTGGTTTGGTCGTTCTGTTACACACAGGCCCCCTTCTAACACTATTCTTGTCCTGCTCCAGAAGAGCCTCACTGGAGCAGAATTTTCACAGAATCATAGAATCACAGAATGGCTTAGGTTGGAAGGGACCTTAAAGACCATCTAGTTCTAACCTCACTATTGCAGACAGGGTTGCTACCCATGAGATTAGGCAGCCCAGAGCTCCATTCAGCCGGGCAACCTGTTCCAGAACCTCATCACCCTCTGACTAAAGAAATTCCTTCTAACATCTAATCTTTATTTTAGTTTTAAATTGTTCCCCCCAATCCTTATTGCTATCATAAAGAGTTTGTCTCCACCTTGTTTATACATTCCCTTTAAATACTGAAAGGCTGCAATGAAATCTTGTAACCTTCTCTTGTCCAGGTTAAACAAGCCCAGCTCCCTCTGCCTTTCTTCACAGCAGATATGCTTCAGCTCTCTGATAATCTTCATGGCCTTCCTCCAGACCCACTGCAACAGCTCCAAATCTTCCTGATGCTGGGGCTCCCAGCCTTGGTCAGAGTACTGCAGACAGTGCCTCACAAGGGCAGAGCAGAGATGGACAATCACCTCCCTCACCACTCCATTGATGCAGCCCAGGATACAGTTCGCCTTCTGGGCTGCAAGCTCACAGTGCTGCCTCGTGCCCAGCTTTTTTCATCAGTCAGGACTCCAAAGTCCTTCTCTGTAGGGCTGCTTTCAATGAGTTCTTCCAGTCTGTTCTTGTGTCCAGAACTGCTTCGACCCCAGTGCAGCACCTCGCACTCGGAAGTGAATTTTCCAGTGAAGCTTTTAAAGTGTGTGAAAATGCAAGATAGATGTATGGCATGGACCTGCTGGCCAGCTGTGAGACCAAGGCACCATGCACATCAAGAGAAGTTGCAGCACTGAGTAAAGGTGGGAGATGTCATGTTGCAGATGCATTTTGCTGAAGGGCCAAATTAACAGTTCAGTGCTTGTTGTTATCTTCCAAAGGAAAATACATGAAAACTCTAAAATTCAAGGAAAATGATTAAAAGAAAATCAATTTTTGTTCTGAAGAACATGAAAATCATTTCCTAACCAATGGCAAAGCGTGGACTTCATATAATTCCTCCAGAGCAAATTATTCTTCCCCACCCTCAGCTGAACACTAATAGGCTATCAATTCTGTACAATAAAGACCCACACTATAAAGCGAAAACTGCAGGAACAAAGAAAATCTGAATTTAACTGGAGAATGTCTTAGCTGAACACACAGGCTCTATCTGTGTATTTGTAAGAGGAGGCAGCAATAAATCACATTTAGAATCTAACCCCAATCACAGTGAAATAATGAATTTTTCTAATGGATTACAGGCAGGAGATGGAAAACCAAAAGCCAGAGGAAAAGGCAGCACATGGCTCTGCACCAGGACTCCAGAAGTTGCTGAGTTACATGCTCCAGTGGAGGAAGTGATGTGTTTATTTTACTTCACTGTTGTTTTCACAACCTATTTTCCCACACTTCTGAACGACACCATTATAGGGTCTGAAGCAGCAGCATAAGCTTTAAATATAACTTAACCTTCAAGGCCTTAAATGGGGACAATAACTTCAGCTGCCTCCACTACTTCAAGGAAAAGTGAAAGGTAATGAAAAATGAGTGTGGTTTTACATTTCAGATACTGTAGGGTGACATGGCTCATACTAGAATTTTGCTGCAGTAGTGGACAGGATAGAAACAGGGCTAAATTTCTTTAAGTACTGATGAAAAAAATATGATAAACCACCCTCTTTGTTTTGATGGTTCTGAGCTTGCTTACAGCCAAAAGTCAGTGAAACACAAGATAATCCAATCTTTGTATTTGGCTCCTGATGGAAAGAAAGATTCTCTTTTGAATTCACGTTATTACCACAGTTTTTAATAAAATAGCAACATGACTGAAAAAGCATCTCCAATTATTATGCCGCCTTCGGAAGAAAGAGGTATTCCAATTTTAGTATAAGAACAACTTTCGGTGACTATTCCTGCCTTTAAATACATTATCATGGCTCCTCCTGCCTCAAGGCACAAAGCTACGGAGGCTGTAGCACATGACTCTGAAAATAATCAGTAATATCTCTGAGTTCAGCTAAGAACAAAAACAAAGACTATTTTAGGAGAACTCACTTAAAAGTTTCAGTTTGTATGATGCATTTGTTGTGTCTCCAAAGGATATATGGTTCCCAAAAGTAAATGGGCATGAAAGACTGATTATTATCAAAATACAGCTGGAGCCAAGCTGGCAGTTAGTTTGCTTTGCCTCTGTGATTGCTACAGTAAGAAGCTAAGAGTATTCTTTGCATTCCTGCAAAATAGTCTCTAGGTTACTCATGCAATTTACAGCTTGAATTTAGAAGGAGACAGGTACTGTAGCTGTCCTATATCACAGCTGATGATACATAAAGAGCTTACTGCTATTGATAACATGCAAAAATGAGGAGGTGTACAGTCAACAAAGTACAGTTGGAATGAGTATTGTAGTGAGACAGCAAAGGAACAGAGAAGGAATACTCTCCCATATCCAAAGATACAGGCTTATGATGAAAAGCTCCACAAAGGAGGGATCTCCAGAAAGAGATCCTTCCTTAGTGGCAGACAGCCCCTAAATGGGGTCTAGGAGAGGTGGAGCCAGGTTCCACCCCTCCCGTTCACGCAGGTGAATTGCCTTCACCTGTGCTCCCATGGCTGACACAGTCCTTGCCTCAGGTGATCAATTGGTGGTTCAGGCTGTGACTCAACAGTTCTCATACAGGAGGGTTTCCTAAGCAGAAGCATCATCAGGCTTGCACATATCCTGTTTTAAATTTCCAGACCCACGTGAGTTTTGTTTGCTTGTTTTTTCCTTTTAAACTTCAGAACATGCACTATTTCTTTCCCTAGAGGGTATCAATACAATTTCATATGGACAAACCATACAGTAGCATTTTTAAACTTCATCAGCAATTTAGGATTCAGTTTCACTTACAGTCTACAGATGGTTTATTTTTAAAAATGGCAGTTTCCAGTATAATTGCATCTCAGAACAAATGTGATAAAAAGAAATTATGCAATCAGGTTGGGAGGAAGGCCCCTTTCAGAAGTTTTGGAGTGCCAGAAAAGTGCCATGGAAAATTAATAATTGGCTATTTAAAAGTGTTTGCAAGGGATAAAAACAGAAATCTGCATAAAAATACAGGAAAGCTGTCAGAGGATCAACTTCAAATCACTAGTGATGTTTATAGAGCATAGGCAGATGAAGGTGTATTAAAAAATCAGCTGTATCTTCTAGCCTCCAAAAAAAATTAATTCTGATGATGTCACAAAGATCTACAATAAACTCTTGGAGGCACAGAATGGTTTTGGTTGGAAGGAACATCAAAGTCATCATCTAGTTCCAAAATGAGTGTCAAAAAAACACTAATTATGTAAGTCTACATCTATTTCTTGCCTGTCAAACAGTAAAATGTTTGTTAGAACTTCAGCCAAGACAAGGTGAGTACCAGCTCTACAAGATGCCTAGGAACACATCTGAAAGTATCATCAATAAGCCTATCCAAATGTTTCCATAGACGTTTTTCATTCTTCCACTTCAAAACATGCTTAGATCTTTCTGTGAACTAAAAGTTCTCATCTTGTGAAGTGTTTGTATATTTGAAGCCTGCAGGTCTATATTTGAAGACTTGGACAACAAACCCAAGCCATCCTTCTGACAGTTTTTTGGAGCAAACCAAGCCAGAATGAATTTATGCAGCCTTGCTGATGACTTGATGTAGGCGGAAATACTAAATTTTTCTGTTTGATATATTTGCATTTACTCAAAAACCAATCCCTATCTACACATATTGTTTAGATCTTCCTCTCTTAATTCCCTGCTCTTCTCATCTGTCATCAGATCTGTTCATGCCTCACTTGAGAGCTGATACACAAGAATACCACTTGAGAAAAGCCATTTAGGAAAGATCCATTTTGCTTTCTCCATATTGACCAGAGCTTTGCCTGTGCAATTTTAATCAAGTATGGCTACTAAGCACAAACCCAGAATGTGGAATCTTTTTCCCTTGTAAAATGAAGCAGCAACACAACAGCAGTAAAACTGTAAAACTGTAAATGTAAAAATGTAAATGTAAAATTGTAAAATGAGACAAGAAGGAATATTAGAAACAAATAGAAACTAACCTGTATGATTAGCCACAACTGAGTGTTGTATTGCCTTCAAGCCTTACTTTCTTGAAGAGCTACGCACAATGGGTGAGACATGGCCCATTTTTAACCTGCTCCACTCTGATGCTGACACCCTAATGCCACAGCGATTCCTCACATACAGTTCACAGCCAGAATCAGAGCAGACATCCTGACCTGTCACCAAAGTGAAAACCACGTATCTATTATGATGCCTTCAAGACACATTTGGCTGAAAGAGCCAAATGTCCACCAGCCAGAAAGAATGAGTACCAAAGACAAAAACTGGACTCATGTCTATTTCTACCTATCTGATGTGTTTTTAAAACAATCATGTCACAGCAGCAGACAAGCTCTGATTATGTATGAGCATCTGCACGTACACATCTAAAGCATTTGCCAGCAAAAGTGCATTTCTCTCAATCCTGTAGCTTAAAAGTGGATTTGACCATCACAATGAAAGGGTGATAACACTGTCTGACCTCTGCCTGACTCACTGCCCTCCTCCTGGATGCTGACTATCACTAACTGCTGAGAATGACTAAAAATAACCAGCCTGTCTCATATACTATAATAAGGGCAAACGGAGAAAAAGAAGGGGCATATTTGAGCTTCTTGCTGTTCACCGTCCTGTCATCTTTCTCACATTGTTCCCCTCGAGAACCGAGTTTCTTGCAGAAAGCACAATTAGCACGCATAGTGAAAGCCAAGAACTTATTAACAATTTATACCAGTACCAAACAGGTAATGAGTTTGGGGGCTTAAGGCAGAAGAGGGATCTGAGCACAAGAACCTACTCCACAGAGGGCCATGCTGAAAGGTGGTGTCACGTTGCTGCATAGGACAGAGTGCCATTTTCTGTAATGTAAGCTGAGTGAATACAAAATAGAAGATGCCACCATACAGAACACGAACAATATAAACCACCACCCCTCTCCCCGCTATTTTTCAGGGTTTCATAGACTTTGCTTCTGTGTGTTTTGTTTGTTTGTTTGGGGGTTTTGTTGCTCTTTTTTTTGGAGGGGTTGTTTTGTTTAGTATTGTTTTTGCCAAGGAAGTTATTACTAGTCATCAATTATCCAGATATCTGTATTAGGTACATCATGCTCAACCTCACTCTACATCCAACAGATCATCCAGCCCCAGGGCAAGGTCAATATTAATATTAATGACATCTTAAGACATTTCCCTAGGAAAAAGTAAATAGCATTTTCCAAAATTACCTAGCAAGTCTCAGGAGAAAGCCTTAAAAATAAATCAGTATTGATTAAAGGACAAGAAAAAAATCACTGAAAATAAATATGAGTTTTGAACAATTAAGAGCAGATGTGGTAGCAAGTGTGCCGCAGCTGGTAATTACTGATCATGTGTGATCAGCATGATGAGTTTCTCTCCAGGTCTAAGTACTAACATCAGCTCCAAAAGAGACTGAAAACTATTTTTTGGATTTGCTTGGTGTATCTCATCTCTGAATCAACCACCCCAGTTCTGTACTGCTTAATCATGTCAAAAGCTAGGGAGAAAGCAGGCTAGGAGAAAAGTGATACATCTGTATGCAGTGAAGGGGAGAAAGTCAACAGCAGGAGGTTAAGCCAGGCAGAGCTACGGTGCACATGGGGCTCCCAGGAGAAAAGAAATGTGACTGCACTGTTTGTGCACCGATAGCTGGGAATACATCATATTTACTGTGAGTATGACCCCAAGGAGTCCTTAAGGCATAAAACATTCAGCAATTGCCAGGCACTTAAGTTTTAACGCTGAAGGGCTGCTAAGAACAGTGTCAGTCTCTCAAAGAAGCTTTAACTTTTTTTCTCCTTTATGTAAGATTGGAAACTGCTCAGGATATTATCCCTAAAGGGAATTAATTGGAGAAGGGACAACAAACTTATTTTCTTTCTTCGTTTAATATTCTTTATCACTTACTCAGACTTACGCTCATCTTACTCATGCACCCAAGGGGGGAAGACTTTCAGCAAAAATTTCTCCTTCTCCCGCTGAGTTTATCTCAAAAAGAGCTTAAGCCACTGGCCTTGAGCTTCAGGAAGTTTGGCAACCGGAGTATTCCTTCTTTCTCCCTTAATCCCAGGCAAATGAATGAAGTCACAAGGTACAGATCAGCACTGCTCCTGGGCTATTGCTCCTGAAGAGTCCAGATCACATTGCAAGGATTTTTAAAAACTGGCAACACAGCTAATCCAAACGCTGCCAAAATCTCTTACTCCTCACCACTTGAACAGACAAAAGCCCAAGTTATTCATAACCAGAAAATTAATACTGGAAAGACTGATGCAGCATTAGCAGTTCTTACGAGAAACAAAAACAAGTCAGCAAAGTTACGTATTAAAAGTGAAACAAAACAAGAGGAGGCACAGAACTAACGCTTCCTTCGTTCAGAGCGCTGCTACTCTGAGATCCTGCCTTCGGCAGCGGCCGCTCACACGAGCCTAAAACACAAGAAATAGGGACACTATATGATGATGCTTTTCCTGGCATCCCCTCCAGCATCACGGGGTTGAAGAAATTTCCCAGCTGGGCACTGGGGCTGGACATCCAGGTGTACAAAGCACTGACAGTCCCATTCTCCGTAAAGACTGTCTGACTACTTTTTAAACACATTCACCTATGGCCTCCACTACTTTTTTCTGTGTGTTCTCACAGAATACCTTGTCCATGGGGGTACACAGAAGGCTTTCAGATGCTACCTCAGCACAAATAAGAGGTCATTATTTCACCAGACCTTATGTAAGAACAGTTCATTGCCAGGTCCCGACTTGATTAATCAGTGCCTAGAGATTACGGAGCACAGATGAAGGTACACACTCTTTCATTTTCTATTTGAAGCCTTGTAAAAGACCCTTTCTGAAGGAAACTGGGAATTAGAGTGTTTATAACAAGGCACTCTGTATTTATGCAACAGTCCCTTGGTAATGCTCTATTATCCCGCCTGGCCTTTTTTTGACCTCTCTACTGTCCATTGTTTGACTCTTTTATTCATAGAAGAGCTAAATGCCCAAACACTGCCAAAGAAAATAGTGTCATGCATGTGTCAGATCACAAGTTTGCATCCTAGGTCATTGTTCAGGGCTCATTAACAGGAAACACCAGCAACCAAATCTGATTTGGGTAGACTGCAGCTATATCTGGATGTGAAACCAGCAGAACAATGAGCTGAAGATCATCTTGATTAAAGAGCAACACAGCAAAATGTGTTTAGCCTACACTGGTAAACTTCCTATTTTGTTGTACTTCTTGCTCATGAGTAGTACATGCCTGCAAACATGGCAAATTTATGAGCAATTATAGGACTATAAGCCACATTTCAGGAAATATGAAGGCAAATCTTACAAGGCCACCTTGGGTTTCACTTGCTGGAGCGAGTGGCTCCTTGGCCAGTGTGTGAAACAGGAACCACAAGGAAGTGTTTAGTGATAACTAGGAAGCAGATGAAGTAGAATGGTAGATTCATAATTAAACATTTATCAATTGATAAGGGTACACTGGAGCAGTCAACACAAGCTACTCAGACCTGGACAAGTCTTGCTGCCTACGTTTTGAGTTCTTTTGAGCTCAGTTTATCAGGGTATTTCTCTCACAGCACCAGAAGAGGTTTTGTAGGATTACAAATCACAGCTTGATTTATTTTCTGTCTCCAAGCTAAAGAAGGGCATTTTGTGTCTTTTCAGAAAGAAGTTCAGTAAAGTTCAGAGAACAGGGACAGTGATTGAAGAGTAATGAGTATCAGTATACAAGTCCACAAAACAATGCCCTCACAAAACTGCTTCACAAACTAGGTCAGAATTATTTAAAAAAAGCTTTGTTTGCAAACACCACTGAAGATGAAATCCACAGCTCTGCCCCATCCAGGCTGCTTCAAACATACACTGCTGATTTTCTGCAGACTGTATCAGGAGGACAGTAATTCAGAGCAGGGACAGGCTCACTCTTCACCACACTCAGCCAAAAGCCCCACGATGCCCTGCAGCTCTCCTGTCTGGATAGAGCGCAGACGAACAAGTGCCTTCACAGGAAAAGCACTAACACCTGGCTGCCTGCATAGCATGGTTTTGTTGAGATTCAGGTGAAACTCCCATGCACAGTGGAATGTGATTTTTAGCAGTTCAGCAACCAGGAATAAGGTTGCATGTGTTACAGAACATTACACTGTTATATAGTAATTAGGATTAAGGTCTATAAAACCATAGAACCATTAAGATTGGAAGAGACCTCTAAGGTCATCTAGTCCAGCCATCTGCTCACCCCCACCATGCCCACTGATGATGTCCCTCAGTGCCACATCCACGCAGTTCTTGAACACCTCCAAGGACAGTCACCACCCTGGGCAGCCTGTGCCAGTGCATCAGGGCTCTTTCTGAGAAGGAATTGTTCCTAATATCCAACCTGAACCTCCCCGGTGCAGTGTAAAGTTCTTATCTCTCATCCTATCTGAACAGAATTTGTGAAAGCTGAAGGAAACAACACATTTTGTTTTGTTTAGTCTCAAGAAGTTGAAAAGTTTGCTAAAACATTAGCATTTCCATCATTGGAGGGAGAAGAATTTATGAGGGTGGCTAGGCACCAGCAAGCTGGAAAATCTCCCTTCAGCAGATTTTTCCAAAAAAAACAAAAGAGAAAGCAAAGCACCTACCAGTTGGCAAAATAATAAATTTATATTCTAAGCCTAATTCAGAGCCAGTTCAATTGAAAAAAACTTCCTAAATCAAAGGAATGTAAATATAGATATAGTGACTATGCTAATACTATCCTAAATTATGACAAGATAAACAGTTCTGTTATCTCTCTGTCACTCCTGGCTGCTCTAACCTCTATAGCAATCTTCATAGCCTGCTCTCATATCACATTTCTGCAGCTTCTTTGCAAAAAGCAGTGTTTGCATGGAGGTGCATTAATATGAAGACGCCATTAATGATAGCTGCATTGAATACTTCACAACTGTTTCTTTTTTCTTCTCTAGAAATGAAACCACTGCTGCGAATAACTGCGTAGTGTTAGTAGTCGATAAATACATTCATAATGCAGGCTTTAGTCAATCAGTGAAAATGCCAAAAGAAACTCCTATGCTTCAGCAGGATAGCTCTGTGGAGGCAGCTGCTGGGAAGTACTGGGTCACACCAGGAGGAAGCCAGGTGAGCTCATGAAGGATGCTGCATGCATTGCGACTGTCAACACTGCAGTGTCTTATATCTCTGCACAGTTCATGGCAGTGATTCCTCCCCCGGACTTGCTTGCCTTTTCCAGCTTTATTCAACAGAGAGCTGAAGAAAGTTACCTCATTTGCTACCTGCAGCTGCCTCCCTCCAACTTCACAAAGGAGAGACTGGGGTTCTGGTCTCTGCTTCAATTAATATTCAAGTATTTCTTATTAAACATTAATTGAAATAGAGGCTAGAACTAGTTCCCTATTCCCAGCTGAGTGGGTGTAGCCCTTAGGCTACAGTCATTCATTACGACCTGGCTCACTCTGACCCACAAAGTACTATCCCCTCAACAAAGCGGAACAGCTTCACCTAAAGGAATCTCACCCCAAAAATAGCCTGTCACTGACTGCTGAAGCAGTGGATCCATATTCCCTCAGTCAGAGAAGACATCTGAGTCCCAAACCTTGCAACAGTCAAAAAATCATCATTGAGCTGGAAGGGACATTTACAGGACGTCTCATCCAACCCCCTGCAGTGAACAGGGACACTCACAGGTAGATCAGGTTGCTCAGCGCCCCATCCAGCCTGAACTTGAGTACCTCCAGGGATGGGGCATCCACCACCTCTCTGGGAACCTGCTTCAGCTTCTTGTAAACAGATTTTTTCTTATAACCAATCTAAATCTCCCCTTGTCCTGTTGTGAAACCAAAGCATAGGACATTACTGGCACTCTCTCTCCTTCAACTAGGTCAGCACTAAAGTACCCAGAGATGAGGTCAGATGGGGAAACATCTTGGGAGATCCTACAGCAAATTCTCAATATCCAGCAAAAGAGTAGTAGTAGCAGACTTGAGTTCAAGCCAGAGGTGTTCCTGGACTTGACTCAAACATACCACTAGATGGACAGAAAATTCTACAGGTAGAAACAGAGGCATCTACTTACAGAAGGAGCCTCCAGGAAGAGTCCACTAAGAATCTGTTCTGGATGTAACTACATCCTGTATTAAGCAGGAAGCACTACGTGCACAACTCCTGTTATAGTCTAGCCCTTCAGCAACAAAAGAACACAAAATTGGTGAGGGTATTTACTAGACATGTGCTGACATAAAAAGTTTTTAGGCTTTATTTTGAATTGTCAAGAAAGAGAGAAAAACTTAAATTCTTCTGATTCTTCAAACTGAAGAAGTATCATTTTTAAAACAGAAATAGCCAGCTATCAATTTTTTGAAGTTGCATTTAATATAAAATATCACTTTTTCCATTTCTCATGTACATATTCTTCAGAATGCAGGTATAGCCACGAGCGTGAAACTGCATTTCTGAAATGGCTATAGCTAGCAGGGAGACTTCTTGTAATAATTCACCCAGAACAAGTGCTGACACTTCACATCATATACATATTCCCCTCAGAGTCCAAGCCATTACTCTCATGCCCTTACTGATTAGTAGGAAGTACAAGATCTTTGTACCACTGAAGAGAATAAAAATTTTGCTGTTGATTTCAAGGGCAGGGGGGCTACACAACTTAATCTTAGATTTTTTTTTTCACTTGGTTTCAGCATATAATCCCTTACCAATTTTTTTTTTTCCTCCCTATCTACTTTCCACTGCTCTTATCCCTGGTTTTGCTCTCCAGAAGCCCAGATGTATGTAGCTGCCATGGCTCATTAACACTGCCATAACAAACACCCCTGTTCATCCATTATCTCCTGGACTGCAGGTACCCAGGTGCTGATTTCTTTCTGCAAGCCCAGCAGCTGCTACAGTGACATTTAGCAGCACAGACTATTGAGGTTTAACTCTCCACTTCCCCACCTATGTATATTTCTTCTCTTTTTCACTAGTCTTGTTTCATTCATGAATGCAAGAGTGCTGGGAAGAGCTGAGCAGCACCTCTTCAAGCCGGACTCCTCAAGCACAAAAACATTAACCTATTCACCTCACACATATCCTAATCCTAGTCCATAAAACCTACAAAACTAACTCTGTATTAGCATCTTTCATCTTCATTTTTTACAGCTTCCCCTGCTTCCCTTCATCACCTCATGCATTTTCTCCTCCAATTTCCACCAGTTTAGAGGCTGACATGCAGCTCCAAGGCACTCAGCCTCCTTACAAAGGAGGATCATGATTTCACTGCAAGAACTCTCTGCTCCAGACTCTGAGCTTCATCATTTGTGCTTGTGTGGCCACCTCTGACAGTAAGTTATCAGCTTCTCAGCAAAGTGATTTCATCGTTGCTATTCACCTATAGAGTCTGCTTATGGTTACCATAACGAAAGACTTCACAGTGGCAGAAACGGAAGAAACAGTCCGTCATCTCCTGACTGTAAGTAAACACAGTGTTTTTAAACAAGCAAAAGCAACCACTAGAAAATGATTAAAGATCATTATTAAATATTTTCAAAATATGTTTCTGCAAGTTTTTTCATTTGGCCTTTTGAGCAAAGACAGGCACTGCATATGCAGCTGGAAAAGGTTAAATGGGCGAACAACCCTACTGATCTCTTCACACAAAAAGGCCATCCACCTGCAGCACAAAAAATAGATGAAATATGGTCTCAGACTGGCATTAGTTTTGAAATCAGGACATTTGCTGGTTCAGCTTATGACAGTTTTAAAAATCTCCAAATAGCATTCTGCTTATCATATCTAAAGTGGGGGAAAAGAATGAAAAAATAATCTACCTAGTTCCCAAGGCACATATTTTATTTGCCTAGGAGATAATATTTCTATCCAAAACTCTTGGGACGGAGTTTTATTACATCATAAATGATGCTGCCAGTGTTTTGCACTTCTGATCATTTCAACATGGATCTAAAAAGCCATCTGGGTACATAGATCCCTCGTTCATCCTCCACCTTCAGTGTGAAACAGATACTTCAGTTTTTCCAAAACATGTCTTTTTTCTAATGATGAGCACTGAAATCAGTTTGTTTGCTTTCTGAGAATGAGATGCAGAATCTCCAGAGACCTGAGGCTATTATAACAAGAGGGATCCAGGTCAAGCTGCCCTGCAGATAACAGCTGTGACTATGCAGCACATACTTGCAAACATGCATGAATTTTTAAATTCTGGGGCTATGGAATTCCCAAGATTCCTAAAAGCTATCAGCATTCATGTGAGTGCATTGTAATGGCTCAGAAAATGCTCCCAGGCTTTTATATAACTATGAATTTCTGAGCAAATTCAGAAAGCCGAACATCTTCAAAAGAGAACTCCCAGGACAGACTAGAGATGGGAGAGGGCTGGGGGCATGGAAAGGAAGACTGGATACAGTCAAGTAACTTAAATCCAGAATCTATCTTTCCATCACTCCGTAGAGTTGCTCACATAAAGACCATTTTTTTTCTTTCCTATTTTGCTCTAACTAGATTGTCAAATGAACTTGCTAAAGAGACAAATTACTTTCTTATTGTAGCTATCATCCTGTGGCATCCTCTAATAATTGTGTTTACACCAAAATGCTCCAGACATTTAAATCAAGGTTTTTTGGTTGCTTTTTTTTTCCCCATCTTAATGCTGTCAAAACTTGAAGTAAGCTGTGCACTGCCTGTTAGCAGTACTCAGAACTACGTGGACATATTTCAGAAGGGCACCTTCCTGTGGCCGCTTGGATGCTACTGACTTAGGATTTATATGATTGGACTGAGCTTGCTACAAGGATAATATCTCTGAACACAAGGTGAAATACAAATGTAATTCAGTGTGATGAGATGCCTAACAGCCCATGGTAGTATCAATCACCTTCTATATATTACTATATTGAAATAATTAATCATCAACAGTGTCTGGTGTAAGCTCAGTAATGAAGACACTAATCCCATTTATGTTTAAATACTTTGATTATAGTCCCACAAAATACAAAGTTCAGCACAGTAAAGGACTTTATACTTGTAGTCCAATATCACAAATAAATGAATAGTTTATCAGACTGTTTTAAATTCAAGCAAATTATTGCCCTACACTTTAATTAACTACCCAGGCTTGTTTCTATTTTTCACTGGAACAGGAAATAACTGCAGCTGGTCTCACACTAAGGGTTGCTGTTATCTCCAAAGAGATGAGGACAATCAATATTCTAGGGAGGAGAGGTATTGAAACTGCCTTCTGAATAACTAATAGATCAATAATCATGTCAGAAAATGGGAGTTTTGCATTTGAAGGAACCGGAGGAGACCCCTGAGGAAGGAAACAAGTACAAACACATATCCTCTGACTTGGTTGTTTGTGACTGAAGCCAGCTTAAAAGGATTCTGCTCTCCTCTGAGCTTTACCCAAGCATGGTAAGCATATAGCTGGCTACACATACAGATCTTGTAGGATATGATTTTAGGGTGAGTATAAACTTGATTTTCCTTCTTTTTTTTTTTGTTAACAACTGAGACAGCAATTATAATCACATATTTCACTTGAATATTGGAAATAAATACATGGTATTGATTACCATGTATTTATTTCTTACTGAAATCCAACTTGTACTATGTGCAACTTCAGTACAACAATTAAATAAGAATGCTTCATCCTTTTGTGTGCAATAATCTTTAAACCTACAGTAAAGGATCCAGTCCAAGAGGTTACTGTAAGTTAAGAGGATGCCACTCCACTCAACTATAGAAAACATGTAATCTTTGTTAAGTTCACATGTAGGAAGAGTCCTCCAAAATGGCCCAATAAAGGTCTTTTCTTGCAGCTGGACAGCAGGGAGCCCCCGTATCCAAGTATTCACAAGGAAACAGGGAAGATGTGGGGCTACTACCAAGTGCTGCCTTCCCCCAAGCACACTGCTGCTCAGCATAGAGAACTGAAACTGGAGAGGTATGCAACAGAACAATCTAGACTTAAATGAGTGGATGGATGGATGCGAAAGTAGATGAATAAAAGAAAAGTGTGCAGTGTTGCCTATTTTCTGACCGTGAGCATGCACGCATTTTGATTTTTAAGAAGACTGCTGAAAGCTTTATCTAATGCAAGCAAATCCAAACAATACCCACATAACAATACAGGTGGTGAGGGAAAAAAAAAAAAAAAAAAATTGTATGAATATCAGAAGGTGTTTTTTTTTTTTTAAGAAAAAGCTACATAAATTGCACTTTCATGTAGGCACTATAAAATACAAACCAAATGCTGAGCACTTAGAAAATTATAGCTGCCTGAAGTGGGTATTGTTGTTTAAAAATCATAATAAGAGCTCCTTTTTTTTCCCTTTCTGTGCCACAGCTCTCTCAAGCTGGCGGGCCAGCAGGAGGATCACATGCTGGTAGGAAGGTGAATATTTTCACATTATGTAGCATTTTCATGATTCAGTAACCATCAATGCAAGAAACTCCAAGAAAATCACTCCCTTGCTGCTTCCACACACCCATTTACCTCTTTCAAGTCTTGGACAATAGCAGTGAGTCTCTCATTCTCTGCCTGAACGTTGGTGACCACCGCCTTGCTCTGCTTCAGCTCGTTCTGCATCTCCAAAATCTTCCCCAGGTAATAAGCCTCTTTTGATGCAGATTCCTGGAGTAGAGTCTCTTCTCGTGTTTCCCCATCTTCAGCTACTTTGCGGTGAATTGAGAAAGACTGTCCAAATGCCTACAAAAGGAAAACAGAGCACACTATTAAACTACTGCAGCTCTAAAAAAGTTGTCAACAGTAATGAACACCTGCACAGCCAGAGGGAACGAAATAGATTGGTGAGTCCCAAACTCTGACCTAATAAATACTGCCCTCACAGTTTCCTAGCAGCTGAGGGCTACCATCTCATTTAGCTGAATGAAGCATCTTGAAGCAGTTCTCATTTGCAGTATGGATTTATGGCCCCTATCCAGGCAGCCTCCACTGAGATCAAGATGGTGTACAGCTAACTAGCTGTTAATTACTGCCCATTTTAACTGTTCTAAATGAGGCCAACTGGTATTCGTCAATTCCTTTCTTCTCTCACTCTGCAAAATAAATCATGTTTTGTTTTAAAGAATCCAAACAACTTCAAGTCTTTCCAAATTTCTCAATCATTTTCCATCTTCTGTGTTCTTTTCTGAGAGTAGCTGACCTCATAATATGAATAAAAAGGCTTCCTATAACTTCATTAACCATATGGTCTAACTGGCAATTTCAGAAAATAAAACAAGGCATCTTATATCCCGGATCTAGCCCAACACAGGAAAAAGGTCTCTCATCTATCTTAACTCAAAGAAAGTGTATTTGCATTGAAAGACTTTTTTTTTTTCCAATGCAGGAGGTATTATGTCTCATAAGTCACTCTATTATCTTTTCATTCAGAGGAAAATTCTCCCTGAAAATCTAACTTCTGCCCAGATCCAGTCAATCATAATGTTTAGTACATGTTTGCACCTGCTGTACCCAGGGCCTCCTTTGCCTTCCCATCATTAAGATCTGCTTGCCAATGGAAATCATTGTTTTCTTGTTATTTATAGCCTTCAGAACTAAGTTTTACTGGCACTGCAGCAGCCCCTTAGAAACTTCAAAGCAAAACTGTTCAAAAAAACTTTCCTGCTATTTAGTCTACTTGGAGATTCCTGTGAACTCAGCATTAAAGGATTC
This sequence comes from Centrocercus urophasianus, assembly GCF_019232065.1. Classification (NCBI taxonomy): domain Eukaryota; kingdom Metazoa; phylum Chordata; class Aves; order Galliformes; family Phasianidae; genus Centrocercus; species Centrocercus urophasianus. The sequence continues at coordinate 9,309,868 of NW_024885344.1, forward strand.
TAAAAATATTCAATAATGTATTAACCCAGCTGTCTTCTCCAAAGACTGCAAGTGACTGAAATAGCAAGCATCAGCAATTTGCTGAATAGGATTTTCCCAATAACAAGAAATTGAATTTAATGAGACTGTTAAACACGGATTCAGTCACCCTGTCTGTAAACATAGGATGGCTTTCAGGAACACTGCTAATAAATTTTATCTTACAAAACATGATTATATTCAATGGCTCACTGTTCTTAATTTGAGACCTAAGCAAAAAGTTGCAGTATAATAGATACCCTATGGGACAAATGCAAAGGACATGCATCCAAGGGAAAAACCAAAGCACAGAACAGCAAGTAAGATTGCCAGGGCTGGAGAAGCTCGCAAAGAAATGGGAGTTGGAGGTTAAAAAAAAAAATGGATGAAAACCAGCAGACATCACTGATGACCGTTCAGGCACATACTACATTTTCCTCAAATTTAGTGAGGGAGTTCATTAGCATCCGTAATGTCTAAGAATGGTAAAGAATACGGATATTGGGGAAGGTGGCTGGATGTCTAGTTCTCAGAAATTCTACTTGTCTTTATTTTGGGCCATGTTCCATTTTGATTTGAAAAAATAAATAAAATCTTCTGCTCCATTTACTAAACAGCTCGGGGCACCAACAGAACTTAGGACAAGATTAGAACTTAGCAAAAGATTTAGTTAGACAACTATTTAACCACATTCTATACATGAAAATCAAAACATTTCTTTGGCATATGGTGTAGTAGTACTATGGACGCTTTCTTATTAGCATATAGAGCCTCAGAGAAATGGAAACACCAGTAACTAACCAGGCATTGCTCTACAATTCTCTTTTCCTGTAATCTTAAGAATAAACCTGTATTCCTAGAAGAAGGATAGGACAAATGACTGCCAAAAACACACGAGCTTCCCAGCAGATTAGCAAATACACAGTATTCCATTTGCTCAGTGTCAGAACTTTCTATTTGTTCTTTTACTTATGGTAAATCATTTGATTTGATCAACTGTTCTGCAAAATGTTTAAAAAGCAAGTATGAATCGAACTGACTCTGTTTTGTACTTCTGTGATGAACTTCAATGCTATAACACACTGTGTGCTATGCATTTGCTCTTACAAAGTACATTCTCACCCCACATCCTGAATCTTTGCCTCTGACAGACATGAACCTTACATAAAGAAGAAAGTGCAGTTGTAATACCAACACAGTGCATAAAAACATCACTGAATTCTCAACATTTTAAATGCAATTTACATTAGTTTAAGAGAAAACTACTGTGTACTTAATGCTTTAAAAAATCAAAGATTTTTCCTCTGAAACTCATATGGAACATTACTGCATATTATATTATCCAGTTTATTTATGAAATTGCTGTCAATATGTTAAAAGTTTGAGGATGAAAAGGAAGAAAGCACAGTTCTTTTTACATATCAATGGAAATTATGCAAATCCATGCAGCATGGAGAATAACGCAAGGTGTCTTTTAATTCAAATGCTGCTTCTGTTCTTCATGGTCTGTATACAATGACAAAAAGTTTAAACTTTCCCAGCATATCCATTTGTATACATCCACAAGATTCCTTCTTTTTAAGTTAAGCCAAAAACAATAGGGTTTTTTTGCACAGTTGCATATTTTTTGCATTTTTCAGCTAGTAGCCAGACATTTATTCTACTTTGATTTTTATATTTAAGTAATTTGTTTAATATGCTTACTAATTTATAAAACTTTATGGCCTTATTACGATACAGATATTTCTATTTACTGTGCATACTGACTTCACTGAAACCATCACAGAATATCCCAAGTTGGAAGGGACCCATAAGGATCATCAAGTCCAACTCCTCATCTGGTGGAATCCCTGCTTCTTCACAGTGTGAAAAGTTAGCCACCTTAAAAACTTTCCAAGTCAACAGCTTTCTAACAGAAACAACTGCCTTCCAAAGAGGACCAATTGCCAGACATGTGACAGCACACCTCACACATGAGAAGCCATAGAATGATTCAGGTTAGAAAAGACCACAAAGATCATCAAGTCCGACCACAACCTAACCATAATACCCTAACAGCCCTCCATGTCCCTGAGCACCACATCCACACGGATTTTAAACACATCCAGGGATGGTGACTCAACCACCTCCCTGGGGAGCCTATTCCAGTGCTTAACAACCTTTTCTGTAAAGAAATGTTTCCTGATATCCAACATAAACTTACCCTGGTGCAACTTGAGGCCGTTTCCTCTCATCCTGTCACCTGTCACCAGTGAGAAGAGACCAACCCCGCTCTTGCTGCAATCACCTTTAAGGTATTGGAAGAGAGCAATAATGTCTCCCCTCAGCCTCCCCTTCCCCAAACTAAACAGCCCCATTTCCTTCAGTCTCTCCTCATAGGGCATACTCTCCAAGCCCCTAACAAGCCTTACTGCCCTTCACTGGACCTGCTCCCGCACCTCCATGTCCCTTCTGTACTGAGGTGCCCAAAACCGAGCACAGTTTCAAGGTGAGACCTCACCAATGCCAAGTTCAGGGACAGGATTACTTCCCTAGTCCAGCTCACCACACCATTCCTGACACAAGCCAGGATGCTTGGTCTTCTTGGCCACCTGGGCACACTGCTGGCTCATATTCAGCCGACTGTCCATCAGTACACCAAGGTCCTTTTCATCAGGCAGCTTTCCAGGCATTCCTCCCCAAGCCTGTAGAGTTGCCTGAGGTTGTGGTGAGCAAAATGCAGGACCTGACACTTGGCCCTATTGAAACTCATACAGTTTACCTTGGCCCATCGACTCAGTCTATCCAGGTCCCTCTGTAGTGCCTTTCTCCTCTCAGGCAGATCAACACTCTCTCCCAACTTGGTGTCATCTGCAAACTTACTGAGGATGCACTCAATGCACTCAATCCCGTCATCAAGATCATTAATAAAGATGTTAAATAGAAGTAGCCCCAGTACCGAGCCTTGGGTGATACTGCTCATGACTGGCCGCCAACTAGATTTAATTCCATTGGCCACAACTCTCTGGGCCCAGCCATCCAGCATGAATGTAGCCTGAAGAGCCGACACAGCCACGGCAGTCTCCCACCATCACTATCAATACCTGGGCAGGTGTGGTGCCCAGCTAATTCATTCGTGTTGTTTCTGTTTGTTTTTGGACTGTAGTGCATGTCACAGATAGATTAATTGCTGTAGTAGTTGTTAGCACGGTGCTGTCTTGCTTGGTGTGACTCCTCATGAAAGCCACTTAGAAGCTACCAATAGTCCCTTGCTGGCTCTTAGTTTCATCAATCACAAGGCACATTTTTTGACAAAGCACATCATCACCTGAATTTGAACTGTGACTGGTCAAGGCTGTATAGATCTATGCATAAAACCCTTCATGGCTTCTTCCATTCCCTGGAGAACCTCTTCCCAGCACAGGCTCAACAACTGAAGTCAGCTACAAAGACTGAGGCACGCTTATTCTGACAAAGACTACCCTAACAGTCTGAATTTTATATCACACTACTCCCATCACAATTCTCAAGACTTTGCTTGAAAGGATGCCACTGACTGAGTTAGGAGATTCACTTATTTCAAGATCATCATAAAAGTTGAGTTACAAGATGCCATTAAACACTCCATTTTTACTCTTAGACCTGAAAGTTGTATTATGTAATTGTACTATGTGTATATGGAGAACTGAGACTTCTTAAAATTTGATCTTTGACAACTATGAAATGATGAGATTTAAGCAATGCTCAACATTTGAGTGCATTATAAAGGATAATGGCAGTGGATGTGCACAGGAAAGAGGTCAGTCTGATTCACAGAGAAAGGCCTGAGGAAAAGGTCATCTGTGACTGAACTCAGGACAATTCTAGATGGAAATTCCACTGACAGAAGCAAACTGGCATGAAATAAATAAAATGGGCACAGATTTATAAAAGGGCAATAGAAAAATCCAACTAATCAAAACACCATAGAGAATATTTACATCAAGTATAAACAGCAATAAATAGCTAGTATATAGTCAGTGAGATGAAATGATCCCTGTGCAATGAAAATTACATGTGGAACTTAAAAAAAAAAAAAAAAAAAAAAAGCAAGAGAGGAGAAGAGAAGCTACAAGTTTAATTTGGGTGTAGAAAGCAACACTTACATAGAAAATCAGCTAAAAACAGAAGTATATAATGAAGGATGCTATTTCTGAGTTTCACTTTTAATTTTACTAGCCATGTCCTGAGGCAAGAATTCTGTGTAGAAACTTAGCCTTCTGGTGTATGATGATTAGCAGGCAACAAAACATCACTTGACTACTATCAGGATGAGCAGGCAGCCTACCTGTATGACTTTGACACTTAATGTAGTTTCCCTGATACATAATGCAGCAGCATTGAACTTGTTCAAATGATTACCTGTTTCAGCTGCTCACTTGCTGCAAAGTGAAATGCATTATGTTATTTCCACATCCCTAACACAAAAGCGAGGGGAAAGCAGGTTGGGAGGGCAGCATATTTTGAAAGCAAACTTCAGTCTGATAACACAGGTGGAAATCTTTGCTAGAGAAGCCTTCCTGGGGTTACTTTTGGGGACAGCTCTCACTTTGTGGCACCGCTCAAAAACCCACTTACTACTTAATAGTTCCTTAATCAATTGCAGTTCTGCATCTGTCTTTCAAAAAAAAAAATAAATAAATAAAATAAATCTTTTAAGCTTAGTATATATCTTAGATCTTTCTTCACTATTCATTCACCCAAGCTCAAGATTGTGTAACATTTTTTTGCTAAGGAGCCATCAGTTGCAGAGAGAGGCCTATACTGAAATTCTCTCTATGCCAGGCTTAGCAGGACAAAGAATGAAGCAGCTAAGCAGGCTCTTCAAAATCAGTTGGTATGCAACTCCATAAGATGCAATGTGGTGGCAGATGCACTGATGCTCCATTTAGATGAATTCTCTTTAAAAATTACTTCCAGTATTTCACACCCTGCTCATCTTGGTAGCCTGCTCTGGGTGCCCCTGCTTGAGCAGGGAGGCTGATCACAGAATCACAGAATTGTTTGAGTTGAAAGGAATCCCTTAAAGGTTATCTTGTCCAAAAAGGTTATCTTGTCCCTATTCCCTGCAGTGAATAGGGACACCCACAGGTAGATCAGGATGCTCAGAGCTCCGTCCAGCCTGACTTTGAGTATCAGCGGGAAAAGGGCATCCACCACCCCTCTGGGCAACCTGTTTCAGTGATGACCTCCAGAGGTCCTGTCCAGTCTCAGTCATTCTGTGATCTGAATGCTGGAAGCAGTCATTCTGAAAGGAACAGTTTCTTAGTTACTAAAGCCAAACCAGCATTCAGCCTTACCGGGAACATTTCTTCCATGGGCTTTCCCACAGGCACATGCTCAATGCCAGATTCTGATCACTTGCCTATTTGTTACTCTGTGCTCCTTGCTCTTTGTATACATGGATTGTCCAGCATCTCAGACAAGGATCATGATTTATCCTTGAAGATTACAGCAGGTAATGCAGAACCTAAACCTGACTTGTGTGTGTTGGCAGCTTTGCAATGTAAAGAACAAATAATGATGTGCTTCCAGAAGTGACTGATGGGCTGACCAATGTCACATTATATTCATTTGCTAAGAAAGTGGGAAAGTTCTATGCCACTAAAATTTATCCATACTTCATATTAAATCTTTATGCAGTTTGCATGCCTTCTGCTGTGCATTTAACTGACAGAGATCAAAAAGTTTCCTTTTGGAATCTAATACTGAAGTGATGAAAGTCCTGAAAAGCAAATAATAGGCATATTGCAATAAAAACAAACACAGATGTATATTTAGTCAAAATGGTGCAAGAACTAGGGAATTAATTCATAGGTATTGTAAGGATAGTACATGCACAACAACAGACAGCCCACAGAGGCAAGCAGATTGGAGACTTGGAAATAGATTGAGAATACAGGCTGAATCAGCATGGGCACATGGAGGGAGAGGGGGGAAACAACAGAGAATGAACTTTTGGTTTGTCAGGTAAACTGAAAACAGCTCATTTTACAGCTACAGAAGTATCCCATTTGTCTAATTCCTCCTGTTTTCAGGAAAGTGGGATGCTGAACACTCCTACAGACAGGCACAAAACAGAAAGATGCTGGATGCCATCACTAATTTCTCTTTCAGCTATGAACAAAGAATACAAAAGAACTGATCAGAATTCAATCATAGCCAAGCAACCATCCAGGCATGGGTCATTTCTTAATCTCAATACTCAAGAATATGATCGGTTTTAGCCTCCATGTCACACAATATTGTCTTTTTATTTTTATTTTAAAAGTAAATAAATAAAATGAGAAAATAAAAATTAACAATATGCCTGCTATTCCAAACGCTCATCTTGCAGAAAAAGTGCTAAATGTTTTATATACACTTTGAAGTAAGCTGATTAATTGAGGTTTCCCTACATGTCCTCATGAGATTGGACAGCCTTATAAAAAGGGTGAAAACCAAACTTTATAGGACAGTGTATGCTTTTCTGAAAAGACATGATGTGTTCTTAAGGAAACTGTTCAGCCTCCCATTTGAAAACGCAGATGAAAGCATCTGCAATACAGTGAACAGAATGGTTATCCCGCACCAATTCATGACTTGAGACAGTCACACATACAACTATATAACAGTACGTCATAGTTAGGAGCACAGCAAAGGTAATTATGATAAATCCATAAATGCTACCTTAAAAAGCTATTTTCTTATTTCATAAAGGCAAAAAGCATTTGATTTTATTCCCATATACCAGTATATCCATACTACCTAATGTAATAAAAGTAATGCAAATTTTGGTGCAATGGTAAAGTTACATAAGTTAATATCTGCATGAAGTATTTACCCTTGCAAAAAAGATTTGTGTACCAATGTGCTAGAAGTTTTATCTATGTCAGAACTACTGAGGAGATCAGACACATGAAAAACATACGTAATACCCTGGCTGCTACACATGCAGAACTATAACACAAAGGTAAACAATTCATAGCCTTTTTCCCGGGAAAGATTTGAGTAAAAGCATGCACGCCACAGACGTCTACAGGCCAGCAGAAATTCTTATACTGGTTACCAATCAGCAAAGCCTTCTGAAAGTCCTGGGCAAAATGGCATTTACATTCATCTCAGCTACAAGCATGATCATCCTTCTGCAGTGCTGGTATGTACTGTGCTGATTTCAATCGATATGCCACAGTATGAGGCTGCAGGCAGCCATACTATTTTTATTTTATTTTATTTAATAAGGAATGAAATTATTCTTAAATATGTCAGGAAACATTTACAGACAACAAGAAGAAAGCACTACCATGAAAATGAAACTCAGTACTAGCCCCCATTGTTCATCAGCAATCCAGTAAAAGCAGGGTGAACAAGAATTTCCATTTAAATGCCTTCAACAGCACTCGAGATGAGGATTTAAATTCCCTTCTGAAGAATACCCTCCAGGCACAGAAAATACAAGAAAAGGAAAGCTTGCAACAAAACCACTTATCTACAACACAACTAATTAGTTTTACACCAGTAATTTAAAAAGCAGTTCCATTTAAAATGAGTCTGGGCGACAATAAAATTATTTCTATTAACAAAATGATTATTAATGAACTATAAGACAGCGTAAAAATTTGCACCAGTGTCTATACAGATGCCTCTATGAGTTCACAAGCACTTCAAGTTTTTACTTTGTATGTTATTACATTTGTTCTAGTTTGTTATTTCTATTGCTATTTCTATGGCTTCCAATTCCATCTGTAAATCGACAGCACCCCAGTCCTGACCATGTCACAGGTCATTCATGAGAATCTCTCCTTTGGTCACACAACATACTTAATGTCAGCATGTGGCAACCACAGTTGGACTCAGAACAACAGGATTAGAGAACTGAGTGCAAGGGAAGAGATGCATGTTCCAGCTCCTGGATCTGAAGTACATAAGCTGCTGTGGGACCATGCTAGCTTTGAGAACAGTTATTTCTACGCTCAAAGTTTAAAGAGGAAGAAAGAATATTCAGACATTTCTGCTGCTTCAGGCATTTACATGAGCTACCACCAATTTCCAGTGGAAAAAACTCCAAACAAAGGTATGTAAAGGTATGAACAAGAAACGCAAATTACAGAACACTCAGTTCTCTTCAAAGGTAGGCTTCACTGAAGAGTTGCCAGCTCATACACTGGACTCATCTAACAGAGACTTGTGCAAGATGGCGGACTGGTACTCCGCTGAGTAGCCCTGCAGTCACACCACAGGTGCCTAAAGCAACCTGTTTTGAACAGAAGAAGGCAGACCATGCCCCATTGTCTGTGTTTAACATAAGTGCGTTCAGTACCTGATGCGAGCCTATAAAAATGATGGCTAAAGCCTTCTTACATGATCTGACGGCAACAGGACAGGGGGGAACGGTTTTAAACTGAAACAGCAAAGATTTAGATTACATGTCATGAGGAAATTCTTTACCCAGAGGGCAGTGAGGCTCTGGCACAGCTGCCCAGAGAAGCTGTGAGTGCCCCACCCTGACTGCACTCAGAGCAGTGTTGGAAGGGGCCCTGGGCAGCCTGAGCTGCTGCTGGGTGGCAGCCCTGCCCATGGCAGGGGGTTAGAACTGGGTGAGCTTTGAGATCCCTTCCAACCCAAACCATTCTTTCATATGAACTCATTTGATGATTTCTACTTCTGTCAATGCAGCAGATCAGGCTACTATGTGCCAGCCTCATATAAGAAAGGGACGATAGTCCAGTCCCACCATTACATTTCACTACAGCACTTTCCATGGCACAGAAAGGCTCCCTAACTCCCACAATGGCCGCCACGCTCCTGAAGAGCATGGCAGCAGCAGCACGGGCAGGAGAGGGCTCCGTTCAGCACGGGGGCGCTGAGCTTGCAAGCTAAATCTGTCACAGCATTGGAAGCCAGAACTTTCCTTACTAAAAGGAAGCCTTCATGTGCCTCAGAACATCCAACTTACAGAGTAATGGAGCTCAGTGCAAGCACAATGGCCATTGGCATGGTTACAGCACCAGAAACCCAACGCTGATGCCTTCTACAAATGCTTTCATGATTTCCAACCATTTTTAAGAGACTCCTCAGAAGTTAAGAGAAGATTGGTACAAATGAAGAACAGTGAATGTATGTAAATAACAAAACGTAGTTTTACGCTTATTTTTTATTAAAACATTTGAGCGTTTCGCTCATGAAAAATACCACTACAAATCACACAGTAAAGGTGTTAAAGGTTAGCAGTCAAGTGGGGTCACGCTACTCGCTGTCCAGGCCATGGGTTGGACGCATCTGGTTTAGTGGCAGACCTGGCAGAGTTCGGTTAACGGCTGGCCTTGATGACCTCAGAGGTCTTTTCCAACCCAAATGATGTCACTGAGCAAGCGGGCTGAGCCATCACCGGGCAACAGATTGTGACTGCATGGCCTTCACTGCTTCTATCCGGACGTTAGCAGAGCCTGCCTCAGTCTGGCTCGTTCCTGGCTTCCTGCTGAGCAGCTTTGCGAGGTTTGGAAGGCGAGCAAGGATTTGGCTGTGCTGGGCCGTGCCTGTGGCTGCATCCAGCAGTTCCCAGTGCCTGTCCTCACAGCATCGTTTGTGTTTCCCTGGCCCTGCCCAGTGCAGGCAGCCAGGGCCCCGCAGGACGTACCCGCAGCAGCGGAGGTGAGTTGGTGCAGGGACACGTTCCTGGTGTGCCTGGCCCCGTGCTACTGGCGGAGCACAAGACAGCCCAGCTGCGAGGCCAGGAGGGCTTCCTGCTGAGGAAAAGGGGCCTTTCCTCGGCGCTCCCTGGGACCACGAGTGACTGTGACCTCTCTTCCTCTTGCAGTGCGTGACACCAGCGCTGCAGCACCTGTGAAGGAGGGCAGTTCGTCACCCAACGCTCTCCTCACGTGCAGCAGCCAGAAGACCATGGCCGCAGCGGAGGTATGGACATGTCCCGTCTGTTGTGAGGCACGACAGGATGTTGCGTACGCAATGCCATGCAACCATCAGTTCTGCCTCGGCTGCATCCAGCGGTGGGCCATACTGAAATCCAGCTGCCCGCTCTGCAGGACGGCCATGAAGACCATCAGGGTCTCCGTGTGGGGAGACCAACATCACATCGAGTGCGTTGTCTCCCCACCCGCAGTGCCAGTCCCTGCCGAATTCCACCATGGCAGCATCATCCACCCCAACGGCACTGCGGCACACGCTCCATCCTCTGCGCCGCCGCAGCACAGGGCTGCAGGGCCAGAGATGAGGGCAACTGTGGGCGGCCTCCTGCCGCAGCAGTGGGCGGCAGCGTTCAGGGAGCAACGCCACATCCTCGACCCCGTGCTGCCCGGCCTGCACCAGAAGCTCTCCGCCATCCCCGGGTTCCCGTGGTGGCAGGTCAGGTCTACCGAGAGCCTGTTCCTATGCTGCCTGTGTCAGCAGGGGCTGGACAGGGATGCCATGGTGCAGTGCATAGAGCCCAGCTTGGGTCCCAGCGCCGTGCCCATCATCCACTGGCTCATTGACGCCATTGTCAGCCACTGCGGCCAGGACGCCCGGAGGATGCTGGGCCTCGAAGATGAGAGCACAGCCCAGGGGCAGGAGGACAGCAGCACGGCTTTCTCCCCACGCAGAACCCGCAGCCCCAGCGCCACACCCTCCAGCAGCTCTGAGGGTCCCAACGCCGAGGAGCTCCCCGGCACATCCAGCCAAGTCCTTCACGGGGGTGCTGGCGAGCTCCCTGCCGCAGCCAGCCCCAGTGAGCAGCAGCAGCCCCATGAGGAGCCGGGGCACGAGGCAGCAGGGCCCAGTGCCCAGCACCGCAGCTGCAGCCGCTCTGCTCCAGGCCGGGGCAGGAAGCGCTCTGCTGGGGGGCCCCGGCGCCCCAAGAAGAGGAGGGCTGGCAGCACCCAGCGTGCTCCGCAGCCCTGCAAGAGGCCGCCCCCCCGGCACCTCTAGCGGGGCTTACATCCGTTTTAAAACACAAAATATACATATTTTTAAAGAACATGCTATTGAGAAAGTCTCGTTCTTAACCAAAACACAGCTGCTACTGCCATGTGCACACAGCTGCTCCCTGGAGCTATTCAAATGAGTGGCCATGAGGGACACGGTGTAGCGCATGGGTGTCCAACCTTTGGCGTGCTGGGACACACTGAGGGAAAGGCTTTTGTCTCAGGTCGCATATCAACTATATAACATAGTTTATTTATACAAGTAAGAAAGGAATGTTTTTTTTAAATACATTTACTAAAAATATTTTTTTAAAGAGAGCAACCAAAGTATAAAACTGAAAATAGTCACAACTATACACACATTGTTTCACACAACGCTACAGCAGGTTGGGTGCTTACTCCAAGTGCTGGGTAATCTCAAACTCTTACTTGCACTCGAGGCATAAGTCACATGGATGTACTGCTAGTGGTTTGCTGATAAACAGGAGCGCAAGCTGCAGAAAGCAGGAACCTTCTTGAGCGAAAGTATAACAAACACAATAAAAAGAAAACAAACACCACACATGGAACCATCTGGTGGTAAAAATGGAGCAATATTAACACTGGTCATAAGAGACTACACATTGCCCTTGTCCATCAGAAGGAGCTTCTAGAATTCTTCGTTCATATCCTGGTCTCTCTCCATGTATACAGAAGTATTGCTCTAATATAGTTAAAAGGAAAATGAATTTCAATTATATGATCTAAATATTGCTGTTCATACTTGGTTGGTAGTGTAATGCCACAATGTAATGTAATACTATAGCAGAAAAAAGGAAGAGGAATTGCTTTAGGACATTTTCAAAACTGGGAGGCTTCAGCAGATCAGACAGGTAGCCATCTTTTTTAAAGAAAGGGCACAAGAATGAAATAGAAAAAAAAGAAATAAAAACAATTGAAGCACAGGCTGCTGTTCAAGTCATGATAGAGACGGAAGAGGAATCACAGGAACGGTGATTACATATTGAGTAATGCACAAACAGCAGCTTCAGAAAGTTGGCAGGAAGAATAGGTCCAGTAACAGCCATGAAAGTGGGGACATTAGAAATGGAAACATTCAGCATGGCTCCTTTAGCAGGACATTCTGCAAGTCCTAAAGAACATGGATGGTGAATACTCCATTAGAAACAAAATAAACCAAATGCAAAAACTTTGTGCCAGAGCACATTATTAAACAGAGAGAGATGTGGATCATAAGCGAAGCAGAAATGAACAAATTATTACTTAAATGAAATTACATGCCAGTCAAGTTAGAACCATACCAAATTATATTAAGCCCTTGAGCAGGGAGACATGAGTGATTTGCAATGGAAGGGTAAAATATAGATCAAAATCAAATTGCTCATCAAGAAGAATAGTAGATGACAGGGTTGTGCTCAATTCAGAAATGCAAGCTAATCCAATAACTAAAAATGAGCTAATAGGATGGAATTGATGAGTCCTACAGTGCTTTAAGATCTTTACTGTATTATCAGATAGCCTTTATATTATACAGTCCTCAGATCTCTCTTTTTCTTACTGCTCTTCGCAAAAGTCACTGCAGAGAACTGCAGCTGCATTTATGCTCAAGAACAAGAAGGAATAGAGTCACAATGAAGGCAGCTTTAAACAAACAGAATATGAAGGATGAAGACATCTCTTGAAGGTGATTACTGTCTCCACTAGAGAGCAGCAGTTAGGCTGAGTGAGCTAATATCTGAAGGGTTGAATGATTTAACAGGAAGAAAGAGATGAATTTCTGCATGTTTTTTAATGAGGATGAAGAAGGGCCTATTTAAATGGCAATCTATTACAATGAAGGACCAGAAAGTCAAGCAAAATATAAGGATGAGGAAGAAACAATAAGAAAGAGAAATGGATAACTCACAAGTTGGAATTAAAAGACTGAGAATGACTTTAAAGGATACTAGAAACGAAGACAGTAAACGGCACAAAACAAAGGAACAGAATTGGGTCTGGGAGTACTTACATAAGTGGGATGAAGATACAGCTGAGGTAAGAAATGTGGAGTTGGATTGGGTCCAGAGGAGAGCCATAAAGATTATAGGAGAGGATGGAGCACCTCTCCTATGAAGAAAGGCTGAGAGAGTTGGGCTTGTTAAGCTTGGAGAAGACTCTGGGAAACCCTCATTTAAGCCTTCCAGTACTTAAAAGGAGTTTATAATTAGAAGGGAGACTGAATTTTAACAGAAACAGATAGTGATAGAATCATATCATAGAATGGCCTGGGTTGAAAAGGACCACAATAATCATTCAGTTTCAACCCCCTGCTATGTGCAGGGTCACCAACCACCAGACCAGGCCTTGAATCCAGCCTGGCCTTGAATGCCTCCAGGGATGGGGCATCCACAATCTCCCTGGGCAACCTGTTCCAGTGTGTCACCACCCTCTGTGTGAAAAACTTCCTCCTAATATCTAACCTAAACCTCCCCTGTGTCAGTTTAAAACCACTCCCCCTCGTCCTATCACTATCCACCCTCATAAACAGCCATTACCCCTCCTGCTTATATGCTCCCTTCAAGTACTGGAAGACTGCAATGAGGCCTTCCTGGAGCCTTCTCCAAGCTCAACAATCGCAGTTTCCTCACCCTTTCTTCATAGGAGAGGTGCTCCAGCCCTCTGATCATCTTAGTGGCCCTCTTCTGTACTGCGGGGCTCCAGATCTGGATGCAGTACTGTAGATGGGGCCTCACAAGAGCCGAGTAGAGGGGGACCTCAGGGTAGGCCTGCTGGCCACCCCTTTTTTTAAGGCAGCCCAGAACACAGTTGGCTTTCAACCTACTGGCTCATACAAGAGCTTTAAACTAAACAAGTTGTCATGAGGAGACTCTTTACCCAGCACTGGCACAGCTGCCCATACAAGCTGTGGTGCCCTATCCCTGGAGGCATTCAGGTCCAGGTTGGATGGGGCGCTGGGCAGCTGAGCTGCTGGGTGATAACCCTACCCATGGCAAGGGGCTGGGACTGAGTGGGCTTTAAGGTTTCTTCCACTCCAAACCATTCTGTGATTCTGTGAAATTAGTGCATAATGAAGAGATCAGATTAATATAGCAGTAAATGTTATGTAATTGTAATAATAGGGCAGGAAAACAACAAATCCTAATCCAAACCGCCCCTTTAGGTTAATTAATTCCAAAGCAAGAGTAAGCAGTATTTAACAGGCTTAAGTACCAGGAGCAACCGGAAGAATTACATAAATAAGAGATATAATTCATGAACAGATAAAAAGCGCATGTGAAGGACCAGGTGTTATAGCTGTTAAGGGCAAGAAAATAGCAAAGAAAAGGACTGTCTATGTTCAAAGGAAGATGGACTGAAAGGAAGACAACAAGATACATTGGGTAGCTTATTTCCAAGGAATGGTGATTTGGTGCCGATTTAGCCAAATTATATCTGTGAATAAGTTTGAATGTAATTGGATTTCTTTGGTTCACCAATATCAGACAATAAGTGTCTGGCCCAGAAGAACTAAAAATGAGAATATCTGAATGAAAACACCTATTACTGGTCCAGCCATAACCCCACAGAGCCAGTACATATATCTCGCAGAAGCTGAGGAGCAACTGATGTTTACAACCAATAATTTAGGTCAGCAGCAGGTGTACATCACTGTGCATTAGGTGTACAGGTGTACACAGGTGTACAGCAGTCTTGCATTATCTGCAGCTCTCCAGTCTGCTGCAGCACTAACAAAACAACAGACTGAATTCTAAATACACAGAATAGTCCCAAATCCAATAGAATGAGCCCCAAATCTTTGAACTCCACCATCTCCAGCTGTAGCTAAAAATGCTACAATTATTGGAGGGGCTGAATGGTGTTCAGCAAATCACTTAGCAAATTCATTTTTACGGTTCCCTTAGTGGAATAATGCTGCTGTAAGTTCACTTTGATGTCCCAAGAGAAGCAGCACTGCTTTATTAATAGGTCACAGGCTTTCCTGAATGCACCTGCTCTTCATCCACAATTGCCACAATTATACTCCTACAGATAACTCAGTGATTCCTACCTAACATTTGAAGATGGTTAAAAATAAATTGTCTAACTGGATGGTAAGAACTTACAGATCTTCACATCCTGCAAATTCAGATTTAGTCTGAACTTGCTTCTTAAATTCAGACAAATAGGGAACAGTCTTCATTGTGTGTAGCTTAAAACAGAACTTACAGTATCACATAAAAAAATCCCTTTCAAGCAGACTGGAGATAGAGTAGCAAGAAGCAAAAGCTCCCAGAATATTTTTTTTATCTCCCTACAGTACATGAAGTGGTGGGTTGACCCTATACTGCAGCCACACAGACTCAGCATCACAAGATAATGAAATGAAGCAGTTTGTCAAGCAAGAAGATTATGTTTCTTGTGACAATTCAACTACTTCAAACCACTGCAGAGAGTTTGGAACTGCAATTGATTTGCATCAAACCAATGTCTACAAGAAGCTCATCAGGAAGGAGTGTCAGGCAAGGAATACTCACACCATGGACTGAGATACAGCTAAATTAAAATTGAGAGGTAGAGATATATAATAAAACTGATAAAGAGACTTTGTTTATCAAGTTTCAGAGGTGCAAGCAAGCCATTAATTAGTAAAGATCCTAAATCCATTTAGGGTAAATAACCAATGCTAAGCTAAAAGTTTCTTACTTTCTTACTAAGTAAAAGAAAGTTTCAAGTGTTAGTATATAATCAAGTAGAATCACTGCTCCTTGAACAGCCTGCATTTTCATTAGTTTCAAAGAGTCTGTGCAGTGTGCTGTATTTAAAAGTTCTTATGAAATCCCATTTTTGAATATTACAAGAAGCAAAACTAAGCCAATTAAGTATACAAGTGTCCACCCTGTTAAACTACACCTGTGGAGAACTTTAAAATAAGTGAAGTATTGAAGTTGGTGCAGAGGGGAATGTATGGTAATATCTGGGTGTGAGAACACCAGAAGATTCCAGAAGATATCAGAATATCTTCACATCATTTCTCAAGATGTGTAATTCAGGAAGGTAGAAGATTTGATCCTCATGGCTTGATAAAGAGACAGGGTTGGCACCCAAGACACTCAAATAACAATGTAAGGGCAATTCATAGACTAGAGTTAGGATGACCTCAACTGATCACAGCTGCAGTTCCTAAAGGATACAAAACATTCATCTCAACCAGCACATTACCAAAGTAAAGACACAATGACAATTTTACTTCTTCATTCTCTGTGCAAGCAGAAAGAAAAAGAAACCTTGACAGAGCACTTGAACACATCTGTCCAGGTATTTGTGGGAACATGGCTATGAAACTGTGTATGAGTGAAGTCAATTTTGGATTAAAAGAAAATCAACTTCTTCTCCTATAACTAATATTTTGAGTCTTATAGAAACATTTGTATATAGTAGCAAGTTATTTGCAGTCCATCACTGAAAAAATATCTATACTTTCTAAGGTAAGCCCACAACATTCCAAATATAATATAATAATATAATGTAATATAATAGAGCCCTATCAAGAGGATGATAGCAGTAAACAGCCTACATCTCACAAGATGATGGTTACCTGAACAGGTCACTATTAAAGTGGAAACTCATAATCTGAAGAGAATCAAGTTTAAGTCTGTGCCAATAGTATTGCTATAATTAGGTGATAATGAGACTTTAGAGAGATACTTTATGTGCCCTTTTACCATTACTAAGTAAAATGAATTCCCAGCTTCTCTAAGAAATCTGGGAATCCAAAATGAATAAATTATCACTGAGGCATTATGGCTATCATAATACAAAATACAAAAGCAAAGAAAGAAAACAAAATGAAATCAGGAAATCAGATCTCGACTAAAGTTGAGCTGCCTTTAAGGTACCCAAACAAGACGTCAGATACACCACTTGGTTTCCCCTTTTCATCAGAACTGCCTGTGTAGTTTTCAACATACTGACATCCTGGCCTATATTGATAAACACTTACATATTGTTCTATCAGTCTGAAAAGAAACACGTATTTCTAGTCTTCAGCCTAAGTTTCTGAAGGCCAGGTACCAGTCAGAATACTGATGGTAAAGCTTGGATACAGCAACTACGTGAGTCAAGATCTTAGGTTCAACAAGTGGCTACAATTTTATAGACTGCATTTTACAGCAGATTAAACAGTTAATATAATGGCCTCTTGTGGCTTTCAGATTTATTCTGCTTTTTAGTCTTTTAAAAACACATTTGAAAGAAGCTCATTAACCTTTCTCTTTATATAAATTTAAGACAAAGTATTATACTGGTAACTACTGAGCTCACTTCAGTTAGCAGAAAGCAGTTTTTAATATCTTAATTACACTGACCACCACTGTCACCATCCTCAAAAGCCTGTATTTCATCTTCAATATTAACATAACTCCTGTAAAAAAAATAAAAGAAAATCAGATATCATCAAAATGTATCAGGAGGAGAGTTAGAAGTTACACAGGAGCTGCAAGTTAGTTTGTTGGTTTCTTTTACGCCTATCTTGTAAACTTCAGAATAACTTCCAATATTACCACTTTCCTTTCACTTTACCTATCTTCGTGCACCAACACACCTTATTGCTGCTTAACTAAGGTAATTATTCGTTAACTAAGACAATTTTTCTCTTAGGTGGCTGAAACTTACAGGTACCACTTTCAGTATGAATAAATAATAGCATGCTGACAGGAATATGGTACTCAGGAGGATGGTGGGGACGGATCAACGTTCGTTTTATGTGCTGAGCAGATACTACAGCAATCATGCTTTTTAACATCATCACATCACCCTGCTAATGTTTTCCAATACTGAAGAAAATAGCCCGTTTGGTTCAAAGGGCCTCAGTTATAAAGCAACTACATTTCTACACCTCAGAGTTCTTTGAATTTTAAAAGGCAGGAGGTCAGGGGCTTTAGAAACATCAAGTTGTTTCTAACCTAGTTTCAAATCAGGCACTCATAAGTAATTTATGTTATTTTGAAGCTTCCTAGAAAGATGAATTCTAGTTAGTTTTCACTCAAAAATGGAGCAGAAGGCCTTCTGTAGATTTAAGATAAATAACTGTAACAAAATTTCAATTTGAAAAGCAATGAGTGTAGGATTTGATAAAGGGAAGGAATCAAAATTCCTTCTCCACACTCCTACACGGCTGTGTAAACAGGAAGTATTTCCACATGTCTTGAAATAGGGGATACAATTTATCACACTTTGATTCCTCTGTTTAAATCATCAAATTGGATTTGTTAATGCTTACTGTCTTTAACTGGTTGATTTAAATTTGATAAGGAACTTTGGATAAGGGCAGTCAAGAGAGAAGAGCTTTTGTTTTGTTTTTAAATCCCCAGGGAAGCGGTGGAGACCGTGGAGGTGTTCAGGAAACCTTTGGATGTGACACTGAAGGACATGGTTAGTGGGCATGGTGGTGATGGGTTAATGACTGGACTGGATGATATTTTCCAACCTTAATGATTGTATCTACAAATTAAGACAGTTAGTGTAAGCACTATTCCTGGCAATGGCAGGAGACTGCAACTTTTTTAGACTGTGAAGAACAGTTCTGTGCTCTTCACTAGTGAGACGACAGAAAACACTGAGCTTAAAAAGTCAGAAACTTTGCATTCCTTGTTTCTCTCTTTAAAAAAAAAAGCTTCAAAGTAGTTTGTGTATGTATAAATCATCACTAGATGTTGCAATGGTGTATTTTTAAAGACTCGTCAGTGTATTTTAGAAAGACTGCATAAATGTTTTAAGGTAAATCACATAGCAGGAAGGACAGAAATGCTACCATAATTCTTTATTAAAACAACTGTGGCCCAAGTAGACAGAAACCACAACCATAAAATTACAGTCAATTTTACTGCTGCTGAAATAACCTCCTGATAACCTCCTGATTTGAAGAAAATATCCACACTTTCACCCTAAGTACCATAACTGTCAACAGTGACAATTCTTCAAACTGAAAGAGTTTAGTGCATTTCTGTACTCAGAATTTAAACTGGAAAATCCCTATGACAAACAACAGTTTTGAGATAAATTAATTAGATTCTGAGCTGTTAGAACACTGACAGTGAATGATGGCCTAGCTGCTTGCCCTATTATTTTTGCTGAACCAGAAAGAAACCCTTATGTTAATAACAGTACTTTACTAGAAGCTTTTTAAGATAAAACACTACACGCAACAAGGAACATGAATTAGTCTTCTGAAAGTACCTTGAAATGATCACTGACAGATCAGCAGACAACGGTGTACTTATAGCCAGTAGTGGTGACCCTCAAGATGGGAGTTATTGTGAAGGACAACGCTGAAGTAACAAGGATTCCCCAGACCACTTACTTAACTCGTAGAAAGATATGTTCATGTACAATCAGTAATTGAAGCAAAAATAGACATTCAGAACGGCCCTGAACTTAGCAGAACGGGTCAGAATAGATGCATTTCTGTTTCATCGGGGTGGTCCCACTGGTTTCTACACAGCTATTTTTCACGGGTAGCTTATTTATCATAGAAATTAGATAAGAAAAAAAAGTATTTCCAGTACCCAAACTTTTATATATATATATATACTGTCAAGAGCCTGAATCCATTGACAGGTCCAAGGGTAGCAACTACAGACTTCTATCATGTTTTTCACTAGGATTGTGAATAACTGATTCCTTTTCAAAGCAGGCTCCTCATCTAAGCAAGTAGGTTTTGACTTGTGGCTTCTGTCTCTTGATAGCTTAGATCAATTACTTTGGACTAAGTTTCTTCCCAGCTTGTGTGTCCATGACAGAAGTCAGATCTCCAAGTTGCACAGAAGCAATCAAGCTGCGAGGCTGTAACATAAGGTACCAGCAAAGACCATAGACAAACAAGCAGGAAATGCTACAAGAGACAAGAGGGAACAGAAGAAACAATTTCAGCATTGTAAGACAAACACTATAGAGGCACTTCTGTATCTTCAACATTCCTATTGCTGTGACAGCTGCTCTGAAGTAAGGACGGTTAAATTTCAAGCACATGTGATATGCGGTACCATGAGAACCGCAAATAAGCTTGGACTTCAGAAAAAACAACAGTTCATGGAATTTACAAAGGCCACATATTTGCATTTCTTATTTTGTCACTAACGATGTATCCAGCACTCACCTCATGAGAAGAGACCTGCTCACCCAGAACCCATAGTACTGCAGGAGCAATTCATCTACCAACAGGACAGAGACAGCAGCATACATGAGCATCTTTAACAGCTTGATTAATTGTACAGAACAAAGCTGATGCCTGTTTTAATATATCTGTAAGAAACAACCTGAACTGCTTCTTTTAAACAATTTCAACCAACGCTGAGAATGCCAGAATGCTCTGTAACACAAGGTTGGTTTTTTTTTCTTTAATATTAAGTGGAATAAAGATTGAACCTCAAACATTTAAAGTCATATGTCATTATCCACATTGCTATCTTCATCTTTTCATTGAGATGGAGAATTAGGCAGCTTCATAAGCATCTGAGATACTGATACAGACAACTAAAAGTAAATTCTGGTTCCAGGATGTCTAGGTTTCAACTAAAGTCCAAGGACATCATTTCTAAAACCATAAGGGAGGAAAAGTAAATAGAGGAGATGCTCTGAAATTTCAAACATGTTTCTAACAGTTATAAACTCATTATCTGCTTTCAGTTATGAAAACAACCCCTTGGCACATCAAGGATTTTATTTGTAACTGCAATCTACTTCTAGAATCTCACAGCAAACTCTAAAATACAAACAGCCTCCAAAATATTATCATCTTCATGCATGATAACTTCAGATATCTGGATCAGTTGAAAAAAAAAAAAAAGAAAACATCACATAGAACATATGTCCACAGCATCAAACAAGCCTACAACACATCTTTTTCACACTAAACAAAATCTCTAATTGACAAAAAATCTTCCAACAATTCTGCTTTCCACATACTGTCCCTTCTTCTTTCCTTTCTGGCAGCTAATTAGAGACCCATCAATTATATTTTTGGGCTGCTTTGTAGTAAGTATGCTTCCAACTACTCCACTTACTCTATCTGGCAGAAAACATCTTATTTCATCTGCTGGGTACCCTCTGGTTTTATTCACTTATTTTTATTTATTTTCTATAAAGAGCTGAGACAGAATCTTATTGAATCAGACTAAACAAGCTGTTTTCCATCACTTAATCTTTCCAACAAATTACTTTAAAACATTTGTCTATTATTCCATGGACATCTCATGCCTGTGCAGCCTGTATTATCACAGTAGCATCAAATATTGATGAGTCTGCAGATATATTTTCTTGTATATGGGATAAGCAAGTTGTAACTCCATAAATAATTGTTTGATGATAATGGGATGCAGCTCTTTCCATATTTTTACATCCCAATATATGTGAATAAATAAGTATAATTATCCCTGTTTTTCATAATTATTATACAGTGTAACAAAAGTAGCAAGTACTTAGATCGTTAGATCTTGTAGCCTATTGAGCTTATGTAGCTGGGGCTGGCAGGGAAGTGAGTACTGTTATAAAAACTCTCTGCCCTGCTTTGGATTTAGTCCAAGTTGACAGCCTGTGATACAAAGCAGCCTACTGAAATACCAAAGATTATTTTCCATGAATATATTACAGATGAATTGCTTTTAGCGTCTTTTGAAAATAATCATATGCCTTATCTACAAAACAACCATACTCAGAAGTTACACCCTGGCACATTTCAGACTAATCGTACTTGTTGGCGCTGCTCACTTTTATTATCTACTTGCCTGGCTATTTGAAAGAATACTGCTTTCACTTCAAATGGGGGAAAAAAAAAAGAAAAGAAAAAAAAAAGTGTTTCTCTTCCCACTCACTCCCCTACAGTTTATTCATTCAGTAGTCCTGGAAATTCAGCAGGGAATTCATCAGCCTTCTGCTTAGCAACTCCAGAGAAGCAAGCAAGCAAAAAAAAAAATACTACAGAGGTCAGAGCAAGAGGTATAAGGACTGGGAGGTGTCTAATCTTATAAAAGGAAATGCATCTGGCCACCTAACACACCAGATGTCAGAGGGCAGCTGAAGTGTAGTGAAAAGGAAAGAAAAGAGAACTAAATTCTTACAGTGTAATCACATTCCACACAAATCGTTTCCAACTAGTTGCAGAAATGCAAGACATAAAGAAAATTAAGCCCGTCAGGCAGTTGTTGTCCTTGTATGGGAAAATATCACTGCCAAAAGATGGATTTCACAGTCACATGAACTTGCATCAGACAAGAAAACAGAACATCTGCTCATTTTTAAAGTATTTTCACTGCTCATTCAGAGCTATTTTTAATATTCTCTATTGCCACCTTATAATAGGTTTACAAACAGGGTCCAGAGATTCCTGCTATGAATCTTCCTATGCCAGTGATTTCCCGCCTTCATCTTCTTCCTGATCCTTGGAAGAACTGTGCTGGTAAGTGAGTTTAAGCCTTCTGACATTAAGTATATACTTCAGTCTAGAACATTTTTAACTATTCTCATGCAGCCCTTAAGTGGTGCCCTTTCAGAGCTGCTAGGCATTACTGGATGATGCACTGAGAGCCGTGCACTCTCCCATCTAGGCAGACTGATTTGCTGAAACACTCTTATGCAAATGTTGAAGATAATGGGTTCCAGATTTTCTCTTTCTCTTTGTGGCCATGAAATAAAGTTAGGCTATGAACAGCTGCTAGTATTAGGTGACACAACTTAAGGCATGACTAGTATTTTCCCGAGGGTGTGTGCACCAAAAAAACCCAGCGCAACCACAAACATCTCCATCAGACAGCTTTCCATTAAAGATGTTCATGTTCTACAGAAAATGCCAGTTTTCTCCCACCTCTCACTCTATCAACGTGATATTCAAAACCAGTTGTAAGGTTAATGGTACCAGATAGCAGCTAAGCTACGGGCGGGATGTGGGAGTGCACTCCAGGCTTAGGACTGCTGAGTAAAATATTCCTAGCCACACTGCCACCGCTGACAACATTATCAATATCATCATCTTTTCAATGCCAGAGAGGCATTTTACCCTGTCACATCAGTTGCGAGGAGTTAGAGAAGAAACTGGGCTCACTTCAAGCCACAAAGAGCAATTAAAGCAGCACTGAAGAGATGCAGCACTACTAGAAGAAAGCAACAGCACTGCAAACAGTGGTTTAGGAGTTAAAACTGAAGCAAGATTGATCCAGAGGTTATTTAAGTGGATTTTCAATAAAGATGCAAAAGAGGGCTAAATCCAAGAAAGCTCATAGGCACGTGATAACCTTAAGCATGCCAACAGGCCCCCAGGTTTCCACGGCACTGATAACAAAGAAGGTGTTTCATTGGATCACAACAGAACCCCTTATTTTCTCCCTGCAGCTACTCAATTACTTCAGGCTGAATAAGGTCTGGGACATTCACAGAGAACTGCATGAACTGAACTAAAATGCCCAAGCATACCAGCCAAAACTATGGGTTTGTCTTTCAGTCATAAAACTGAAAATTCCTTATCATTCAATTATCAGAGAAACTTCCATAAACTTCAAATATGCAGTAATAGTAAGATCACCTATAAATGACCTATTTTAAAACAATTAAATAAAACGTGATGTAGCATATTCTGGCTATTTGTATTATATTTAACCTCTCACGCTTTTATTTTGGAAGTTAAACGATTATCTGATTTTTATTTCAAAACAGTGACTCTTCCAACTACCTTCTGTAGAAAGAAATACACAGTAATGAGCATTTGGGTTCTCAGTCTGTTTTCCCCAGTGACATTTAGGATTCAGTTTAATAGAGAAAAATTACTTCACACCTGCTTTTTAACAGCAAAAAACCCTCATGCTCTTAGTAAAACTGGGAAGTAAATATCCAGGTGATCAGCTTGGCCTGCCGAGTTATGAATCTGAATCACAATTCAATCACTGCTGCGTGCATTTATTTCACATGAACAACAGAATCTATTTCAGCTACCCATGTATTCATAGCAAAGGCTGACATTTTTATATTTTTCTACCAATAACACACATCTCTTTAAAGATGGATTGAATTACTGGCATCACACAGCAATATACTTAGAAGCATAAGCTTGACAGAAAACATCATCTATTTTTTGTGGTTCTGCTTTTGCTACTCCAATGTTCATTAGAATCAAGTTTAATAGCATCACCAAGGTACTAGATGATCTCATAGGATTATAGCATCTTTTTCAGCTGTGTTCAGAGTGTTTTTTTGCAATCTGCAGTAATCAAAGGTGTAACTCAGTCCAGTTCCATTTGAATGAAAAACTGAAGTTGTATAAAGATAAGAAATCCAAAACAAATCAACTTGGCTACTTGGAACAGCAACGCATTCAAAAACACACAGTCCTTAGCAAAAATGCATTCAGTTTTCTACTCAAACAACCTGTTCTTACTGGGCATCATAGACAAAGCCAAGTGCTGTTACAAGAAAAGGTCAAAAGAACTGTGCTTGTTTAGCTTGGTGAAGAGAAGGCTCTGGGGAGACCTCAATTAAGCCTTCCAGTGCTGGAAAGGAGATTATAAGCAGGAGGGGAATTACTTTTTAATAGTGACAGGACAAGTAGAAGGCTTTAAACTAGAAGAAGAGAAATTTAGGTTAGACATGAGGAAGAAATTCTTTACTCTGAGGGCAGCAGGGCACAAGCTGCCCAGAGAAGCAGTAGGAACAGAAAAAGAGGAGCAGTCTCACGACTCCAAGTCTGTTCTCTTTCCCTCTCAATGGAAAGTGGAAATGGAATAATGAAGTCTTCTGGGAGCTGTAGTTCATCTCTTCTCTTCTGAGAGCAGGCACCCAGAACTACCAACAATCCATGGAACTGCAGCATTAACTCTTTAACTCTCAGTACACTACATGATGTTACGATGTGGAACGCTGATAACAGCAATCATAAAACCACAACAAGGTCTCCAAGAACAGAAAAGCAAGGTGAATATGAACAGACTACAACTACAAAATAACACCGTTCTTATGTGACATGCTACAATCAACTGCATCAAGCCAGGCTGGCACAAAATCCCCATATCAAGCAAGCAGGGGCTACCAATGCTTTTCTCCATAGCTATCTCTAAGCCATGCATTTCATGGGTTCAGATACATGGTTTCAGGCTCTTACAGTTCTATTATTAACTGCTGACTCAGGAAAATAAGTTTGTAGGTCTTTTTTTTCCCGAGGAATTATATTTTAAGCAAAGCCTAGAGTAGCTTGCTTCTTCACACGCACAAAAGGCAGCTTCGGCCTCTATACTTTGCTCTCAATAATTGAGAGAACAACTTTGAGACTTCCATCACCTAGCCTTCCCCTAGTGATAGCAAAGCAAATAAAAATGGTTTTAAAGGTAGATAACCCAAGGAAAAAGCCCACACATCTGAAGCTTCATATTTGACAGCAACAATCCCAGACATCACTATTAAGAGCACTTAATATCTGTATTATGTCTTTATTGAGCAGACCTAAAATAAAACCCTAGAATAAAAGCCACATTTAATATGCTGAATTAATATTTTATATCTTTACTGCTAACCAAACTTGTTTATCTCAGAGCAAACTTCAGGTTGGTTTTCATATGCATCCTAAAATAGCAATTTCTCTTCTCCCATAATAAGATACAGAGTCCCCACGTACAGAATCAAGCTCCTGTTTTGGCACAACCATCCATTCAGTTCTCACAAAGATCAAAAAACAGATTCAAAATGAACAACGGGGAAAATGCAAAATCTCTGTGAATCATGAAGAGTACAAAGATGTAGAGAATGGGACAGAGATGGGATAGCTGCTGCCTGGGAAGTACAGGCTAAATGTTCTTCCTACTATTCCACCCAGTTCCTGATGCCTACCCGTGATAAGACATTTCTTCCCCCCACCACATCATGCTTTGTAATGGCTCATATGTTGCCAGACAGGAATTTGATTGATTCCCCTATGTTTTATTGGTGTTACAGTCAGCTAAATTACGGAACTTGAGGCTAAGAGAATTATGCACAAAATATTTGCATTGTTTTTACCCATACACATTCAGCAGGATCAGAGAAAGCCTTTGGTCATCTGGCAGAGTGCCACCCAATGGACATACCTCTGGCACATACTGAGATTTCCCTTTCCTCCTCCCTTATTAAAAATGCAACAAAATATACAAATGACAGCAAATTCTTGCTAATTCCTTCTGACAGAATGCTTTTGATGGCAGCAAAATATGAAAGCTGTCTGTTCAGAAACCGCTTAATAAATCAATGTCCCTTGATTTCCAAGGAGGCACGTGCAGATTATTTTGCACCTGTAATTCCAGAGTCTAGAGCAAGCAATGAGAAAACTTTAGCAGTTGCTATATTTGCATATATTTCATCTATTTGGAAGCAGCATGTTCCCAAAAGCATATTATTGTATTACTTCAAACATTCCTGCATGCTTCATCATTGCAAGTGATAGAAATCTGATGAATGTGTTTCAAATTTATTCAGTTATTGTTAGCACAACTAATACACAAGTAGTTCTACTACTGTGGCTTGTATAGGGGAATCTAATTGGTCATCTAAGATAACAGTCATATCCTGCAAAGGCTGATTTAAAACAGACCACAATGAAAAATTGTGGAATTCTGACATTCTTGAGATGTGTAAGTAACTGACACCTTTCACAAGGCAAAAAGAATTGAAGGCTTTTTCCAGAAGAAACTAAAAATAAATAAATAAATCCTTAACTTCAAAATGACAAAGGCTAACAGTAGCAGCAACTGCTTCAGAAGAGAAATAGAATGTATTGAAGTAGGAAAAAAACAACACGTTAAAATTAGCCACATGTAGCCATACGTGAGCACGAGCATCTACCACATTTCTTCAGTTTCCCTAACCAAGAGCTTTCATAACCATTTCTAACCTACTGTTCCTTCTCTGCAACTATAAATTCAGTCCACCAATGACCTTAATTGAGATTCATGCTCCTCATTTGCATGATTGCCTGTAAGAATCTTTCTTCTTCAGTGTATTGGTTTCAGCTTGAATATTCATTTTGTTCCTACTGGCTGTTATGGTGCTGTGTTTTGGATTCAAGATAATGACCTCACAGTGATGTTTCTATTTGTTGCTGAGCAGTGATGATACAAATCCAGGACATTTCAGCTCCTACCAGTGAGGAAACTGGTATTACACAAGGACCTGGGAGGTGACAAAACCAGGACAGCTGATCCAGACTGGCCAAAGACACATCCCATTCCATGTGGTGCCATGCTGGATGACAAAACGAGGAGAGCTGTCTGCTACTGCTCAGGCACGAGTTGGGCAACAGTTGGCAGGTGGTGAGAAACTGCATCATGCATCATTTGTTTGATTTATTCTTTTTGCTATCATATTTTGATGGCTTTCCTTTTCTTTCCTTTCTCCCCTCTTCCCCCACCTTTTTCTTTTTCCTATTAAATTGTCCTTATCTCAACCAACGAGCTGTCACACTGCTCAATTTTCTTCCCTATCCCACTATTTGGGAGCAAAAGGCTGCATGGTGGTTATAACCTGCGGGGTTAAGCCACAATTCACAGTTACAACACGATGAAGTACTCCGAAACAAGAGAAAATTGAAAAGAAGTGATCTTCAGAATCCTGTCCGGAGTGAAACATCCATGCAGCTGAGGTAAGACTATGAGATTTCTGCATCGTTAAGCAGAGCAGTCACCCTCCAAACCTTAAACTGAATAAACATATTCATGACATTTAAGTGTCACTGAAGTAACACTGACACTTCAGTGAAGTGAAGAGGCATAACTTCCTGACATGACACAGTCTTCAACTCCTCTGTGTTTCTCAAATTATCAGGTATTTGGCAGCTGTCTGAAAGCTTCCCGCCTGCAAAGAAACAGGGATGCTCTGAAGCTGCCATGGTCCAACATCCATCCACGCGATAACTGAACAACTTGAGCTATGATTCTGCTTGCCAAAATCAAGAGTGAGTCATAAGTCAGTTTTACTAGCCTAACTCCAGGAGCTGCCAAACACTATTTCAGTGCTCAGCATAACCCAGCCATGGATGGAGTCATGGCCTACATGACCACCCAGCTGTGCCACTGTGTAGATAACAGCTTTTTACAAAAGCAAGCTGAGAACAACAGCCTAATAATTTCTTCTTCTGCAGGACACCCAAGCTAACCTGACTCAATGCATCTTAAGGACTGCTAGGCTGGCAGTCATGCTGCTGAATCCAGCTGGTGACTGGTCACCAGGGTGCCTTCCAAAGGCCAGTAATGCAGCCAGCCCTGTTTAGTATCTTTACTGATAATCTGGTCAAGTGCATTGAGCATCCTGTTCCTGCCAGGTTTCTGAGCACTAGACAGAAATGAGGACGAAAACTCAATCTTGCAAAGATTTTTATTCTAGTTTTCAACTCCCCATTTCCAGATGTAAGCATAGAGCTTGATTTAATTAGCTTAAGCAGCTATCTTATTTGAGGCTGTAAGACTGACGAAGCCATCAGGAAAAGCAGACCAGGAACTCATACCTAGTGCCTTCTGTATGGATGAACAGGAGATAAAACACTGAATAATGAGCTTTTCTGTTACTTAAGTTTTTACAGTTAGATTTGTACAGCTGTAGCCTGCCATATACGTCAGAAACTTAAATCAATCCAACAAATCCACACGTAGAGAACAAGACGGAAGGGCTATACAACACAAACTAAAATCCTTGTGTTATCTTGAACTATTAAAAAAACTGCTCATACAAGAAAGATGCCCCACAGGCTCTCTCCAAGGGACGGATCTATTGTGACTGACGGAATGGATCATCAATAGGGGATTCACTTCTATAATTATGGTACTGACGAGCTAATCTCATACGTGGTTTCTTGAATAAACTTCTGCCTTAAGTAGGTTGTAGACTCATTTGTCTTGAAGCTGAAAGACTGTGCTTGAATGCTTATGCTCAGGGTAGGGTAGACAAGAACTTTAAGGTCAGAATATATATAAATACATATATATATATATATATATGCCTTTCCTTAAAATGATCCTTTCCACTGCACTCTTAAATGTCTTACAACTCAGCTGAAGATGGAGCCCTTTCTCTTACCATAGTCTTTTAATGTTTCTTCTTTCAGTTAATCTATCTGAAGGAAACACGTGAACTTACACTAGCTACAGTTCTGATAGCGTGGTTTTCCTCTCACTCTGAAAAGGAAATTTAAATTTCTTTTTCATCCTAAAGATCTTTTCAGAATGAAGTGTCCAGAGTATGCCTTGACTTTCACCTTCTCAGTAATGACCTCGGTGCAATCTACACTATTTTCTTGCCACAAAGAGTTGATAAAATCAGATTTGCTTAAAGTGGTCACACAGCACATGCATCATATCAGATGGATAATGCCCGGCATGACTGGAGTTTTCAGCAAACACAGCAAGCGACATTAATAAAGCAGATGATAGATCTGGCACTTAAAAGACTTTTTCCCCCCAAATCATGTCTTCTTTCTTATTGTATTGGCATTCTTTCCCTTAGATGCATATAAAATTAGATTGAGGAAAGTGAAAATGCCTTGCCAAGGACTGCTCAATGACATGGGCAGGCTTCCACCTGGCTTTAGCAGAGTCTTTCCTTGATCCTTCAACTAACAAGGTTAATTAGTTACTAACACTAGCATAGAAAACCATCTTGAAGATCAAGCAAAAATTTACATTTTTCATTATTTAGATAATGCTTTAAGTTGAGCTTATTTTTATGTCTTAAGCTGCTGTTCTCAGCATCAATCTCTGTGTCCAAGATACAAGGCATCCTGCCCCTTATTTGAAATCCTTACATTCATAGCAATTGCAATCCTGCAACATCCCTAAAGACAAAATGCCAATCCAATTTTAGCTCCCAAGGCTCTGCAATGATGGCTTCCAACAAAGTAATCCAGGCACAGTATCTTTTCAAGTGGTCAAATTTGAGCTGGCAGCCCCTGAGTAACATCAGCTTTGCTGTTCTGAGCATCCCTGGATAGAGGGACAAAAGTATCCCTTGTGCCCTCTTAGTTATACGTTACTCAGGGCTTTCCTTGCCTTCACTGTTATCCAAACTGCCAATATTTCTTTGTGCTGCCTGCACATCTGCACATTAGCTTGTGCGTGAGTTTGAGTCCTGTCCTGCAAGCTTGCCTGAGTTATCCAGCTTCTCTCTCATGCAATATGCCAACATCTCAAGTGCTTTTGCCACTTCATTTAATGCTTTTCAAAACAGTCTCAGCCTCAGCAACCTGTCATTCACAGTATAGAAATGACTGCCATAGAACCAAGGCAAAAATAATTTTGTTTTAAAAAGGCAGAAGAGATGAAAATCAGCTTTGGGCTCAGTGAAACCAACACAATACTGTGCTTTTAGTGAAAATAAATTAGCTTATTTTTAGAAGAAGAGATTCACTTTTGCAATTTAAGGCCGTGGTAATGAAATATTTCTTCTTCCACTCATCAAGGAAGCTCAGCTAAACTCTGAAATAGACCCATGGAACTCACCTGTTCAATCTCAAAATGTTTTTAACCAGTCACAGCAAGAATTCAGACAGACAGCATCACTCATATACACATACACACATTCACACCAAAAACAATCTTCAGCCTTATAGAATGAGGCGTAGATCAAATTGCCACTCAAACCCTAATTTCAATTAGAACTGAAGCACATCATCCTCCACCACCAGCACTTGCAATCACCTCACCAAGAGATTGAAGATGACAGCTGGAGCCTTTTGACTGAATTCAACGGATCTTGACTCCAAGTCCTCAGTGTTGTACCCATTTGCAAACGTCCCAAGACAGCAGGTGAGTATTAAATAGAAAATCCTGAATACCAATAACAGAAAGTTCTACTCTGGATATTGGAATACTGGGCAGTAATGGAAATCAATATTTAGTGAAAATTATTTTTAAAGAACCTGTTTTAAGAACCTGTTACCGACCTACAGTTCATCTGAAATTTCCACTTTCCCTGAAAGAATCACTTCCATCTGTTTTAACAACATCTGAGATGACAGACTGGCTTGATCAATCCTTTCAACATAAGAGTATTGTCACTATCTTAAGAAAAGAGGTTATTTATTTTATTTTAATCCTAACATAACTGACAAACTAAAGGACAGAATGGAATGCTTTACCACTTTCATGTCACCTGAAGCTGTCCTCAGAGGCACAGCCAGTGCTTTTTCTCACATCCTGCCTAGTGCTCCTACAGCGTTAGAAGAGAAAGAGAGGAAAACAGGCAGGATTTTTGTTTCCTGAGCTGACCCTCAAACTTACTTGAAAGCATGTGATAGCATTATTACTGCCTGTCCAAAGAGATAAATGATTCCAGACTTTATACAGATCTAAACATGGCTACTAAGCATCTTCATTTAGAAGGAATGACTTCCCATTGATCTTATTATTTGCCATTGCAGATTTAAATCAATGACTGTTTCTGCTTAGAAGATAATTAAGGGCATGCAGTGAGCTTGCTAATAAGGCAGTTAATAGCCAAGAATCATGGCAATGAATTTGACCATAGAGAAAAGAAGATGAAAACATGGGAGATTAGCATTTTTCAAAGCTTGTAATTACAGGAAGAACAGCTGCTTATGTTTTCCTAAGGATATTAAATTTGGAATAGAAATTAAACTTCTTCATGAAACCGAAATGAAAACAGATTTCCACTAACCACATGGTAGGGTATGATAATTACACCATAGATGGCAGAAAAGCAAGAAGAATCATTTCACCAGTGAGAATTATACAAACACTCATTCAGTACCAGCCATGATTTGTGGGGATACATCTTCCCCTATTTCATCAAGACACGAATATTAGCTTAAGAAATCTTATCATAAACAGTTTCTAATGCTATGCCAAGGCATACCAAGATCAAGGCCAAAAAAAGTCAAGAAGGTGCAAATAAGGGAAGATTTTGCTTCCTCTGTTTTCCTTAGTAGGTGCAGGATGAGTCCCTGTTTATAGGGTCAGTCACATCATTACACTGCACAAAGAACTAGCCAATATTGCTTAAACTCATAATATGCAGATCTAGAAGCAAACATTTAGAGTGCACATTCTCAACACATACTAGAATACTAGACCTACAGCAGCACTGCATCTATTTTTTCCTCATCTTGCAGTGTCTTGTTACCTCTGTTACTGATCATAGAATGGTTTGGATTGGAAGGGACTTTAAAAATCATCCACTTCCAACTCCTCTTTTAATTTCACAGAATGGCCTGAGTTGGAAGGGACCTCAAGGATCATGAAACACCAACCTCCCCATTTAATACCAGACCAGGCTGCCCAAGGCCCCATCCAACCTGGCCTTGAACACCTCCAGGGACGGGGCATCCACAGCCTCTCTGGGCAGCCTGTTCCAGCACCTCACAACTCTGTAAAGAACTTCCTCCTGACATCCAACCTAAATCTTCCCTCCCTCAACTTAAAACCATTTCCCCTTGTCCTGCTGTTATCTACCCTTGTAAAGAGTTGATTCCCCTCCTGTTTGTAGGACCCTTTCAGGTACTGAAAGGCTGCAATGAGGTCACCCTGCAGCCTTCTTTTCTCCAGGCTGAACAAGCCCAGCTCCTTCAGCCTGCCTTCATAGGAGAGGTGCTCCAGCCCGCTGATCATCTTTGTGGCTCTTCTCTGGACCCTCTCCAACAGCTCTCTGTCTTCACTGTGCTGGGAGCTCCAGTACAATTTAAAGCCACTGTCTCTTGTTCTATCACTATGTCCCCTTATAAAGATTCCCTCTTCAATTCCACAGGTACTGGAAGGCCACTGCAAGGTCCCATGGAGCGTTCTCTTCTCTAAGCTAAATAACCCCTACTCTCTCACCCTTTCTTCCTAAGGGAGGTGCTCCAGACCTCTGATCATCTTTGCGGACTCTTCTAGAACTGCTCCAACTGTTCCACATCTTTCTTGTGCTGGAGGCCTCAGGCCTGGATGCAGGACTTCAGATGGGGCGTGAAGAGAGCAGAGTAAAGGGGGGGACAATCCTCTCCCTCACTCTGCTGGCCACTATTGTTCCAATGAACTTAATGAGGCTCATGTGGGCCCAGCTCTCAAGGCTATTAAGGTCTCTGTGATGAAATGAAAAACAGCAATGGAATTACTGGAACACTAGATTCCTGCTGTGATTTGAAGAGTTAATCACCCGCTCTTTTCTCAGGAGAAGGAAAAGAAAAAGTACCCAACTGAGATAGAAGAAAACTAATTTATTAAAAAGAACGTGAGATAATACAGAATAAACCAAAGAAACAAAAAATAAACAGAAAAGAGAGAGTCAGTCTGAGCCTTTCTCAGCACCCAGGAAAGACAAGAGAGCTCATCTCACATCATCCAGAATCGGAAATAATGTGAAGGCTCTTGGGAAATGCAGTACATCCTACTGCATCTTCCTCTTGGAGCACCAGAATTCACGTGAAACTGATAGAGAAACCAGGAAACACAGCACTGTGCTGTACTTCTGCCCTCAATAGCCTGTTGCATGATGTCATGATACGGAATACTGATTAAAAAAAGGACAATTTCCTACAAAATTTGTACTATGTGCCATTTCAACAGGTAAAATGACAGAATGCCAACTCAATTAGAGACTCTTCTGCGAACATGTAAGTGCAGCCACTAAAGTACTGTTCTTCCAACATTTATACCGGAGAACTCCTACAAAACTATTCTCAAGGATCTCACAAAGCCCACAGTGTGCATAAATTTTCTCTATCTGTCTTTCCAAAAAAGTTAGAATCTTGTGATGCTCTCCTCACTGCCTGTATAGAAAACCACGTAAGGGGAATAACAGGGAAGGGTGAGGAAAAGTAGGAGTAGATGGAGAAAGAAGGTTCTCATATCCACAGAGCATCAGCCTGATCTGCATCCCTGGTAAGACAAGGTGGCAAATCCCTGGGAGGAAGGCTCATACACCTTTCTCTCACCCCTTCAGCCACTACCTTTTCTAGCTAACAGTTTTCTCTTAAGGAGTTTTAATCAGCTATTTACTAATAAAATTATCAATTCAGTTCAGTGCAGTGTAAAGAGACAAAGCTAAAAAGAAACACAAGTGTATAAAGAACAGATGAAGATAGTGAGATCCCATACCTACTGCATTTAAGACTACCTACAGAAGGACAGATTTATGCCAAGGTTAAATCTGCAAGAGCAAGTAAAAACATTCACCCCCTACACTCAGTTTATGAACTCTGAACTAATGTCATGTGTCTGAAACTTAATGCAAATTCCCTTTCCAGGAATTTACAGGATAAAAGTGAGAACAACATCTTGGCATATTTTAGGAATAATTATCTTCAGTTTGCTAAAATAGATGTTTATCCAGCTGCTGAACACAGTACTATATCCTCTGCATCAATAAGCTCCAGTTTTCTCTGTGTCCAACGCCTAACTAATGAAGCAAACTAAGACCACAGAAGAGTAACTTCTTGTTAAAGCACTGCAGAGAGCTGTAATATCCAGAGTCATCAGAGAACTCAAGAATAGAAACAGTCCCATTAAAGCTGTCACTGAAACACAATGTATTAGGTACTATCATGAACAGATTAGACCTCAAAAAATTGGGTTTTATTTAATATGTGCATACACGTGGCAAACTTGCATTCTGGTGAATTAAATTGGTGTTAAATAAGACGTTACAGAGCTCCTTCATCTGAAACTTTTCACATAAAATTCATTTTAAAAGTCACCTGAGTCAGATTTGCTCATTACATGTGCTGCATGTGAACACTTCAGTTCCGGCAATGAAAAATTTGTATCTAAGACACAAATAATGACCAAAGTATTCCAGCTATGAAAACTGCACGCTTGGCAAGTTAGAAGTACAAAGTTTACCTTCTCTAAATGGAACCATCTCTATTTCTTACATCTCATCTGCCCCAATTCTGCTACAGATAGCAACAGAAGCAAACGACTTTCTGTCTTCTACCCACAGTTACAATACATTTTGACAGCATGACAAATGGCATCAACATCCAAACCCTCATAGGAAATTGAGGGTAATTTTTATCTTTGAACTAATTCTATCATAATGTGCTGGGATGGAGTCAGCTTTCACCTTCCACAGTAACTATGATGGTGAGAGTCACTGCCCACCACACAGCTGTGGGCTGCAGTTCTGAGGCAGATGGATGATGTCTCTGAGCTGACCAGTGTTCAGTAAATCAGTTCAATTCTTCTATCAGGTTTGGATTCCCGTAGAAAAGAGATGGGAAATTTCAGTTATTTGCCAAAACTGTTTCACTTCCAGGGAGGGTACAGAAGGGTGTGAACAGCTGTCTTTATTACAAACAGGGTTGCACCGTGGAAAGAACTGAATGAGCAGTCAAATGAGTCAATCTCACTAACTCAGGTTTATTCAGGATCCTTCCCAGCTCTGCCACTGATGCAATTTAGACATAATTTGAAATCCATCTGAGTTCAATTAGTCAGTAACTAGTTGGCAGAATGAAAGCATGCACTGCCACAGCCTCGCTGCTGGGTTCTGCCTCCAGCACAGCACCACCTTCCAATCCAAATGTGCAGCTCTGCTTGGGAAGATATTAAATCCTTGCTTGATTACCCTTAGTTGCAAGTTTCCCAGAGCACTGTATAATTCGCATCAATTTAATTCCAAGTGCTGATATCTGGATTTTGGCAACCTAATGCTTTTTATCTACACTAACACATAGTTAAAAATCAAAGGCCAGCAGAGTCCAGGTATTTTTCCCCTGCCTTCTCCTCTATCTTCAGCTTATTCAGTTTCTGTCTTGAAGAGATAGCAGTAGGTGTTTTACACAGTGCAGAGAGCTCCAGTGAAAAATAAATTCAACTGTAACAATAAAATGAGAAACTTACACCAAATTCATCTGAGGAGGCTTCAAATCTCTTATATGCAGGTATTAAATGCTAAGAACCATGCATGTGTATATGTACTCTGTGCATATTTTTGCATACACGTAGTTTTAAATAGAATTTTGTAAATGTATTTGCATACACAGACATCTGTAGGTAAATAAAATGGTAGTTGGTCACCTGCTTCTTCCCAGTTAAATCCATTTCCAGTAAAGAAGTGACTGCTTCTCTAAAAGAAAATAACACTAAGGGTAGCAGAAACAGAAAATGATGGAAAAGTCCAGAAGATGGAGAAGGAAGCCCCTACAATGCTTCAAGCTCCCAACAACACTGCTATAGCAGGATAAAGGCTTTCAGGTACTCCCCTGAGACGGAGGCCATACAGGTGCTGTGACCAGACCCAGAGGCCTTGGCAGCTGACAGCCTAACAAGAACTGGGGGAGGGGGTGGGGGCGCAGCAAAACCTATGGGAAAAGAAATCCCAGACAGAACTGCAGAAAAAAAGTCCAAAGTGGAACATTTCAGAACAGAAATTGTCTTGGTAGTTTCCTTGTCAGTCATATTAGCTTTCCTGTCAAACTTGCTGCTTTGTAAACCAGAGCTGAAGCACTAACACAGTGCACCTGCACAGTTCATAGTGTTGCATAAGCTTATAATTCAGTAGACTTTATGACTGTGAGTCATTTGTATTGATTTATTTACTCCATTAGTGACGGAAAGATGAGAATCTGCATTGATGGAGAATCAAATTGAAGAAGAAATAGCTGATTAAACATTTTAAAAATCACATTTTATAATGATGTTTTAGAAAGATGTACCCAAAATTAAACACCAAGAATATAGAGTTCAATAGTCAAAAACTATGGTCAGAAACTTAAATCACTGTTAGAAAAGTGGCTGCATAAACTGCTGCCTTACCTCTCTACTTGATAAAGCTTTATAAGACCTGCTAGTGTAATTATGAAAACTTTAATTGCATGAATGACTTCACAAATTTTTACTCCTGGGCTTTGATGGAACTGTGTTAATGAAGATCAACAGTTTCCTACAAACATAGCCGAATACTGAACTAGTAAAGCCCCTTCTTACCAGCCAGTTTACACCATATAGGTAACATCATTAAATTCAAACTGCTGTCATTTTCCTTCAATGTATCCTTTTCAGAAGAGCAAAGGCATAGCACTCATTAAAATAATAGCATAGCAAACAAGCAAGATCTGCCCCAAGTGAGAAACTATTTTTTCCAGAGTACAATATGTAATAATTTAATTTTAATGTACAAAAAACCATAAAAGGAATGGAAAAAACAAACTAACTCATGAACAATAGTACTTACCACCTTTTCATTGGGCACCTGGAATTTCAATAAAAAGATAAAGAAGCGTTATTTTCCTGATTTACCTATGGGGAAAGTTGAGAGCAAATCGCCCAAGGCCACAAAGTGAGCCAATGGCACAACTCAAGAAGCAAAGCTGAGGCTTTTTAGCGCTAATCCAGCACCCTGCCATAGCACCACATGTAGCCATGCAAAGAGTTACAGGAACGACAGAGAAGAAATCTACGTGTCTAGTGACCTCCCCAGCATCGCACCCTTCCTTTGGTAGCTTCCAACCTACCTTTCTCTTCTGGGTGACTTGGCCACCTGGCAAGACCTGCAAGGCCTGCATCCAGCATGCCAGCCAGCACCCAGCCCAGGAGAGACCGCAGCACCCAAACACCCGAAGGCAACTGGGCAACTGCACCAGGAGGGACAGCAGCGCAGGAGGAGGCACACGGGAGGCTCTCCTGAGGCTGAAGTCCTTCGTAGGGCTGAGTAAGCTTTATTGCTACCTCGTGAAGATCCAGAAACGGACATAACCAAGCATGACATCAGCACTCGCAGAAAATCATTTGTCACATCAGCCTAATGGAGCCTGCATCTTTAATGTGATATTGATTCTGCTAATGTTTCTGCCTGCTGACAGCTGGGAGCAAAATACCTCTTTGCTATAAAGTAAACTATACTCAGGGTCATGCACTACAATAGCCAATATCATTACAAAGAGCTTTTTGTTTTGTTTTCTCCTGTTTTTAGAAGAGCAACAGGAAATTTTTTAAAGCCTGCATTCCAAGACCGTCACTAATACTACCAACACTAAGAACAGAGTAGGTCATAATACCTACTTCAACACAAAAAGCAAGAGCAATGCACCTTTGGTCCATCTATCCCATTTTTCCAAATCCAGAGTTGATCCCTGAGCCAGATCCCACTTGAAGAACTAGCTGCCCTGCTTCTCAAGTGCTGTGAAAGATTGCACCAGGCAGACAGCAGAGAAAACTCGTGTCAGTGAATAAATTATGAAACGCCTTTCAAAATGTTATAACTATAGTTAGAATGAGATGAATCATACTCCCCCATGTGTCAGATATGCAAAGCTGGGAACTTTATATAGAAACTATACCATTTTCTTTCAGATAAAATCCTCCTGCCAGATTTATTTCTTCTAAAATTGTAAACTGCCTTGTTCTCTTGCTCAGAATGCCTCATTTCTGGATGATCTCCCACTATGCATGAGCACTGCTTTGTATTATTAGCGTGCCACTCACCTGCAAACAGGTAGAAAAACAGAAGGAAATAACACTCATTACCTGTGCATAAAAGGACTTCTGCCAGATGGCCAAAACACAGGAGACACTGGCTTAAACACACCTCACCTCTAAAGAAACTTAATTGGACAAATGTAGTTTTACTAGAAACTAAAGGTCTATTAAAAAAAATGACACCATTCACGAGCTGCTCAATTTTCGTCAGAAATATTCATGCAGAAAAATAATTTGTACCACTAGTACTTAAGCACAGTCAAAGTAACATGTATTCAAATACAGAATGTATAATTTGCATTATCACAGAAAAGAGATGCTCTCACAAAGAAAGCCTTCTGGACATCAGATTTCCAGAAATCCCAGGAATTTCTATGATTGCTTACAAGAATCCTGCTTCCACCATAAGAAAACTTGCTCCACTTTAGAAAACCAAAAACACAACAAAAAATCTGCATTACCATTTTAACACTATCTGAATACCTAAATCATAATTGCATGTATCATAAAGGGAATCATCATCCCCATTTTCAAGAAAGGGAGAAAGGAAGACCCAGGGGAACTGCAGGCCAGTGAGCCTCACATCTATGCCTCAGAAGATCGTGGATCCTCCTGGAAAAGACGTTAAGGCGCATACAAGATGAGGAGGTGGGTGATCTGAGACAGCTAGCACTGCTTCACCAAGGACAGGCTGTGCCTGGCCAATGTGGTGGCCTTCTATGATGGAGTCATTGGATCAGTGGACAAAGGAAGGGCAACTGATGTTGTCTACCTCAGTTTGTGCAAAGCCTTTGACATGGTCCCATACCTCATCCTTACCTCTAAATTGGAGAGAGATGGATTTGAAGGATGGATTGCTCCATAGAAAAATAATTCACTGACTAGCCACAACCGAAGCTTTATGGTCAATGCCTCTATGTGGAGACCAGTCTCAAGTTGTGTCCTCCAGGGTGAAGTCCTGGAACCAGTGCTCTTCAATAACTTCATCAACAAAGAGAATGGGATTGAGGGCACACTCAGCAAGTTTGCAGATGATGTTAAGTACGTGGTACGGTTGACACAACAGAAGAAAAGGTTGCCCAAGGAGGTTGTGGATGCCCCATCCCTGGAGGCATTCAACGTCAGGCTGGATCTGGCTCTGGGCAGCCTGATCTGGTGGCTGGCAACCCTGCACATAGCAGGGGGGTTGAAACTAGATGACCATTGTGGTCCTTTTCAACCCAGGCATTCTATGATTATGAATTTATGAGTAAGGATTTCAGTGCTAACAGCTGGGAGCCAAAAGGACAGTTTGTCCATCTGTTTTGCTTAACACTCAGCAGCATCCCCTCAAGTTATTAAATCACAGTGACAGTTTAAGGTATGAACTTACTGAAGTGCTGTTGTGGACAGTGCTGGGGAAGGATATTTCCATCCTTTTGCACAAGAAAGTGAATACTATCATCAATTAGGTAGCTCATTCCACACAGCCTTTACATTTCTTTCCCTACACTCTTTACATGTGCCCACGAGATCAAAATCAAATTGACAGAGAAAGAAAAACAAATATTGAACTACTACCTGAAAATACCTCTGGTAGTTTCATAGGGCAGCTGAAAAAGAACAAAAGAGCTTGCATAGCAGAAATGTAAGTAGAGTAATTCAATCAAAACATCCATTGTGGCACAAGGAATGGATTTTCGCGCACCCTGCAGTTTTAACGTAACTGGCTAGTTTATGAAAAGGGAAAGAATACCTTCAAATTCCAACCAGTGTAAACTGCTTCACAGAACTGTACCACAGGTAGAGTTCATTAGAGAAAAATCAATTATCTGTGCAATCTCAATTAAGTATATACAAAATTAGACTTTGCAAATGAATGAAAAAGCACTAAGCGCATTAAGAATCATTAAGAATTAAACATTAACTATTCAGAATATTAACATTACGAATAACTACAGCAACCATTTTTAACCTGGATAATTTATATTTTCATCTACAGGTCACCTCTGTCTTTAAGTAAAAGTCCTCAACTTTTTTTTTTTTTTTTTTAATTGAAAAAGTTATTCTTTTTGAAGCACACGTTGTTTTGAATTTTCCTTCACATTAAAAAAATATCACTGTTAGGTGAGTTCAAAAAATAGGATTGTTACACTTTTGCACTTACATGGTTTAAATTCAGCACTTCCCCACACCTTAAAGCAGTAGGGACCATAAACCCCAATTTTCATGTGCCACAGGAAGAGAGCAGGAGGCAAAGGTATTGACTGATATTCACAAAGAGTCATAAACAGGAACTGACTTTTACCACTGCCACAAAACACAATACTTATCAAGGCAGTAACGAAAAACAATTGGCTATTAAAACAGAACCACACAGATCACTTCTAATTAGTGTCAGGCAATATTTGTGTTATTTAAAACTTTCTCAGACTGCTTAATTGTACGTTAACTAAGTATGGACTTCCTCCAGCCACTATAGAGTTCAGCACATCGTGCAATTGCTCTCTAGAAGTTCCAGCTGACCATCAAATATGCACCATCCACTGCTCATTCTCAGATGAGCCTCCCTACTTTTAAGTCACTTCATGCCTTATTCCAAGAGGGTTATGCATAGTTTATGCTCTCCATCCCATTCACAGCTAATACAAACACTGGGGAGCTTGCCCCTTGCTTACCCCTGGCTATTGGGAGCACTGACCTATTTTTGCAAGGAATGAATGGTTTGTTTCTTCCTGTATTTCCTGCTGCCAGCCTAATTCTTCTGTTCTGCCCTGCAAATACCACAAATAGAAAGCATTTAAAGAGTCCAGTTCTTTAAATGGTTGCTGGGTCACCTTCTCAGTGAAAGAACATGAAAGACTTCTAAAGCCTTCCTGAGGCTTCTGAGCCCCACAGCAATACAGACAGGACAAAGAATCTGCAGCCTAACCCCCAAAGATCACTTGAAAAAATAATCCTATTGCAAAAGTGCTGCAAAATTTTTTCTCATTAATTGTAATTCAGCTTGCAACATTTTAAACTTTATTTGCTAGTGCAAGCTTAGCTATTAGCTAGCAGGATCAAACAGATTTACCAAACACTGACTCTACACCTGCTTTCAAAAAGAAAAAAAAAATAATTAAACATATGCAACGTGGTCAAGCAATGACCACGTGCACGAGACTTATATGAATAGGCTGAAATGCAAGGTATTCCAAGCTAAGCATGGGCTGCTTCCATAGACAGTCTTCCCTGTCTGTCCTTCCTCCTCCTCCTGATCACACGTTCCCACTTCAGTCAGCACTAGGATGAGTGCAATCACGTTGACAGGCAGAACAGGAAACCAAGAAAGCCAGCATGTTACACAACCCCAAACAGCATTTCATTCACATCACCAGTAATCCTGTCTACAATTTAGTGAGCTTGCTCTATGTCAATTGGCAAAACCTGGAGCCACACCAGCTTTTCTGGGAGCAGAGTTCTCACCTGGTTATTTCACAGCTCTAAAGCAGCTGTACAAAGAGAAGGGATGACAAGGAATTATCTGTATGTGTTATAAAAAACAGATCTATGAAAGATGTTTGTAAGTTACAGATAGTTGTTCCTACATTCCCTTTTTTTTCTTATTTCCAAGGAGGAAACAAAGGCTGTACAAGTCAGAGGCTGAACTGCCATCTCCAACAGCTAGCAACAGAACAGTCCTGTGGAAGGAAGAAGCTGA
Organism: Centrocercus urophasianus; assembly: GCF_019232065.1. NCBI lineage: Eukaryota > Metazoa > Chordata > Aves > Galliformes > Phasianidae > Centrocercus > Centrocercus urophasianus. Next base: position 9,351,873 of record NW_024885344.1, read on the forward strand.
GAAGGACAGTAAGATATCCACAGAAGGGACACCAGCTCATACACTTGACACTGCCACAGCCTTCAGCGGGTATGAGCAGAAACATGTTCTTTCACCCTGTGAAATAAAGCAGTGCCACATGACAAGTTTCACAGCTTAAACCACATTGTACAGAGAAGAATTTATTTTATTTGCTCTGAACACGTAGCCTACTAGTTATTCTTGATGCCACTTTATTCCTGCACTGGAAGACTCAGTGAACAGTCATTCCCCAGGTGTCTCCTCCTTGAGAGTCACACACACACTGACCTCCATCATATCTCTGCCATTGTAGCTCTCTTTCAGCCTGAAGAATCACACTGTAATTAATCATTCCGCTTTCAGAAATCCTTCTTTAATCACCCATGTTATTCCTGTCTGTCTTACTCCTGTTAAACTACACCATTTCACAAGTGGCAGAGAAAGGAGGCCAGGACTGCACACCATATTCAAGACATGGGTGAATCACTGACCTGTACAGGAACACTGAAGATTTCTGCTCATTCCTCATTATCTCCCTAATAATTTCTATTGTTTGATTTCTTTCTTTTTTCTTTTTTCAAACCACTGCTGCAAGGCTGTTTTCAGGAGAACTCTTTTATAACCTTCAGATGTCAGCTCTCAAGTGAAAGTGTCAGCTCTAATCAATGCATTGATTTTTATTTGCCCTTCTGTTGCCCAGTTGCACAAACTCATCAAGCCTGCCAGCAATTTCTGTGCAAGATCTCAGTTTGACTACCATGACTACCTGAGTATCATCAGCAACTTGATCACTTCCCTGTTCACCATTCCAAGTCATTCATCAATGCACTGAGCAGTACAGGATCCAGCAAAGACATCTGCAGTATTTTACTGATACTTTCTTTTACCCATGAGATTTGCTCATTTTACTCATATCTGCAGCTCATAACTTTTCATCTATTACTAATTTGTACAAAGATTTAAACTTTAGGACAATTATAGCTGTGAAATTATATTTCATATATTTTTAAAGGAAGAGTGCTGGAGGATTTTGTCACGTATATCATATCACCTAGGGGTCATCTTTGTTCACATGTTCATCACGTGCCTCAACAGAACTCCAGTAAGGTGGTGAGGCATAACGTCCTGTTGCAAAAGCCATGTCAACTGTTGTGCTATATATCCTGTCTATCCAAAGGTTAATTCTATTCTTGATAATAATCACCATTAGTCTCCCACATACAGACAATGGAAATTTTGGTCTTCCCTGGAAACACCGCCTCCCCTCCTCATCCCATCTTACCATTGTTTCAGTCCCTTGGTGCAGAATTATATTAAAGCAAGAGGCCCCTTGGAACAATTAACTTCTTGGTTCTTCATTGCATTTTGTATCATCAGTATGACTTGTTACCATCTATTTTACTCCTTTACTCCCGCCACCTCTTCTACAGAGAGAGGCAAACCCTCCGGTATTCCCTCCCTTATAAAGAAGGATTGTAGTATGCAAGTCTCCATCATTTTATTTTGTGAAGATACGGATAAACGAAACACTTTGCTTTTAACAATTTGATTTAAAAGATTTGGCAACTTCTTTTTTTTATTATTTATTTTTGTAGTGGCCCTTCAGAAATCACAAACAGTATCAATACTCCCAGCATATTTGCAAAGAAATCATTGCTTATTTCCACTTTTTGCAAGTTTATACTGTGACCTTCCAGGTTTCTGTTATTTACGTTCCAACTTCAGCTTTTCAAAGGAGTCCTCAAAGGTTACATTTTTTAGTGTTTGCCTTTTTTTTTTTTTTTTCTGTCTACATCACCCTCTTTTTCCTTGCTATAAAACCACATTTCCCTTTTCCTTTATTCTGTATCTCAGAAGACAACATTTCTTGCTTGGAGCCTCTAAAACAGTCTGTGAATCATCACAGGTGTTTGTCCCTTAACTGTGACTTACAATGTTTGTTCACCACAACAAAACACACATGCACAAGGAAGCACCTTTTCTGCTCCCACTACAGTTGTTTTTGGTTTCTAAAAGGAGTTTTCTAGCTACTGCTGTCCTGGAGGGATGCTGGATTTATGTGTACTGTAGCTACTATTGCAGGACATCTTTTCTGCAGTGACATTTTGAAACTTCTCTGCATACAGAGCTCAGGAACCACACACTGCCTTGCCCTCCTGTAAGTCGTCTCATTACTGAATCTATGAATTTGTCACTGTGCCCAAAGCTCAGGCTCCCAACCCAATACAACACATGTAGCATAGATGGACACTAAAAGATCTCTCCCACAACTGCTGCACCTCATCCCTCAGCAGTTTGCCATCTTCCTCACTCTATCACTGCTGGGGTAACCAAACTAATCATATGGTCCTTCTACTATGTTTTTTTTTCTTTTCTATATCTACTGGCTAAATTCATCCTGAGTTTTCTTATTCATGACAAACTGCTAATCTGACTTGACTTTAAGCTTTACCATGCAACACAGTTTCTCCATCAGCTAAGCCTACTCAGTCTTCCCCTATACTTTAATACTGCCTTATCCCCCTCAGTTGTCATGGTACTACTAACTTTAAGATAGGTATTATGTCAACATCATCTTCTTAAGATAAGTAGTTCCCATATTTTGCTTCTCAATTCTCCAGTATTAGTGCAGAAATATGTATGCCATGTTTGATTTATTTTTAATCTGCCCACATTTAATAGCATTCCACTTGGTCCCACGCTTCCCTTTTATTTCTCATCTACCTGCTGCTAAGTCATCTTCTGCCCATCACAGCAGGGCAGTTACCACCTGCATTTTGTTTACAGAGCCTCTAGATTCACTCTGCTAAGGATACACAAGGTTACAGACTGAGCCCTCTCCTTTCCCCTGAATACTACCACCACTTTTTAAATACCCCTCATAGCTTAATAGTTCCCCATTTCAAAATGCAAAGTTCAGTGCAATGGGATGTTCTACAAGGAGAAAGACTCATTACAGCAACTGATTTCTTCACTGCTATATCACTGCCTTCCTGCCATTTGACTGGAGCACCTAGGTTAGAGATGGGACTGCCCTCTTGAACAACTCTTCATGGAGCCTCTCTGTCATCTTTGCCCCTTCTTCAGCAACACCAGCATTGCTCAGCTAAAAGCAAACCTGCTCTGTAACTGCAGTGTCTGTGAGCCCCTTCATATCCCTTCTTTATATCAGAAGAGAGCAGCCTCAGCCATTCTCAGAGGCAAAGACAAACCATGTTTCAGGAACTCAGAGCAGGAAACCAAGGACATGTCTGTCTCTTGGCGAACCTCTGTCTGTACTTCATTTATTTGAAGGGCATTCTTCAAGATTAGTCTGCATCCGCATAGTCCTTTTAACTATATTTTTCACAATTCATTCACAGTGCTAAAGAGTGAGAATTTACTGGTCTCTGTCCATGCAACATAACTGGATTCAGCAGGCTTTCCAGTTGGATTGTCGCTGAGCTGCAGAATTACCCGAACCTCAGACACTGGGAAGGAAGACAATTGACCTGACGTAAGCTCCACAGGTGACCTAGATTCACTTAGTAAAACAACCCTGCTAGAGACAGGTGTCACATTTTTGCAGCTCAAAACCTTCACTGTACAAACACAGCTCTCTGTGCTTGGGAGCATGGAAAGATTCATCAACAGCACATTTGCCTCCTTCACAACTCAAGTTTCAGCAATATCCTCATCCATTAATACAAAGCTGCTTTTTTGTCCCCACACCCTCCCCTTCCTTGTCCTTTCCCTACACCAAGAGGAACACTGAACTTTGGTAACAACATTTTATGCACTGTTTTATAATCACGGCAAATCTCCCACTGTTTCAACATAGCTGGAAAGCATGAATGTGAACCAGATTAAGTATCCCTACATTTGCCTGGCAGCTGGTACTATTAATTGCCTAACACCCTATTCTGAATCTTTCACAGAAATTAGAGCAGCATTCCAACACTGCAAACAACAGAACTTTTCATATATACATTTTAAGGGGTGATCATTTTTCATAAGCAATCCAGACCAGCAATGTTAAAAAAGAAAAGGTGGGGAGGGAAGGCCTTCAGTTAGCATAAAAATTGCAGAGAATAAATTTAGGAACAGGATTCAATTCACCAACACATGCTTCTTTCTGTGCAGGTTGATGCCTAGATACACAATTCTGGGGTGCAAGGGGGAAGCTCAAATATTAAAAAAAAAAAAATGTAAAGGAGGCCTTGGGAAACTTACGATACTGACATTAGCAGAGAACTAAATTATTCATATTACTGAGTGCAGAAGAAGGTGCTGACACAGGTAATTGTTTGCATGAGGAACTTTCCAGTCTCTGCTTCTGCTCCAAACTCCTGCATCTGGAAATATGCAAGAGGTCTCACTCTTTGATAGCTGTTACATGGCCTGCTTTACATCTAAATTACTCCAGATGAATTCTGAATTCCTCCAAAGCTCTTACATGCCTATCTGATAAAAACAGAATTTGTCAGTTGTTTAGGACTTCTTTCCTTCATCTCTGATATTCAGTAATATCCCTACAGGTATCAGCAAATGTAAGTGCAGTGAAGGAGGAGTTTTATTATTGATTTATCCCAGACTTCTGATCCAATAAGCCCTTTATCACTGCCAAGCAGACAGTCACAAATACATTTAACTTAATGCATTAAACACAAAGACTATGGAAGGAATGAACCAGGGCTGCTGTTCAACCACTTTATTTGCATCTGTGAAACATATGCTACAATTACACCTATGCTTTGTTACACTGAATTTACTTTTTTTTTTTTTTTTAAATACATCAAAGTGTTTTGTTTTGCAATCCTCTTAAGAAAACCATGATCATATATAGCCATGAAGTGTTTCTTCTTTATTAAATCTATGCGTTGTTAAACATGAGAAAGGTTTTGTGGGTGTTTAGCCAGTGCCATCATTCATTGCAATGCCAAGAGAAAGCACTCTACATTACAGAGCAGAGCTCCTTGTTCTGTTCAACAACTAAGAAATATTGACAAATACTTCAAACATCTTCCATTTTTATAGTAAGCACGTAAGCCAGTAATCCTGCTGCAAAGCAACTGGACACTAAGAGTTGACACACAGAAAGACAAAAGGCCTGAGTCAGCAGTTCACTCAAATTTAATGCTCCCGTTGCAGGCTTGAGCAAAGGCCTAAGCCTTGAAAAGCTTGCCTGCTTTTACTACTTTCTCATTTGGTCTAATAATATCACATTTCTCCCTTACCTTCACTTATTAGAGATTTATTAATATCACTGTAAGTGTAATGGTCTTATTTGAAACTTTACTGAAAGTTGCAAGATCTTATGTTTCAAGTAGCTTCCAAATCTAATCGGACGTGGTTACAATCTAGAGCACGCACACCCATTTACTTCTAGAAACATAAGCATTACTTTTTTGTGTGATTTTAAGACTTATCAGTTTTAGTTCCCAAAGTTTCCAACAGCAATTTCCTTGCAGCACCATTGAGAAAATTTGAATTTTGTAAAAACTTCTCAATAACTGAATCTAAATAACTGAGCTGTGCAATTGGACCACATCATCTGCTACTACAAATCAATGCATGTCCAAACAAATATTATGGTTTACCACACATAATAGGATATATTACCTGATATTTGCTTGACGTAGAAAACACAAAAAAAAAGAAGAGATGAATAGAGTGAAAGTTAGAAGGAAGGTGGGGGATTACCGATTTGGAATAGTTCATACATAAACTAAAAGATGTACTAAATTAAAACTTAAAACTTTACTCTTTCCAAATACTCAGTAACCTAAATGTCACTGTGCAATAATCCAAAAATGTAAGTCTTGGATGGATTAGTCACATTCACATGCTTCAGATTTACTACATAATTAGAATGTTTTCTCTTAGTTCTTCACTGTTTTCTGTGCCTTTTAGACCAAAATATCTGTGTTTATCAAACCTCAAAATTCAAATATTCAAAGATTTTGCAAATACTCAGATTTGGACAGCAAACCTAAACCCTAGGGTGCCATCAGCTCCAGGGCTTTTGCCCCTTTTCTGATGCACAGATATTACACGTTCATATTCAGCAGTGAAGTACACTTCAGAGTGAAGTACAGATCACACATTTCTTCTTTAAAGTATTAATCTCTTGGTTAAACATGCAGGTTTTCTCACCACTTATGCCCCTAAATTGCTGGAAGGCTGTGCCCAGAGAGTGAATGCAGTTAAATCCAACTGGCATCCAGTCACCATTGATGTGCTCCCCAGGGGTCAGTAGTGAGGCTGGCCTTGTTTTATGTCTTTATTGATGATTTAGGTTAGAGGATTGAGCACACCCCTCACTAAGTTTGGATGTGGCACTGAGAGACACAGTCTAGAACACTTACAGGCATGGGTTGATGGATTGACAAGATGATCTACTTCTCTTTCCAACCATAATGATTCCATGATTCCTTACTGTGTGTAAGGAATATCAGCTGCTGATATTTAAGACATTGAATCTTATCTTACACAACCACAAAATGTTTATCTACAGGTAGAACAAAACTGCAGCAGAAACCTCAGAAATAGTCTGAGGAGGCAATTCAGGAAGACTGCTGAGAACTACTTCTGAAAGGCAAAGGTTTTGTTGACAGCTAACACACTGAAAGACAGGTTTTCTAAAACTATTTCACTGACTGAGCTGTTATTACCCCTTCTCTCTGTGATTTTGGACAAGTTTGTGGGTTTACAGCACAAAGGCACTAAAGCAGCACACACTAAAGTTAGACCAACCATTATGTACCAATGCTTCGCTTTCTTTTTCAGAACTCCTTATCACAAAGTTCTCACAGCAACCAAGCATTACATCCACACAACTTTATGCTCGCTTCCAGATCAGTCTGGGAGATATGCCTGCAATAACCCCAGGCACAAATAATCTGTTCTCTAGACAATATCTACAATAAAACATGCTAGACTGTGACTGGGATTTTAAATATCTAGTACAATCTGTTTTTGTAAAGAAGATAAAGTAGCAACAAAGACAAGCCATTAATATCTCCTATTAATTCCTATAAATCCTATTAAAATCTCCCATCACTATTGTTCAGAAGTATCCTAGAGACTATGATACAGTAAAGACTCTCTCATTATAAAATAGAGCTATCCAGCACTACTGTACAACCAAAGCTACTGAAGAGACCAACAACAAAAAAAACCAACTCATTCAAATACATTCCTCTCTGCAAGGAGACTGTAGCAGCTCTGCCCTGCCTCCATCTCCTTCTTCCTACCTCCTCAATGAAAGGAAGGATTATCAGAACTGCAGCAAATTCTTTGATGCATGCTGAAATTTCACTTTCATGCTCTGTAAAATAAAAAATTTTTTTTGGATGGAATGTTTAGTAAAGTGCTGACAGGCACCTCACTTCAGACCCTATATGACATAAGTGCATAAGAACTGTCTGTTGTTTTAAATAGATTCATTCCCTACCTGGAGATTACAAATGGCATCACAGTACCTTCTCCATGAGATCTATTTCCAGCTTTCCCAGGTATGTACCTGTTGATGTGGCATAAAGACATTTGAAAGTGCATAACACAATAGAAAGCACAGCAATGACAGCAGAGCAGCAAGGTTCTTGGCTGCAGCAAGTAAGGATTTGCTCAAACGCAACAGCCATTGGCATAGAAATAAAGGAAGGAATCTGTTTGACTTCAGAAGGCTTTGGGCACACAGGGATCTCCAGCGAGATCCCCTTGCCTCCACTGCCAACCCTTAAATGAGGTCTGGGAAGGAATGGATCCTGGCTCCACACCTTCCAGTCACTCAGATGCACTGCATGCACAGCTCCCCTGTATTGGCCCTGCCTTCCTACCAGGTTCTCAGTCATGGCTCGAACCAGTGATTGAGCATTCCCACTACACAGTGAACAGAAAAATGTGACAAAACAACTCACTCACTGTTTCCCAGAATAACAAATATGAAGTCTTATATACAGATGAGATGGTGTGAGCTTCAGAAGTCCTTTGCCTCCTTCGTGAATCTGCCTTGTTGGTACTCTGCATTGTCGGAAGACAGAGATACAAGCCTCCCAAGATATCAGCATATAAATGCTGACATTTTAGCCCAGTAAGAAAACTTCACCTGGACAGTGCGATTAGCATGCATTAATCACCCTCATCTAAATAGTTTGCTCACCAGATTTTTCCTAAATAGCTTAAATAACTGGATACACAAATAATTTTTGTTAGTAGTGGAAACAAGAAGGCTCTCTGAATTCTCCTCCTTTACAAGAAGTCAGCCTTCAAAAGGAGAGGGAACATGCTGCATGGAAGAAGCTGTTGCAATGTGTCAGAAGCTGTATTATTTCTGTGTTACCTTGTGACCACTCTTAGCTAGCACCGCAGGACCAGACTAAGTGGGATACCATAGACTGAAGGACATGGTTTGCATGTTACAGGGCTGGCCCCTTCACCGGACAGAAACAAGCAAAACCTTGCTAAGGCTGATCCTTACGTAACTGCTGTGTGTTCACAGCGAATGGCTCTTCTCAAGAAATAACCAAGCAAAAAGCTGGAGGAGGCTGGAACCAAATATGAAGAGTTTTCAGGAAATCAGCTGTTCAGATGATGAGCAAAGAAATCCTGGCAGAGCTACGTAATGATCCAGGAAATACAGAAATAGAAAACCTACAGACTGGGTAGTCTGCCATGGTTGCTTTACCTTCCATTTCCGCAGCCCCATGTGGAAATACAAAACCACTAGCACAGACACCAGCACAGTCCTCAGCAGCTTCCCTAAGAGAGCTGTAGGCAGATTTGCTCCTGTCTCTCATGCATTCAGGCTATATCTTCCATTCTTTCCATTTTATCCTTCCAATTCCATTTGCAAAGGCACAGCCAGAAATAGGTACACTTTTACAGAGGAGATGAAGTTGCACGGAGTTCCTCCAGGCAAGTTGGACTCCTCCTGCTGAGATGGAGGTAACAATCTCAGCGAACAGATGGAAAAAGGAAGATCATTGCACAGAGCCTCCCTGGAACCGCAGGCATGCATACAGCTGAGCCCACGTGTTGGTGGAAGCAGCAAACTCTAGGAGAGGAGCATGGGGAAAGTAGGACCAGCTGAAGAGCAAGGCAGAGCCTCAGAGCCTGGCAAACTGCACAATACCCAGGCGTGGGATGTGGGGTAAGTGCCATGGGATGTGTTCTACCAAAATCGAGGGAGAGGAACCACCTTCTGTCTAATGCATAGACATAGCCACCAGATGTATGAGGGCCTCCTCAGGAAGACATGAAGCTGGGCAGCACCAGAATTCACACAACTCCTGTGTAAAAGACACAACAAGTCTTCCATCCAAAGGGAGATCGAATGGCTCTGCCTTCAGCCAGGACCAGGGCTGCTGAGAGTGTCAGTTTCCTCTCCTCAGGAGAGAGAATAACTTCCCTCACACCAGTTACCAGCTTGCCAATTAAACGAAACCACACTGCATGATCAAAAAGAAGTTGTCCTATTCTCCTTGGTCACAGAAATAAAGCACCTACACTTAACAAAGGTGCCTGATGTAGGCTAAACTACAAGAAGAGACGAGAAATAACTAGCCAAGGTTACAGCTCCACATAATGTTTTCCTCATGCCTTCCGTATCTTGGTAGAAGGGAAATCTTAATCTCAGAGAACAACGTTGCAGATTGTTTTCACCATAACAAATGCAAACAAACCCGCAGTGCTGCAATTCCCCTTTCATCATATTAATCCAGTATCTGGCTGGAGATGTACACATTACAAACTATTTCATCCACATAAAAACTTTCAGCCTAGGATCGATAACAGCCTAGTGTCACTCCCAAAAATAGAAAACTAGCATTTTTATGACCAGCTGCAATTCAGGAGCTAACTGTAAATCAGTCAAAGCATTCACCATTGGGTCCAGTTGCGTTCAAGTTGACTTGATTCTCAGCACCATACAAAACAGCCACTGGCTGCCGAGTCTCAACGAGCAGAGACTCTCCTAAAAGAAAGACTCCCACGAAATGATGCTGACAACTGCACGCAGTCCTCAGGGCTTAAAAAGGCTAGTTTTAGCTACGGCCTGAAGAATGAAGGTCTAGAGCAAACAAACCTGCTAACACAGATTCTGCCACCACCACACTCACGCTTAATCCCTTCCATGATTGTAACGCAACAAAAAACACAGCAGTAACAGCAGAGCAGTAAGGTTCTAGGTCACCAGCAACTGAGGAGTTGCTCAAATGCAGCAGTCATGGGTACAGAAATAAAGTAAAGAAGCTGCTTACCCTCAGAAAACCAGAAGGCTTTGGGCACACACAGGGATCTCCAGCAAGATACCCTTGCCTCCTCTGCCAACCCTTAAATGAGGTCTGGGAAGGGATGGCTCCTGGCTCCACACCTTCCAGTCATTCAGATGCAATGCATGCACCTGAGCTTCCCTGGGTTGGCCCTGCCTTCCCACCAGGAGCTCAATCACTGGTCCAAGCTGTGACTCAGCATTTCCATTGAAATGATCCACCACTGCATAGTAGGAAAGTCCCTTTTTGCTTTCCAGACTACGGGTGTTTGTAGTTTATAGCACATATTTTTGCATGCAGTTCCTTCAGTTCTATTTCCATAGGCTTGTAGTCTGCCGTGAGTATATTCATCACTGACCAAAATAAAAGCCAACTTTTAAGCAGATAAATAGTCCCAGCAGAACTTAATGCAGCAGCTTGCAGCACTGTGTGGACATCTTGGCAATACTACTGTGCACACATTGTCACAGCAGGGAAGCAAGGATCAGCTCATGGTAGTTTTGCTTAGCAAGACATCGTATCATGAGCCATAACCATGAAAGCCTGGCAAACAGTTAAGTTCTGTACTTAGAATCATATTGGATCATTTAACAACCAAAATGCTTTTCCATACAAGAAAAGAAGTACCGAATGTGTTTTATGTAACAATAATAGAATATACTGCATTGCCATCTGTCTCTTCCTAACTTCCATCTTTTACTGCTGGGACAGTAAATGCAAGAAAAAAGAAAAAAAATCAATGACTGCACATCATACGGAATAAATAAATATCCATGAACTGCTGGAAAGGAACTAATTACTGCTTTTGGAAGCAATAAGCTTTAAATGTCTTCTATCTTCAATTGCACTAATGATCTAGAAATTCAGGTATAATGATGCAGCCACTCTTTCCAATCATTAGCAACGTGTTAAGATCCAGGCTGCAGCACTGCTACTTTTGAGGTAACTAACATATTAGCAATGCCATTAATATGTAACTATTCTTGCAAAACATAACCAAACATTATATTTTTTAAAAAGATACAACATGGATAAGAACATTACCACAAATACCTGCAGCTCTAATTTCAGTTCATAGAATCACAGATGGACCTCAAGGATCATCTAGTTCCAACCCCAGTTGCCTACTTCCTTTCTGTTTCTGCTAGTCAAACATCTCAGCATTGACAGGACTGTTTCTTTCACACTCCTGAGGTCCTACTGGGCCCTGGCTGCACTACCTCCTAATTGTTATCGGGAACAGGACCCTAGAGAGGAGGCACATTTAAGCCAACATTTTAGGCTTCCTCGTCTCTTGTGCATGTCAGACCTTACCCACAGCTGCCTTGGACTAGTAACCACAGAGCGCACCACACAGCATGGTAGAGGGGCAGACTGCAAGCTATGACCTTACCCACCAAATTTCCAGCCTGTTCAAAATGTACGTTTTTCTGCCTTTTTTGCTCTTTAGAGTGGCACAGCTTAAGCTGAGAGGAGGTTGCCAATGGCACCGATAGTAAGAACATGCCTACACAGAGAAAACTTGTAAGAAGGAATAACGCTAACTGCAGAATTGGTAATGAGAGCATCACAGGGACCACCCCACAGACAAGCTGTCAAAAAACCAAAGCATGTGAAATACTGAAGGAGTACTGCACCTTGCAAAACCACATCTTTTGGTAGCAGTCATGACATCCTGCAGCGTTACATCTCACGTGCACCAATCTGAGACATGCCCTCTGTCACAGCTGGCACCCAAGAGAAGAAAACATTTACAAAAAGCTTGTGCAATTACATCTCCCCAAATCCAAACTGAACCAGTACACACTATAGCTTTGTCAAACCTGAAGCAGACAAGGTAGAAACAATTTTAGCTGCAGCTAAACCAAACTGGAAAAGGAAGTGTGCTACTTCCACTCGAGATAACCTTGGTTTAGAAAATGAATGCCTGTCCTGTTTATTGAAACAAAAGTTAGAGACAAACCAAAACGTCTCATTTGCCTTGTCGGCAAAACTCTTTGATGCTTTGTTTTAAATCAAACTGGTTCATAAATATGCACACACAGGAAAAGAATATTTTTTGTCTGTTCTATGCTTACATATGTTTTTTTTAAGTGTAATTAAACGTATTCACAGGACATCTATAGAAGACATTTAGAAAACGAAGTGGTACACTGGAAAAAAAACACCGAACTACTGGAGCTAAAATGTATGTTTCTGTGTGACCTGCTCTTAACCCCAAGGAAGTAATACAGAGAAACAGCTGCTCTGGATATCTAGACAATCACCAGCACAAGACAACAGAAACTAATAACTAAGTCTTTTTCAATTAAAATGCTTTCATCCTCTCTTAAGCAAAACAACTGCAGTATTTTATCTCATTTGAGATGTAATAATCAGTAACAGGCTATAAGCAGCACTGTAGTTAAAATTGTTTAATTCAGTGATATATTTCAATATCAGATTAAAATCAAAACAATCTAAAAAACCCACAAGGCATCTTATTTACGAGATTTAAGCTGCTATGGTGTCTGATTGCAAAGTTCATTAGCTACAGCAATCTAAACATACCAAGGTTTCCACAGTGTGCGTTATCAAATTAGGCAATTATCTCAGATTCATGAGCTAAACTGTACCCACATTATAAATCCAGCGCGTATTACTTGCAGCGATTTTGATTCAAAACAGAACAACATCCTAAAAATATTTTAATGTATTTTGAATTTAATATGCTGTCAAAAACAGCAAAGGTTGCCATTACAGGGGGTAGTCTGATGTGCTTAAGATCAGCAGGCTGCATTTTGGGGGGAACAACTGTGCACTTTAACATTCTCTAAGGGAGGCGTAGTGCTGGTGATGCCCAACCACCCCAACAACACTGGCTTTTAGTGGATTATAAATCCCACTGGATTTGTAAAACGTGATAAACCACTACATTTAGCCCATTCACTTGCAAATAAGATGTTCAGTGAGGAAATGCTTATCCTGCTGCTGGCCAGATTCCCTCCTAGAACTGTCCCAATATATAATTACTAGTTATTCAAACTGGTAAAAAACGGTTATAGATTCATAAACAATATTTCTTTTCTGCTTCCTCCCCGTTCTGCAATGGGGAATTGCATTTCCAGCAGGAAAGCAATTGCTCTCATACAAGTAATTGCTTAGAAAAGATCTCCCCAAAGGGCTGTCAGCACTTTACAATCAACGGTTTCACCTTATACCCTTTACAGGCAATTTCTCCTCAAGTTGGACTGTGGACCTTGTCCACACTACTGTTTCTTTCATTTTTTGCCCATTCCTGGACTGGAAGTACAATAGAGTTTCAAGCCTTCGCTATACCTGAATGGGACATTACCAGAACCCAAGTCAGCTTGCTATCTGCTTGCCCAAGCAAACTTACACCTTGGCCAGTGATTACTGCCATAAGCCTTTTACCCTAGAAAAACTGTTTTTCGAAACTTACAGAAGATTTCCCCATCTTTCTTTCTCCTGCATCAGATTTCTTTGTGCTTTGCTTTATATGTCAAGTAGATACCATGAATTCATCCAACTCCTCTCCACAAAACCTTCCCTTAAATGCATTTTGATGAAGTTCTTGTAAGAATAAGAAAAACTTCTCCTGACTTGAAAGTAATTGTGATTCTCCGAGAGCTCTGCATTCACTCCTTGGGAGCAAACAAATATGACTACAGCTAGATGATGGTAGTGGTAAGGAGTAAGTAATAAACTGGAACAAAAATGTCATTTTAAAGAAGAAAGAAAGCTTATTTTCAGAAAATCCCAAACCTAATGTGCTTGTCTGTACAAATATACTTTTTCTGTTATAGTCAAATGTATATTTGAATTTGTTTCCAAATAAATTACATTTTTATCTTTTAAAAGATAATTGTGCAAGCTGTGCAATTATTTCCCAAAAATGCACATTTTCACACACAAGACAAACACGAGTCTAGTTACATCACCAATTTTCACTACTAGATCATACTATGTGTTAACAGTTATAAAATCTCAGGGACGAATATGATCTTCCAGTCCTGTGCAATGTTTATATCAGTGAGGTCCCACTCCATTACCAAGACTCAGATGAGCCATAACAATACAAATAGTGATTGATAGCAATAAAAATATATACCTTCCCAAGGAGACACTAGAAAGGAAACGTGCTAACTTATAGCAAAGCTGAGTAACCTCCCACTCCATCACCCACCATTCCATTAGATAACCTCTACACAAACAACAAAGAAATATCCTATCATGGTGTTGATATTCTGCTGGCACAGCTCCGGTGAACAGCAGCAGCATCTCCTTGGGGAGGTTATGATCCAACATTACAGCAATAATGTGATCAGCCCCAGTGACTGACTACCCTGAGCTCACAAATACTTAACTAATGTGGTGGGCTGAGCAGCTCCTGCACCCTCCCCGCTGTGGCCTGTCAAACACATTTAGCTGTGAGAAAGCAAGTGCCAATCCCGTAACCCAGCTGCCAATGCATACCACTGCAATGTCATTAGATCACAATGAACCAGCACCCTCAGAGGTGGTCTGCCTCTGAGCAAGGTGCCACCATCCAGACTGCCATCTTCACCAGCTGTTAACTACTGTCCTTTATCATTCCCACCAAGTGATATGTAAATCTACAAGAACTCCTGAGCTTTTACTCCGAGACTGACTGGGTAAAGGTATAATGATAGCTTACTACTCCGCAGTAACATTCCCAATTGTCCTCCACTCAATCTACTAACATCCCACTGGTCATCTTGGTTACTTACTGCTACCTTTTATTTGAAGTCCCCTAGGTTTGTCAGATTGAGGTCATTAAGGAGGATTGAAAGCAGCATTGCTCTGACACTAACAGCCAGATGCTGAGGCTTCAGATTGAACAAATTCAATGCAAGCCTAACACAAGTCTTGATAGCATTCATTCCTTTTCAGATCAATGGAAAATGGCTGTTACAGAAATTGCACATTCAAACATCATAGTTTTCAGCTTTGGCAGACTTTACTGAAATAAATAAGGTTCAGATTCATATGTGTTTTGCATCTTATGAGCTGTGCTGGATTTCTGTTGCGAGCAAACTGACTCACAGAGCTGGTGTTTTGCTAAATTCTGGAGGCTTCACTCCAAACCTTTTGAATCCCCTGGAGATGACTTAACCACTATATTACCTCTTCTCTATCTCTAAGAAAGCTCAGTCTTGCCTTAATTTAACCTACAACATTCACAAAACAGACAGCCCTAGTTAGCTGCTTCTCAGTATTTTAGGTTGACATACAAATATATTAACACACAGACACTCCTATCTTAAAGCAGATTTGGTCAAGTGTTACCTTAGGACCAAAAAAGCTGTTTCCCCATGAGCTTCAAAAAGCATCTTGAAATATTTGTGAGTGATATGACCAAAGATAAACATACTGCTGATGGTTTTGTAACACTCACCGAGTACTTTTATAAAAGAAACTTTACAACCTTAAAGTTCTCTATAATCTATTTTTGATAAACTCAACCTGTATCTATATAGTATCTCAATTTTCTTCTTTTGAAGGGAAATTTTAAATTTCGAGAACTTGAATGTCAAAATCTTTCTTATTTCCTAATTTCCAGAAAATTATCCTGATGCTATCTGTCTGGAGTTATGCTCTGTTACAACATACATAAACACAGGGTCAAGTGTGCTTTTTAAATAAAACATGCCACCATTTTCTACTGAGGACAAAACTTGAAGAATTTTAACTCAAATGAAAAGTTGCTCCTAATTAGCAAAGTCCAAGTCTGATGCTATTCAATATTCTTATGAGTATTTTTGGAAACTACAAAAGCTCAGGGAAGAACTGAAACATGGAAGAGGATGAGCACTCAGTGCCATTCTCAGTTCGATTCCACGTCAGAAAAGAACAAATGCAATCCTCAGATGTATAGCAAGGATTCAGAGAACAAACATACCTCTTCTCCTTAGTAAGGTATTAGCTACACATATACTGGACTAACTTAGAGTTCCAATTTGTTTCTTTTGGCGATACTGAAAATTTAGTGGGAATGCAATACTAAAAATTTAGTGAGAATTACAATATCGTCTCAAGGTTGTAAGAAAACTCTGCACTGAAGGTAAGCAGCTCATTTTGTTAGCAGATGAAAGGCAATAAGCAGGTGACTTGACTAAGAAGAAAAAAAATCACCTCAGGCAGAAATTGTCATGTCCTTAGGGCTATTTCCTGAAGGAGACACAAGCACAAACAGGAACACTGCTGGAATTTAAAACCAAACACCAAACATGAAGTCAGGAACACATTTTTAATCACAGAAGGAATTAATTAATAAAATTAATCATTAAGGAAATGTTAAAGTCCTCTTCATGCCTTCACATCCAGCCTGGATGCCTTCTCAAAGGACACCCATGAGCCAGATGCAAACTGTGGAGTTGAGCAAACAGGAGTTTTATATTCCAGCGCTTATTCACGAGGTCAGCTTACACAAACTGTGCTTTTAGCCTTAAACTCTACAAATTTGCTCATCCAGCCAAATGCTAATCAGAATGATGGAGCTGTAAGCACTTTGGATAGGATCTCTTCCCTAACATCAAGCCATCCAGAAATTGGTTGTCCAATCTACAGTAGCTTCTGTCAGTGCTAGCTCTTTCAGAAGCGTCCTCTTGCAGTCTGTTAGTCTGTCCCTCTCCCCATACAAGGTAAGAATGGAGCACCGAAGTCTACACTGTCAGCAAGATAAATCTATTTCATTACACTGTTAGGCTATTAAAGACAAAAACAACAACAACTGGTTACTCAGATGCTGGGAATTAAATCCCAGTTTGGTTTAAGCCAAGGGGAGATTTGCCTTTAACTTCAGCAAATGTAGGACTTGGATCCCAACGGTGAGTTACCAGTATGGCAGTAGCACCTAACAACCTTCTAGACAACCACCAAATCACAGAATCATTAAGGCTGGAAAAGACCACTAAGATCATCTAGTTCAACCATCAACTCATCAGCACCTGCTAATCATGTCACTCACTGTCACAAATGCCCAAGAACCCACTGCCACAAATGCCCAAGATCCTTCACCAAGGAGCACGCAGTCTAAGACAAGGAACAGCAGAGAGGTAACCAAGGGTACAGGGGAGGAGAGAAAAGCAGCCAGAGTTCCTGCAGACAAAGGAAAACTGTGAAAACAACTGAAAGGAAGACAAGGAGATTCCTCAGAGGTTTACAGAGCAGCTCTCCCAAATGCACAAGGTCAATTCACCTTACAAGGCGTAATACGTTAAAGCAAAAATAGTACTTCACTGTCATGCAAGTCCAATCTCTTTTTCAGTGCTAGACTTAAATATTTAACACGTACAGCAGAGCACAGTTAAACTGAAGTGCTTCCTGATAGAAAATAATTCACAGCAGTGAACATATGTATACACACACACACAGGGGTATTGCAGTGGGGCAGCTCGTTTCCTTATGGGCTATCGCTGTAGCCCAGATTTCCAGCTCAATTGCTACAAAAGATTTTCTTAAACTAATTAAAAAACAACAACAACAACAAAACACCAACCAGAGAAGCCTTGTGATTTCTTTTGTCAACTGTTTCTCGCTTTAGTGAAGTAACTAATTGCTATCATAACTTACAAACTAAATACAATTTTAAATGCCTTTGCATATATAAAAACCACCAGCAAATAGATGTTTTCTCTTCCAAAATAATCCCATGCTCATTTGATGCTACTGTAGTCTCTGAATACAAACCAAAGAAATATTTGGAAAGCCTAGACAGCTGCACATGGTGCAGTTCTCCTCATGTTCACTTTGAACACTCAGGAAAATAAAGCCTGGTGATTGGAAATAAATGACAGACCCACTGAAAAGAAAAACAAGAAATCAAGAAACCAAGGCAACATGGCAGGAAATACAGTCATAACACATACCTATAGGCAACTATCTATAGTTTAAAACTGTATAATAAATATTTCTTAATCATTAGAGGTAATTTTATAAGCCAGATACAGGGCATTATAAGTTTGAAAAAAGATGCACAATCCTTAGGCCAGAAGAGATGACTGAACGAAGGTCTAGAACCTGAAGTTTTGGGTCTTTTGGTTTCTTTTTGTTTGCTTGTTTTTCCTTCCCCCAGCTGGTCAGCAGTCACAGCATACCTGGTTTTGAGGGCATGTTTTAATTCCAGTCCTTGTGTTAAGGGATACTGAGAAAATATAAACAAAACTCAATAAAAACACAGTTTTTCATTGAGTCTTTTCAAGCTACAAATGTATTTTGGGTTTTTGCACTCTCTCCGCTCAACTTTTCAGAGACTGGAAAGCAATGCAGACAATACAGCAAACACTGCTGAAATACTAGCAAACCTGAGATTAGAAAGACCAACCTGTAATCCTATGATTTCTTCTAAACACTATTTAGCCAAACTTGCTACAATGGAAATGAAGACAAGGTGAATTCACATTCAGTTCAAGCCTTCAGTTTAAGTAGTGTCTTTATAGTCCCCACTGACATTTCAGTCTAAACAATAATTTGGAAGAATAACCACATTTCACATTTCTGTTTGCAGACCAAAGCCTTGTGAAGACCATGAAAGCCTTGTGCATGTAAACAAGACATAAGGGCAGGACTTGAGTTTCAGGCTTTGCTATAGAGTAACTTAAAACTTCAATTAGGGACTCATGAGACAAAGCCATAAACTGGTAGTACCACTTCTATTAAAACTATCCTGTATAATCAACAATTATTATTTTAATAAAAATGCATGTAAATTTGATAGCAGAAAACAGTCTCCTAACCATATTCTCCATTAAATCGGAGCTTCTAGGACAGAGATTTGCACCAGGGTAAGAACTCTCTAACTACTCATGGTCAATGACCCACCTTTTGCAGAAATCATGATTAATCAGCCCATGCTACTCTGCAGGTAAGTTTTACTACCTTTGTTTCTACCCACCTATATGCATTAAACATGTAGTAATATAACACATGGTATAGAAAGTTGGTAGATAGAAATTGTACTATTTTGTGGCTATAACAGGCTTGTCATCCCAAAGCATCTCTTTTAATGTTATTATCATCCACTGTCACCAGTCCTCCCTTCAGAAAAGAGGAGTGACAAAAACTGACGTTTTAGGTTTTCATGCTCAGCATTTCACAATAAATCCACTGGAAACAATTAAAAGAAAAAAAAAAAGAAAGAAAAAAAGAAAAAAGAATCCTGAAGACTTTTCTAAATGTGTCTCCCAAACAGCTGCCATTAGAAACTCAGCCATGCTGAGTTCACCACTTCTCACATACGCTCAGCCAAAAGGACTCCAGAAGCCCAGTTCCTACCTCAGGCATATTTCCACAGCTGAGGTACTAAAACGACAGAAACGCAGGAAGAGCATTATTTGAAACCTCAATAAAACTGAGAAGATTCTGATATCTTTCAGGACACACCAGCAAAAGCAGCACATTTACCCACAGCCGAGAGAAGCACTACACGTGGCCTGGCAGCTCCTACAGTTCTCAAGCTTGCACATGGAATATTTCTGACCACACTGAAAATGATTTCAAGCTACATTTGTAAAAATATATTCAAAAGAATTGAAACATTCTTTCTCAAGGTAAGCACAAGCCAGAACCCTGAAG
Source organism: Centrocercus urophasianus (assembly GCF_019232065.1). Lineage (NCBI taxonomy): Eukaryota > Metazoa > Chordata > Aves > Galliformes > Phasianidae > Centrocercus > Centrocercus urophasianus. The sequence continues at coordinate 9,371,723 of NW_024885344.1, forward strand.
AGATCCCTCAGCTAGTGATCACCAGGCTGCTCTACATGCATCCCATCCAGCTAACCCCCTACTGCAAACAAAACCAAGGACAACTTTCCTTAGATTCCCTCTCTTCCTCTCTTGGAGAGAAACTGTCCTTTGCAGGCAGTAATAAAGGAATACAGACTTTTCAGGAGCAGACAGCCTCAGCAGCCTTCCCTGCAAGGGATAGCAAAACTCACGACACTGCATTAGTACAAGCCCATTTTCACCTGCATGAGAAGCTAATGCAGAGGGATGCTCCCTGCCATTACAGCATCATTAAGGAGCTTGCATCCAGCAGAGGAGAAGAGCAGGTAGCTAGGAGTTAGCTTGTCTTATTTCTTGACTGCAAACAAGGCAGGATTGTTTATTTAATTATTAAAGCTCCCTGCAGCATCAAAAACCTCTAGAATAAACACAGCAGACCCCAATTTGAAGCACATCCTTCATTACGGCTCCTGTGCCAGCTGCCCTATACCAACCTGACCCAGCCCTTAGGGACACACGGCTGAATCAGAAAGAGTCTCTAATGGTCTCAGATACTGCTGTGCATTTATTTAGCATAGAATAGAAGCATCCAGATCAAAGGAGTAACAGCCAACTCCAGTGTGAAAGCTCAGACAGAGAAATAGCTCCTGGAATACTGATTAAGATCAATCCGTAACTTTTCAGCCAATTCAGAGTCCACGTGGCTTTTCTGTTATAACCATGGAACATCCCCATCCCTCAAGGCCTGCCTCCTTCCCCTTCTACTTTTCTCTCTCATCTGATCCTACAGCTATGCCAAACCTATTAAAAAAAAAAAAAAAAAAAAAAAAAAGAATATCCTATATCCTAAAGAGGATATTTCTCTTTTCCTCGTAATATTACTAAAACACTATGACTGAAGACTTTAGACTTTGCTTGTCATCACACGTTCTCCAAAAATGCATTAAGGAGCAATCAGGCCATCAGTAGTGGGCAATGTAATGAGAAGAAAAGGAGAGAAGATCAATAGGTAAAGGCAATAATCCCTTATTCCGGTAAGACAACAACAGGAATAATTTATATGACTGCAGGCTTAATCATCCCTGTTCTCACACTATGCGATTTCAGGGACAGCAAGAATACCTGGTCTCCTTGGACTGCTGTAAATTCATTCCTGCAAACCTAAATTGCACAGAAAATCTGGGTCAGCCTGGCTTCCTTAAAATGTTTCAATCCAGCCTCTTATCTGCCTCAGGTGTTCTCTTTAGGAAAATGTACCATCAAAATTGTACGGCTCTCTAGACTTCACTTCATCAGAAAGACAGATAGCCCACACCTAACATCACCCCAATGGCTTTACTTCCTGACAGGCTTCTAGTATTGCACCTGTACCCACCATCAGATTTCATGTATGCGTGCAGAAATATTCCCCAGATCATCTCATTGTATGTTTGACACTAAAAGCTGTCAATTTATGCAATACTGAATCCCATATGAATTAAAAATGAGCTTCTTCATGACTGTCTGTGTGTACCTATAATAAACTACTTAAAAATTCCGAGCTTGTGGGAATGTGAGCGTAATTCATAAATTATGAACAAGGCTTCTTTAAGCAGGGGTAATTATTATAGGTATACAGCACTATGCAGAAATGTAATATTTGCACAGAAATACCTTACAAAAATGGCAATATCGCAAAGTCTATTTTAACTGTTGAGATTATTTTGGACAAGAACCATAGCATAAAAAAGAAATTGTGTTGTTTTCTCTATGACATCAGTGGCTGTCGAGTTTATCAGTTATAAATTGCAAGTATCTTTCTAGTCCTCCTTTGGATGCAGACACAAAGCATGATTACCTGCACTTCTTACGAGGACTATCATTAAATACAAAATCTTGTGCAGCAGTTCACTTCAATTCAAAAGTCACAAAATATTTACAGAATATTTACAGAAAGGAAAAATATGTTGCAAATGGGATGGAAGTGGTGGAGTCACCATCTCTGAAGTTTTCAAGAAACGTGTGGACGTGGCACTGAGGAACATGGTTTAGTGGTACGGTAGTGAAGTGATGGTTGAACTAAATGATCTTAGAGAGTCTTTTCCAACCTTTATGATTCTATGCTTAACATCTTATGCAATTATGGCCAAAATAAACAAAAAAAAAAGTTACAGAAGATGTAATTCATATTATACTTTGAAATGAATAATAAGTGCAAGCTCTTTTTCTTGCTGCTTTCTCAAACTACTTCGTACTTCCATTACAAAGTTAAAAACAGCCTTCTCTAAATGACATGGATATGTAGATAAAATTGAGACAGTATCTAGGAAATAAAACAGGCTTTACTGAAATTGAAAGGAAAGGCTGCAAGCTATTTTGAATTGTTTTAATCCCAATTGATTAAGCTGTTTCATTTCAGCCAGTTAGAGATGTAAGTTTAGTTTCTACATCACAAAGTTATTGTGATCACAAATAAAGTGACTGCTGAAAATAGACTTACATTTGTGGTTTGAGAAGCATCTCATCTAATTCCCAATGATGTTTGTATACTTATATAAATCCCTACACACAGGCACAGAGAGGACAGGAGAGTTGCTGTTTATTTGTTGTTGGCTGCTTTTGAGGGAAAGAGTTGATAACATCATCTTACACTCTACACCCATGTTATATGGTAAAAAAAAGATGCAGGATAAAAAACACATGTTAGTAGTTATTTTAAAAACCATTTATACACTGGCCAACCAGTGAGAAATTTTGCAGCTGGAGCTCTTTAATGCTGGTATTACAAGAACCAGCATCGCCAGTCTTCCTTGTCTCTGGCCCTGGCAGGTTGCTGTTCACAGATGCTGTAGATTGCTGTGTGCAGACATGACACATGCAACCCTGAGCAGCTTGGTGGAAAGAATGTACATTTTAGGGGACCTACTTTTCCATGAGTATCTTTTTAACCTCTTAATGTTGACTGTTACTGTGGGATTAGAGTTCTGCATACGCAGAAGGTTCCTCATCTGGATTATACACATTACTGGACAAGGTCAAGAAAGAAATAAGAAATCCAGTACATTCCATCAAAAGTATAGTCACACAAAGTCTGCGACCTTGAGCACTGAGACGAAACTAACAAAGCCAAATTAATGTGCTCATCCAGCATCTACGTTCCAGTTCTAGCTAGCTCAGGATGTTGTCCACAGGGTTACGAAGCTAATTCTAGTACTGGATAAATCTGATGTGCAGCCTTCCTTTGTGGGGTGCTTATCCTGGAAACCTGATCTCTTGCTTTGCTTTCCTTTACTTTATGAACGCATCAAGGTAATTCAAATAGAGAAGGAAAGATCCTCCACAACTACACCCAAAGTTTCAAAGTCAGTTTTAAGAACTCAGCCATAGGATCACAGAATGATTGAAGCTAAAAGGGCCCTTTGAAGGCCATCTGATACATCCCCCTGCTCAAGAAAGGGCACCAAGAGCAGATTTCCCAGGAATACGTGCTAACTGCATATTGCTTTAAATAGTCTTGTTTCTACACAACTGCTAAGGGAACTTTAGTCTATTTGAGACCTTTAGGGGTAAAGTAGGTATCTTAAGAGCATACTCTTTCACTTATTTGCTTCTGTAGTCAGCAAGTCAAATGGATTTCAGACACAAATTTATCTTTCATAAACTACATAACATAAAAGTTACTTAGCAGCTCCTCCTCCAGATTGCACAGCTTAAAATTAGGCCTTCTTAATGAGTATTTTCATAGTAATACTCTTTATAGATGTTATAGAAAAAGTCTTGCTGTACAATGTTTCTGCTGATCTCTTAATTGAAGTTGTTGAACAGATTCTGAAAGATGCACTGCAACAAATGAGTAGGTGATTAACCTGGGAACCGGTGTGCCCACATTTCATTCTTTGGTCAGTGAAGTATTTGACTGTCACACTTAGAGTGAGTGGTAATTCAAACAGCTTGTTCACTGGGATTTCTCCAGTATATCAGACCAAATTTCCAGCTAAAATTCACAAAAAGCTACAACTTTTAGATCAGCTGTGAGGACCAGTTTCTTCTCTTACCTATTCCAACATAAGGGGCTTTCTGGCTTATAAAAGCTGACATTCCCTTTTCACTCCATGCTGCACCAGTGCAAAAGCTCCATAACCCAGCTAAAGTGTAACTACCATGAAAGAAAATCTTCCTGCAAACAAATCCCAAATGTGAAAAACTCCACAGAAACGTGGATTCCTACTGACATCTATAGAATATCTCAGAACTTGCAACAGGGTGCTTGAGAAAGGAACTTGATTTTAAGCCTCATTAGGATGCATTTGAGCATGGAAAGTGGGAAGTTCAGTATCATAAATTTAGACTTAGCTATGCATAAGAAACAAGAGACAGCAAGTCTTAGCCCATTTCCTACGAGCAATTAAAGTTTCACCTTTCCTGATAACTTATAATCTGTTGGCAAATTATGACCAAGTTTCACTGAGATATAAAGAATGTGAATGTGATTAATCTTTCCTACCAGCTCTGTAAAAGTAGTTAGCTAGAGACAAACTAGTAGGGAACTGGCACAAAGCAATATGGACCTTCTCCCCAAAGGTTTCTCAGAAGATTATAGACCTGGTTCTGGAAGCTGCTTTGAATTTGTCACGCCCACTGAGGCCATACAGGCTCCCATGGATCTGCTCAGCTCTTTCAAAGCAGAAATCACTTCACCCTTACAATATGCAGACAACACTGAATGGAAACAGCATAATTATTTCTCAACCATCAAATCCCCTTCTTCAATTGTTTATTCTAGAATTGAGCTGCTTCTTCCCTCAGAGGAGAAAGTAGCATAGTAGTGAACCATCCTGTTCAATACTAGAAAGAGTGAACCCATCATCAGAAGTAACCACCTTGGCACCAAATCTACAAAAAAAGTAAACAGAATGCTAAATGCCTTCTTTGTCTTCTTGAAAAAAAAAAAAAAAAAAAAGAAAAAGGAATAATTTGATGAAAATAGGTGTCTTTATATCTCGTAACAGCATCATACAAAATACCAAACTACTAACTATAGATCACATCTGACTCAGAAGACAGAACACTGACCATTGAGTCATCAGCACCTGCATTCTACTGCCAGGTCCTCCCATCAAAACACCCTGTAGTTCTGGGAAAATTGTAATGACAGTTGCTATTAGAGTTGTATGAATTAACGCCACAGAGGGCCAAATCTTCTGTTAGCATAATTTAGGAGTGCTGCAGCAGCAGAGAATTCAGATCATAATTCACATAGTGTTGTCATGTAGCCCAATCTGTTTATAAAAAAATAATTTGAAAAAATACTTTCTGTACCTGGCTCTGCATACCTTATGAGAACAGATAAAATATAACTTTATATTAGTACCAGTGGTTTTGGCTGTAGGCCACAGTGTGTTCCTTATAGTAACATGCTAGTCACCAGAAGAGGTTTTGATGACAGCAAGGTTAAAACAGTGAAACTGTTCTGTAATTGCTATGGTTACCATAGCATAGAAATAGAACAGAGATTGAAAAATAAGTTCTGAAATGACTATCTTCTTCATTAGTAATAATCTGCTGAGGCTGCCTTGCATTCTTGCTTGCTTACTGGAAGCACAGTACTCTAGAAGCATGAATTATGATGTGACAATCCCAATCACACTCATCTTCACCATCATGTCATCAGCTTCTTGAATAAATCAGATTTACATTCATTGAATGAGTATGTTTTTTTATTATTATGGAACAAATTGGAAGGACAAAGTATGTTTTGGATACCTAGCCTTAAGTTCAGGAGTCACTATTACCTTTTTTAGAAGAATTCTGACACAAGCTACAAAGAAAGTTGTAGCTTTCTTAAGGCCTGTACACATGGAGAAGAAGATGGACAGAAGGAGCCTCCAGACTCCCATGAGCCATGTGGACAGGCAAACAATGTTACAGGCCTTCTTTCACTATCATACACCAGGTTCATTTAAAGAGCAACCTGTAAGGTAGATGCCACTATGCCACTCCTACTGAGACAGCAGTAAGAACAGCTGTAAGAACAGCTGCTGAAGGAGTGCAAAGCAACCAAATGCTTTATCCTTCCTTTAGGCCCAATCTGCTTGCATGGATTCTAAGCTACTACCACCTCAAAGATGACATCTGCAGACAAGAGCCCACCTCTTGTGGCTACTGGGATCACCCTGCAGCAGGGTACCAGAGTACTCATCACAGCTTGCTCTATTCAGCAATACTACACACACTAAGTGAACTAAGTGCAAAGCAATAGAGGATCATTGGTTTGCTTTGCATGACCTTGCTTTTTTTTTTTCCTAGAATAGATAGCTGAAACGCACTTGGTACTGAGAATGGTCTTTAACAGAAGGAGGGTCAGTTGCATAAGACCTCCATGCTGCAACAGAACATACAAAAAGCAGTAAGGTATCAGGCAATTCAGTTGCAGGAATTTCCATCACTGCCTAGATAAATGAAGCTAAAGGTTTGTGACAGCTGCTTGTGTTTTGATTATCTCTTTCAGGGTCTCTGAGTTCAAAACCACATTCTATAGAAGCAACTGGCAGAAAGAAATTATTTCTAATAACCCATCCATATCAGAGGCCCCATTATTATTATTAATTACTCATATTGCCATAGGACCTCATTGTCCCAGCCAAGAAAAGACGCTCACTGTATTGCACTCCATACAAACAGGCAGGAAAGGGCAGGCCTTGCCCCACAGAGCTTGCTGCCTACAAGAACCCAGGTCAAGCTCCACGTTAGCTACTGCCAGTTCTGCAAAAAGTCTAATTTAGTGCTCAAGCCTGATTATGGCAGGCCTGAGCTCTCAGCCCACTACAAAGGTCATGCCTCACAGACATTTCCCACATACCACCATGACAAAGGGCAGCCCACGTGTCCGGCCCTCTACAATAACCCGTGCCATATAACCTTCCCACATACAGCAATGACAACAAAGCATCACTCTGTGGTGAGAGCACTGGAGGAGGAGAGGCATGGCGCATCCCTTACAGAGGGAGCTGGCTGGAATTGATCTCCTCCTGCAAGGAACAATTGAAAATCAGGAAAGAACAAAAAACTGCAGCTGAGAGGAGTTGTGTTTTGGAAAAGGCTGAGTGGGAAGGAGTAGGCTGCTACAAGCATGACAAAGGCAGCCCAAAATGGCCAGCAGCCAAAGGGGGGAAGAAGAAACAGAAGAGCAGAAGAAGTGAAAGAGCAGCTGGGAGGAGAGACAGGGTCACACCTGGGGATGTCAGGTACCCTGAGTGTGCGCTGGGATCACTGCAGCACGTGGGACAAGGACTGGGAGTGGTGGGAGGGTGAAGGGGCAGCCCCACAAGTCAATAGGGTACCAGTGAGGAGCTGCTGACTGTCTCTAATGACAAGGGCTTTCTCACTGAAACACTGGCAACTAACTCATTAAGAAACCAAACGGGTTTCCGTAGGTTTTTAATCCTCATTTTTCCTTCAGTTTTGATTGTATCACAGTAGCAAAACTACCAGCACAATCATTCTTAACTGGCCTTATTGGTCTCACTGGCACCAGTGCAAGCTACTGCACAAGCTGGCCAGTGAGAACAAGGCTGCTGTTTTCTCTGGCTTTCTGGTTGATCAATCTTTTCACACGGATGAATTTTTAAAAGATAAATGATTGGATTACAGCTGAGAAAATCTCTATTCTCTTTGTTATTTAGCCATAGATTTCTTATGCAGTTATGGAACAACCTGTCTCTGCATAGCTTCTGGGCCTCAATTTACTCTCATCTGTAAATTCCCCTTATTATTCCTTAATAGCAAATCCCCAACAAGATTGTCTATTTCCACAGTAAAATCTCTAACCTTTCATTTATATGCTTGAATTCATTGTGCCAGGCATCCCAGAGTCCCCAGGTACAACCGGCAGGCAATAAATAACAATTTATTCCACCCCACTTAGATCTAGTGGACAAAACAGCAGCTCATGAAACAAGCAGTATTTTGATTTTTCAGAATGTTTCCACTTTGACAGAGCGCTGCCTGTTCTTTCTTAGCATAGCAATTTATTTTTTTATGTTTACTAACAAAATTACTTTTCAATCACTACAGATCTCTTTATGTTGATGCATTCTCTCATCACCACTATGTATATCTCATCCCTTTTGCCTGTCCAACGCACACACTTCACTCCTGGTGAGGACCCCCACCGGTGTCAGCCTCATCAGGCGTCCATCCATCCCTCTGGCAGCACCATGCTGACTCACTGCTTCTGCCCTTCCCTTGCTCCCTCCAGCACCAGGAAACATTGCCATTCACACAGCCACAGCTCTCTACATAGCACAAAGCACTGGGCTGCAACCTCTGAAAAAAAGCTGCTTATCAGATTCTGGATTGCTTTCTGTTAAAATAAATAGTGGATTGAAATAGAGGCCTCTCATTCTTAACCTATGGCATTCCAAAGGAAACAGCTGAAGAACCTGCCAGGAGAAAGTCTCTCTGATGGGTTTTTGGGGCAGAATTCCAGTTTCCTTTTTCTAAACACAAGTTTTCAGTGTGGAATAATTAGCAATTAATTACACAGCAAGTGGATCCTTGAATAACAGCAAGAAACTGCCCATACCTAGCCCTGCCTGAACTGATAGAGAAACCAGGGGCTCTCCCTCAAAAAGAATCTTGCTACTAAGGGATTGTTACAGCACACAAAGCATATACAGCACAATTTTCAACTGCAGTACTTACTGTTTGCTATACCCAGGGAAGGAGTTATTTATACCCAAAGAAGGCTTACATGCTCACTTTCAATTTAAGGCTCTTCTCATTATTCTAACCTGATATAAAAGCAGAAAAACAACACAGGAATGACTCTGAATCTGTATAATCTCAGCCCAAGGAACAGTGATAGAAGTATTTTTCAAACAGCAACTGTCAAAGCTTACTCAAGTTGTCATTTCATTTCCTGATCTTGAATACATTCCAGAACTCTAGAGCAAGCAAGAAGGCAAAAAAAGAAAATCACAAATCTCACAAATCATAAAGCAGTGTTAAGTAGATTGCAATATAAAGAGATAAATAAATTAATGCAGGGGCCTAAAGGTGCATCCTGGAATCTACCCAAATAGCATCTGTAATTTCAAAGTAATTGAGTAAAAAGATGCCATAGGTCTCAGTACAAACCTGCTCAGCCTGCTTAATAAAGAATGAACTGTGTTTTCCATGATAACAGAAGTACAGATTTGATGGTGCAAACTTCTGAGTACCTGAGTTTGATACTTCACTTCTATCACCTCAATGTGTTGGGGGTTTTTTTTAGGAATAATAAGCATCAAAGAATACATAGCATCACTGTAACTTCAAATTCAGCACATTTGAAAAATGTTATCAGTCACCAATGTTGTTCCAAGTCTTGCTCCTATTTTTACACAGTTGAGCTTACAGTATGTTAAGGGAAAGTTTTGTTATCACCAGATGGCCAGCACCAGCCTAAACTGGCAGAGGAAGTAAGAACTTACCTAATGCCCAAGAAACTGAATTACCAAATGTCCAAAGATCTGAACTCCTAACAAATCTTGTGTGCCTTCATCCCTCTTAGATACAAAGACATACCATACAAAGGTATACCAGTTGTACTATCACTTCTCTTACATGTAATCATATACCATACACATTATTTTAAAAGTTCCCTTCTGATCATATCTTTACATTTCACTTCAAAACACTGCGACTAAGGATCCAGATTTCTGACAAGTTTTATGGATTCGTAACTAATCGATCTAGTGCCCATTTTTAGCTCACTGCAGATGTAAGGTGCGTGTCAGCAGAAAATTCATTTCTTCGGGTTTCTGCCTGGTTGTTTTGTTGTTTTTTTTTTTTTTTTGTTAGCATTTTGGTTTTATTTTACCTTGCCCTTAACGCATTCAGAGCTAGCCAAGTGCACACACATGATCAGTTATTGATCCTGGATTATAACAATTCATTAAGATTCAAGAATAGGATCACAGAACCATAGAATCATAAAATGGTTGAGCTGGAAGGGACATCAAAGCTTACCCAGTTCCAACCTCCTGCTATGGGCAAGGCTGCCACCCAGCAGATCAGACTGCCCAGGACCCTCATCAGCCTAGCCTTAAGTACCCCCAGGGATTGGGAATCTACAACTTCTCCAGGCAGCCTGTGCCAGTGCCTCACCACCTTCTAAGTAAAAAATTTCCACCCGACGTCCAACCTCTTTTAGCTCAAAACCATTCCCCCTTGTCCTATCACTACCAGATCATACAAAATGTCACTCACCATCTTGTTAATATGCTCCCTTTAAGTACCAAATGGCTGCAATGAGGCGTTCCTAGAAGTTTCTCTTCTCTCTGAACAAGCCCAGCTCCCTCAGCCTTTCTTTGCAGGAGAGATGCTCTAGCCACCTAAGCATCATTGTGGCCCACATATTGGAGACCTAGTATTTATAACTATCCCAGTTCTCCCTGCTTTGGGAGGAGGTAATGTGAATTCTGAGTTTATAAGACTGAGATTTTTTTATCAATGATAATTTGATGGCAGAGCTTTTTGCCAGCTGGTGGTGGTCACAGGCTCAAAATTATTGCTTTATTTTACCCTTGTCTTCAAGTCATACTTACTATAAATGATCCTGAGGTGCAATTCCAAACATAGGTATATTGCTAGACATAGCATACTTCACAAGAGATACGTCAATAAAATTTCCCTAATTATCAGTAGGTGAGAATCACAGGCATCACTAAGAAAAGGAATGAATGCAAATATTCCCCTCAGCTAGACTCAGACCAACTCTGCATGTTTGCTATCATTGTACAGAAACCTAGTTTTATCCAGAACAGTGTGATTTTTTAAAAAAGATTTTAAAAGCTTTGTGAGGTATTCTGGGAAAGAAAAACTTTTACCACCCACTTGAAAAGAATTTGTACTTTGTATAATTTGTCTTGTCTTAATGTATAATTGTACTTGTCTTAATAAAGACAAGTACAAGCTATTGAGAGCAAATGTTTTATTCAAGTTGGGCAATAATTGTTAAGGATCCTGGATTAGTCATCAAACTGAGAACCAGATGATGCATCTTCACAGAGGTTTTAACCCAACTGTGAACTCTCCATGTACCCATACCTACAGACATATCTAATTCTCTCTAATTTTCTTAACACTGGAGTGCCAAAGGTTGAATTCTCTGTCTTGCTAAAAATCTGAAGCCAGGTCTCAGAATCTGGCATCCTGCATCTTGCCATGAGGATGTGAGTAGAGAAGACTCCAGTTCTGAGCAAGACTAAATCCAAATCATGCTGTGTTCATGTCTGGCCAAAAGCCAAACTTTTATAAATAAATTATTCCACCACACCACCAGTTCTTTTTGCCTGACCCAAATTCCTACCTACACTCTTAAATTCTTGGAATCTTCTGAGTTGTAAAGGACCTCCAATAGTCACCTGGTTCAACCCCCCTGCAGTGAACAGGGACACACACAGGTAGATCAGGATGCTCTGAGCCCCTCCAGACTCATCCTGAGTGTCTCCAAGGATGGGGCATTCACCACCTCTCTGGGCAACCTGCGCCAGTGCCTCACCACCCTTACTGTAAAAACCTTTTTTGTACGTAACCTCCTCTTTTCTAGTTTGAAACCACTTCCCCTTGTCTTATCACAACACATCCTGCTAAAGAGTGTCCTCTTCCTTCTTACAGCTCCCCCTCAGACACTAAAAGTCTGCTCCCATCTCTCCCAGTCTGTCCTCATAGGAGAGGTGTTCCACCACTGTGATCATTTTTCTGGCTCCCCTCTGGATGCACTCCAACAGGCCCACATCTCTCCTGCACTGAGGACTCCACATCTGGATGCAGTACTCCAGGTGAGGTCTCACCAGGGCAGAGCAAAGGGGCAGGATCACCTCCTTCAACCTGCTGGCCACATTTCGTTTAATGCAGCCCAGGATATGGTTGGTTTTCTGGGCTGCAAGAGCACATTGCTGGCTCATGCCCAGCTTGCCATTCACCAATAACCCCAAGTCCTTTTCAGCAGGGCTGTGCTCCATCCTTACACCCCCAGCCTGTACCAACAGTGGGGGTTGCCATGACCCAGGTGCAAGACCTTGCACTTGGATTTATTGAACCTCATGAGGTTCACCTGGGCTACTGCTCAAGCCTGCATGGGTCTCTCTGAATGACATCCCATCTCACAGGTGTGTCGACCACACCACACAGGTTTGGTTCCAATCCCCTTGCTATAGGCAGCAACACCTCCCACTAGACCAGTTGCTCCAAGCCCCTGTAACTACTTACAATGAATAGGAGCTGGTTCTCCTCCTCCACGTATCCAAAACAGAAGTTAAAACTGCAGCTGTTAACAGCTTTCAACCTCCCTCCATGGAAGTAAGCGTCAGTCAGTGATGAGAGCATGTTACAGTTCATTCTCAGCACAGTGACATTTAAACCGATTCAGAATAACCAGGGAAACCAAGGAAAGGCTGCGTGGGGGTGGCTAACCTTCTCAGAGCGGACGCTGAATGCAGAATATTGATCCTGCCACGTGCCATCTACAATTTCTGAGAGCACAAAATTAAAAATAAACAAATAGATTAAAGAAAAAAAAAAAAAAAAAAAAGGAACAGGAAGGAGGAATGGAGTTTGGAGTTTATATAATTCAATTGAAATGACCCCAGAAGTGACTGACTGAAGTGAAAGGTGACTAACTGGTAACTGAGGACTTCTTTCTACCAATTGGTCAAGCACAGTGTTATATGCATTAATCCTAGCAATGGAAACCTACCTGCTGCATAGATGGGTTTAACATAGCCATACAGCATGGGAACAAATTAAATGTGATTAAAGGAGAAAAAAAGAAGGAAAAGGTATGGCATGGCTGTGTGGGTAAATGGTTCTACTCCCAGCCCTGATTACAAGCACTTGAGTGCACTTCTAATCTCACTGTGCATCAGTTTTCTTATCTGGGGTCAAATAAATAACCCAGAAACCAAACAATGAGAAAAAAAGAAGGAAAAAAAAATAGGTTTGCTGTTTGCAAAACATTAGGAAAAAGATATCCTCCCGTGCACTCCATCAGCCAATCAATTTTAAAATTGCCTTAGAAGTCATCTTTCCAAGGATCGGTTTAATGGCAAGGCTGTTACAAAGCAGAACGGACAAATCTGCTGTTTCATTTTCAGCCTGTATTAAAATAACATTTCTAAGTGTTTTTATGATTCTCTCATGTCATTGCAATACCAGGACACAGTATGGAAGGTCTAGTCTGCCACATTTCTTACATTCACAGATTGAAAAAAAGGGTTTTATATATATACATAAAAAATCAGTCCCTTGTGGAGGCGCAAATCTACAGTAATTAAGATGCAGGGCAGAGACTGAAAAGGGGAAGATAAAAAAGAGCATAAACCATCATGGACTGGAGATGAACGCTGTACCAGAATAAGAAGCAGAAAATGAAAGGCTGCAGACAGAGTGGGAGGAATCACAGGAGATATGCAGAAAATGGGAATGGACCAATCTTCATCTTAGCAGAAGCCTTTTCATGTTGATATTCTTAGCAAATGATATAATATAATAAACTAAAGGTTTAGGACAGAAATCTGCTTTTTCCTTTAAGTTTGTTGTTAAATTTTGATACTGAAAGACATTCAGAAATGTAAATATTAGAATCATGATATCTTTATTTAATAAAACTCTCCACAGGGAAGCACAGTTCCCATTAAAGCACTAACCTGCAGTCTAGCTCAATTCCTACCTGCTTACTTCAGCTTTAGGCACCTGCCCTTGCAGAGATGTGCTTTTTACCTTTGGAATAGTCCTAATGGCATCCATCTGTATCTGGTCTGTACTGTGGACTGCCTTTACAGGACAGTATGAAAAATTGCTGTTTTATCCTCATAGTCATCTGCTGCTAGCAATGCAAGCAGTCCTGAATAAAGGGACAAAGGGAACATTCATAGCAATTCCTCTAAATTAAGGATATGTCCTCTCTCTTCCCCTGTAAAATACAATGTTGTAAAGTTCTGAAGGAAATGAAGAAAGATGAAAGAAATGAAAGTCATGCCACAAATGCAAGGCAGTTCAACAGAAATGAATGCATGCTTTTTATCTCTGCCATTATAAATTAAAATCACCGAAAAAATGGATTGTATAGAATTGTACTGAATTAAACATTACCCTCTCAGGTATCAGACAAATTGGGAAGGGAAATCCATTGCATGGCCAACTTCTTAGCAAAGCCTTACAGTATTACAGAACTATGAGAGATGCAGAAACACAAGTGACTCCTATTTCATTTCCATTGTCCATAGGCTGAACAAGACACCAATGCAAAAACGTAACAGAAAAATGAGGTGCTTAAATGGACACATTTGAGCTTGAGAAATTGATTTTTTTTATAATCCCTTAATGCAGAAAAAAATATACATATATATATATATATATATATATATATACACATGAGAACTTGCATCTAATTCTTCCAAGTGGCAATTAATTGCACAAGGTATGTAAAAACTGTCCAGGTGCAAATTTAGTCTATGCATCTGACTTTGACAGTGCTCCTCATTTTACCTTGATGAATGCTCATAAATTACTGTTTTATGCCAAATGTTATTTTCTCCAGCACTGTTTTCCCCCAGTTGCATTTTCCATAAAGCCAGGTGTTAAGTCTGACTCCTGTTCTGCTTATAGGCTGCACTCACACACATCACAAAAAGAAAAATCTACACTGCAATACAGAAGGGAAGGAAAAATATTTCACATAAAGGAGGGTGAAAAGATGGTAGTGAATTATTTTTTTAAATTAATTACAAAGGACTTAATTCCAAACAGATGCAGACCTTTAGATTAAAGTCTGTTCAGTGGCCATCATTCTACATTCACAAATCTTAAACAGGAAGTATTTCACAATAACAATGCCTGGCTCCCCCATTAACACTGCAATCAGTCATTTTAGATTCGGTACTAATTCAATATTTTATAGAAAATCTAAGGAAAATTAACTTTTCCATGACATAAAATCCAACTCCTAGTTATCTCAGAGTTCAACATGTGGATGCTACAATTGAAATCCTCAGATAAAAGAGGGATTTCTTAAAAATTTCTTAGAAGAATGAAAGTAAGAAAGCAATTTAACTATGAGGAGAAAATAAAATGAACTCTAGTTAGATTTATTTTGGTATTATGTGAGCTGCAACTGTTTAAAGCTATCATTGTTTAAAGATTGGCTAACAAATTACATGTTTATCTGTACTGGCTCATAAGGACACAATGCAATTAGTGAGAGGAACTGGCAATACAGGTCCCTCCAACAAAAACAGAAGGAAAAAAAAAAAAATCATCTACATTTTTCTTCTCATGCTGCCAAAGCTCCAGCAATTTCCCATAACATTATTTCAGCTGCTTACGTTTTCTGTAGGCTAATGCACAGGATACATTTCCTTTTAGAGGAAACCATCCTACCATAATTTGATGAGCATCTCTTTTAACATCAGTACTTGTTTACGCAGCTCATTCTGTCCCCCTGCTTCTTTGGCATTCATTCCTATCCCCACACTGACTTTTGGCTGTGCGGGTATAGCAACTTACGGGAACGTATTGTGAACCATATCATGTCTGATAATGAAAACCAGTCTGATAACCCAGTCTGGTTACGGATAGCATCCGACCCCTTCTCTGTTATTTTTAATTGAGGTCGGTATAAACATTTGCATATCTGAGAGTCAGAACAGGGGTAGGAATGACAAAGGGAAACGCAGGGCTGTCCTGCTGAGAGAAAAGCACATCAAAACGCTCCCTCACTAACCCGAGGTCAATGCAGGCTCAATGACAACCAGAAGTGAAATTCAGGCATGGAGCGAGGCTATGTATCTGCTAATGGTCACTATTTCCAGGCAGCATGCTGTTATGTGTTGGGTAATGCACAGTAAGCTGCTGCTGGGATTGAACTGGGTACAGTGGGCACTCCGAGAGACTTCACGTGTTCCAGGCCCACTGCTGCCTACTTCTTTTCTCATCCAGTCCCACCTCCTGCTCAAAGCAGGGTCAGTTCTGAGCTCAGGAGACAGCACAACCTCTCTGGGCAGCCCATGCCACTTTCTGGCCATGGGGAAACAGCTCCTCTTGTAATCCAGCCCGAGCCTCTCTAGTTTCAACCACTGCCAGTTCTCTTGTCCCCCTGCTGCACCCTGCTGTGAAGAGGCTGGCTCTGTCTTGTCAGGAATGCCCTCGCAGGACTGGGCAAGTTGCTGCAGGGTTCCTCAGAGCCCTCTCTCCTCCAGGCTGAGCAGGCCCTGCTCCCTCAGTCTCTCCTCACTGCTCTTGCAGTCCTCTGCTGAACTCAGGCCATTTCGTTGCAGGCCTGTGCTTAGAAGCAAAGCACGGAGTAATGGATGAAGAGCTGGAGGAGCACCCAAAGCTTTGTCTGACTTCACTGTGCCCTTGTGGGTGGCACTGTGTGAGCAGGCTCCAAAGGGCTGAGATGAGGGTGATGTGTTGGGAATGCTCAGCCTCATTCCACGTACGCTGTTGCCAAAATATATATTGAGATGGCATCAGTTCACAGCTCCTAAGTTACATATTTGGGACATGTTCATCTCTGGGTTGAATTCAGAACATCCCATTGGGATTTACGAGCCGCTCTGCGCTTTCCTAAGCATCCTGTGCAGCAAACAGGTGTGTGGAGGGATCACCCATTTAACAGGGCTGTTTCTGGGACAAGGAGCCTCCCTTCTGCTGTTCTTCAGATCCAGAAAGCCTCACTGAAGGCAGAGAAGAAACTGCAAGCAGAGGGCTTTGGAGAAGAGTCAGTTAGTTGAGGCAGCACTGTGTCAGGAGAGTGAGGAGATGGAGTTTGGGTCATGAAAGTGGTGCAGGGAAGAGCAGAACAGCACAGAAGCTGCTAGACACACCTTCAGCTCTACTCGCCCAAGGCTATTTCCAGTCACAAACAAAGAATTATTTGTGGAAGCCACATTACTAAACTAAGGACTTAATAGCCATTGATGCAACACCTCTGTGAGGTAAGGAAAATACAAATTTATGATCTGCAAAAGACAGCCCCGCTTACCACTAGTCCAGTTTCCAATACTTTACCAAGAATACTTGGGTTTCAAATACTAGGGACCACAGCCTGCCCCCACAACCTAAAAATCAGATAGCCAGCTCTATCCATATTCCAGAGAAGTTTGATCCCCTAGAATAAAATGTATAAAACCCAAGAAGCTAAGAAACTGCTTAAATTAGTCAGACAGGGAGTCAAGGAGAGACCCTTCAGCATCTGTTTAGCTGCTATGTCCATAATTTGATTTCCAAAAAGAAATCTCTGCTTAGGATTTCCCAGGCCTAAATGCCTCATAGAGTTGGCCACCAAAGCTGCTTTCAATCCCATTGTATCATGACTGTAGGTGACTGATATTTCTCCCCTCTAAAAATATTTCAGGCCCCTTCTACACAGCAACTAATCATAGAAGCACAGGATGGCTGAGGTTGGAAGATCATCTTGTCCAGCCCCTCGCTCAAGCAGGGCAGCTAAGCAGGTTGCCCAGCAAAGCCATGAAGACTTTCTACACGTCATTAAAAGAATAAAAAACTAACAGCAGAGATTGTACTTATAGCAAATGCAATATAAATACAAATATGAAAAATGCTGAAAAATGGTTTCCACAAAATATGCTGGTAATAAAATCCCCACCCCAGTAAAGCAGGTTACCTTTTATGCACATGACTATTTCTCTCTGAACTCTTATTAACTGCATGTTTAAAAGGCACATTTGCTAAAAAACGTTTTGAACGAGAACTCTAAAACTACAGCATTTTTACTGCAGAGACAAAATACCACCAGCTTGAGATATAATTAAACAAGGCATAGAAACTTCATTGTCAGAGTGAAAAATGAAGAATAAATAAATAAGTCTGCAGAAAATAATGAAGCTTTAAAATAAGAATGCCTTTTTCAACATTAGTCCAACAATCTTGTTTGACTGCAGGACCACTAGACCACCACTGCTCCATCTCATAACACTGAAGGCTGCTATAGTCAACACAACGCAATGAACCTTTCCACATTCCTACTGTTCATTTCATTTTAAAAAACATGAGGTTAATAGCTGATAGATGTTTTGCATCTTTTCTGAACAGCTTACACATGTAATAACTGCTCTGTTTTGGAAGAAGCCCTTGCTAAGTCACTGTTGAAAATTTCAGCCCCAAAACATCCAAATCTTAGGCTAAAGGAGAAACATGAGAACAAACAACAAGAAACAGCAGAGGTTACTAGAACAATTCATGTTGCATGGTGGGTAGCATATATTCTGTATACAAAATTAATATTTGATGTAATGTATTGCAATTTGCTTTCACATTCTATAATGCTCTTATGTTCCCATCTCACTCTCCAGCAATGGAAATTATGGTATAGCTGTAGTTCTATATTGCAGCCTATATGGAAAAAGCCCCACTGAAGTACACTTGAGTTTTGAACTGCAAAGGAATGGAGAAGAAGACTTCAGACCCTAGATGTCTAAGCCATGGCAAAGTAAGAAAAGACAGGAAGCAACAAATACAATGAGCTCCTTAGAACAGAACACAAGAATCTAATAATAAAATAATGTAAAAATGAAGACTTGCCTCAATAAAAAAATAGGATAAGATTTGACTCTGGTAAATGAATCTGTTCAGAGAAAGTCTGCACAAGAAGAGCTAATAGCCTGAACCATAGTTCTGCCCACACCATCGCACCTACTGTTTCTCTTGAATGGATGAGCCATTTGTTTCAGTACACACTTGAGACCTCATTTCATAGAATCACAGAATGTTTGGGGTTGGAGGGGACCATAAATCCTATCTAGTTCCAACTTCCAGCCGTGGGCAGGGCTGCCATCCAGCAGCTCAGGCTGCCCAGGGCCCCATCCAACCAGGGCTTGAATGCCTCCAGGCATGGGGCACCACAGGTTCTCTGGGCATCCACAACTTCCACACTTCATTTTGACTTCAGAGATGCTGTAGATGTAGAGAAGCCAGGGTGGAAGTACAAATCCTCACAGTGAGGATTGTGACTATACGAGGCAAGTTGCTGGCTCCTATGCAGTCACAGTGCTCTGATGTCCCCATTTGCAGGCCACAGCCTGGGGTATCACCTGCAGTGCCAGCTGGAGATAACACACATAGACTTTCTCCACACATTCTGAAAGAATCCTTAATAAAAAAGCTGGCTTTGGGTTGCTTCTGTCAATTTACTTGAGAGCTTTCAGACAGAACCCTACAACCCAAAAATCTGCATCCCCAAACCTCCACAACACAGTTGCCCAAACCAGCTCAGACCAAATCCTGCCTCACTAATGTCATCATAGGCATCATTTGCTTCTGCTCACAGACAGGAATCTGATCTGCACTTAAAGAACAGTCATAAAGTTGGTGTTAACAGAGAAGATTAGAAAATACTTTATAGTGACAGGAAGGGATATGAGCAAATTCTCCATTGCAGGGCTGCATGTGTGACAAGAATCAGTGCAGTTTCTCCTATCAAGAAAGAACAAATCTTCTGGAGAATACAGGGAGGACAAATGCCCCATCTGCAGTGATGGAGAACTCTGGAACTGAAAGCCCACACACTGACCTGGAAACAGGAGTAGCTGCTCTCTGGCTTGGCATCAGGCAAGCTACAAGAATTTTGCTCTTCCCTTTTCCATGGATATCTCCATATCCATGCTGCGCTTGGCACAGCATGAAGGCACAGCCCTGTGGGACAGCTGCAGAGCACACAATCCCATTGACTTCAAGGGGAAGTAAACAGGAAGAGAATTTGTGCCCATCTTTGATTTCAATTAACCATGTTGACTAATCCCTCTAGCTTCTGAGTTCACTCTCAGTTCCCTGTACTACCCCTTCTACCTGTGGCCATGTGCACCGATGTGTCATCCATTCCATTAGTGCCTTCATGTCCCTGCCAGTTGCATATCTCCATCCGTGGACTATTGATTTCAAAGTCCCAAGCCTACTGCATAGACTCAGCAGAGATAGGGAGGCAGTTATCAAGTTGAATAGGTTTTTCTGAAAATTAGCTTTCTTCTTCTTTAACACATAATTTTTAAATTCTTGTGGTCCATGGGGTAAACCTGTAGCATAACATATTTACCTGCAAGTAAAGTGAAACCTTCATTTTATTTAAAATGTTTCCAGAAGTGCAGCAAAGCTGATGGTCTAAAGAATACTTGTATCTGATCTAAATTCATTGAGTGATTTCCCTCAATTCCCTCCACATACAGAATGTGGTCCTGATTACTGAGTGAAGAGAATTTCTGCATGTTATATACAGTGAGATGTTTTTGCAGAACAAAACATTCCTTTTAAATCTGGGGGAAAATAATCTGTTCAGTACTTTCCCTTCCCTATTTGAAAGAGGGAATCCTTTACATTCTAATACCACGCAGCAGCACTCTGCAGTGTAGGGCTATCAGTGCTGTAAATGCTCGCACATACCCCTTCTGGGATCCCATGTGTGTGCACAGCCTCAACCTCAGGTTATTTCCCTTCATGATGAACACAAGAGGAGTGATGATATCTCAGTCATGTCCAACAGAGCCAAAAGGTGCCGTATAGCACTCACCTACCGTGTGCTCTGGATGCTACAAAACCACATTTGGAAGCCCAACTCCAACCAGTCCTCATATCAAACATTTCTCCTTTCAGCATGACGCAGAACTTTAATTTCCACTGAGTGGGGGTGACCTCAAGACTACTTTCTCTGCCCGGATGGCAGCGATTCCCCTGGCTGCCGGAACGAAACCAGCCTATAAATAACTTCAGAAGGAATCGTCTCCCTTCCCAGGCACTGCAGACAGCTGTTTACACGGCTCCCACGTCCGAGCGTTAGCTCAGCGCTCGGCTCCGCGCGGTTTAATTTCCCCTTCTCAGCATCCGCAGCCGACGCAGCCGTGCCCCGAGCTCCCCCCGGGGCGCAGATGTCTGCCGCCACGAGCCGGGGCTCCGTCTTTAGCCCCGACTACAGCCGAGCCCCGCTCCCCTCCCCGCAGCTTCCGTGGCCCGCACGTCGGCTCGCCCACCCGAGAGGGGCCGGAGCGGGGCTCCCCCGTCACGGACACGCGTGGGCAGCCCCGCAGCGCCCCGCAGCCGGCGGGGAGAGACAAAAGCCCGGGCCGGCTCACCTCCTTCAGCTGCTCCAGCTCCTGCTTGAGGCCGTCATACTCCGCCTCCAGCTCGTCGTACTGCTGCTTGAGGGTGAGCTTCTCCTCCAGCACCACCAGCCCATATTCCGCCGCCTGGATCTTCTCGTGGGTCGTCTCGGAGAGCTCCCGGGTCAGCCGCTCGATCTCGCTCTTGTAATGGTCCGCGCCCTGCAGCACCTCCTCCGCAGCCATAGCCCCGCCGGCTCTGCCGCGCACCGCGTCGCCGCGCCGCCGAGGCAGCGAGGGGGCGGGCGCGGCCGAGGGGCGGCACCGGCACCGCCGACCTGAGGATGGGGACGGGGATGCGGGCGGAGATGGGGCCGCCGAGCGCCGCCCCGCCGCAGTCGCGCCTCCGGCTCCGCCGCCGCTCTCGCCTCCCCCGGCCCTGCGGCGGCCCCGCAGGAGGCCGGGGCGGCGATTGGGGCGGGCGGGAGCGCGCGTCTGTGCGGCGGCTCCCGGGAAGCTGCCGGTGTCCTCCTCTGCGCGCGGGGCCGGCACCCCCGCCCCCACAGCGCGGTCCCTCCCCTGCGCTCTTCAAGATGACAGCGGCCTGTCGGGTTCGGTCTCGTCCGGCGGCCCGGAATGAGGTGGGGATGCGGAGCGATGGGAGCCCTCTCACTTGGCTCAGCGGGTAGTGGTGACGACCGCGGCACCGCGGCGATGTTAAAAATAGAACAGGAGATGCGGTCCAGGAGACTGCAGGAGCAGTGCTGGCTGCCAGGGAGCTGCAAGAGAACCACTGCCTGCTCCCGTCCCCGTGCAAGGACCACAGCGCTGAGCTGGGGCCGGTGCACCTCAGGCTGAGATGCCAGTGCTATTGATCATAGAATTATATAATCATTGGAAAATACCTCCAAGATCATCTAGTTCAACACCAGCCCATTCTCACCATGTCCACTGCCCACGTCCCTCAGTGCCACATCCACACAGTCACTGAATACCTTCAGGGACGATGACTCCACCACCTCCCTGGGCAGCCTGTGCCACTGCAGCACCACTCTTGCTGAGAAGAAATGTTTCCTAATATCCAACCTAAACATCCTCTGGGGCAGCTTGAGGCCATTCCCTCTTACCCTGTCATTGATACTTGGGAGAAGAGGCCAACCTCCATCTCACTAAAACCTCCTTTCAGGTCACTGTAGAGAGTGATTCATTCTCCCCTGAGATCAGACAGCAGCACTGATCCGAGTCAGATCAGCTGTGGTCACCCCATTGTTTGTCTTTCAAATTAACTGGAGGACCTAATGCATAGATTATGTCTATTAGATGCTGGCTGTAGAAAGACAGATGAAACATGTCTGGCTTGAAATGAGAGTGGTGCGGACAATCAGCCCCTGATCCCACACAAAGCCTGCCAGTGAAACTTCACACATCA
This sequence comes from Centrocercus urophasianus, assembly GCF_019232065.1. Lineage (NCBI taxonomy): Eukaryota > Metazoa > Chordata > Aves > Galliformes > Phasianidae > Centrocercus > Centrocercus urophasianus. The sequence goes on from NW_024885344.1 coordinate 9,394,223, forward strand.
GATTAAGGGCTTGTTACATCTCTGGCCTGGAAGAGTGAGCTCACACTAGATCAATTGCATTGGGCTTCGTGTCACAGCCTTTGTGACCTGGTACCAGACATCTTAAACCTAAATTCACTGTTTCTTAAAACTATGGCCTGCAAACAACAGCCTTATCCCAATGCTTTCAACAAAGTTCCTCTGTAGCTACCACCAGGATCAGGTTTTCATGCTTTCAAAACATTTGTCATTATTATTATTTTAATACTAGCAATATCTGGGCTTTAAATGATGAAGTTTAACAACTGAGTTAGAATTTCCAGAGAAAGAAAGATGGTTTGTTTTAAAAATGATGCCAATATGGAAGGCATATATTGCAGTCCACCAATGAAGTGCTATATTGCAAATCTAAGACATCAATTCCCTTCCTTCCTCACCTGTTTTAAACAAACCACATCACCTTCCAACCCCAGCTTCATCCCATTCTAAGAGGTAGAAACATCTGTGTTCCTCCACAGAGTGCTTTGAGGTCTGTAAATGGAAGGTCCGACACCAGTCACATAGTATGTGCACACGGTGTACAGCATCTCTCTAGGTATGGACACGTAACTAAAGCCTGTGTAAACACTACTTCTTGGTGCATAAAGAACATAGAATATCCCAAGTTGGAAGGGACCCATAGGGATCGTCAAATCCAACTCATGGCTCCACACAGCACCACCCAAAAATCAGACCATGTGTCTGAAAGCATTGTCCAGATGCTCCTTGAACTCTGGCAAGTTCGGTGCCATGACCACTGCCCTGGGGAGCCTGTTCCATGCCCAGCCACCACGGGAAAAGGTGAATAACCTTTTCCTAACACCCAACCTGACCCTTCCCTGTTGCAGCTTCATGCCATTCCCTTCAGTTCTATCACTGGTCACCTGAAAGAGATCAGAGGAATAAGCAAAGTAACAGATGATCTGTCAGTTCTGTAGCTTGAAAGCAACTTCTCAACATGCTTATTTTTAATAAATTCTATTGCAGAAACAAGAGTGAATATCAATAAGGAAGCAGCAAGCGTGGCTATTAATAGATGAGAAGAGTGAGCGGCCCTCACCACTGAATATCAAAACAGGGAGAAAAAAAACTGTATTCCAATTGTGATTCTTACAGTGTGTCTAATGACTGCTTTCTTTTCTTAAAACAGGATGGGAGTCCACAAGTCTTTGCAAAACAGACAAACCAAAATGGTAGCAAAATGTTTTCTTGAGAGCTTTTGCAAGTCCCTGGTTAGCCATCTTCAGCTTTGGAGCAATTTTGTTGTTGTTGTTGTGAAAACAAGCCTTTGGTAAGTATTCATTCAAGAATAGATTGGAAAACACCTTAAGGCCAGTACTGAAAATGAGCAGTTGGTTGAAGACAGGCTGAAGCAACAGGATGCTGACAGCTAATCTGTCCTTGGTGTAACTCCACGTGCATCATTTAGCTGACAATCTCACTCATAACCCAGAGGGCCATCGCACCACATGTCTGAACATCTGTGCCCTGGAGAGGAAATCTGGCTCAGTAAAATGTGTCATTTTTCTGCAGTACCTCACAGGAAAGTTAGGGAGAATCTTTCCTTTTAAAATTGAAAGGAGTGAAGTCCAGTGACTGTGCAGTGTGCAGAAGCTCACAGTGGCTGGGGGAGGGTTTTCATAAACTGTAAGTCATAGAATCATAGAACTGTTGGAAGGGACCTCTAAAGGCCATCTAGCCCAACTCCTCTGCAGTGAAGAGGGATGCCACAGCTAGATCAAGGTGCTCAGAGACTGGTTCTGCAGCTACTCCAGATTGAAAATGCCCAGCATTCCTGTGATTTGCTGTCATTAGGATCCCTTTATTCTGCATCATGCCTCCCATATGCATGCACCACCAAATTCTGCTCCCTTGGTGAGATTTGTCATTGTTCTAGAAGTTTACTGCTTTGAAGTTTTCCTTAGGCTGAAAGGATTCATGCTCCAGAGCTTCCACTTTCTCCTCTGACTCCAGGGAATCGAGAGTGGCAACTCAGACACAGATCTATACTTTCCAGCATGCACATTTAATTACACAAATCCCACCTTCTATATCCTTACTGAGAGCTTAGAACTGGCACCCACACTATCAAGACTTCTCCTCATATATGTTTTGTGGACTACTAAGGATGCCCTCTTGTCACCAAAATAAGGAGCTTTGGGTCATCTCATCCCCATCCTGTGGGGATAAGAAAGGATGGACAATCCTATAAATAGCATCTTAGTTATAGGGAAAGACAGTATTAAAGAAGGAAGTGCTACAGTATGACCCAAAGGTGGTCATTTTCTAGTGAATACCTCAAATGAAATCTCCTTTGATGGAGATATCTTGCCTTATGGACTGCCTATAATAATGTAGGGATGGCTGTGACTGTACTGTGGTGCCAGCAAGGTGTTGGTTTCAAGTAACAGATCTGATACTTTTGGGAGTATATTTATCAGTGTAGATAGCCCTAAACAATGAGCTGGATATTTTAAATAATTTCACTACATGAATATTCATCTCATGTTAGTTTAAGTCCTGCTACAATGCTTTACGTTTTCTGCCTCTCCCAGCTCAAAAAGCCTGCTCCATATTAGGATGTGATTTAGTGGGCATGATGGCGATGGGTTGACATTTGGACTAGGTGACCTTAGAGGTCTTGTCTGACCTTAATGATTCTATGATTCTGTGATATCACCCTGCACTGTTATTCCTCTTTCATTTTGCCCTGCTGCACCCCTTTCACATGAATATTTCAAAACACTCTACAGTCATTTAGTGACACTCAACAGACCCTCTAAAATGGGCTTCTTTATGATTGCATCTGTTCCACGGGCAGAAATTAGTCTTTGACTTCCTGGCACAGGACACTGGCAGACTCTTATAAGGACAGTAGGTTCCTCTACCAAAAAATGCTATTCTGGTTATACATTTCTGGAGTCAATCAGGTATTCAAGGACAGGCAAAATGACACAGTTCAAATCTTGCTCAAGATAGCATCATCCAAACTCCAAATCACTGAAATGACCTATGTGAAATGAACTACTGGACCTATACCTTACTGGAAGCACAGCTGTAGAAATCCCCCTGCACTGTGTTACAGATATCTGAATCACTGCACCTACAGCACGCACAGACATCACTTCAAGCCCATTTGCATGGAGCTTCGCACAGGACTGGAGCTCAAATCTAACAACTGCTAATTAGCAGTGCTTGGCAGGCTTGCCAGAGTGCCCAAAGGAAAAAAAAAAAATAAAAGGTAGGAGGACCAATCTGCTATCGTTAGTAGGAATGGGATTGATTTCCTGAAAAAGAGGGGAAAAAAAGCACTGAAGGAAGCCAGTATAATAGCTGTCCTGTGTTTTGGAAATAAACAAGTGGCTGCTGTACTATCAAAGCTTCATCCTTCTCAAGCACTGAACATAAGCAAAGTATTTGTAATGAATGACCAGCCAAGAGATGAAAGGAAGGCTCTAAGAAAATGAAATTTTAAAAGATATTTAGACATCACAGCACAATAGAAATGGTAATAGGTTTTAAGAAAATGAGTTTAAGAGAAACTAAACACAAGTTAATAAAAATTAATGCATATAATGAAACAAAAGAATGATGTTATCCTGATTAACATGAGCGCCAGTATTCAAAAAGGAAGGCTTTGAAATAACAGTGCCTTTTCTAAGTCCTTTTTAAAGGAGCTGCAAATGTTGGTAGGCTTAATTTTGGTGGATAGGAGCTTTTATATCAACCAAAATAATTTTGGAACCCCAAAACCTGAAAGAGTTGAAAACCAGCAATGTAGAATGATTTAAAAAAAAAAAAAAAAAAATAAGAACACTCAGATAATGAAACCGGGGGAAAAAAATGGATGGTGAAATTTTTCATATGTAATAAGGAGAAGTCAGAGAAACAAAATGATTTTTATAAGAAAACTACCAAAAAATTAAGTGCAAGGACATTTAGAAAACACAGCCCAGAAGAATGAAACAACAGCTCAATTCCTGCAAAATGAGCTATAGACCATATCACATGTTGTGCATGGGTCTTGATTCATCTCCACAGACATCAACTGATTCTTTTTATTGACAGCATTGCCCGTGGGCTCAGGACCCACGACAGAACTCTTCCACTCCATGTTGGGTCTTAAAGTACAAAACAAATGACTGAAAAAAGCATAGGAAGGGTTATTATGCCTGCTTAATCCGCAAGGCACTTTCCTGTGACACAAGGAATAGCTGTCCACTTAGAATGTTTTGTCCAAACAGCTTCTCAGCCATTTTGTCTCAATAAATCAGTGTCATATATTGCAAGCTGTTTCCTACTGGACAGACATAAAAGCAGAAAGAAGAGGGAGAACAGTTTATCTCACATGAACAGCAGAAGCTGTTTGCTCAGGGAACAAATATAGTCAGAGCCTAGGCGAATTGCAATATGGCAGGTTGTTTGGGGCAGCAAATTATTAAAAGAGAAAGGCAAAATAACCATATCCTAAAACTTCCTTTTACTTTTGCCATAGCCTCAGAAAGCCAGGCACCTACTGCTACTCCCATAGAGGACAGAACAGCTTGTGCTGGGGAAAATGAACCCTTCCAGCAGTAACAATTTCATTCAGCTTCACTTCCCCCTTTCTGAGCTTCAGCAGAGCAGCAGCACATCTCCCCTGGGGCTGGCTGCACTCTGCCTCTTTCTTCTTCATTCTGTGGTCCCCCTCCACACCTCTGCACTCACTCCTTGAGCTGTTCTGGCTTTGCATTAGAAACAGAGAAGCACAGGTGAGAATACATCTTAGAGGGTTGTTGAGTCCAATCTCACACATAGGTATGATCAAGCTTATCTAGATTGTACACAGTTAAGGGTTATTAAATACAGATCTTAAAACCCTCAGAGGCAGATATTCTACAATATGCCTCAAAGCCTTTTCCAATATCTCACCACCACCATTACAAACAGAAACTACTAACGAAGAATTTTAACTTCTTCTCACTACATATCAAGATGATCCGCTCCCATCTTTAAAATCTCTGAAGAGCGCTCAGTTTGTCCTCTTCTTCATCCAGCAGTTTTCCAGCTTTTCTTCAAACCCCTCATACTGTCCTTAGTAATAATCCTTTCTAAGTCTCTGGAAGGCCTTCTCTGAACAATCTTCTTTCCTGCTGTACCAAGCTGACCATACTCCATCCTGTAAAGGCTGGCTCACTACCTCACTAACATGAGTCAAAATATCTCCCACAGTGCCAGTGTGACACTCCCAGTAGTCCATCCAATGTTTTAAGAAACAACATCACATTGTTCATTAGCATGTACTTTTTACAGTCTACTGTAACTTCAGCATCTTTTTTTTGCCCTACTGCTTTTCCAGCAACATACTCCTTCGCATTTATGTTTGCTGAGGTTCATCTTCTTGATGAACTACTTCTACTCATGCAGTATTTCAAGGTCATTTGCATATCCTCCTCCAAAAGGCCTGCAATTGTTGGCCATCCCTCAGCACTACATAGAAAGCACGATGTCATGGAGAGTTTCTACTCCTTCCTACAATGTTACAAATTACAATGGTTTTCCATCCCCTCCCTTCCTTTTTCCTTTCCTTTCTCCTTCCCCTCCCCTTTCTCTCTCCTCCCTGCCTTTCCGTGCCCTTCCTGACATCTCTCTGCCCTGTAGTGGCTACTTTCCTTCCTCCTACAGCAGCCTTCAGCCCCAGCCTGGAGGCCATGAGTATGTCTGGCACTGGCCAGCTAGGCTTGGATGTACTGGCACCTTAAGACTGGTGCTCTCAGGACCTGATGGTCCTCTCCATCGCCCCTGGGCAGCCCACTGCACTGCTCCCCAGCATCCTCATCTAAAACCATCCTGCCATGATCAATCCATCAGTAAGAATGTTCCAAGATGTGTACCTACACAATACATAGAATGTCTCTGTGTCAGTCAGAGCAGCTAGTTCCCTCACAGAAACACCTTTCTGCCCCTCAGTGTGGCCCCACACCTCCTGATGCTTCTCATCCCACTACCATCTGCTCTTGTTCAAGCATAAAGAGACTGGGCTGACATCCTTTTCTTCTTGGCAGTTCTACATTAGCACTCTTTAAACCAAATGTATTGTTTTCCAGACGCTCACAAATCAGTTGTTCAATCATTTTTAGTGTCTTTCTTGGAAGTGACATGAAGCCATATATTATATCCTCCACACTTCTGCTTCATTTATTATATCAAGTCTCTGCCAAAGTCTTCTGCCACTGCAGCAGTGGCACAGGCAGCTAACAAACTCAGGTGATTGGGTAGCCATAGTGCTTGAAACAGAAGCTGACTGAAATCAGGACCAAACTGCCACTTACAGTCACATTTAAATAATTCTTGCCTCATAAGTGATCAGTGTGGGAGAGGAAATAATTTGTATTCAGCAACATGCCTTGTCTTGAAGTCTAGTATCTGCAGTGCATCTATTAAATACAGATTCAAAAGGCACTCATTTCTTCTAAAGCTGATATTTGCCTTGCAGTCCTCATCATGCTTCAATGACTAAAAACATTTCCAGCAATATCCGAGAGAGAAACTGGAAGTTTTATGCAGGATTTAATTATAATGCTATATTGATAGTATTGGGGAAAACTCATCAAGATTCTAAAAACAAAAACACTTGGCACGTGGAGTACAGCACAGTATAACCAAACACCTTTTGGTGTTGAATGCTACAGTTCCTTACAGGAGTCCTAGAGGGGAAAAGATTGGAGGGATGCTGATATTTGTCCAGCTGAGCAGCAAAGGACCAAGAGGGACTGGGAGAAACAATCAAACTTTTTCCAGCATTGCACAAAATTGGGAAGAGAAATAACAGATGGTAATTCCTTTGATGCAAGCTACCCATCTGCTAAAGCTTTGCCCATGATCTCCCGGAGATGCTATATGGAAAAGCTTCAGAGACATCCTGTGAAAGGCAAATGTAAATGTGGGTTGTATAGAAAAAGACGTAAGAGAGAGTAATTCTGCTCATGGAAGGGAACATAACAAGAAGGGGAGATATATTTCCATTCAGCTCTTGCTAAGTCCCAAAATAGGCTTGTCAAAAGCAGGAACAGCTCAGCTATATAGGACAACAACTGCTTCCCAGTGTCCTACCTTGAATACAGATGAATGATAGCATTTTCTGACAAACCAACTGAAGCTCGTACAAAGATTATTTTGTGTTTGTGGAGCCAGATCGTGCTGTCCTGCAGACTGAGTCCTATCACCGATGGCGTCTCTGATCACATCTGTCTTCTCTGTCTGCTTTGATGAGCAAAGAGGCAGTATATCTTGATAGCATTTGGCTTTGATGCCTAATGATTACTGTTTATCACTTCTTCTAAGATGAAAAAGTTCATGAATCTTTCTGTATTGCAGGCTGTCTGAAAACTCAGGCAGCTATTACCTTCTCATCTACGTATATTAAATGAGTGCAACAATCTCTGCAGAGAGAGCTACAAAGTTATCTGAAAGATACATGATATTTAGGAGCAATCTGTACAGCCACGGGAAAATAAGTATGGGCAACTGATCACTCTCCTGCTTCTGCCTGACTTCCAGCTGGCAACAATCACTCAAAGCCATAAGAAATATCCCTCAATGAGAATATAAACTACTATGGGGAATATAATGTAAGCATCCAGGTGAAAGACCAAATACACCCACCTCTCCTCCTATGTTGTTTGTAAGAGAATTCCCTCCACTTAGTATTATAAGAAAATGGTAGCCACTACATTTTAGGAGATATGGCAATTTACTGATGTTAGTTGCAGAAGGGGAAGTTGATTTGCAAACTTGTCAGGGATTCTCTCTGCAAGCGATCTGTCAGAGTAGAAACAGGTTTTGAAAATGAATTAGCAGGATGAGAGACTTGTTGTGAACAAGAAATTCCTTACAGGAATGGCCAGGGGAAACGAATCTCTTGGCTGACCTCATATAAGCATTAGCTGTTATCCTTTGACTCTAGTCCATGAAAAGTTGAAAGAAATGCACACCCATGCTTATGTTTCACAGCTGACCAGAGAAAAGGGCAAGCAAGATAGTTTTTTTATTGTCTTTCACAACAAGCTGTTGAGACTCGTTGCTGGGTAAATAAATGACAAGATTTAAACAACTACTCACACACACTTACTCGTGGATTTGTTTATACATAATGATGTTAAAGGAGCGTCATGACTTTGCGTTGATCAAAGGTTGAATGATTGAACATAATGAGCCTGTAGAATGATGAAGACGACTGAGTATGATGAGATCAACAAGTGGACAGGAGAGCAATACCTCAAACTGCTGGGAAGGTGAGATCGTCATGGACAGATTTGGCTGGTGACCTCTATCAACATCTGGCTATAAACCCTCCATCATTAGAGAGGAAGAGAGTGAGTCTCAGGGAGGATATAGCTCTGAAGATGTGCAATATTGCTTGGAATTGAGGTGGTATCAGCCTGAGTGCTGCTGCCCAAAGTGCATATGCAAGGGTGTAATGTGAGACCTCACTGCCTGGTTGAGAAGGTGATCATCAGCACATCACAGAGAGTGGGAAGGACTAACTCACCCAGTGCAGCCTTCAGGAATGGCAACCTGCCACTCTGATCCTTGTCAGCAAAGTCTTGGGATGAGATCAAAGAATGAAGTGGATCCTCCCTTCCTTGCTCAGGAAACGTGGCCAAAAGTGTATAAGCGCTCCCACTCTCACAGGCAACAGAAGTGAGGAAGTGAGCTGTTTAGTATTACAGCTCAGTAGTCCTTTCCAACATGCAGCTTTCACCTTAGTCTGGGGCTTCAAGAACTCCAGATTCTACTGTCTCAATGGAGAGGACTGAATTAAAATATCAAGGAAGTAAGAGAAAACTTACTTAGGTGACTAAGCACTAAAAATGAAGTGAGAGGTATTATTACAGGCAGTCTGGCGGATGAAACTTGGTGTTGAAAAATGAGGCTATATACAGGAAAGCTGTTGGGAGCCTAAAGGGAAAAGAAACCTCACCATTAAGCAAAGTTCCTTTTAAACTATCTCTGTTAATCAGCTGTGGGTTGTAAAGATTGAGAGTAATAAATGTAGGAAGAGGTCACATTGCCTGCTCTAGGACTCGCTTTCTTTTTAACCAGTGATTCACTTGAAGAGAAAAGCAAAAAGAAAACATTTCACGTGGACAAAACTTGCTGGTGAGTCACTTCCCTGACACTACTTGGTGCATGGCCCCACAGACTGCTGGGGTGCTGCAGAGACAGGAGCTGGGACCCTGCAGGCACACACTGCTTCCACAGTACCCTCACGCCCAAACCTGATGGCTGCAATTCAGTATTAATTTAGTGTGGCTAAACTGCCTCCTCTGAGTGCAGCTAACCCGTATGCAACTAAACTGGCCATGGGAGCGTGAAGAATGGAAGGAAAGCACGAACTTTAAAAAAGCCTTTGAAGATAAAGTCTCTGCAGTCACTCGTTTTGTTTTCTCCACATCATGCAGAACTGATGCTTTCACTGAATGTGTTAATAGTGAATGTTTTTTTGAGTTAGGAATCATATCTTAAATAAAGCAATATTTCTCTAAGCAATATTTTGCACTGAATTTTGGATACCTGCTGATACACATGAATGAATACTGATTCACAAACTACATGACATCTCATCATCCAAATCACTAAAACAGCTCCGTACTTGTATGAAGGGACACTGGAAATGTAAAATACCCATTGAGAGTGCTTATTCTTTCAGATGGAGAAGGTGAGTTTCTGAGGATGTTACCATGATAAATTCCAGATGTTTCTGCACTTCCCACGACATCATTTGCAGGCATTTCTTAACAGGTGGAAGCAGTGAGGACAGCTCACACCTATTGAATTAATTATTTGCTGTAAGCATCAGTGCTTTACTCTCTTGTGTTCTGTTCTTCCTTGTGCATTTACATGTTAGCTGTTTCCCAGCAATTTCATTTAGTTCCCTGAAAGACATAAAGCTGCTTGTTTCGTTTTTGAGGTACTTTGTTTCCTAAATCCCTCTTTGACACTCTTTTTTTGTCCTCTTTGCTCCCCTTTACACTCCGTTTTCCTCAGGCCTCTCTTGCTGTCATCCCAGCAGCAACACCAAGTTGTCCTAGTTAAGCTACATTTCTTCAGATAATTTATTTTCGTATTTATACCACACCAATTAAAAGACGAGAAGTCTGTCTCCAGCCAACCTGTTAACAGAGAGAAATTTTGCAGCATTTCTAGATATAAATCTAATGTAAACAATGCTGTCATCGCATTATTATGTGTTCAGCTGCTACATGCTGGCAGAACACTGATAAAACATGCACGTGATAGATTCACATCATAAAAAAGCACCTATAAGAGAATTATATACTGATGAGAACAGCTATTTTTCACTCAATAAAATGAAGAGTGCCAAAATCAGCAAGGAAACATTGTGAATGTGTTGATCCTAAGCCTAAGGTTATTCTGTGGTCATAGCACTAAAGAAGGTCTCAGACAGGCACCTGCTCCCCAAGACAGGAGTTGTTCTGCCATTCCTTACAGCTGTCCTGCACTTGAAGATTTCACTGATGGAGATTCCACTGTCAGGATGCCTCTCTGAAGCTTCTGGCTTTGCCTTACAACTGGAGGAAAAGGTTTGCCCAACAGTATGGGAGGCAAAAAAAAAAAAAATTGGAAAAAGAGGTATTTGTAGTTTGTTTGGTTGGTTTCCTCAGGTTGGAAAAGAGATGACTGAGGATGAGACAGAGGTCTAGAAATCCTTACATCAAATGGAGAAAATGGCGAGGAACTGATAAGTCATTATTTTTCTTGAGGCAAGAATTATGGGGCACTAAGTGAAATCAAGTAAGCTGGTCAAAGACAAATGAAAGAACACACTTTTACATGCAGTGTCTAGTTGTATTGCAGGATATAACATCCTTTTTTGTTTTGAAGGCCCAAAGTATAAGCAAACTACAAAGCCATTAGGCAGATTCATGGATGAAAGGTCTGTTAAAAGCAGCTGGACACGATGATGTAGATACAATCTTCAGATCAGAAAGTCTTGCTGGAAACTGATACAGGGCTGAGATAAGGACAGGAAGATCACCATCATAAGCAAAACAGATTTCATATAGGGAGATTAATGTAGTTCACTGCCTATTACTAGCAGACTAGAGAAAATGAGAACTAAAACCAAACTAAAACCACCAAGCCTCACTCTCTTCAGCATCCCCCCGCTCCAAGCACACAGGGGAGCAGGCAATGGGGGCTGTGGTCAGTCCATAACTCATGTGTGCTGCTCCTTTATGGTCACTCTCTGCACCTGCTCCAATGTGGGATCCCCCTCACAGGATTCCGTCCTTCCCAAACTGACTACACGTGGGCTGCCCACAGGCTGCAGCTCTCCCAGCACAGCTCTGACATGTCTCCATACCACAGGGCCCATCCTTCAGGCTCTGCTCCAGCACAGATCCCCACAGGCAGCAGCTCCCCCAGCCCTTCTGCCCCACTGTGGTCTCCTCTCCATGGGCTGCTGTCCCCAGAGCACACCCAGCAGTGCTCATGTCTCAGCTCTGGCAGCAATAGGTGCCTTTTGGAGCAGCTGGAGCTGGCTCTCATCTAACATGGGGCAATGCTGGGCTGCTCACAGAGGCCACTCTGCAGGCCCCTGCTACCAAAACCTTGCCAGGCAAGCCCAGTGCCAAGGAATTTAAAAGACTTAAAACCAAAGTACTAACTTATGTATTCAAATGTAACTTACCTTTCAGCTCATGTCCCAGCTACTGCCAAAGATGTATGAGGAAACCAATTGAGAGATCTGCTTTCCATTGTGATAAGGAATGGTAATTACGAGGACCATCTTGACAAATAGATACTGTAAGAAATTAGTATTACTAGAAGATAAATCTATTTCCTTAGCAAAAATAATATACTATCGTACCTCAGTGCCTCCACAGCAGATTTAGAGAAAATATGTTTCAAATATTGGATGCCTAGGAAATACTTCAATATTCATTTGTCTTCATGAGACACCTAGGATTTATTATTTTAATCTAAAAATATTTTTTAATTATGCAGGTATACACCTGAGGTTATTTATAACCCCACTGAGCCTTGCAACTGCAGACAGTTGTTCTTCAAAGACAGCCATTGTTTATCACTTTTGTTCCATATATTATTGAAACTTAAATGAGATTACTACGTGTGAAGGTCTATTAACCCAATTACAGAGGAAAGATTGGCTTCCATTCAGTGTCTGCATCTCTTTAAATTCTTTCAGTATCTTAAACCTAGAAGTAGGTGGTAGATATTTCATTTGTTTCAGTGTATTTCCATGGGAGTGGGACTATTAACAGTCTTCTACAGAGAATCCTAATAGATTCCAGTTGTCTCTTCCCTAAGGATTCTCCTGCCCTCATAGACCAATAGCCTCACTGCCTGCATAGAACACTGCCAAAATAGAACAGGTGTTGTCATATTTGAAAGACAGGCTGGGAAAGGGGGAAGATCTCCTCAAAGAGGTTTGGTTGTGTTGTTTGTTTGTTTGTTTTATCCAATTCCATTTCTCTATGTTTCTGTGATTGGATTATCATTAAACTTTTCTGGCATCAGAAAAGCCGTGTGATCGCGTCTCATTTTCCAGCAGAAACTTCCATATAGGTCAGCCTTTTTGATCTTATAATATTTTGCAGCAGTGGAGAACAAACTCAGTCAAATGATCATCAAGATGAGGAATCTAGAGCTAGATTACTGGAAGATTTTGTCCCCATTTTTTTCTCTTACTCAGCCTAAACTACTTTATTTTTAGATTACATCACTTTGCTTCCCTTCCATAAATACTCCCATCTTCTCACTTTGATGGCAAGACCATAATTAATTTACAGTAAAATATTTAAACTCAGAGCAGGCTCACAGAGCACGATTTGCGGATTTTAATAGTTCTTTGCCATCTGCAGCCTCCTCTTCCAATTATCATCTACTGTCATATTTTCATACCAAAATGAATAAACTTTAATTCAACTGGTAAAGCCCCAGGTGATCTGCAGAAGCTACATGCTGAGCCCGAATTTTGATTTTCTCATATCATGTGCAAATAGCACTGTCTCTTCTTTGGCATTGTGTCCATCACGTCCAACATGATGTCCAAGACACGGCAGCTGTCCAACCTAGAAAACAAGTACTGGGTAATCCACACAATCACTGCACCTTCTGCACAGCTGGAGAAGACCCCAGGCTATGTCTCATTTGTCTGTTTATCAGTAGATGATAGGGCAAGCTATTCATTGGGTCTTCAGAGGAATCTTTAAACACAAGCATAACTCTTAAAGTCAGATTGATCACAGAATTAAGAAGAAACATCAAGACCTGCACTAACTTCCTTTCTTCAGCTTTTTTCAGCATCCTACCTAGCCTTTCTCACCTTTCTAGGTAGCATTCTTCAGCTTTATTCTACCTGATTCTAGGTTCTGACTTCTTACTATCTCATCAAAGAATTCCCTTTAAAAAAAATCCCTATCTTCTTTTATCAGATGACTTTCCTTATGAAATTTTGTCTCCTACCACATCATGCTGTGCTTGTTCCAATCTTAGATAATTTAATAGGTTCTACAAATAGAAGACAAAATTATTCTGATTAGTTGAACCAACTCTTTTTAATTTACTCTTCAGGAAGTTTTAACAACAGAAAACCCTAATGTTCTAGTTAAAAGTAGTTCACTATATCCATTTATGGTTTAGCTGGTATATCTTTTTCATCAAGCACAATGAGCTTTGCAAATAACATATTTGATATCTTTGGTCCAATAGAATAATGCAGTTAACATGAAAGTTTCTGAATTCAGATGCATGACTTGAAACACTTTGATTTTTTCAGTTCACACAGAGAAGTTCCTACTAACTGGGTCAACTGAAGGACAATGTTCAATTACAATTTAGAGTGGCCATGGACATGTGTTTCCTTCTTTGTGATGAAACCTAAATAATGTCAAAGACAACAGATGTTGCAGATGGAATTTTATAATTCATTCATACGAGAGCAGCAGTTCCAGTGTCTCACCACCATCACAGTAAAGAATGTCTTCCTAATATCTAGTCTAAACTTACCCTCTTCCTGTTTAAAGCCATTTCCCCTTGTCCTGTCGCTACATGCCTTTATAAAAAGTCCCTCCCCAGCTTTTCAGTAGGCTCCTTTCAAGTACTGGAAGGCTGCCATAAGGTTCTCCCAGATCCTTCCCTTCTCTAGTCCAAAAAGCCCCAGCTCTCATCTTGTCTTTGTAGGGAGATGCTGCAGCCCTTTGATCATCCAAACCTATTCCTAGACTTGGTCAACAGTTTGTGTCTAAGGGCTGAGGAGACTCTCCTGTAGAATTATGAAGTTCACAGGGAACTATCCTGCTTTCTAAATTCCTTTTAACCACAGTGGTAAGGAACCTAGGTGTGGCTGAATCCACTCCTAGTTCCAGACTCAGGCAACTTCTTATGTCTGAAGAATTGTATGTGCACAATTACAGATATAATATTAACAATCATTCAAGATGAGGTTGGATGGGATTCTGGGCGGCTTGATCTAGTGGTTGGCAACCCTGCCCATGGCAGGAGAATTAGAACTAGATGATCTAATAAGAACTAGATGATCCAACCTAAGCCATTCTATGATTCAAAGCCTAGAAAAATTAGCAAGCTATTAGTCTCTAACCAAGAATCATAGAAACACAGAATCATAGAATCATGGAATCATGGAATCGCAAGGTTGGAAGCAACCTACAAGATCATCTAGTCCAAACATCCTCCCATTGCCATTGCTTCCACAAGCCTCTAAACCATATCTCGTAGCTCCTCACCCAGACGCCTCTTGAACACTGCCAGGAATGGTGACTCCACCACCTCCCTGGGCAGCCATTCCAGTGCCTGACCACTCTGTTAGGATCTGTCCTGACAGGGAATCTCCTGATGCCAAGTATAAGGAATCCCTGCAGCAGGTATAACCTTGAGAGTTGTCCCTACTTGAGAGGAGATCCTGTTGTGAAGCCCCCTGTCATATAGGAAAGCTCAACGGGCTCTTGGGCTGCTCACTATTTATGGGGTAAGTTGATTGATTCAATCATATCTTACTCTTCCAGATTTGGCATGAGCTGGACATTGACCATCACAACTGGCTATTGTGTTGTCACGTTTCCTTCAAATACAGTTTGAACTGGATGCAGCCATCAAGACCAGTTACATCCATCAGGACCATCAGCAGTAGTCATCACTTGACCAGAGTTATGGGGAAAAAAAAGTTGGACTGGGAGCACACTGTTAGAGCAGGCCGTGTACTTTCAACAAGAGCAATTAACTGGACTTTTTTTTTTTTTTTTGGACAATGAATAATTAACTCACTTCCTGACATAAAAGCAACTTTTGAAGAACTAAAATATTCCATTAAGAAAATCTTCAGTTTACAGTAAGAGTCCTGAAATGAAATAATTGCCTGATGAAATTCATGGAAGAACGTATTTAAGCTGAAGTCAAGCTCAGTATTTTTTCAAGTGATCCAAAATTTCTCATTCTGAAGCACTTCTGTAATAACTTGCAACTGTGCTATACAACACAAATCACAGTGCAGAATGCAAGCCTCCATTTTTTCTTAGTGATTCGGCTTCCCTGCCACAGTGTGTGCTGCAAAATTCAGTGTGTTCTTTATTTTAACAACATGTATGGTGCTTTATATGGGTCATGGGACTCTCACAGCACTCTGAAAAATATGTCTGACCAGGAAACATCCAAGATGTAATTCAAAATACTGGAAAAGGAGTATTTTTTAAATTAAGCCCTATTTTCGTAAAATGATTTAATCTTCAAGTTACTCACATGGTTATTAAACAATGAAATTATTTGCATTTGTTATAGAGCCAAGATCTGTGATCAGTCACAACAAATTGATTTTAAGTGACGTTGCACCAGAATTTAGTCTGTGTTACTACATCCACTACAGCAAACTATTAAAATTCAAGAATGTTAGGCTGGTTTGCATTGTTGCAGATTTTTAATGTTTCTAGATCAAAATCTTGGGGAGAAAATATTTTCTACTTACATTCCAGTTTAGGACAGAACTAATGCTGTTTTTTATTACATTTTCTTGATTACTTTTCCATCCAGCTCTAGCTGTAAATTACTCCCAACTCTCTTGAAGCCTGCCACGTGAGTTGGATTAGATGAGCATCAGCATTTCTGCCTGCAATTTGTCTCAGAGGAACCACTAATGAAAAAATTCCTTCAGCCCTCTCTGAGATCACAAGTAGCTATAGTCTTCTATTCACTAGAATATTTACAGGACGTAGTTTTGTGATGGAGCTTTGTATTTCACATTGATAATTGGACTTGGTGACCTTGATGGCCTTTTCTACGGTAGATGATTCTCTTAGGGGACTCCTGTGTTACAGTGCTGCTTGTCTCACTGTAGTTTGCATCACCGCCATTTCTACTGTAGCTCACAAAGTTATTTCCATAAACAGCAATAGAGTGGTCCTCACCTTGGTCCAGCACCAAGGAATATGCAGTATTATTAAACAAACTTCAATATATTTACAGATAAATTAAAAGAAAACAAAAGATGACTAGAAATTGTATGAAGAGCTGATGCATAATTAACATTAATTATTTTTCTTCAGAGAAGACTATTTAAAGTGAGATGTTAATACAGGAAAACAAGATTTTCTGGATACTCATTTATGATATACTGCTAAATGAAAACTTCTTTTGATGGTATTGTGTAGTTAAAAAGTCTTGGTGACTGTACATGGAACTGGTGAAATTCATGGAAGAATATACTTAAGCTGAAGTTAAGCTCAGTATTTATTCAAGTAATCCAAAATTTGTCATTCTGAAGCACTACAATAAAACATTCCTTGCAATGTCAGAGTACCCAAATACTTCTAAGCACATTGAGGAAGTACTTAGTGTGACAGTTCTTGAACTGCAAGTACCAAGATGTTTTACAGTGTAGAATTTTCTTAACGTGTCAAATTCTCCTACTTCACCCTTTACTGTAGGACTGCAGATATCCCAAACTACCCTCATACAGCTCAGCAGCACAACTCATGCTTCCACTATCCAACACAAGGCTGGGGAGCTGCTTGTCAAAGTGCACAGTGACAAGAGATGGGTGTATCCCAAAACACACTTCTTGCTTAGTGTTTCTTCCTGCTTTTGTTGTTGGATTGTTGACAAGTCAAGTCTTTATCACATTTAAACACCCCCTGCCCACCTTCTGTGTGAGTACTGCTGTCCTGAGTGGAGCAAAGACACCCTTGACATCTCCACATATTTCATGCACAGTATCGCAGAGCTGTAAATTAAGGTTTGCTGCATTGTATTTGCTTACAAGAGTAAAGCAAGCCATGGCTACAGGCACGGCCTGCTCCGTTCTCAAAGCAGTTCAAATGTGTAAGGCCCTGAGGTTTCCCTGGCTTCGCATGATGCTTGTTTCACTGAGGGGTAAGATCAAGCGAGTTAGAGTAAGACAATTTTCCTAAAGCATCTATCATAACATCATCCCAAGATTATTTTTATTATTATTTCAATTATAAAATCCTATTAAATTTATTCTAATTGTACACACAGAAAGCCTTTTATGCTATAACTTTATAAGACAGACTTGATTACTCCTCACACCATTACAAACTGGTAACAATGGCTTGCTTCATAGTGTCATACTTTGGGCCTATCATATTCCCTGAACAATCCACTTACAGAATAAATGCAATTGTTGGTATTTACAGGCACTTCACTGGGAAAATAAGAGGAGGGAGAGCTTGCAATATGATGAATCTCTCAAGAAGGCTGTGGCAATCCCAGGCTGCTCATAGATCAGCCCCTTCACTCATTTCCCCTTTCAGGAGGAGCCAGGTATCAGCCCAGAGCATTGCTTGCTTTTGGCAGACGTATTTTAGGAAGAGGTTTAGTTCAGTAAACACAACTGAGCATGGTACAGATGTACTCCTGGTAGCACATGTAGACAACCGTTGGGAGCCAAAGATGGGTCCTGGCTTGCTTCTCCACACAGCTCTGCAGTGTATTGTTTCTATATGTATGCCCAGACCAACATTCTCCTTGGTTTCTCTACACCAAGCATTGCCGTGCAAGGTGCACACAGGCCATGCTAGTCTAGCAGATAAGGATGGGTCATTCCCCAAGTCACACTGCTGATCCTCATCAAAAGTGTGAAGCACTCAGCTCCTGCCTTTGAAAATCTTCTGCCCTAGTACTCATTCCCTACATAGTGTTCCTCCCTTCCATTCCTCTTAACATCCTTCAAGTTGAAGCCCAGGTGTATAACTCACAGTTGATGTTTTCATGCCTGCAATTGGCTTCTGATCCTGAGACCACTGACAGCTCACTGAGCTGTAGCCTTTGTACCTCTCGCTTCCTAAGGACTTCAAGATAATTGACTTCAGCCAGAACACTTCCCATTCTGGCCTCAGCTGAATGAAGGAATCACTTAGTGAGGTGATCATTAGTTGAGGTAATCTTGGAACACTCCCATTGGTGCAGTTCCAGTGCTCTCCAATCTGTACCATTGCCATATTTCTCAGACCAGGCCACTGATCAAGGAGAAGGAATTCCACTCCCAGTCAGGGCATGGCTGCCCCAACTCACTGCCCTCCTTGCAAAGATCAAAGCACGAATAGCGGCTTATCTTGAGATTGCAAAGTGGCCCAGGGGCTGCACCACCCCACTCCATCAGTTTAATGGCTGCACACAAAAAATCCTAAGTATCTGTGAGTCTGAAGAATTACAAGGTTACTTTGTTTTCAATCCTAATTTTTCATAGTGCAGGCTTCTCTGCTGGCAGGCAATTTCATGAAGATACGGTCCGATAAACTGACTTCAAACAGCAAATCAATCTCATGATTTAAAGTAAGAGCCCAAACTCCATGGGCAAGTCATAAAGCAAAAATTTCATTAGAAAGAGAGCTGCAGTGAGCCTATCTAATAAAGGACATCCTAATAGTTTTATGTTCAAAGCAGCCTTTAATGATAAAGAGACTGAAATAATAGTTCATGAAATTGTTCTATGCAGTTAACTTGGAAGAAAAAGAAGTTCCACCTCGATCCTGCATACAGCTGCCTGATCCAAAAACCAAGAAGACTCACAGATCGGCAGTTGTTAGGCAAGATCTCTCACAGTATTTCTTCTCCTCTTTCATGTCGCAGAAATGATAGTGAAGAAATTTGGACTGACAAATCTTCTCCTAAACTGAAAGAAAAAGTAGAGCAAAAGAAAATCTGTTCATTTTTACCTGTGGAATTTCACATTATCCCATATAAGGTCAAGTTTCTCTAGCAAACAAGTGGAAAATTCTAAAACTCTGTGTTAAAAGATCACCAGGACAGCTACAAATGCCAGTTTCAAAGCATAAATATCAAGCTAAGACAGAACTGAGGGATTCTGGTATTCCAGTGCATGGTAAGCTGCATCACAAGAAATGACAAAACAGATCAATATTTAATATGTCTCAAGCCAAGACATTTTCAGTAGGAAAGAGATGGAATGGAAAGGGGATGACTATGTGGGCCCTACCCTAGCCCCAAACGGCAGTCCCCAGCAGCACTATTGCCCCAGGGAGGCACAGGAGGACGTCACAGTCATCTACTGGAGAAAGAGGCTGCGGCAGTACGACTGAAGGCCATTCATGTTACCAGATATGGATAGAGAGCCACCTGTGGGACTGGACAGCCTTGGGATGAAGATGTGTGGCGTCCTGCAAAATGAAGGCTATTTAAGAAGGTGAAGCAGTAAGGATCTGTTCCATCCCCTTAAAACAAAGTTAATCATACCAACCAACAAATATCTTGCCTGAATACTGATGGTATATTTTCATAACTGTTTTAATAATTTAAAAAATGACATTACACTTGTTCATCTTTATTCACTTCAACTTAGTCTGTGCTGATTGTGCTTTATATACACTCTGTTCTAATATGTTGTTTTGTGTATGTGGTTTTTTGTTTTTTTTTAATTGGTATGGTAAAGTCCAGATGACTATTAAATAGTCATTACTTTTAGTGGTTCTTCATTCTACAGCTACAGTGATAACATCTGCATGCTGGGTCGTACTATGTCTTAGATGGAAAGAGGTTCTGTGGAGAAACCAGTGCTATGGAAGGAAACCTGTTGTGGTGCTGTGTGTTCTTACCTTGCTTTGCCCACTACCTCACATAAAACCAAAAACTGCAGAAGTCAGAACTGTAGGTACACCTAGTCCTTGTCACTCTGCTGCTTTCTGGTCCCTTCCTTCCAGCTTTTTGAGCCAGGGGGTTCCTGGGGGACCGTGGGGCCAGGCACTGCAGGCTGCAGGAGTGCTTGGAGGGGAAGAGCACATAGAGTGCAGGGAACAGCGTGGCTCTCTGCAAGGCTGAGAAGCGCAGCACAGCGGCTGTCCCTCTGTCCTGTAGCTCACATTCCTTCATCAAGCCCCAGTTTAATCCTACCCACCAGATCTCTGTGCTTAGGGAAAAAATCCACCAGTGCTGGAAAGCTGACAGCTACTTCTTTCATACCAATGTTATGTTTATTGTTAACACTAACCAAGGCTTCCTTCCCTCCATGAACACACATGAACTCCCTAGGCACGAGCATGAGCACAATGCGAACATGTATTTTGTAGCACAGAAGTGAAATAACACCAAATAGGGCTGTGATGAACAGAATGAATCTTTCAGTAAGACTGAAAGCAACCTCCATACTGTCATCTAGTGGACTTAATTGTGATACCCAGAGCTCGGTTTAATATTACACTGTAATTTCCCTGGACATGCTGTAACAAAAATACTTCATTTTTTCCTCTTGTGTGGTTTCTGCCTTTTCCCACCCAGTTCATTTGGGATTGCTCCTTTCTGAATCACCTTTTAAAGATAATCTCACTCCCTCCATTTTAGTGCACAGCGATCCCTTTTTGTCTTACTGTAATTTCCAAACCCCACTGCCAGCTACTAACTACAGAAACTCTTCTTCCCTCTCTTCTACTTCTTCACAGTAAGGTAGAAGTAACTTTCTTGTCCATGAAAGACAGAATAAATGCCCTTATGGGTTTTCTGTAAGTGACGCGCACACTCAGTACCTCTCTTTTACCTCACACGACATCTCTGCATCTCCAGCTCCACACTGTTTGCAGTCTTCTGCTCTGAGGAACTGCCCAATAAACTCAAGTGCTACACAGGGAAGGAATTTATGGCATACAATTATGCCAGTTATTTTTGCCTAAAACCCAATGAGTATGTAACTATAATAAACTTGGCAAAATACAAATAAGATGAATGCTAGCAAAGTGGTGGTGTTAGCATGTCAAGCTCTTCCAGCATCCCAAATCCTCTCAGTTCAATAAGGCTTGGTCCTTAGGGTCTGTGCTCATGACACCATAGCTCCATACTTGTTCTCCGCGCCAGGCTGACGCAAGGTGAGACACGTTTGCCTTTCTAGCTGTTGATTTCTAGACAGCAGGGTCTTACAGTGCTAATCCTTCTTTACTGAGCCCACCTCTTGGTCTTTGATTTTCCCTTTTATCCTCTCAGTTTCAGCGACCTGCAGCCTTCAGTATTTCCTAATCTATGCAGCCAGCTTGCTCATCATCCCTGGGGAGCCAGCTCTGAATCCATCCTGCAGACTAACTGTCACTCCATCTGCATCCTGCAGCCGCCTTCCTGTGGAGCCAGCTCCCCATGCTGACCCAGAGATATCCAGTCCCTTCACTCTTGCTCTGCAGCTGGTTTAAGCACAACGATTGTACAACATCCACCCTACAGTCTGCTAGTTGTTAAGTCAGCAATTAGCTAAATATATTAATGCCAGGCCAGCAATTCTATTACAGACTTACAGTTACACTAAGTCAGTGATTTGACCAGTTTCTGTCTCATTGGAAGAAATGCTAACTATGTTTATGCTGGTTCTGCAATTTTATTAGTTGTCCATTTTGTCTCAACACCTAATTTTGCTTACCAAGGGCCTGTGATCCTCCCTTGCTTGCATTTTTTTCTTACCAAAGACGAGAAAGAAGGAAAAATTACTTGTTGGAAATTGTAAAGAAGGAATGCAAAGCCACTGACATACAACAGAGAAAGACCTTACATGTTGCTTAGGATAACAGCTTTATAAATAATCACCTGAAAGTCTGGATGAGCTTTTCTTCTCTGTAAATATACTTTTCGGTTCACATCAGAGGCTCTCTCAAAAACTTTTGTGTGAGTCCATTCCAAAGTTATTTTTAATAGAAATTCCCAATCAAATAGCCATTTTAATAATCCTTTCCAAAAACCTTGAGAAAAGGCTGTTCCACAGTCTACAAGACAGGCTATGGGTTGAGCCCTGTTCAATCAATTCCTGTGACTGTGAGTGGTTTGCAGCTCTGCCCATGGCAGGGGGTGGAACTAGATGATTTTTAAGATCTCTTCCACACCAAGCCATTCTGTGATTCTATGAAGGTTGAGCTATCTGGGAAAAACAGCCTTGGATACACTGGCTCCCAAACTAATGTGGGAGTGCAAGATTCAGGCAATCCACTCTACCAAAACCTGGCCTTTTCAGGAAATGATTTTCAAGAATTCAGATTACTTTCAGTAAAGAAAGACATAATGCATAAGGAACATAAGGAATGCAGAAATCTGTGCTAGATATGTGTGCTAGATATGACTTCAGAGCTCCAAATGACAGTTGGAAATTGAGCTTTGCTGGCCTTGCTGGCAGGTGGCTGGACTCCTGAAAACAATGGCTAACCCAGCCTACCATGGAGCTTTTAATAGAAACCCTTTCTTTTTTGGAGGGACCACCAGAATAGGAGAGGTCAGGTTGAAAGAAAAAATACTGCAGAACAGATTTTTCCTTCCATAATTTTATCATGAATACAAAAACCAAGTCTCTAAGAGATGGAACAGCTACAAAGGCAACATGGTCATAAGAGAAACGTATTCTCAGAGAAGGGTATCTACCTAGCTGGATGCTCAGGGCATCCTTGATAGGGGCAGAACAAAGAAAGAAACTGCTATAATGAAATGACTTTCTAGGAAAGCTGAAGGCAGCAACAACTGTTCAAGGAAATGGTTTCCAACGCCTGTTTACATATGGACACCAAAGATATAAAAGCAACTTGCTATCTTCCCACAGCAAGCTTCTCTGCACAAGGTCCCCAGTCAGACCAGATTCTTGCCACAGACATCTGGCTGACTCCAGACCCTCCATGCAGACTTCCCTTTGGTGATTAACCCCAGTCCTGGAGCACTGTGCTGAGAGCCATACCAATAATACTTCAATATGATAATGTGTGCCTGTAGTAAATAATGACAACTGTGTACTTACTGGTAATAATTTGTAACAGTTTGGAATAAAAAAATTCAAGGAACAAAAACCTTTGTGTTGTCGTGTACTGCAAAATCCTACAAACCCACTGTTGTGATCCTGTACATGCCTGTGGTCAAGGTAACCCATAAAAACTGTGACACCAATTAAACAAGCAGATACACTTCAATATTTGTGGGCCACTCTTGGTCCTTTTCAATTCTAATATGTCCCATTTTTGAGCTCTGTCTTGCTGTGCTATATCCTACCAATACCAATAGATTTAGTCTAATTGAGTGAAAGTATTACCTCCATAAAATATCATAAGTAATAATGATAATAAATAGAGTTCTAAACATCCAACTCACTCTACTGTAAAAAAAAAACTAAGCTCACAGGCATTACTTACACCACAAAACCAAAACAAAATTAAACCCTTCTGGTTTAGGCATGATAACAGTAAAAACATAAATGCTTTTCACACAGGGATTGCAGAATGCAGTAGGATGCCTCAACCACAGCAATATTAGGGCATTTAAGCCTATGTTAATGAGCTGGTAGAGGTTTCCTTGACATTAATTGCAAAAGAGGTGTATGTGAGAGTGAGTGGAAGAAGGCTGGTGTAGCTAAGCCAGGAAGAGAAGGGGAAGAGGAGGGAAGGAGAGCAGGAGAATCAGCCAAAAAAAAAACCAAAAAAAACGGGTAAGGAGTGTTGAACACAGCCCTGGAAGAAAACCAAGGAATGGTATTTCTTTTAGATTCCTTGCTTGCTGGAAAAAGGGACAGATAGCTGTGAAATAGAAACTGCCATCCCCTGTCACTGCTAGAGGGTTTCTCCTGAGCTACACGACACGGACTCTCAAGGGCGTGAAAACACCAGCTCAGAGTGTGGGAGCTACAGCTGGTGTTACTGGGGCTTTCTGAGCTCTGTGTGTGAAACAAGTTTCACAGCCCTTGAACAGAAACAATCCCATGGAGGATTTTTCTTTCTGTGCTTCTTCTGTCTTTTCCCTTTGGGGGAAAAATCAGCCTCTTTGCTATGGCTATAGATAAGTCCATGTTGATCACTGGTATCATAGTGTCTGGGCATCCTGGGAGCTACTGCATGCTGAGGATTGGAGGACATGGACTACATGGTACATGGTAATCACTGCAACATCCTGCCCATGGGCAAGGGGTTGATTTTACATCCGTGTGCACTACCCTTACAGCAAAGTTAACTGCTCCCTTAGGGAGGAATTATTTTCCTCTTTAATCCTGTAGTGAGTTGACTGGCTAGCAGCTGAAGGTACACAACTGCTTAGTCATTCCTCATTCATCCATTTGCAGGATGGAGGAGGAAGGAGCAAAGAAAAGAATGAGAGAACTTGGTAAGATCACCTAATGTTTGTAATCATAAGCAGAACAGACTTGCCTTGGGGAATTTAAATAATTTATTACAAATTAATATAAATAATTGAGTAGTATAGGAAACAAATGAACAAAACAACAACAAATAAACTAATAAACCCACACATAAGGGAAAAACTTTTCATCCCTCATTCTCACGCTCAACTTCACTCAGTCACTCAGTCACCTCAGGCACCTCTCCTCTCTGCTTATTGCCACCACAGACCACACTCAGTCCCTCCAGTGAAGCAGCCAGCAGTGTGCTGGGTGAGACCAGTGCCTCTTTGCTGATCCTTCCCTCCACCTTTTTCCTACACTCCAGCATGGGACCTCAATGGGCTGCAGATTCTTTGGCATGTATATAGGCTAACCAAAGCTAATGAGTTTCTTTGTGATATTGTAACTGAAAACGGCAGAATCTAAAAAACTAAGTCAACAAACTTTGTTAATCCAGCTACCTCAGTTACTAATGAAAGTTTGTTATTCAAATTAATATATAGAAGTTATCAAGTACCTGCAACAAACTAAATTGGAGCTCCACTCATCCTTCTGTTGGCTCTGGCACAACCAGCATCTCTCACTTAGTTCCCTGGGAAAGAGCTGTATGGCAGAAGATCTCCTTTATCCAAGGAAATGGTCACCACAGAGCCAGGAGGATACTCTGCAGTCAGAACTTGATTTGCTGCTGTGCTTCAGGCATACTGATACCTCACTTGCCTTATCCACAGTTTTCCTGCTTTTGACACACCTTTCCTCTTATGGTTCTCCTCCCAGAACTTTTTGGTGGGCACCCCACTGACCACAGCTGCCGTTTGTTCCATAGATCACATGCTGGATTCTCCCATGCAGTTAACTCAGTTCCTCCTTGGTTAGCTGGCATTACACAAGATTGTGATGACTCAGAACTCCAGGACTCATTTCTGCATGAAACACGCATGAGGCCTGTCCTGAACCCTATGGCCCAAGGGCACACGTCTCACTTTGTCTACCACCAGATCTAGCATGGGTTCACCTGGAGGCCACAGCCAATGTTCTGCAAATTGAATCCACATCAGAATGACCCGTGAATGCTCATACTAACCACAAAAGAGGACTGCAGAAAGAGAGCAGGCATTTCTACTGGAACATGGAATCCCAGAATTACCTCTGACCAACCACAAGGAGCGAGCATCCATACATTGAGCCATTGTCAACTGTAACATGCACATTTGGCCATTCCAAACACATGGGCCAAAGTAGTAGGGCAGACTGTTGTCAAAATGTTGCAGAAGAAGTCCCTACAGATTCTTATTTCACTTGGAACAAAACATCCCAGAAGTACACAGATGCTTAAAGCCACCCACACTCACCCACTACAGAGAGCAGTGGGACTTCTCATCTTACTGTTTTTTTCCCTGAGAGCCTTCCTTTATACATTATGGATGGAAACCTCACCTCAGTGTGAAATTAACACAGGCCAAAAGCACTGTGGACTAAGGGTTCACAAATGAATCTAGTGCGAATCTCTTTGGGATACCACAATTATGAAATATCTCCTTCATCTTGCTTGTTATGTCAGGGTGAAGCTCTCCCTATTTGTGTCTATGTAGAGATAACGGTGACTTAAACTGAATATCTACTCTTATGGCAGAATATAATGATGCTTTGCAACATTAATACCATAAAACCCCTTAAAAACAACCTTTTTTATGTGTGTGTATATATATTATAGTTACCCGCAATGTTATATCATGCCAGATTCTTGCACTTTCTTCATGCTCTCTTTCCCTCACTTCTTCTATACAGAGAATATCTCTTTGTTGTAACAGCATTTTTAAACGTAAGGTTTAAAGACTCATGCATGATTAAGTTTTATTTGTTGTTACTGAAGGTCACAGAGATGACATTTGCCTTGAAGTACTCATACCTCTGAACAGTTTCAACCATAGTCAGCTCTGTGAGAAGCAGGGCAGAAATGCAGAAGAACAACATCACGTTTTCCTATAGAAAGATTTTCTTGATGGCTCTCCTACCATGCTGCCCATATTGTATGAGGGCTGCTCCAAAAGTAATGCCTCCTATGTCACTACACTGGCCCATAATGTCAGAAATGGATGTTGGTGGTTCAGCAGCAGCAGTTGAACCTTCCTGACAGTGTTCCATTAAGTTTTCTTGCCATGTGACAGATGGCAGCAGAGGGGCAGCCTGGCAAAATGGTGCCTGATATGGAAGTGCATTAAGCAAAAGTGTGCCATCAAATTCCTCGATGGGGAGAAAATGGCACCCACTGACATTCCCCAACACTCAATAAACATTTATGGAAACAGAACTGTTGATGTGAGCACAGCAAGGTGGTGCACTTCAGCAGTGGATGACAGCGACAGTGGGTCACCTCCTCTGGTGCAGATATTTACAAATTCAGCATGTGGGCTGTTTTTCATCTCTGACAAAAACGCAGAGCTAATGGTGACAACTGTGCTGAAAAAAAGTGTTTTGTAGCTGAGAATTTGCTCTCTCTTTGTACCTGTTGTGGTTCCAATAGAAATTAATAGGAGGCAGTACTTCCAGAGCAACGTACATAGTTGCAGGTGATGCCCACAGGAAAAAGAGACAGGACCAGAGACAGTCATGTTCAGTCCTCTGTTATACAGGTCTGTGGTCATGCTGGTGTGGCCACAGTAAGAGGTTTGATGTGAACATTTGATATTTCTGTGGATTTCCAGATTGCTTACTTCAAGGAGCAGATGGTTTTCAGGTTTTTCCTGCAGCTCCCTGTAGATGCTTCTTGTAGTCATAATGCTGCTCCTTGCAGCTATTTCACTCTGAACAGCTGCTTGAATGGACAGTGGCCAACTTAGCAGTCCCAGCCATTTATCAAAGAGATTCCAATACTGGCCAAAGTGTTATGAAGTTAACACACTGGGGACTGGAACTGAATAGAGCAGTGTAAAATAACAGTAATTGCACTGAATGCAGCATCATTGAGCCCAAACTGCAAATTACACTGAAGGACATTTGCTTGCAGAACTTTACAAAGTAGAAATGCATAACAACCTCTGACATATCCTGAGAATAACTGCCACTGAACTAATTATTCCATGTTGATAAGATCATACTATTTGCCCTTTGTCAATATCCCTCAGCAAACCAGTTGTGATAGTGAACAGTAAATAAGTAAAGCATTTTTTTCCTTAAATGATTAAATTATTGTCTTGGTGTTGACTCTCCTTTTTTAATGTTTTGATAATTGTTTATATTTTCTGTTTTTCTGACAGAGATTCTTGATAGCTGTGCGAAGACAGCATTTGTCTTTTCCTCTAGCACCAAGAACTGGGTACAGCAAGGAACATGAGCCTCTTACACTTTAACATTTATGGACAGTTCTTGTGAAGTATTTCTTATGAAGTGTGCTGCCAGACCTAGTCACAATTTTGAAAACAAGACTTTAGAGAACACTTGTGCCATCTGCTCACAAGCTACTTTGTGGGTCTGCTGGTTTGTACTAGGGAAACTTCCATCCCCTACATAGCATGTCTGCTGCATCTGTCAAACAGAATAACATCAAATATGTGTCCTAGAAAATGAATTTGCAGGGTGACCCACAATGTATCGCCCACCAGGGTCCAAGAAGAGCATTCTTTATTTCTTGTCACTTGCAGAGTGATTGTACGCACAAGGAGGGCATTCATCTTAGACTTCCTTCATATCCATTGCATCATAGCCGTTCTTTTCAATCCAGTACTGTTCTCTTTTTTCCCTGAAGTCCTCCTATGAGAACACTACTGACTGAACAAAGCCTTCAAGCCTTATGCTGGTGCTGCCCATTCTAGTCGTTCATGCTTCCAAGCATAAGCAAGCGGCTCTCTGTGCCAAACAATTTTGTTCTGGTTTAAAGATGTATTCTACCATAAAGTCTCCTTACCTAGAATTCTACTTGCTTCTGGTGACACCGCATCTTGCTTCTGCAGTGCCTTGGATTCAGAACAGAATGTCTAAAGCATTTTTAAATCAATGCAGTTGAAACCAGGCAGGCAGAAAAGTAGTATAAATAGCAATATAAGTAGCACAGAATTAACAAGGTGCATCCAGCATCTCCAAAGAGACGTTCACTCACCTCTGCAATCAGTGACTCCTCTACAGTATCCCCTATTCAAACCCATATTTTCTCAGGTGCAAATTCTGCACTCTAACTGTATCCCACATTGCTCCCTGATGGGTGCAAGACATCATCTCTTGTGGCTAATTGGGAACCCACATTTGTCAATTTATGGGCTGTCTGAAGGCTGAGTTCCCCTTGTCTTTACCACAGTGTGAGAGGAAGGAAGGGCTCATTAGTTTTCTCAGTTCAAACAAAATGAAAATTCTCTTCACTGGTTTATGCTTGATTCTGATCAGTCAAAAGTTATGGAAGTTATTGGTTGAAATCAAAATGGCAGGCTAATTTCTTTGCAGCAAGTATCTAATGGGGATGTAAGGAAAAGGCAGCGTGAGCCAATTAACATATAGAGCAGATTTTTGCTCCTTAACAGCTATAGTCATGTTTTGATCTGAAGAAATAGACCTGGCAGTTTAGTGAGAGATTGTTTTGTTGCAAAGATGAGTTTCTGGCTCCCAAGTTGTAGCTCACTGAACAAGGATTGCTATGGCAAGATTACTTCATTTTTTGGTGTTATTTTAAAGGAGCATATTTATGAGTAGATCCTCTAAGCGCTGATGATCAGAGAAAAGAGGATAGTGCCCAGACCTGCAGGGGTGGACAAAGAGACTCTATGAGACCCTGCAGGATCTGAAAGAAAGGCCTAGAGACAGCAGACCCAGTGCCTTGAAAACGCTACAAACAACATGTGCCTCCCCACTTAGGAGCCGAATTACAGGCACCGATAATCAGGTAAGACCCCAAATCAGCAGTGAAAATAACTTTCTGCTCCCTGCCCCTCATCTGGAACCAGGTACCCGCAGAATGAAATGGCCTTGGAAGGTGCATGTAGGACTGAAGTGGTGTGGCCTACTTGCACTTTGGGGGAGGTGGGAGGCTTGTAGTCCCTCCAGTAATTGGTACATGGCCTACTGACATTGTGGCCAACACTCTAGTCTTCATTGCTAAGGTATAACTCTCATCATGTCCCTATGGCAGATAAGAACTCCCCCCTTTGTGCTTGATATATGGTTGATATATAGTTATGCAGCTGCAGATATCTGGCCAAAGGCTGTGGTACAGGCGGCTGGGGCATGCCCCCACTGCAAGCCAAAGAGTTGACCCAGCATAGGAATACAGCCTGTATCTTGCCCTGGGGGGCAGACCTTCCTCTCCTGGTAGCTCTGAAACATCTGCATTACTCTCAGTCTCCGAGTCTCCAGGATCACTGGAAGGAGAGAAATGCCAATGAAGTGTTCCAATGTTGCTGTGACATCAAGCGCAGCACTGCGTGATGGTCTGTATGGGACTAATGGTCCAGAAGATGGACCTGCACCAAATGACTGCATGCCTCCACTAACACCACCAAGCACTAGCCCATGAGAACACAAACTTCAAACACACACTGATCATCAATCGTCTTACATTGTGTCAACTTGCATCGCAATGGACTGAAAGTAGGGAAACATTTTTCCCTGCCAAGTCTCAGCACTGATGAACAGACACCAAACACAGGGAGAGAGAAAGAATCTAAAGAAAGAAAACCAACTGAATTAAATGCAGAAGTAAAAACATGAGGTACGATCTGCATGGTTGAGCTGATAGCACTGGAGCCAGGAGTTCTGCTATATTAAAAATAGACTGGAAGCCCCAGAGGCAGAGGAAAATAAATTAGAGACTAGGAAGATAAGATAAGAAGATTTTAAAAAATAAGGTCACAACGGCTGCTGAAAATTCAACAAGTCCAAGAAGGAAGAAAAAAAAAAAAAAAAAAAAAAAAAAGAAAAGTGAGCAGGAAGCATGTTTTCTAGAAAGAAAAGCAAACAGGTAAGGGAATGTAATGGAAATACTAGCCTAATTGGCTACAGCCCACCTGACTGACATCAAAAACACTTGATTGGAAAGCAGAGCACTTACCCAATTAGCCCTCAGCTAATGAGATAACAGCAGGAAAAATGATTACTTGTAACACCCAGGAAGGAAAGTACTGTCAAATCCAAGTGCATTGGTAAAGTCCTTCCAAGTTCCTCAGCTTAGCTCATTGTCATGCATGTTTTCTTTCACATGTTTTTTTAGTG
Source organism: Centrocercus urophasianus (assembly GCF_019232065.1). NCBI lineage: Eukaryota > Metazoa > Chordata > Aves > Galliformes > Phasianidae > Centrocercus > Centrocercus urophasianus. Next base: position 9,425,064 of record NW_024885344.1, read on the forward strand.
ACTGGCTCTATCCTAGGTTCAAAAGGATCAGGAACTGTACGACTGAGTATACAGTAAGACAGCTGGTGTGTGAAAAAAGCTACTTACTTTCCAAAGGCCTCAGGTATGCAGGGCTCTGCAGAAAGATACCCTTGCCTTCTCTGCACCACAGACATGCCTGTGCTTCACCTGCCAAGGTTATTTAGTAGACAAGCATTCCACACAGCAGTGAGCCATTCCATGGATCACTATCTCCTCAGTACAATGTTCTGTCACCCACGTCCATTATGGTTGCCAGTGTTATTCCATTTTAGTTTTTAAAATACTAACAAATTGGACAAGTCAAAGTTACATTAATAGAATGTACAAATGGAACAAAACACGCACTGCTAAGAAATGTCTATGGACTTATAATTTTGCTCCACTGTATGCATGCTTTGTGTGTAAAATTGTATAAGCATGTCATTTTCCCATGGCAGATCAGGCAAAGGATGATAAAAAGTGTATGGTGAGTCCTGTAGTGAGAATACCATGAGCATTTTGACTCTTGCAATAAATTAACAGTTTCATTTGCTTTGTAAGTCTGATTTACAATCATCTTTTTGATCTGAGTACGCCAATTAAAACCCTAGTCCTTCTTTTGTCAGCAGGAAGTGTTGGACGAGATAGAGAACTGAAGGGATAAACCTCCAAGCTCATTGCAAACTTCAGGCTTTATGGATGCAGACATTGGTGTGGATGTCTCACAGCAGTAACACAACGAGATGCCCATTACACACCAGCCACAGGGAGAGCCCCAAGGCTCACAGGCCCCACCTTGGAACCTGCTTCGTGATTCACCCCCACTCTAGATAAGAAAGTTTGCGCACTTCCACATATTAGCCTACAGTTGACCGGGCCTTTTGTCCAGCTCTATGTGCCAGTTGTCTGTCAAGCAGATCATTAATATCCTCAGCAACACCTCTTAAACACCTGCGAGGACCCCTGTAAAATATTGTGTTAGATACTAAAGTCCCACAGGGTAATCTCTTCAGTCAGATGGTTTCCCACTGTTAAATGGTTTAATTTTTCTGAGGAATGTGAGAGGAAGAGTGAAATGTGACTTACCTCGGACACCAACAGTAAACTTCCACTGCAAATGCACCTCACTCGCGGCTTTCCTGTGTGCTGGTGCTCCAGGCCTGTGTGCAGTACTGCAGATGGGGCCTCATGAGGACAGAGCTGAGAGGAACAATCCCCTCCCTCTCCCTGCTGGCCACCCCTCTGGTGATGCACACCAGGTTACTGTTGGCCTTCCAGGCTGCGAGTGCTCACTGCAGCCTCATGTTAAGTTTTTCATCTTCCAGGACCTCTAAGTCCCTCTCAGCAGGGCTGCTCTTCAGTTGTGCTCTCAGTCTGTACATATATACACACTACTAGCAGAACATCAACTGCCAACAAGCACTTTGCAGCCTCTGACAAGCCTGGTACTCTCTTCCTTGCCTGTTTTTGTATGGCTGTATACCTCAGCAAGTCAATGCCTGTACCTCAATAGGCCTAACTTACATGCTTCTACCACATTACACCATCAGAAGCCAGATCTTGTAAATATCTATGGCTTCCCCTGTTAGAAGTGAGAGGAATCCTGAGCTTCCACCGCCAGTTCTTCTTGAGGCTCCTAAGAACTCCATTTCTCCATGTAAACCTGCAAAGATTTGTTACATTCTGCTTTCCAAATCATTAATGAAAGCGGTGAGCAATTACAGCCTCCGTATCAATTGCTAAGTAGTGCCAGTAATAATGAGCAGCCAGCTGGACTCTGTGGCACTAATCACAGACAGTATCTCTCTGAGCCAAACGTTTAGCTAATCTTCCAGCCACGATGCAGGCCACTTCTCCAAATCACCTTTCAACTTGGCTCCAAGAATACAATGAGAAACCAAGTCAAGAAGCACTCGTTAAACATTTTTCTACATTTCCCTTACCCATAGAATAATTCATACCATCATAGGAGACCAATGGGTTGGTCAGCAGTGATCTACCCTTTGTGAATACATGTTGACTATTTCAAACACCTTTATCCCTACCATGCTGAGGTAGTTGTGGCATCAAGGATAGTCCTATAATCTTCCCAAATAAACAGGTCATGCTGACCAAGCTCCCACAGTTCCCTGGATCACCTTCTTGTCTTTGAAAATGGGTAACATGCAGGTAACACACGTCACTTGCTTTGTTCTACTATCAGAAACCTCCGTCCAGCAAAGTTGTCACAAGCCATACAAGGTAACAGAGAACCACCCAGCAATGGTATTAGGCCGATATCCCATCACCCTTGGGTGTATCCCATCTTGTTTCATGGATATGTGGGCTTGAGCGGTCTGTTTTCCTTTAACAGGTAGCTCTTCACTCCTGCAAACTAGGCTCTGCACAGGCTCAGCGATGAGAGAGATCTGACAACAAATCTGACAGTAAAGACAGAAAAACTGCAGGTATTTCCCAAATCCTTCATCACTAGGCCCACTGCACACTGAGCAGCAGGATCACATTTTCACTGTTCTTCCTTTCACTGCCTATCTTTTTAGGGGAGCCCCTCTTGACACTCTTCTGCCTAAAATGGTTCCCAGACTGTAGACTACCATGTCTTGAACAGTGATCTTCATAGTCAGTAATTACTGCACAAGGGCAAGAATGGTGGAACTGGCAGCCCTGCCTACTGACACTGAGTTTCCTAAAAGGGAGTGGGAAGTGAAGACAGATACCAACAGGTTAGGTTGTTGCCCACACACATTTTACAGTTCTTTATCTGTTAGGGCTCAACAAGCATCAGCTGCTCCTTAAGAACCAAGTGAGTAACCATGACTGGCAAGGCAGAAGTCTCACTCTTCCCCCAATAGCCAAGCGAGGCAAGCAAGACAGGCCAGGGATGGCAAACAAGGTGAAGCCAGGTCATCAGACAAGCTTGTGATGATGGAGGGCTAAGATAAAGCTATGAACTCAATTCACAGGCCAGGTTCAGACTCAGTGAAGGAGATCACGGGTCAAACATACTCCAGTGATTGACAGGCAGCTTCAGTGTAAGAACATATGTCTGAGTCCACACAGGAATACAGGTCAAGGGTCAGAGTGTGGATCACTGGGCAGTTTCCATGTCCAGGCACGGGCTAAAAGAGAGTTAGAGGTGGGTACTTCCTGGACACCACTTAGGCAAGGACTGAAGGCTCAGGCTGGAGCTTACATGAATTCCTGGACACACAAATAGGAGCGTGGGTGCTCACAGAAGGACAAGCAGGACCCTCAAAGTCTATTGGTGTTCCCAGAGACATAACAGGATCTATGATCTGCACAACGCAGCCCCACTGCTGATATGCATATTACATGTTCTTTCAGATACAGGAAACATATGACAACAGCCACACATTACATTCATAATGGGTATTTTCAGTGCAAGTTGAATGCCCTCATGTTCACATGTGTCAATCTTCTTCAAACAACAGAGCACTGTTTTTTTTCATAGTGGCCATATCTAAGTGGATCTCAACATCTTGCTTGACTGAGATCAAGGACTTGCTTTATTACCATGGCTTGTATACCAGTATAAGGACCAGAAGAAACAGCAAGTGAGCTGCTTTAGGTATTTTTTGTTTGTTTGTTTTCCCCACTTCATGCTCTGATGGATTATTATACCCAAGATCCCTACAAGCATGCCTCTTCATGACTGACGTAACACTGAAGGCTCTTTAAGTACTGACATGCTAATTCAAAACAGAACAGAAAAGGAAGAAAAAAATACTGAACAGAAAAATATTCTTGTGCTTTCTGAAATCTAAGTACATTCTCTTAGTTTCATTGATTCAAAAAGCTTGGACTCAAGTCCAGCTCTCGTTTCTAACTATGAAACCTTTCAAAGGAGGAAGATATGAAACTTACTTTAAAGCTGTGTTTGATCTACAAGATTACCTACAGTGCTAATTTAGATAACTGTAAGAAATATAACTATATACTTCTTAAACTAAAAAAAGACTAGGCATAGCCTTTGAAATTTTATTTCAAGTATTAAAAAGTCAGTCAGTAAAATATCTATAGCATTTTTACTTTCAGTACAAAGGCTTAAACAGATAAAAAGAATTAGAACAATTCTAAAATTAAAAAAAAAAAAAAGAATACAATTCAAAATTGTGAACAACACTGAAAAGGCACTTAAAAAAAGACATCCAACAACAAATATAATTCTTATGTCACAGTGAATCCTTAGTCAAACATCAGCTAATACTTTATAAACAAAGAATTAATTACAGTCTGGTCAAAATGAGCATCACAGTCAGACAGAAGTGAATTTAAACTCCGTGCACTTCAACCGCTGTACTTTTTGTTCACATATAAAGAAAGCAGAAAGAGAGGCAAGGAAGTAGGGAAGATTCTTCAGTGAGCTGTGAGCTTACAGCACTGCATCCAGATGAAGAATTCAGAGTTCAACTTCTACAATTTCTACAAAAATATATTTAAGAAAACCGAGTAGCAGCATAAACACTTCACGGTACTCCCTTACCTTCATGCTTAAGGGTTTTGTATCTGTATTCCAAGTTTACCAAAAAAATTTTCTACAAATAACTGAAAGCCTTGCTAGATGAACAAAAATCAAACTAGCATAAATAGAAAATAAACATGTAATGCCTGAGAATCCTTGTAATCCCTTTCTAGTAGAAATATTTTTCCACTGCCAGCAATGGAAAGTATCAGAAGTTGAATTTTTCCAAAATCAGAAAAGAAAACAGATCATGATTACTTAAATGACTTTGAGGGTCTTTTTTTAATTTTTCTTTCTTTTTTTTTTTTTTTTTCCCAAGATTTTGCTATTTCCCGTATTTAAAAAAAAGTCAAATATGCCAAAAAGATATACAACATTTGACAATGACATTTTCAGCACCAAAGCCTAATTGTGCAATAAATACACATGAAATAAATTCCCACTTGCAATAATAACTTGCTGATAACTTGCTGAACTAATATGTACATTAATGCAAAAATATGAAGTAAACCAGAAAAAGAATTCTAATGTCAGCATTTTTTCCCAGTGGTATCAAGTGTGATGTATGATACAGGAGTGCTATCCAGGCTTTTCCATCTTCTTTTCCAGATACATTTTCCTGTAGGTTTGAAACATCTGTTTGGAGTCTTTCATCGGAATGTGAAGAGCCTTGTCATCTCCTTCCAGTATTTCTATGGCTGTATCAAGTGGAATACAGTCCTCAGCTGAAAGACAGGGAGAGAAGCAGGGTAAAGCAAAAGATGCCAACAGCCAGCTTGGGTTTTGCCTACAATTTACAGCTCTAGATAAATCTCATCACCAATGCTACCTATGACTCAAGTGCACACATGTACACTAGAAAATTCTACTATCTCCAACAACGTGTTCTCGCGACAATAAAGATTTCCACAAGTCTTTGAAACTTGGATGTCTACTCAACAGCACCCATTTTGGTGGCAGAGTTACTAAGGAATCGATGGAAATAGTTCATTACAAATGGCTGTTCTAAAGGAACACTTAAAACCAAGCAGAGAGCATTCAACTTTTATTTCAAAATCAACAATCAAAAGCCAGTTCACCTGTAAAGATCTCCTTCAACTTTTTTTGCTTCACTGAATCGTACTTTAACCAATCTTCTTTTTTACTCTTGACACCTACGAAGAAAATTAAGAAGGTTTTTTGTTGAAGTTCCTTTTTGACAAACATTGGTCTCTACTCAGTATTAGGCTATAACATATATACTACACATGCAGAAGAAATTTTCTTTGGGCACAAAGATGGCTGCAAGAGTTGCTAAGTACAAACTGAGATTTGTTTTTATTTGTTTATAATCAAATTCCACGTTAGACATATATATGCCTCACATGTTATGCACTGCTTAAAATGCATAAAGATTGGGATAGGTAGGAGGAGGAAGACAACTTATAGCAAATATGGTAGTAGTTACAAAGACTAAGAAAATGCTGCAGCAGTCAAAAAAAACCTCATGATTCTCAACCTAATCTGAACTACAAACATATATTCCTTTTGAAGTGGAAAAGAGGTGCATATTCATCATACCTTCCACAGTAGTCTTCTCTTTTTCCAGAAAATTCTTTGCAGCTAAGCTTTCATCATCAGTGGCTGAATTTCTGAACAGTATCTCTGGACACAGCTTAAATTCAAGCACTTGCCGTTTCCCTGGTTTCTCATTTTCAGAGAGAGAAGCATCTCTTTTTGAATCTAGACTACGTTGTGATACTTTGGACTTTACATGCAAGACAGGCCTGACAGGTGATGTCTCCAACTTTGTCAGAAAGATGCGTTCCTGAGCAGTACGTTTAAATGCAACTCTATTTAGGTAGTGCTTTTTCGGTTCCTTTTGAAGATGTAGTTTTAATCTGTTTGTTCTTCTGTTTAAATATAGCAAGTTTTTATCAGAAAACATTTTCTCGGAACACTTGTCTTTGTTTTGACCATCAAGATGTCTCTCTTTGTTAGAAAGGTGGTTTTTGGAGATGGTAGATAGACCCCTTCTTCTCTGTAGTTTAAGCACAGAGCGATCTGCTAATGAATTCTTAGATTTCCAGACATTTTCCCCACTCAGCTTTTTAGCCTTGTCGGTATTTATCTTGTGATCATATGAATGCCGCTTGGAGTTCTTTGTTTCAGACTGTTTTAGACTTTCATCTTCCACCTTTGTTTTTTTAGAGCCTGTTTTTCCAATCATATTGTCCTTTCTCTTTCGTTTGTACGACTCCTCCTGTGGCGGATGAGCTTTTACAGATTTATGTTGAGAAAATGTATAGTTGCTTGACTTTAAGTCTTTAATGCCAAAGTTTGGGAACTTCATAGCTTCTGCCTGATAACTATTCAGCTTTTCAGGTTTTATTTCTGGAGATAACTTTGCTTTCCCTTCAGTATTAACTCCTACATTTCGTTTCTTGCAGTTCTGTTCTTTACCCGCGTTCTTGTCACAGATTTTTCTTTTTTGTCCTTTATAGTCTTCACTGTGCTTAACTGCAACATTCTCTGACTTTGTATATTTATGAAGGTCTCTTTGGGATTTCATGGCCAAATCTGTTCTGGTTTTATCTTTTGAAAGGGACTTCATTTTGAAAATTCTCTCCTTCTTTTCTGATGACTTCATCGTATTATCTGTATCTTTACAACCAGCTTTCTCTGACAACTCCCCTTCTGAAACTTTATGATGACCTTTTTTGTCACAATGAAACTCTTTCTTTGATGATGGAGTTCTTCTAGACTCTTGCATCTCTTCCTTCAAATTACTGCTTTTTGAACGATTAACATCTTGTTTTGCAGAGGAATTAAGTGGCCCAATTTTTTCCAGTTGTGGTGAAAGTGGTTTGTGTTCGTTGTTCATCTTGGATTTTTCATTTGTTACAGAGGTGTATTTGCATACATCTTTTTTATTCTTCTGAATGCTATTCTGAACATTTTCACAAGTTGGTGGGTTTTCTACCACACTATTGTTCTTCATTATGGCATCAGAATTACTGTTGCTTTCTTGTCTTCCTGCAGAGTCAGTGTTTTCAGCTTCTGAAAGTTGCTCGGCATTTTTATCTGAAACAGAAGTTCTACGTTTACAGGAGCTCTGTGACATTTCACCCGACACAGACAGACAACCCGTTAAACTACAAACCTCTTTATTTCCGGAGCTGGAAGGGGATTGTGGGTTTTCTTTCTCCTTACATAGACTTTGACTGGGCTGAACACTGCATTCAAGGCTGCCCTCATGGCTTGAAGACTTTTCAGACTGTTGACTCAGTACTCCACTGTTTTCAGTCGAGGAACATGGCTTCTTTTCAGGAAGTAACTCCTGCACCTGACCAGAGTTTAACTGTGCAATTTGTAGCTGATCTATTGGATTCTTTGAATCAGCTTTTTTGGCAGGAACATGAGCCTCTTTTTGAGCTTGATTCTCCCTCTGCTCAGCCACAGAATTGTTTCTTGCTGGTTCTTTTGTCAGAATATCAGCCCCTTCAATGCCGAACGGAAACTCTTTCATAAGTTCAGTAAGCTGATTATCTAGATACGTAATGGGTTCTGCTCCAAAAACGTGTAGCTCTTCTATGCTCTTTTTAGAGGATGTGACATTTTCTTTTCTGCTGCATGTTGTAACAGTGAATGCATTTGTTTCAGCAGTAACGCTTACCAAGGAATCCAGTGAATTTCTAGCTAACTCCTGGTTTATACTAGCAAGAATTCCCAAGTCATTTTCAGGATACTTGAAAAATGTATTTACTGGCTTTTTTTGCTCTGAGGTAGAAACTGTGCTAGCAAGCTTGCCAGTGCTTTCTTTCTTAGAATGGCTAGTTATAGCACTATTGAAAATCTCATCTACTTCACTAATGTAGCATGATGATTCTCGCAGTGCCTTTTGCAGCAAGGTCTCTCGCTGCAGAGTGTTCTCCCTCAGGTCATTTTTATTCAATTTCATCAGCTGCTCCTTTTGCCTTGGGTCAGACGCATTTTCTTCTGATGGGGCACCACTGTTCAGTGCACGTGTCTGAGGGACTGAGCTGAACATGCTCGCTATTTGCGGATTATATGATTTATCACCTTCAACAAGGGAACATACGCTAGCAATATGGAACATCTGTTCTTCTATCACAGCTGAGGGAGTATTATTTTGTGTCCCTAGCACTGCTTTCTTGCCATCATGGTCTTTTATATATTCTTGGAACATTTTACTAGGAAAACTCTGACCCGATTCAGGAAGAAGTTTGTTCTGTAGATTTTCTTCAGCATCTCTCATGGCTTGACTGAGTTTCCTTTTGTTTTCACCACATGAATCATTTGCATTCGTACTGTTTTCTACTATTCTCTTTCCATCAGCTGATTTGGTCTGTTGTAAACATGGGTCGTCCGTCTGTATCAGAATGCAGTCATCAGATGATGAAGAAACACTTTCTATTGTTCCTTTATCTGTATTTACCACATTTTTTCCCTCTTCTTGCATGCTGTGTATGCTTCCCGTGTCAATCACTGGATAGGTTTTATCTGCAGATGTTGGACACTTGTTTACCTGTTCACTCTGAGCTCTCTCATTAGAAAGCACCAAAGGAGAGACAACTGCAATTTGGAGTTCTAAACCTTTTATCAAATTGCAATTTAACATGTCATGTTTTTGTCCTATGGAAGTGGTTGTTAAAGGCAAGACTGTTACATCTGTGCTAACCAGAAGATTACCTTGTTCTCTCTTATTTGTTGTGTTTTGGCTGTGAGGTAATGATGAGATCTGATTTGCTGCAATGTTTTCATTTGACTGGCTATTTTGAACACTCACAGGTTCTGAACCTTGTTTCTTCCATAAGCCCAGGCATGCAGTTAGCTCCTCTAGAGAATAATTACCACTGTTCTGTTTAAAACATGGATTTTCAGTAAACTGCATTTTTTTCTGAGCTACATCACCATTGAATTTATTTGCATTAGATTCCATCATTCCTGATACAGGAGTGTGTGTGTGGACCGTAGATACCAAATCACCTTTCTCACTAGTGTCTTTTAATAAACTCCCACCCAAGCCTGTTGAATCTACCTGCTGTTTTTCATTAGAAAGGAGATTAGTCAGTATGTTATCAGCAATAGTACCAGCTTTCTTCTCTTTTAACATATTTGTGCTGCTCAATACGAACTGAAGAAATGCTGAATTCTCAGGATAACTTTCCACACTTGTTGTTGCATCTCTGCTAGAGCTATTTGGTTGACTGTGACATGAAGCATCGTTCAAGGATGTCAGCGTTTTCTGAGAAGAGGCCAAGGCATTCTTCTGTTCCAAGATGGGAGAATTCTCAGGATTATTTAATAGAGCTGTAAGTTCACTGTGGGAAGGAATGGGAAGGGGCCCTGATGAAAGGCTTCCCTGCTCTACCTGATGATTACCGTGAGTCCCTTCTAACCTTCTGTTGTCAACACCAGTTATGTTTTTGTCATTTCTTTCTTCAGGAGAAGATCCAAAAATAGAGTGCTGCTGACTGTCTGTCCTCACTGCCTGTGATAGGGAAGATACTACACTTTGCTTGGGCATCTGAGGAAGACGATTAGAGAGTGCATTTTCGTAACTCGGAGGAAGCGTAGAAGTGCTTTTGTCACATTTTGAAGTCAAAAATTTTCTTCTATACTGGTGCATCCTTTCAAGCAGAGCACATTTTCTTTTAATAACTTGCAGTTTTTGAGTTTCCCAAGCTAGAGTGTCACCTGTCATTTTTCTTTTCTCTTCTCTTGCTGAAGAAGTTTGAGAATTAGCAGACATATTCACTGAACTAGTAGTCTGCCTTTCTTGAACTGAAACAGGATCACACAGTGGCTGCGAAGCATCTGCTGAAGAAAAAGGTACTGCTCCTTGCATAATATCATAAAATTCTGAGGAGATGTCGGTGGGGGGTGCAGACTTGTCACTAAAGAGCTGGTTTACTGTCACATTTCCACTTGAATTACAGCCATTCCTAACCCCTTGACTGACTTCTCCCACTTGATGTTTCAGTGAATATTGCTGAACACTGTTAAAACCAGAAGGATTTTTTTTGTCTGACGGGCAGCTCTGGAGAGGGTATTTATTAAACACACTGTGTACTGCCTGCTGTGCACCTAGCAAAGGCTGCGCTACAGTTTTTGATTCATAGTTGGCAGGCAACAAAGATGATGCAGAACATCCACTGGGTGCTCCTGATCCCATCTGACTTGGAACATATTGTGGCAACTGTACATTTGTAGCAGTATTTTGACTCAGTGACTGTGAAAACTGAATCTGATTACCGGAATTATGTATTTGGTTTTGGACATGTTGCCCAGATGTACCAAAAGATAAACAGTTATTCTGGGAATGGAGATATTGACCGGGTGACTGATTGACAGGTACAGAAATGCTTTGAGAAGAAGCAGAGGTATTTGTGTTATACTGCGGGATGCACCCCAGCTTTGAAGAATTAATGCATTCACGGTTACTTTGATGCAACATAGTTCTCAGAGAGCGCTGCTGTGACGTTTGTGAACAAACAGCATAACTGTTTGAGGTGGCATAATGAGGTCCTCGAAACACATTGGGCACGCTGTTTCCACCGCTCATTTGAGAAGACAGGAGAGGAAGCTTTCTGTGGGAAGAAATAAGCCTACCAGGGTTTTGCCAAGAGTTCTGAGTCATCTCCCCCTGTGCACGTGATGTCTGATTGGGAAGTGCCGGTGCAGGTGGTACATAGGATGGTGGAGACTGATTGACTGAGTATTCCGAGGTAAGAAAACTTTTTATGGCTACAGATGTTCCTGGTAAAGCAGCATTAACAGTTGGTAGATACACTTGGTTATTTCCCACATAATTGCATGCATTTTCAGAAGAAAGTGCATTTGTTTGAGGAAAAGCTTGTGCATTAGAAAGCATTTGAGTGTAACAGGATTCTTGACTTTGCAGGTTATTCTGTGCATCTGCATTCTGGAGTGGTCTTACATTCCAGTCCATCTTTTCTTGATTTCCTTTTCTTAAGTCCACAGTTGAAATTCTAAAAACAAGAACAAAACTTTAATCTTTCTATCAAGACCTACATCAACTTACCAAGAAGGAATTTAAAATCCATAACAAACAGAACCGTTCAACTTAAGTTGCTACACAGAACAGAAACTCCACTGGAATGCTGTGGACATCAGCATTATTAATGCCAAGCTGCAGAGATAATTTCCCAGAGCACAGTTAAGTTACAGGAGACAGAGCAGCAGTTAACAACTGTACTGATTGTTTAATGAAAAAAAAAAAACCCTCAGATTATTCTGAAAGGTTGAATAACGGAATTAAAAATGTAATACTATATTCCTATATTTACACTGAAATCTGATGGGAAAAATATTGTATCATCTCATACAGATGCACTAAGCAATGCTTAAGAGGAGAGGATCCTGCAGAATATAATACTGGTCAGTTTCTATACAAGACCGAGCTTCAATTATTCCTTCAAATGTGACAAAAGAAAGGAGAAAATGGATATGGGTTCATTAAAGATCTCTTGTAAGAATGTACCCTGCTTGTTTTCATTGTACATGTCATTTTCTCTTCTCTGATGCTGCGGTCAGTTACCAATTGGAGAAATGCAAGTTATAACACTTGTTGACAGCACATGTACCTACAAGGAAAACAGCCTCAATTCAAGAAGTTAAGCCATTCACCTAGTAAGCTTGAAGGTATGAAGCGTGAGCAAGACATCATCACTCCTGTTGCCGAGTACGCATTCAGGAGGTGACAGGATACAGTCTAACTCTTCATTTTACATAGGAGGTAGCTTTCAGAGTTGGTTTTTTTTTTTTCAGATTTATTTCCATGGAAACTACAGCAGATATAAAGAGCACAATAACAGTATTCAATAGAGAAAATTCTACACTACAAAGCACTACTTTTCAACAGTCACCACCATTAGCAATGCATTTCTGACAATGTACAAGACCTGCATGCCATGCTCGCAGAAATCTGCACCAGTGGAGATGATAAACTCTTGCTGGCACCACTGCTGAAGCACACCACACTTCACTGCACTCACATCCACTGTTTAATCTCCAGAAATGTTCAGCAAGCACTGATGAATGTCAGTGGGCACAATTTTTTCTCCACATGAAGGAATTCAATGACACTCCTTTGTTTCAGCTGCACTTCCATGTCAGCCTGCTCCTCTGCTGCCATCTCTCACATGGCAAAAAAACCTAACAGGATACTGGTGGGAAAGTTCAACCTCTTCTGCCATACCACCAACATCAACCTGACATGGTGGGGCAGAACAATAAAACGAGGCATTACTTTCACAGCAGTTCTCGTATAATGATAATCAGTAAGCCCATCTGGGTACAGCTGTTACCTCTGAATGACAAATTCAAATCTGTCAGAGCTAACACCTCCAAAGCAAAAGAAAAACACTCAAAAAAAAAAAAAAAAAAAAAAGGCAACTCACAGGCAAGAACACAGTATTAGACTTAATTTTTCCAGAAAATATTTCGCACAATTTCCCTGAGGTCAACCATTATCCCCACTTTTTCTTTTCACGGCTCTGAGATTGAAAAGTCTCTCCCAGTTTCAATCTTAGAATTGAAGCACAAGTCAGATGCAGTCTATAAAAGCCAGAAAGTTAAGAAGTGTCTAGTTGAACTACCCAAGTGTTATTTTCAAGATTTAGAGATAGCTGTAAGCTCTTCACTCATTTACTTCGTGCTCTCAAAAGGCATCAGTACAAAATGAAACTGGAAAACAAAGCTGCTTATGAGAAGAAATAAACAAAAACACTGTAACAGCACAAATCCTTCAAGATTAACAGCAGTATTAAAGCAATGTTTACACTAAGGTATGCAGCTCAGGTGAAAATACAGGCTTCTGTACTCAAGCTGAAGATTACAGATCAACAACATTCAACTGGACATTTCCTGATAAATAATCACGCGACAAACAATCACTTCTTTGAATACTGCTGAAGCTGTTTAATACAACAAGCACGATTCAGATGCGTGAACAAAAATAAGGCATCACTGAGCAGGAAACTGGAGAAACTGACTACATGCAGTGCACAACCTGGTCAAGAGTTCTTGTCACTGCCAAGACCAAGATGAGTAATACTGCCTTAGATCATGTTCGCTAGATGGATTGTGACAACATTCAGTCCACAACAGACCACAACTTAAAAATATTACGTAAATCTAATATATCCAAAATGCCATTTAAAGTGGTATCTGGCAGAAAGTATGTGCCTTAGGAAAAATGTTTGATAAGATCTATATCAGAACAAGACTCCAGAAGACAAAGAGAAGTCTACTCAAATGTGCTTGCATCAATTCACTTCCTATATTCTCTTCTGAACCCCAAAGCCCCCAAATCATCAACAAATATTACATATGGATTCATGCCAGTTTTCCAGTGAAGGTACAAAGACAGGAAATGGAGAGATTCTCAGTGAACAGAGGAGTAACAGCAACATGTCTTCATTAAATTCCCTGTTATGCAACTAAGTACCTGCACGTAGACTTATCTTTCAGTCTGAATTGTGCCTCTGGCCTCCACATTAACCAATGTCCCCAAATCACTCTTCATGGAAAACTCACATTCCACCTGCAGAGAGATTTGAGTTTTCTATATAGTTGGCCCAAATTCCCAAGTGGAATTGGAATGAGTTTCTATACTAAAGTTTAAATGTTCAAGAGGAAAAAGAATACACTCAGAGTGGAAATCCGTTTGTTTTGGTTTGCTATTAAACTTAGTTTACACACTAAGTTTATTTATGATTTAAAAAGGGGAAAAAAATTCAGTTTCCACTGGCAATTTTCCTTATTGTTTATTCTTAGGAGATCCTTCCTTAGGAGAAAACACTAGCCAAAAATACTTAGATCACTCCAAAAGTAATGCCTCCTACTTACTGCCATTAAAACTACAATAGCCACAATAACACTATTTGATGTAGCTGAGAACTTGCTCTAACACACTACTTTTCAACAGTCACCACCATTAGTTCTGCATTTTCATCAGCCGTGAACAGGAGCCTGCATGCCCGACTTGTCAATACCTGCACCAGAGGAGGTGACCCACTATCACTGTCACCACTGCTGAAACATCATCCACCATCTCACTGCGCTCACATCCACTCTTTGGTCTCCAGAAACATTTAACAAGTGTCAACAAGCGTCAATAGGTGCAACTTTTTTTGCATAGAGGAATTCAATGACATTCCTTTGCATCATATGCACTTGCACATCAGACACAATTTTGTCACACACCATCCCTCTGCTGCCATCAGTCACAAGACTACAAAATGCAACAGGATATTGGTGGGGTCTAACACCATCTCATCAACATCCACCTCTGACATTGTGGCACAAACTAATAAAACAAGGTATTTCATTCAGAGTAGTTTTCGTAAATGAAGCCTAACGCACACACACACAAAAAAAAGGTTACTGTTTTGATCTACTGAATCAAGTAAGATATTCCAAGATTTAATACTTCATTTGATGAACATTATAACTCGAGGTCTATCGCCCTGCAAACTGGAGCCGGAAAACACCTAAACAGAGAAAATGTAGGGAAAGCACGTAGTAGTTTGATGACATGTAAGACCTTTGAAAAATCTCACACATCACCAAGTTAACACAAACGCAGCAAGAGGCCCCAGAATCACAGCACGGGAACTTCTGTGCCAAGAAAGACCAGTAACTGAATTGCCAAACCAGAGCAAATATTTACTATTTCTATAATCAGATGTGGCAGTAACTAAACTGCTAACTTAACATCAATGCACCTATTTTGGCTAAATGGTAAGGGCATCGCTAGAGCAGATGTCCCATCTCACTTGGTGGGTTGCAAGGAAGACGAGTCACTGGAATCCTTCAAATAGGGCACTCCCTGCTTGACAGCAGTTGCTTCTGCAATGTAACCTGGCGCTACTTCAGAGGAACAATAGAAGATAGTTTATCAAGCGTTCTAATAACAATTAATCAACTACTTCAAGACAAAATTATGCAAGTCCATAACAACAGTCAGTAAGATTACAGATAAAGGTACTTGGCATAGAATGTTACTTTCCTATCAACTACTCTGCAACAGAGTAGTTTATAGTAGTAGTAGATTTAGGCAACAGCTACTAAAGAAAGTAGATGTGTTATGTTTCATGATGTCCACCACGCTGTAACCAAGGCATCCCAACACTTCCCTCACATTATACACACAGGATCAGAAGGCAGCTATTCACGCTAACAAACAGACCTCTTAAGCTTTGAGTACAGAGCCCAGAAGAGCAGACATGACTTGGTAACTGGACTTATTCAAGCCTTCACATGCCTGAGTATTAAATTTTAGCTTAAGCTGTGAGCAGCCCTAATTGTTTCAGAAGCTTGCTCTGCTCGTGGATGCCAGATTGTTTATGAAAGGAAGTAGCTCTGATTTGCGGAATAAGACTCCATAACCCACATAAGGTTCCAAAGCAGGTATATTTATTTCAGCACTGCACACACGCTGGGTGCAAGGGGAATCGCTTCTCCCAACTTGCACTCCCGCAAGCAGATGCATTACATATTTAAGAGCCAAGCTCATAAATATTCATCAGATTTCCAAGAACTCATTTGCATATTTTTTTTTCCCAAGAGATAATTTACATATTGTTCTTCCCCCCCCCCCTCCCTTTCCCCCCCCCCTCCCTTTCCCCCCCCCCCTCCCCCCCGCAGATGCGTGGTAGCCTCCTCTGGTGGTTGTTGGATGAAGGCTCGACATCTTCCTCCCCACCTGGTGGTCGTTCTTGGATGAAGTCAGTAGTCCTCATTGCTATGTCCTTCTGACCTTTGTCCCACTTTAGAACACTTCCCCTATCTTGCATGCCCCTGCAACTCCTTGTCATGCTTGTTCCCTTTTCCACTGTTCTCTCATTGGTCCCTTTTCTGCTGACTGGAGAAAATTTCCCTTTTGGGGCTTTGATTGCATTTCCTTGAGCTAAACTAAGCGATGCTATTAACCTTTTAAGTCCTGCATCCTCTAGCCCACTACCTCAGCTCTTCCATTTCCTCTGCTACTTTGAATACAGGAAGTAATAAATAAAACATGAAGAGAAAGTTACCCTGCCTATTTGTTTTAGAAATCCTGAGCTCCATTTCAACATAGCTGAAGACCAATGTTGTCATCCCAACAAAAAGGATTACCCCAAGTCTAGCAGGTCATTTTGTCTGTAACTGATAAGATTTCCACTAACATCCACGTTAGAAGCCTTGAAGCTATTTTTGAGTAGTAAGAACACCACACAATCCCCCTGGAGGCAGGATGTGCCAGGAGAAATTTGAGAGGCAGTCACATGCTGTAGAAAAAGAAGTTTCAGTAACAAAACTCTTCTGAATTGTAGATGATAAATACACCACCTGCAGAGCATGTGTAAATAGCAATAATGTGAGTAATACCACTGATCACAAACGTGTTAAACAATGGAATAACTCTATAGAGATTTGAAGTTTCCAAGGGAAGCACTTGGTATAACTGCATGCACAAGTCTTTCCCAGTGCAATTATGGGAAGGGAAAGAGGCTCAACCCAATGACTGATCACAGAAGTCAGTAAAGATACCTTCCCTCCCATTTCTGCTCTTATACTATATTATACTATTTTCTTTCTTTCAAGTGGCGCTTGAGCGACTCTAGACAAACACACCTCTAGTTTGTAAAGTTTACTCAGAGAATGTTTCTGACAGAGAACCGGAAAACCGATGGCTCAGGGCAACAAGGCAGCAGTTTACCAGTTCCATAGTATCATCAAGTCTCCATCCTTGTGTGACAGCGTGCTCTCCCTTCCTTAACTGCCTACCTCAACCTGGCAGCAAGCAACAGTAATGACAATGACCATAGATCTGCCTCCAGCTGGAGGAGGCTGAAAGAACTGATGATAGCAGACACCTGGTTCAAAAGCTGACAACCAATTGAGCACAGGTCTGATAAGCAGACTATGACTAAGCCAATCAATCACCTTACCCCAGAAATAGTGTGCAGCCACTGCCATGCAGGAGAGCTCAAAGGGCTTCTTGGGCTGCTTAACAAGATCTCCCCTCGAGTAGGGATGCCTCTTGAGTTTACACTTGAGTGGAGATCCTGTACATCTTGCCAACGCAGACCCTCAGTAAACAACTGAGGGTTTGTTTTAGACTTTGTTAACTTCACTAACATTGCACCTTAGATTGATTGTGCACATTTAGTCCCTTAGACATAAACCGTTGTCCAAGTCTGGGATTAGGTGGATCTGGCTGCACCTAGGCTCCTTGGTTCCATAAGTCAAGGAATTTAGAAAGCAAGGGGGTCCACTCTGAATATTGTGACTCAGAGGGAAGGTCTCCTACATGTGTGTTTACCCTTCCATCTATGCAGTAAATAATCAAGTGTAGTCAGCCATCTCAAATCTTGTTGCTATTAAATCACTACTTTATATTATGTCAATAAAATATTCTCACTTATTTTATGAGTAAAAAATTGTTTCAAGCCAAAATACCTTGTGGTGTTATCACAGAGCCTCAGGGTCTCCACTTTACTCCAACCTTCACAATCAGAATCCAACTGATATTGCAAGATGGTCAACCAGAAAACTATCTAAGACTCAAGTTGGCGTGTTGGAAAGCAGCCATTCTTTAATAGCAGCACTGGATGCATGGGGGTAATCCTCCTATCACATGTAGTTTACACAAAAGATCTTCGGTTTATATATGTTACTTACACTATAAATAGAGAAGTTTCTCAGAATTATGCTACAAATGCAAGTTTTCCCAGAAGTTTGTTACATATTTAATGACCAATTCCAAGCAGGTCCTCCTATTTCCCCGGTACAAAGACTCAGCAGAGCTGACCTCCTTGGTTCAGAGATACAGCTCTTTCTCCTATCTAAACAAGTTGCATGGCAGAGCCATCCATCAACAAACACAAGCAAGGTTAATAATATTGTTACAACTTTTATGACAACCTTTAGGTTCCTATCATATTATACTAATTCCCCTCTCCTCCAACCTTGGTATGGCCCCTCACACTCACCTATTACAGAGGTTCCTCCTTGTTCCACCCCAAGAAGGATATCTGGCTTATTGTTGCTTATGCAATTATTCAACGTAATGCCTGGTTTAGGCACACTGCAGTCATCCATACTGCATACGACTGAGTTATAGCCAATTACCATGACAATGCCCAGGTGGCTGAATCCATCACTTAGCCATTCACTCCTCTGACAGCATCAACTGGGTGTACCCACTGGCCTCCCCTCATGGCAAGCAAGCTCCTTCCATACCCACACAAGGAAAATCTGTGGCAACTTCCCTTGTGAAAAAAAAATCCAGGAAAATGCCTATGTGCCTACTTCAGCTGTTGGCCACATTCATTTCCATTCTGCTCAATTCATGGCTAAGACCACATGCAGTGCCCAAGCAGATGCCACTGCTGTGACCAGAGGGGCAGAGGTCGCAGCAAATACTGACACCCATGATAAAGCCAATCACAGCATATATTAGCAGCTGAAGTGAGGAAACTTCACCATCTTGGGGTTTGTGCTGTTACAATATCCCTTATCTGTGATTTCATCCACTATGTTAAGCTCTTAAAGGCCCTCTGGCATAACACTGACATTCTGGAGCCACATGGCTATTTTATGTTTTTTTTTCTGCAAGTAACTCTTTAATCTCTTAATTCCAGCAGAAGGAAACTTGGTTCTGCTTTGGTAAGATATTTTCCTGTTCTGCTGCCCATTCCTGGATACATCTCAACACAGGATGTCATTCCATTCTTTCACTTTCCATGTATCATATTGTGAAGCAGTAAGGCAGCGTAATCAAGCCATTCGCAATATCTGCAAGTTCTGATTCATTACAAAGAGCTTTTTCTAACTGTAAGAAACAGCAGTTTCTCATCAGGCAATGATCTTTGCAAAGCAGCAGAAGTTGTTCTTTACTGCAGTAATGGGCACACACCTCCTCATGGCAAGGGAGACACTGTGTGCCGTATCACTGAAACCCACTCCACTAAATGCCCTCATTCGAGGCAGCTGATACCTCTCCTGCTGCTCATTGCTTGAGCTTATCACACTCTCAGTCTTCCCAATGTCTTTGCTAAAATATTTTTCCATACACAATTTATCACCCACCTGTTGTTCTTTCATCTTTCAATGGGGAACAAGAGAACAATGCATAGTAGGCCCAACTGTTGTTTCCCATGGTTTAAGGGGAACAGGAGGACAAGGCACACTGGGTCCATGTGCAGCTCCCCATTTGTCAAAGGGGAACAGCAGAACAATGCATGCCAGACTCTCCCTCCCTATCACCTCAGCCAGTCTCAATTCCTTCCCACCTGGGCTAGGTGTTCTGACAACCAAACTACTTGGCAAACTCACTCCACCATATACTAAGCCATGCTTCAGTGATTCATTGTGAACAAGAACCCTTGCACAACTTTGCTGAAATTCAGGAAAAATCTATACCTTACTGTTAGAATTACTCTGCTGCAAAAACACAGTCTATTTCTCACATAACTGGAACTCTCCTGGACAGAGTTCAGCACAAGATCCAAGAACTGAAAGGATAAAGTTAATCTGCAGGACCACCTTCATGCCCCCATTTATGCTTCTAAGCTTACAGCAGCCATTCTCAGTCAAATGAAAGCATTTACCAGGAATTCAGTACTTGCGTGACATACAGTACCAGAGCAAGATTAGAGCAGCTTGGCAGTACTGTACTTAAGGTACAAGATTGTCTGAGCCTGTTAAGGATCCACTGCCTAAAATCAACACTGAGATCAATAGCAACACTTTGTGAACAGTTTTACATTTGAAAGCATTCCTTCCGACGCGGACAGAAGCTGTTTGCTTATGAATGGGAAGGTCCAAGAACATTTTCTGGCTGAAGACTAAGCCTTGGAGCAAGTATTTTCAGCTTGATACAAGAAGTTAGATGATACCATTGTATACCTCCAAGGCAAGACACAAGCCACCTCTTATCTATGCTGATTTAAATTTGTAAAGCTTGGAAGTCAGGAACAACTCTGCTGAGAGCTGGGAAGCCAGAAGCTATCACTCTAACCACTCTATAAGTAAAGAGAACACTTATCTTCCACCTTCATTTGTCACTGTCATCAACTGATCTTCACACCTTGGACGACTCACTGCTGCCAAGACAGCCTGAATCAGCCACATTCAGCCATTCTGTCTAGCTGTAAATACGTGACCAAAAGAGAGAGTACACTGTCATTTTCCTCATATTCTAACTTTATTTCAGGTGTTGTAGCAGCCTCCACACACAGGAGGGTTCTTGCAACAAGGATTCACAGCAGTTATACAGGAGGTAATTTGCTAGATGTTACCAACATCTCGGATAGTTAATGACACAGTAGTTACAATAGCTTGAAGTACATTAAGACCAGATACTTGTCTCTGCAGATTACCATCCCACCATAACAAGCAGTTTATTTTTATCTCATCTTCTATTGGCTTTATCGTCCTAATCCAAGCTGCCATTACAGACACTTACTACAAAAACAGTTCTTGAATGGGCTTATTAGTTTCACTCCTATGAAGCACATCATAATGCTACTACGTGATGGAAAGTACAGCAATAATAGGGTGGCAAAGTCCTAGGCTGCAACAGTTCAGGACAAGCCCAAATGCAAAAGCTGTGGATGCAAGAGCAAAGGAAAAAAATCTGCTTATCTCTGGAAGACCACAGGTAGGCGAGGATGTTCAGAGAGATACCCCTGACTCCTCTGTCAACCCTTAAATGAGGTCTGGGAAGGGACAGATCCTGGCTCCACCCCTTCCGGTCCCTCAGATGCACTGCATGTACCTGAGCTCCTCTAGGTTGGCCCTGCCTTCCAACCAGGTGCTCAATCTCTGGTTCAGGCCATAACTCAGCATTTCCTCCACACACACACACACAGAATCAGATTCTTCCTTCCAGTCTCCCTTTGAATATGTAGTGCTATCTCCTCCATCCATCAGGACTTGTAATCTGACTTTATTCAGTATTATCTGACATTACTTCTGAGTCAGTTTGTTATCCCTTTAGAAAACAACCACCACCACCAAGATGACATTTCTCAGCAGCAGCTGAAGTTATCCTTTCCAAGTCACTTGTCAGAGCCATCCTCTTCAAATCATATCATTAGCCTAGACCACATTGCAGGTGTTTTTTAAGTGATACTGTAAGTTATCACCACCTCCAGCAGCTCTGGGGGTATCTCAAGCTGTGAGGGTAAGGGCCCAGCCTGGAGCCCCCACATGTCTCTGTCATCAAATACAGCTGCTGCTTTCCTGTTTGCAGGTTTCCCAGAGACACATAAGCAACACTGACACAGCTCCCTACAAAAATTACCATAAAATGCTGAAGGCAGCACCTGTATATTGAATTTATATAAAACTTAAGCAAGAAAAGCCAAGTCCCTTTCCTCTGCTTTGACTGGACAGGTCTGAATGTCACCAGAAGAAAAACCATTCCCACTCTCCAGAGTCACAGGCATTCTGCATTCACAGATCCCCCCTGTTCTGCTCACGAAGAAGTATGGTTGCTTCTGAAATGTTCTTGGAGGCATCAGGCAAAGTATTCACAGATAAGCAATAGTCATTTACAGAAAGAAGAATGGAACTCACCCCACTGGTGAAGGAGCTCTCTGGCTATGTAGCACTCCTTCTCATGGAACAACTTAGGCCAAACAGATGCTTTCCTTTCAGTGGCTGGCCCCCTTCTTCCTTCACGGGGAGAAATATAAGGGCTCTCCACTGTCTCTTTGGGATAATCACGCAAGCCTATTTGAGCAAGAAATTTTCTTGACGTTGTGCACATGCTAGGGATAGAGAGCGAGAGTTAAGAAAAGTTTTCTGAGAAGACAGGACAGGCTGGGCTCAGACAGACATCCTGACCAGCCAGGGTTTGCACTTGACTTGCCCTCTTTATGCCCCATTGCATTAAAGGACTATGTAATGTGGCAGAAAATAAACCCCCTCGTGTCTCTATTTAACAGGCGGGCTGGAGGCAATTGAGTGATGCCCAATTCAGCACTGCAAGTCTGGTTACATATGAGCTATCACAATAATGGAGTCACAAATAGCACTCTGCATCATTTGTCCAGCAGCACCCAAAAGGGCTCTCCATAACCAACCTCGAGGAATTCGGCTGCACCCAATGAGAACTTTCACAGCTAGATTAGTGAACAGTGCAGTTAATTAAAGCAAGAGATTGCAGGCCTTTTTGGATGGTCAGTGATAACTGACAAAAAAAAATCTTGCAGTGATACTGCAAAACATGTGAGATTAACCGTGAATGGAAGTAATATGGCCTGGCCACAAGCACGTCTGGTAATAAAAACAGCTCTATAGAGATCTTTAAGTTCCCCAAGAAAGTGTTCAGTGTGACCAAGTATGCAAATCTTACCCAGTATGCATCTCTATGGGGAAGAAATAAGAGACTCAACCCATCCACTGCTCCCAGAATTAGTCCATGCTTAATATCTAATTGTGTCTTCCCTGACATAGCCCCCTCTTAAGCCATTTTTATACTATTTCCTATTATACAGGTGGACCCTGTATAGGATCACTGAATGGCATGAACTGGAAGGGACATCAAGGACCACCAGGCTCCAACCCCCCTGCCACAGGCAGGGTTGTCAACAGCTAGATCAAGTACTAGATCAAGATACCCAAGGCCCCATCCAGCTTGGCACTGGAACACCTCCAGAATGGGGCACCCAAAACCTCCCTGGACAACCTGTTCTAGCACCTCACCACTCACTGAAAAATTTCCCCCCAACATCTATTCTAAATATTCCCTCCTTCAATTTAAAACCATTCCCCCTTGTCATATCACTATCTACCCGTGTAAAAATTTGATTTCCCTCCTGTCCATAATCTCCCTTTAAATAGCAGAAGACCATACTGAGGTGTCCCCACAGCCTTCTCCTGTTCAGACCGAATAAGCCAGCTCCTTCAATCTTTTTTCACTTCAGCCCTCTGATCATCTTTGTGGCCCTACTGTGATCTTGAGGGACTCCAGTAATACATACCTTTGTTATAAATGGTTTTTAAATTATTTAACTTTGCTTTTAAAGGTATAAACTAAAAAATTCAGAGCATGAACTCACTGAGGAGTTACCACACATTGGAGTCCAATAGCTTTTAGGAAGGTGTGTTTTTGTGTTAAAGAAGTTATGAGTAAAGTTCACCCAAACGATGGTATTTTTTTCAAAGAATGACAGTCTGTTGGTTCAGGGTACCAAATATATGGCTTATCAGTTCTGTAGTATCATCAAGTTCCTATCCTGGCAGTGGTACCACAGAGCCTGGTCACAGTATCTTCATTCTGCTCTACCACTTATGCTGTTTCTCTTCGAGTCAGCAAATCAAACTCCCCTTATGCTGCCAACACTTGATATTGCCTAGGGAAATTCTGTGGAATGGATTTCTTGCATACCAGCCACACTCTGCTTTTGTACCTTTCCTTAATGTGTGAACAACGCTGTACCTTTAATATAAATTTAATTTCCAAGTCACCTCTAGCAATTATTCCGCAGCCTCTTCCACCTATCTTCTCATTGGTCCTCCCCAGTTCCTGCACACCCCTTATCAAATGCCAAAGATCCACCATCATCTTCTTCCTTCCATAACCAGAGCTCCCAGGTCTGCATTCTTATTCATGGAGAAACCTGGTTCTGCCAGCAGTTTTCTGGTAGCTGATCTGTTCTCCTTACACTTGCCTGTCAGGACTGTGTCTACATTTCGTTTACTGCTTCCCCGTTTCCCTTCTATTCCCACTTGACAAGGTCCCTGATCAGATAATCCCGTTGAAATAAACATTCTTACATTCCTGTACTCTTACCAAGAAGCGCTGCAAGAAGGCTTGCTCCTCCATATTGCCTCCACCACTCCCAACAAGGTTTGTATCTATGTGTTTTATTTATTTCTTCCCTTATTCTTCCTCCTTTTCTTTTGCAATGGAAGGGTCCTTTAAGAAACATGCTACAGAATCAGAGCTCGTAACACTGCCTCACTAGTCAAGGGAATTACAGTCAGTCAGAAGGGAAGCAAGAAATAGACCACGCTTCTCACCAAGAACAAGATAACAGATAGATGCCATACCACACAGCAATAGAAAAGTTAGATACAGCACAATAGGATTTTGTCCTAACAAGCTGTTTTGCCAATAGATGGGGTCAGCACAAAGGACGCAGACACCAACTTAAAGAAGTGTGTTTATCTTTATTCATGTTTAAATCAATAAAATAATAAGTGAAATAATACAGCAAGAGTAAAACAAAACAAGGTAGTGCATCTAATCATTACTACATAAGATTAACTGCAGTGATTAAGAAAGATAAATCATCAACTGCCCCAATATTTTACCATCATTCAGACCCACAATCACTGGGGAGCCCCGGTTGCAGCGAGGATTTGGAGAATCTTTCCCAGCAACTGGGAGGTCCTATGCAGTGCCTCCACTCACAGGTGAGATCTCTAAAGTCATTGCAAGGGGGTCCAGCTTTTAAATAGTTGAATAAATATGCTTACATAATTTCAAGTGCAGAAACATCGGATTTCATCCTCCTTTTGGATTCCACCCAAAGCCTGGCCAGGCTCAAGGAGGAACCAAGGGAGTTTCCCTATCGATTTGGGCTTTAACCACATATTTCTCATGGCCTTGCAACATGCCTCTAAATAAAGAAAGATCCACCATCGGTTACTGTTACACAACAAGCATTACAACAGATCTTTATGAACTGACATCAAAACATATATTCACGTTAAAACAGAAAAACAGATAAATACTGCATTGCATGTGTGATATAGTGTTTGGTTTCAAGGCTCATCTGGAGGTCAGCTTTGGTTCAGGGCTTATTGTTCAGGCCTTAGTACCTCAGAAGCATCTAAAATGAGCTCAATGGGATTATTCTGAATGAAAAAGAATTTTTCTGCAAGCACCACGGACTGCAAGCATTTGGAACAGCCATGGTTCAAAAGGAGCTTTAAAATTCTAGCTCTCCACAATACCAAGCAACACACAAACACTGCCAAAGAGGTCACTGCTGAAAACAGACCTGAACCCAACCATTTATTGTTTATACTCCTCAGGGGAAAAGTCATCTTCACTCCTGACTAATAGCATTATGTGTGAAAAAGCAATTTTTAATACAAAATCAGAAGATTTGCAGGAAAAGGCATTAGTAAAAGGGATCAGATTCACTGGATCAATAAACATTTCCTAATTGTCTATTCAAAAACCCACAAGTAAAAGATTTTCTAACAGTAGTATCAGACTTCTTATAATAATATCCTTGCCTCACAGTACAGATTATGTTTATAACTGAAATGTATACTACCACACATCTATAGCTCATGCTTTTCTACTTGTAATTCTTACTGTGATGAAAGAGGCCAGCCAATGATAAAGCAGAGTTGTGAGATGTTTTTTCATGGGTGGAGAAACCCTTTTTAGAAAATGCCTACACCCCCACGGCACAGTTGCAGACTCCTACTTAGCATCACACTTTATGACAGCAACCTTAAAATGTGCTTTGAACTCTGAAAGCTTTCCAACTTCCAAGGCGCATCCAAAGCACAGCCTTGCACCTCCAGTAGCTGTAGGCAAAATTGCAATTTGAAGTATTGCTACATTCTTCAACATCTAACTGCTAATTGGAGAAAAGTTTGTAATCTACGTACAAGATACATTAACTGAATTTCAGTCAAACAACACTAATCATTCAAAATCACACAACATGCTCTTTGTATAAAGGGCTCATACCTGCACTTCATACAAGCAGTAAAGCATTTTATAAGTTTTAAGATCACAAGAGTGATCACAAAAGATCTTGAATAAGGAGTGAGTATAGCCATGACAATATGTTTCCTCTCTGCTAATTTGTAAAGCTTGCCATATGCTGCAATTTACCCGACTGTCAATTATTCCACTCATTACATGGTCTTTCTTGCAGTGCCCGCAACTAATAAACCCTGCTGCCTTTTCAGTTGCTGTTTTACATTTCCATTGCTCTTTACAGTTCTGAAACTCCTGATAACTTGTGTCTGCTTAAGTATATGAGTCCTAAATAATACACATGTGTAGCAGTGTCTATCAATCACACGAAGGAGAAGCACGAACCTACTCCCTGTCAGCAGTAGGAAAGTACTGCAGTCCTTTGAAAAACAGTGAAAAACAGTTCAAGTAGCTGTGGAATAATTGCTATAGCGACTTCAAATTAAGGTACAGAACTGCTCACAGAGGCACAGAAGCAGCTGGTATGCAAGGAATCCTTAAAACAGCAGAGAAGGTGGAGCAGAGTGACTACTCTGCAGTCAAGTTCTGTGATCCATACCAGGTTCATCAGCAACCCTTGGTGTTGGTAGCAACATCAGGAGAACGTGATGTACTGACTCAGAGGAGCAATGCCAGGATGGGAACCTGGTGGTACTAAGTACTGAAAAGCTGCATATTTGCTACCCTTAGCCAAGAGTCCATCATTCTTTGACAAAATACCATCCTTTAGGTGAACTTCGCTCAGCATAACCTCATTATCATACCAGAACGCTGCCATCCAAAAAGCTACCTGCCTCCAAGCTATGATCACTCCTCACCAAGCCTAAACCTTTAGAAGTAAAGTGACAGAATTGCTCACCATTCATAATCAAAGGCGCGCATCACTACAGTCCCTCAAGCTCCACCTGAAAAACAAGCAATAGTATAAAAACGGCTTAAGATAAGGGGGATGTCACGGAAGGTACTACCAGAGACAAGTTAGGAGAATACCTCTGACTTCTGAGATCAGTTGACAGACAGCTTCTCTTCCCCCACATAGGGACATCTACTGAGTAAGAGTCTCACCCTCAGCTATACAGAGAGCTTCTCCAGGAAACTCAGAAATATCTATAGCATTGCTTTTATAACTGAAGGCACTTGTGGCCAGGTTGTATTATTTCTTGGTTAACCTCAAAAGCTGCGTAGACAGTGCACTTATCACCAGCAATCCAAAAGAATCTGTGTTCTGTTGCTTTAATAAGCTGCACTGTTCACTAATCTAGTCATCACAGTCTTTAGTTTGGGTATGACCCAAACTCTTTCAGCACGGCCATGGAAACCCATTTGGACACAATGAGTGAAGGACATTTTCCTGAGCTGCATAAAAAAATATATAGTATAGTTAGTGTATATAAGTAACAAAGTATTTTAATATACATTTTCTATTAAAACAAAAATAGGGCAACAAAAACATAAGTCTAGTGGGATAGTTGACCTTGGTTCTGTGGAACTAGTATATCAATGCCTGGTTTGATATACTAGTAAGTAATTCCTACTGAGCTCTCAAGGTTCTCACAGATTATTATTATTTTTTTTTTTAATGACTTTTTTTTTTCTTGTGCTTCATCTTTGAAAACAGTTGTTCACAAATACTGCCACAGAGCAATGACACAAATAAGGAGCAACTGTAAAGTGAGGGATATTTCTACCCGGTAAGACATGTCTCATAAAGAGACACAATCCAATTTTTCAGCTGACTGTCAAATTGCAACTATACATTCCATTTGAAAATTCACAGGTAACAGATTGATGTCCATTGAAAATGGAGTCACAAACAGCTTTTTGAGATGTTGAACGTTACAGTTTGTCAGCGCTGCACAGGTATTCTGGATTTATCTTCTGCAACAAACTTGTTAACTTGTTGAATTTCCTCACAAAATAACACAAACACATGATTAATAACTAAATAAGAAAACTTTTGTGCTTGCTTAATAACAAAACCCACACATCTCCACGTAAGAAGTAGACTGTGTTTTTGCAGCAGAGTAATTCTAACACTAAGGCACAGACTTTAGCTAAACTTTCTTACAAAATGGCTGCAAGGTTTCTTGTTGACAACGCATCATTGAAGCATGGCTTAGTATATGGTGGAGTGAGTTTGCCAAGTAGTTTGGTTGTCAGAACACCTAGCCCAGGTGGGAAGGAATTGAGACTGGCTGAGGTGATAGGGAGGGAGAGTCTGGCATGCATTGTTCTGCTGTTCCCCTTTGACAAATGGGGAGCTGCACATGGACCCAGTGTGCCTTGTCCTCCTGTTCCCCTTAAACCATGGGAAACAACAGTTGGGCCTACTATGCATTGTTCTCTTGTTCCCCATTGAAAGATGAAAGAACAACAGGTGGGTGATAAATTGTGTATGGAAAAATATTTTAGCAAAGACATTGGGAAGACTGAGAGTGTGATAAGCTCAAGCAATGAGCAGCAGGAGAGGTATCAGCTGCCTCGAGTGAGGGCATTTAGTGGAGTGGGTTTCAGTGATACGGCACACAGTGTCTCCCTTGCCATGAGGAGGTGTGCGCCCATTACTGCAGTAAAGAACAACTTCTGCTGCTTTGCAAAGATCATTGCCTGATGAGAAACTGCTGATTCTGAGTGTTTCTTACATTCATAGGCACACACACACACATATGGTAGGATGAAATCTAATTATTGGCGATCACCGCATTTCAGTCACCAAGTGGCATAAGGGAATGCAAGGTAAATATGTGCTGGTTTCAATTTGACTGAGCACACATCACAGATTGAAGAGAAGAGCCCCACACGACGTCTTTCCCTCCACAGCACTCCATTATCACCTATGCAGCCCACACCCAAACTACGCACACTCAGCTCATGACAAAATATCCCTGAAATCACGTAACAATGTTAGAAGTTTACAATCTTGTTACTAGTTATCTAGGACTGCATGCAGCCTGCACGTTACACGTGCCTGTTCTACAGTTCTTCACAAACCCTCATGGTCGGTCTTAACAATGCACGAGAAAATGAACACTGCTAGGAATTAAGACATCTGAATAGCACCCATCTCTGCTTGGGCTTCTGCTCTCTACTCCTATTTTGTGATCTTTGACCTTACCTCTCCATTCATTTTAAAATAGGGGGCAGAGAATATTAATCTCTCTTTTCTACTCACTTATTAACTATTAGTCATCAACGAAGAGAAGAAGGATTCCACATCAAACCAACAGGTCAAGCAGATCAATTTTTGTACTGATTGAGACCAAGAGAGGCCACCATCAGCAAGACAGTTACACACCAACAAATGAAACTAAGCATGTTCCCCACAGTCTATGGGACCACTTCCCATATTTGCAGCCAAAAGCAGGAGCCAGGTAGTGGTTTGGTAGGCTGCAGCATGCAGTTCAGCTGGACACTCTACTGGAGAAGACTGAACTGGTATAAAGGTCCCCATTTGATAACTTTTCCTCATGGAAAATGTAAACATAAAAACGATAGTTTAAATTTTAGAAACAAAAAATATTTCACTATCAGAAGATGTTTCCAGAAACTATTTAAGGCAAAGAACTTGCTTTTTAAAAGCCAGTGTTTGAAGGATTGCTTCCAATGGATAAGAATTATTTTATGAATCTACAAGCACTGCAGTTTAAGAGTGGTATGAAGGGGAAAGGGGGAGAACAGTGGAAAAGTGTCTGTGTATTAGGTGGTAAAACGAGCCAAAATAAAAGCCTCTCCAAAATCCTGGCAGATCAGTCAAACTTGAGGATGCTCCAGCTACCATCAAGCAGGAAAGCAAAACACTTCATAGTACTCTTGATATGAGGGTACACAGTGATGTTTTTCTGCCAAAGCATCAGTTCATATACTATCTTCTGGAAAAAAAAAAAAAAAAAAAAGCATATATATAAAAATATATACTTCTGGGTTTGCTGTTCAAGTCCAAACATGCCAGCTGCAAAAAGTGGCGTCCTACCCTTTACTTTGAAGTACCATAACTTGCTTCAGTGAGCTGCATGAATACAGAGAATTGACAGCTCCAGATGAATAGCTTTAGGACCAACTTTGCACATTGCTAAGGCTTTGTTTTGTTGCTCAGATGAATGCCTAACTGGCAGGAATACTGACAGTAAAGGATTTGATTTTGTGAACAGTAACCTAACAGTGATCATTAACACCACTTTGCTTTCTCTGCCAGGAATGACTATCCAGATGTTTTAACACACTGGCTGGATAGCTCAAGAACATCAGGTGATAAGAGATAAAGAAGCATTTGTTACTCGCAGTCACTTTTACTTTTCCCACAGTTCTGAGATGCGAGAGCTAGAAAATATTTACCATTAGGCGCCATGAGTTAGGCTTGTTTTCTTTTACTTTCAATCTTCCCAGGAGGCTAGTTAAGAGTAGGAACCCAGCATTACCATAGAGCTCCTGGAAAGAGGCAGCTGCATAATAACTTCTAGGAAAAATGATCCTCACCATTCCTATGGGCTTCAGAAACGTGCATTCTAGATGATGCCTCCAGTTTTCACCAATATCTAAAGGCTTCCAGAAGCATACAGAGAAACCTCACAGAACTAGTGCTGTAGGGGTGCCAGCCTCTTCTCCGTATTTCCTTTTGCCTTTGCAGATGGAGTATGTTAGATGTTTCTGAGTTGTAAGAGACCACAAGACCACCAGATCCAATTCCTGGTTCCACACAGCATCACCCAAAATCCAAACCCTGTGTCCGAAAGTGATGTCCAAACACTCCAGCACTCGGGGCCGTGCCCACAGCCCTGGGCATTCCGTTCCATGCCCACCACCCCGCGGTGCAGACCCCGTCGCCCCTCCCCGTGCCTGCCTCTCGGGATAGCACACCCCGCAGAGAGAGCCGCTAAGCAAACTTCTGCCTGAGGCGATGAGGGAGGAGGATCTTTCGGAAAAGCAAACCTGTAGATTTCATTGTGATCGCTCAGCCTCCGGCCAGACGCCGGATCAATGCTAACCGACCCGCGAGCCGAGCGCTGAGCGCCGAGCACCCGCAGCGCCGCGCTGCCACCCGGCCTGCCGCGCTCCCCGGCCCCGCGCAGCCCCACGGGCCCCGCCGCCCGGTCCCGGCCGCGCGCAGGAAGGCCCGGCTTCACCGCCGCTGCCGCCCTGCCCGCCGCCCGTGCTCACCAAACCCGGCGCCCGATCCGCACGGCGGTAGAAGCGGAGCCGGAGGCCGCTGGGCCCCCAGGCCTCGAAGGATAGAACGAGGCCTCCGCAGCCCGCAGGCAGAGCGGCGGCACGGAACCAAAGACCGCCCCGGGGCGGGACCGCGCCGGAGCTGTAGGAGGAGGCTGCGCGCGGGCGGCTGTCCCCTCGGTGGCCTCCTCGGGTCGCTATGGCGCAGGCGGGGACTCGACATTCCCTCGTGTGCGGGGGCCTTCCGGCCCGCTCGCGTGCTGGAAGAGTCATCCGCGTGCTGAACACTCATTTAATTAGGGAAGGTGAACGTTCAAAAGGGGAGACGGAGCAGCTCGATCCTTTGTTCGAGCAAACGGGCAGCCCGCTGAGCGCACTCCCGGGGGGCTCTCAAATTATCAGAGGGCACGGTGAGAGATGAACTGCGCCTTGCAATAACCGTAGGTGAGCTGGATAGCTGATTGCTCAAGGTACCAAACCGCAATAGGTTGAAGTGAGCAAGGAAAACTACAAGAGGAACAAGATGAGCCCGTGTTTATGATAAGCGAGGACAGCTGCATTTTTGTGACCGAAAGTTGCTTAAGGGACCACCGCATTGACGATGAGCAACCTCCAGCTCAAATTCAGTAAGAAAGAAACCATGTTAAAAAAAAAAAAGAACAGGAAAAAGAAAATAGGCAGAGACAGAGTTCTTGGAAAAGGGGTGGACATCTTGAGAAATAGTATGACTGCATATCAGGCTTTGTGGAAATGTAATGAATATGTTATGCAGTCAGAAATGAAAGCGTGTGCACAGAAGCAAAGGTAGAGAATTGCTTTGGGTGTGAACCCCGTTCTCTCTCATGATACGACCAAGGATACCAGCTGATTATCATCGTTCAGTGATTGCTATCAGTTATTATATTAAATGTTTCCATTAGCATGCCCCCCCCCCCCAACATGTCATGCTGCCATGTGTAATTCACTCTAACTGTGCCACCCAAGGCAAAGAAATTAACTTACATTAACAGGCTTATGAGCCTGTGAAGCCTGCGCACTCTGCTTGAAGTTCACAGGTTGGCATTAGTCAGCTTCTGTGGTTTCTCATTCTGTTTGGCACAGATAAGCTTTAGCAGCACGCCCCTCGCAGTATTATGAGGCTACTGTTTGTAAAGGCACTATCTCCTATCTTATCAGAAGGGCCCCACAAGGGAACTGAGGAATGCACTCAGGAAGGAAGAAGGAAGTTCCCCAGCTGCTCCAGGATGATCTGGAGGCCACATCAAGTCCTTGCTGAAACCGAAACTGAAACCAGACAAAACTGGTTGAGGCAGGCTAAAGCAGGAATAAGTGTAACCTGAAGTAACCTGTGGTTCACTGAGGCCGAAATAAATGTGCAATTACACAGCCAAAAAGGAATAATGAGATTTAAGGAATGCTATAATGAAGTAATGCCCCACCCTCACTTCCTGTGTGAATGAGTGAACGCCTTACAGAGCTTGCGCAAAGGAATGACACAAGACATATAACCAGAGACAATTTTTAGCTAAGCTAATAGCTTTTTAAAGCTGTTTCATTGAAAACAACTGTGTAAATATCAGATTGGGATATTCCCTTCGCTCCCAAGTTTGTAGTCTTAAACGAAGTGCTGTCAGCAAACCTCAGTCCTGTAAGTCTATCAAATCTGTACACCAGGCCCTGTGCTCCCAGGATTTGGGAGGACACAAACACCATGAAGACCAACCCCTAGCTCCACAAAGAACCACCCAAAGGTCAGATCATATTTCTGAAAGCTTTGTCCGAGATTCAATAGATAAAAAATAGGCGAGTTAACGTGAGAAGAAAATAGAATATAGTACAGTACTTACAAATCGCAACATTGCCAGAAGACTTTGATGTGCTCAGAAGGTCTATGTTCATGTTTTAAAGAGATGAAAAAGCTACGTAGAGTAAATCTCACGTTAAATTTTGTAAAGCGAATAACTGGACGTTCTCACCCACACAAGTACCAGAATGAGCGCCTAAGCAGCTTAGCACGTGTATGGGACATTCTCACCCACACAAGTACCAACTGCTAAGTCACAGCCTGAACCTCTGATTGATCACCTGAGGCGAGCCATGAGTCAGCCAGAGGAGCACAGGTGGAGGCAATTCACTGTGCTGCTGGAAGGGATGGAGCCTGGCTGCACCCCTCCTAGAGCTATTGAAGAGCTGGCTACCAGTGGGGAAGGATCTCTTCTGGAGTTTTGTGAGTGAGTCTAGGATAGAGGTAAGCCTTCTATGTATTCTCTTTTGTTATCATAATCTGCTTTGTCAAATTCTCTTGTTTATTTCATAATTATAACATCTTAATATTAGCATGACATGTGGGACATGAGACTGACCTGTGAGACAGAATGTGTCTGCTACAAAATCCTCTTTGTGTCCTATGATCCACTTCACTGTTGAGCATATGTGCACATATGTTGGTAGCCTTTAAGAACCAATGGTTACTGTGATCTTCTGCCTCTGGGTGGGTCTTACATAACATTGCTGAGTCGCAGGAGTCCTTTTGTTTTCCTTTTGTTATTTTCTGGCTCAGGCCAGCTCATTTATCCCCACTCATCTTACCATGGCTTCATTCTCTTTCCCTCTGGTTAATAGACAAAACCCAGACTAGATTGCACTGGGATCCAGATGGACCTTAGGTAACAATGCATCATTCCTACTTTATTTGAGCAGTTTCAGAATTTCTTATGCAAATTTCTGTGTTGCCTTGTGGAAGAGGACATCTAAGAATAAAAGAAAGTAACAGAGCCATGGTAGGGGAAATGAGGCTTATGTGCAGATAGTTCAGTAGACAAACTCGAAGCACAATAACCAAGTATTTGTCATTTCTTGTGATGAGACAGACCAAGCTACTGATTTAGCACATTTAGAGAGCCACTGTTCTAGCAAGTGGAAGAGAACAGGGCAAGCAGTGTAACAATACTGCACTTGAGAAAGCTGCAGGATGAGAGTGCAGAGGTCAACTATCTTCGATTACCTCTGGGCTGGTTATACAAATGGTGATTCACCAGGGTCTATTAGCAGTTAATCAACATGATCTAAGGAAATGCAAGGAACAACAGATCACAGAAACTAAAAAGCAGAAGACTCAGAGACTGAAGTGGAGCTACCAACACAGAGTCAGCACTGAAGACCATATCATCTGAAAATCAGTTGATACAGGGCCAAACATTTTTCTCCAGGCCACCACAACATGCCAGTCAGTTTTTGTAGGATTGACAGATACAGAGTAAACGAGCAATTCAAACTTGTTTCTTTATTAAGGCAAGTTCCATGTCATGCATCTAGTTACACATGCACACTTCACAACTACCTGTCACAACAGAGATCAGGAGTCTGGTGCAGCCTTCAGTATGGCTTGGGTTTGTTGACTGTGGCTTCTCCTTACATGCTGGTTTTCTTGGTTTCACAAGGCTTTGTGGTTTCTTTGCTACTTACTGCTGAATCCTCAGTTGAAAGTTGAGTACTAAGCAAACAGGAACCAACTACAATGAGCCGAGACTAGCAAATGATGCAAACAGGAACTAGGTGTAACAAGCACTGATGTTTCCATTGTTGACCGAAGAACATGTTGTAAAAGTACAGGAGTAAAGAATCAAGTCAAATCATTGTTTATAAAGCATACATGTAAGTGAAAAGTGATAATTGTGTTGAGAGGTTTTCTCTAATAGAAGGCTACTCTACTTGGAAGGATGATACAATCAAGCAGTCACATCAGTAACACTGCACTGGGCCAAAATTTTCTAAATAACAGTGTTGGAAACACCAAATTTAGAAACAGGAGAAGTGAAATTAAGGTTAACAAGTAAGAAGCAATTGTTTGTTTGGGATGAATCATAGAATCATGATGATTGGAAAAGACCATCCAGTCCAACTGTCCATCCATCACCAATATTTCCCGTTAATCATGTCCTTCAGTACAACATTTAAACATTCTTTCAGTGCCTCCAGGGTTGGTGACTACCACCTCCCTGGACAGCCTGTTTCAGTTCCTGACCACTCTCATGGAGAAGCAATATTTCCTAACATCCAACTTGAATCTCTCCTGGCGCAACGTGAGGCTATTCCCTGTAGACCTACTGCTAGTTGCATGGGAGATGAACCCAATCTCCACCTCATCACAGCTTCCCTTTGGGTAGTTGTTGAGAGTAGTAAGGGCAACCCTGAGCCTCCTCTTCTAAACAATCTCAGCTCCCTCAGCTGCTCTTAATAAGGCTTGTGATTCAGGCCCTTTGCCAGCTTCATTGCCCTTCTCTGAACATGTTTCTGTGTTCAGAGGGCATCTAGTTAATCTAGTCAGACGAAGGGAAGTAGGTGTAGGCAGAGTGTGAGGAGGTGCTTTCAGGGAAAGAGAAAATGGATGATATGGCATAACATAGAGAAAAGAGAGGTATGGATCCTTTTCAACTAGGAGCACTGGTGCCTATTAATGCTTGATAGTTCTCAGAGTGGTGGAGGCAGATGTACTTATTATTTCTATTATCCTTATCAAAAATAGGTGGCAAATCTCTTTTCACCAAAAGAAACAAAGTTTCTCTTGTGATGGAGGTGTTGTTGAACTGCATCCATTTTTTCTTATTATTTGGACCTATGTTATGGCCCTGAGGGCATGCCATACTAGACCATTCCTGCGCAGCTCCCCAAGAGCTCCCTTACCAGCCAACAAACCAGGCCTCATTTGTGTCCCCAATGCCATCAGCTCCTGACTCAGCAATGTCACAACAGGGTCCCACTGAACCAGGCCAACCTACAGATCGATGGCTTGGCCTAACAATTATAAGTATGGCAATTTTGTGAATAGATTGAACTTCGTGGAAACTGTATGAATATTAATATGCTAAATGTATATAATGAAGGTGATTTAATTATGGTGTCTGCATTCTAGGTGAAGAGATTCGCATGCACCCTGAAACAGTTGAATGTTGCAATAATTAGGAGCTAAGGTCACTGTGACCTGATGATTATCAGCAACGGTATGAGGTTCACTTCATAAACTGGGACTAGATGATGAACACCCATGTCCTTGACTCCTCACCAAACTTTTGAGTCCTTTCCTTACATGGATATCTATGGGGTATAAAATAGCAGTTCTAAGTAGTGCATACATTTCAACTGTGATGCACGTCCCCTTTTTTTCAATTTGGCATTTCACTAATTTGATATGATGGAGGACCCATCCTATTCATAGTTACAGATGGACTTTCCTCTTTGTCTTTTAAATTCTTTTCTTCCATCAACAGCTTCATATACAAGCTGTACCCCACACCTCTGCATAGATGTATATTTAAAGAGGAACCTTAGTTTATATTATTCCTGTTCTTTTAAGCTTCTGTATTTTTCTTCTATCTCTGACCATCCAGATGCAGGCATCTCAGATACTCAGGCTAAAACATCTTCCTCTGAAGAAGTTTCTAGTGAAATTAAAGGCATATAATAATAATGCTGTGAAGACCTAAATCTCAAATGCCAATGAACTAGAACTTCTTAAAGATTAGGGATAAGTGGTGATTACAGTCCTTCCCACTTACTATTCCCTGTCTTCTGTAATGCTTCTATAGCAGCTTTGTTTCCACGTACAGTTTTTGTGATCAAGATGACAGAGTCAACTGCAGCATTTGCTTTTTCCTCAGACCTTGGAGGGTAAAGTTACAGTTACTTCACTCTTGAATTAAAGGCCTCCAGCTGTCAGTGACTTCTTTAGTTGTACAAATGGAGTGCGTTTCCAGTTATTGTGTAACATCTTGCAGTAGATGTTTATTTATTCCACTGTCTTCTTTTCTCTTTCCTGCTTTTTTGACCTTTGTCTTTCTGCTGGGCACTGAGATTTGCTGTTACTGATTGTACCACATCTCAGACTGGCAACTTTTTTAAGAGGCATACCTACTACTCTTTCATTCAGCTTCCTAATTCTGTTCCTCTGAGCTTTTACTTATCTAATTCACAAATGGTTTCCAGAGCATCTCATCTATTTATCCATCTTGTTACATAGAAGACGGAAGCTTATTTCAAATAAGGATCTGACTTCCACCACCTTTTGGCTCATGGAAATAACCAGAACCGTATTCCTTCCTCACAATAGTCTCTGGCCTTTTACCACTTCACAATCTCAAAGATCACACGCAGATCAGTATGCTGGGATCTACTTGGCAATGCTGACAGAACTTCATCCTCATGAACGTTCAGGGCTGCTCATGCAATGTACCATCTTCTACTCCATGTTGAACTTCCATTAATGAATCAAATTTTTGTAATGCTAGAGTTGTGCACTCATGCTTCAAAACTTGATATATTCTCCCGCATAGTGTATTCTTTTGCAGTGGTTGGATATTCATGTTTTTGTCTCTTGTTAAAAAGGGCATGGCATCATAAGCTGAAGAGAATCAAAAAGATATGGAAATATGCCATAATTATACAGATATCGGGGAAAAAATAGATGCAAAAAGGTTTCATGCATTAATAATTTCAGCTTTGATGAATAAGGTGAGTTGTCATGGATGCCAGAACAAGACAATATGTATTATCCAGTCAAGTAATGTGGAATGTGGTGAAACTATTAGAACTCTACATTCCAGGCAACACTATCAAGATACTCTATCTTAAATTATGATAAACTACATCAGAGAAGACATAAGGCATGTAATTAAGAAATTATTACACTCTGGGCAACCTCAGGGCTGAGATTTGCCAGCGCTACCTATGTCTGGGCTTGTCTTGGTCTGCCTGGGGCTTTGCCTTGGCTTGTTCAACTGTAACATCAGCTGCCTTCCAATCAGATTATTATCAGATCATATTCCCTAACCAATTTCAACAGTCATTAGTTTTGTGTAAGCGTGTGCTGTACTGCTATAGTACTTCTAATGAAGCTCTGTTACAATAGTTAGTAAAAATAGGTTGCTACTCTGTGCAGCAGCACTGTCTATGACTGAGAAGTGTAGAAGAGTACACGCATGGGATGATAGCTGCGGCCTTGAAAGAAGAGACACTGGATGATACCAGAGGCCCCAGGGTTATAAACAAATCCCCAGTGCTCAATTAATGGTCACTAAAGGAATGCAGCCTTGGGAGCTGCGTAAAATCAGTTTTGAGGATAACAAAGAGCAAGCGTCCAGCATTACATGAAATACACCATATGCAGATAACTTGGTTATAATTAGGAAATGTGTGGTAATGGAGTAATAAACATAGTTTGTGTTGGAATAACATGCATATGAAAAATAAGAGCAGACAAGAGTAGATACGAACAAACCCCCGCTGTCAGCACCATCCTCCAAGTCAGGACCAAGGGGCACTCATGAATCATCATAACCATCCTTCTGGGGTAAGAATTGCCCCTGTCAACCTTATGAGCCAGAGGAGCAGCAGAAGCATGAGTCTAACAACAGGGAATAGACTTATGTACTAGGAATTTTCTCCAAAACTGTTTTTGCTGCTAATTATTATGGCTTTTTTTCTGTAATACTTATGTGAATATTGTCCCAAAATCTGAGCAAAAAGCTGATATAAACAGAAGCAAGATATTTGTTTACTACATTTCTGCACAGGATGGATGCTCGGCTGTTCATTCACAAAGCTAGCACACTCCCTCCATAGTTTTTTTTTCTTGTTTAGACCAAAAAAAATGGAAAATCACCATAAGGCTACATTTATTCACATGAATACTTCACTTCTTTTTAGAGTGCTAGCCCTTTCTACTGTCCATTCTTCTTCCTGTGATTATTTTTCAAGGTTAATGTGATTTGCAGCTAGTACATTCCATTCAACCCCTCTTCAGACTGAGATAAGCTCAATAAAATACCTTCTTTCAATGGTCTGGCCAACTTGTTTTCTTTCAGTGGTCATGCTGACTTGTTCCCTCTGACACTATTTCCTCCTTTAAGACTCAAAGCTTTAATCTTTCATTTAACTCTCACCTTGGTGCTTCTTCTCTAACGGCATGATGTGTTTTATTATCTCTTTTCTGTCCTTGTATCCTGACACAGATGATTTCTCTTTCCCTATCATTAGAACCTCTGATGATTGATTCCCACAGTTTTGGAGGACTTTTTGTGCAATGCACTATACTACACTGAACCATAAAATAAAGGTGTGTGAATATGCAATCCCATTAGCAATTGGCCTTATTTATAATTGTAAGTATTCATTGAGACAAGCAGATATATATATTTGTATATACATGTCCCAAAACATAGATTGCACCAAAAACATCACCAAGTCTTAAGGTAATTAATTTCTACACTTAACGAAAGTCACATCTTCCTCCCTTACCCAAGTAACAAATTCATGAATTTGAACTTCTGAAAACAAGATTAAAATGATAGGAGTTCATACTACTAATACACAAAATAATGTCAACAATCCTTGATGATGGTCTAACTCAGTATTTGCACCTACCGAAATCCAGCTGCAGTACATAGGTTCATTTTTTTTCTTGGAGATCTTCATTCTTAACTCCTTGATATAGATTCCTTCATCACTCTGGTGTAGTGGATGCAGGAGCTCGCTCCCTTCACTTTCAATGCTATGTATGTAGCCAAGACACTAAAAAGGGTTTTTTTTCCCCTTTTATTTTTGTGGCTCATCCTTCCCGGTACAGATATATAGCATGTCTCCAGGCATGGGCTGGGGCTTCCAGTAGTATTCCAGAGGGATTCACAGGGTGAGTGATCAGTGCAGAGAAGGTAATGCCCACGAAAGGAACAAGTGTTCCCTTAACAACCCATCTCTTTTTATGTATGTCTGCTCACTTCTATGCTGCATCCTACTGATGGAGTAGGGCTTCCCATACATAATCTCAAAAGTGACATCAAAGACTTAAACACTTTGGTTGATGTTTAGGGCGTAGAACTCTTTGTACTCCAGACAGGTGGGGACAGGTCCAGACAAAATAAGCAAGCCTGTGTGCCAAAGAGGTGCTAGAGAGCAATATACGTGCCAAGAAAGCAGGATGTTTCTCAACATCAGTACCGTATACGGGCAAACTGAGAGACAACCAGTGAGCCTTTGCCCAATTTAGTATCTTGCACAGAGGCAGTTTCACAGTGTATTAGCATAAGCATGTGATTTCCTAAAGATGGTGGGCAATAAGTTCCATATAAGGTGTGTTATCAACCTGCTATTTTCAAGTATGTTTTATACCTTCCCATGGAAATAGGAAGGCAATGTTTCTTAAAGTTACCGCATAAATTCTGTCCTGTGCTAGGCCCTCCCTACTGTGTGTAACTGACTTATCTCATGTTAGCAACTATTCTACCCGATCAGAATGCTACAATCTCCGCTTTACTCTGTTCAGCATCCTTCCTATCCCCTGTGATAAAAACAAAATATTTGACATACTTGCCCTATCTTGTCCTAGGCTCTGCCTCAGCAGCTTTTTGTGGAAAACATAACTACTTTTTGTGGAAAAGATAACTATTTTGCAAGAAGGTTCTAAGTTCAATGGGGGCCTACATCTTGGTACAGAAAATGCTGGAAGCTTCCACTACAAAAACGCAATCTACCTCACGCAAATGTGCATAGTAAGTGTGCTGTTGTCCCTTGATGTGCATATTAGAAGGATAAATCCCTCATGCACCTAGACTGCAATAGAACAGTGTTGGCTTTCTAAACTATAATTTTGTTTGGAGAGTTTTCTTGGGTACAATTTTCCTTAGCAAAAGAACTTACTTCTTCCCCCACCTGTGGTGTCATCTGGACTCTCGGTAACGCAAGAGGTAAAACCTCCACCCACCCCAAGCGGGTTTCCCGACACTGTTTTGAAAGGTTTTGCCCTTCCTACTTGATCATGGCCTCCAAGAGTTATGTAAGTCCCATGTAAACTGTAGGAATTTAGAAAGCCCTTGAACCATTTCCAAGTTAAAATGGGGTCCGTTATCTGAAGATAGCCCTTTGGGAATTCCAAATCTGGGAATTAACCACTTTGACTACTTTCCTAGCCATATTGGTGTGACAAGGGAAAGCATCATGTCATTCAGAAAAAGTATCCGCTAAAACAAATGCATTTTTTGCTGCCTGCTATTTGGTAACTCAGAAAAGGCTTTTTGCCGTTATTCCACAGGAGTTACTACTTTCCTTATTTCTTCAGATCTCGAGACCCTTAGAGATGAAATAAGCAGTCATGACCACAAATTGCCCTCCTCTTGTTTTTTTTCCAGATTGGTTGTTTCAGAGTGATATATTGGAGAGGTCCCCCACACTGACTTAGATGACAGTGATATACTGGGCTTCTTGAGTTGATAAAGAGTGTTTCGCTTATCATCAGACTCAGTGTGTTTTGCTTAGCATCAGCCAGTTTTGTGAAAGCAAGTATTGTTCAGTTAAGTATGTTTAAATATATATATTTATTATAATATTACCAAATATATTATAATATGTTACCAAATATATTTTGCTTAGCATTAGCTAGCTGAGCGATGTCACTGCTAACATAGCAGGAGGAAGGGAAACAAAAAGTGCTTCACTCACACTCATTCTTTTATACGGTAAAATTCATAACAGTAAGAGTCCCTGTCATACCACCAAGCGAGTGTGGCCAAGATGACCTGTATGACAAGGAAGACAAGGGATACTAGCTACAGAGTGCAGATTTATCTTTTCAGATACCCCTTGAGTGGGGACAACCAGTTTTCAAATAGGCTTATAACATTTCAAGTATGTCTAGATTTGATAGTGACTGTAATCTTTTCCCTTTTCATCCAGCTTTCCCTTTATGACCGTCCATTTGCTTCTTTGTGGCTCTCTCCAGGCATTTGGTGGCTTCAGTTCTGCTTTTCTAAATATTCTCACTTCCTGCTTTCAGTAAGTCCTTTGTTTTCCCAGTCTGCCTTTTGGTGTTACGTAATCTTGATAGCAATCAAGATAACAATTGCGGTTTGTCTCTGTGTCACCAGCACCCACCGCTCTGTTAACCCTGCTATTAGCTGTAGTGCTTTCATTAGAAACATCTGCAACGGATCCAACCACTGTATAGAGACTGTTGGTCTTTTTGTTTGTTTGCTTGTTTTTGTTTAATTTTTAAATCTAAATTGGCAGTTGCTATGTATAGCTTATACTATTTTTCTTTTCCAGTATAGGGATCCAAGCCATTTCATTTTACAATGAAGAGGTAATAGTGGAAAGATTTTCTTTTACTCTGCCACTCCAGGTTGTCTGCTGGGTATTGAGGCAGCTAGTGAAACAAAACTCACTACAAGACTTATTAAACTTTGTAATTAAGCTGACTTTGCTTCCTCGTGTTTTCACCCTCTAAAATATCAGAATGTGTCTGAGCAGGTTAGCCAGGATGACACACAGTCTCTACATGATCCAAGATGAGCAAAAGCAAACTGCCCTTAGACAAGAAGCCTTATACAGCCTTCTGGAGTCAACAGCTATTGTGATCTCTTGCCTTGGCATCTTGTCCTACTCCACTTGAGTCTCAGGGTATCCTTTGACTTTCCCTATCTAATTCTCTTCTGGCTCCTTGCCAGTTCATTTATATTCCCTCACCTTAACTTACAACTTTATTCTCTTGGTCTCTGGTTACTGAATAAAGCCATGCAAAGGTTGTACTGGGATCCAAGTGCACCGATGACTTTAAGTAACAATACATGCCATCATTTCAGTTGTTATTCCAATACCTGTAATCAAACAAATGGAAACGTACAGCTTCAATAGTGTTTGCCTTACATAATTGTTTTGTATGTGCAATTACATTACTTCAACATATAGTCATCCAGATGTATCCTTGAGATATGGGAGCTAGATGGTCAAGAAAATAGATGCACCTTGTAAGTTGCAAAGGATGCAATTGTTTTGTGACAAGTTTTCAGGTGGCAGCAGATAGATTGTTTGCAGAAGCCATGGGGCTCGTAAGATGGGAACTGGTGTTCAGTGCTGTTTTCAGCAAAGCACCGCACAAAAAGAATTGAATTTTAAAAAGAGCAAAGAGTTCAGTTGAAGGACACACCAAAATAACCATCAGGGGCCTCAGCATCACCATCAGAAAAAGACTGAGCATGTGCAAGAGGCAAAACCCTCTGTTAGTGATTCTGGGGAAAGTACTGAATATGTACGTACTGCCTGGGAAAACCTTTACATATGTAACACAAGTAATGTTTTTAAGCTGAAGATCTTAAGGTACACACTTTAGGTGAAACAAACCCTGCAGCCAGTGCTGTAATAAAGAATGCCTGCTTCTTAATACCACGTTGGTCTTAGGGAGTTTCATTCAGACTGGAGTTTGTGTGAGCAACAAACTCATGTTTCCTCATGCCCACACACACTTCTATTCCCATTTTATTCAGAACAACCCGAGTATTTATGTTGCAAATTCCTATGTAAGTTCTAAATATGTTTGAAGTTCATTTTTAGGATCAGATTTCAAAATGCTTGCTGCTTGCATGCTATTGCACTCAAATATAACATGAGGTAACTTGCTAACTTTGTGTATTCAAATGTCAAACAAGTTCTAGCTGGACTGACTATAGAAAAACCTTCTGATTTATGGTTTCCTGATGTTTCTGGTCTGTTAAGCTTCCCAGTTATTCTGTACCTTTGTAATAAGAATGCTTTCAGTGTAGGCAAATATATTGCCATAAAGCTTGCTAAGGTTTTTGGAATATTCATGTATTCATGGACTCATCAGCTTAGGATCATATCGTGTTATGAGAGCTTATCAAACACCCTAAAAGTAGGCCTACATTTTTCTTTGCTCACCTCTCTAAGGAAAGTGCCACGCAGAAAAATACAGAAAGCTTAAAAGCTTACAGAACATTTTGTGCCAGAATACAAACAAAAGAAAGCCAGTGACTATCAATCACAGCATTTCCAGGCATCATTTATTCTGCACCTCTTTTGATTTTCCATATTTTTCACACAGAGGAGTCCCAGTCACAGTATACTCAGATATAAATACATCATCTCAAATCTACAGTGGTAACCCTTTGCCTATGCAGGATTAAATTAAGCTGCGACTTATAAAGCTGCCTCTTTGTTGTGTAGAAACAATCTTTAACATATTTGATTTTTACCTAAATGCTAAATGGTGTGCCCAATTGCAGCCTATTTCATCTGCTAGCTGATCTGCTTAGAGAAAAGTCCCGCACCTTCTGGGTACCCCAGCTCTGAAGAGAGCCTTG
The DNA here is from genome assembly GCF_019232065.1 of Centrocercus urophasianus. Taxonomy (NCBI): domain Eukaryota; kingdom Metazoa; phylum Chordata; class Aves; order Galliformes; family Phasianidae; genus Centrocercus; species Centrocercus urophasianus. The sequence continues at coordinate 9,469,603 of NW_024885344.1, forward strand.
GCCACCTGGTCACTGATTGAATAGCATAGGTTTGGTTGCACAGCTTGTGAAGCCTCAGCCTTTGAGATTTGTGGTAATTTAAGTGTTGCAGTTACAGTTTCCCTTAGGGTGGCTGTAAAAGGCTTGATTTGGTTTCCCTGCTTTCCCATCCACTTGCAAATAATCTAGTAGCACGAAAGTGTTTTATAACCTGCGATTTACAAGTCGGTTGAATTCTGCCATGAAGCACGATAGGATTTTATGGTATTTTAAGTGCCTCCTCAGAAAATCCTGTATTCTGTCTAGCCTTCTAGCCTTTTCTGGAGGAATGTTTCTATCGAGTTGTTTGATGGTATCTACAAAGACAAGTCAATAGTTATTTCTTCTCACTGGAGTTTGCAGGAACCGTTCATAACTGAGGTGAACATCATGGCAATAATGATTCTTTTGGCGCTGAAGAAGAATCTTTGTTCTCCTTTGGTTCATTCAGGCCTGGGCTCCACTGACTACAACTGATTGCTCAGGCCTTCGAGCACTGCAGTATTATTTTTTTCTGACCGCAGGTATTTGGAACTCATTTCAAGGATTTTGGATGTGACTGGATTAATGCCTACCTGTAAGGCACAGTGCGGTTCAGTCTGTTCAGTCAGCTTTCTGTTTCTGCATGGGGAGTGCTGTGGCGTGTGCAAATTTCCTGCACTTCTGTGGGGTGGTGAAACAATCTCTTATGTGCAGATATGATTAGTTCTTTTATACAGTTTGACTGATTTTAAGATCTTTGTCTCAGACACAATCAACCACAGGTCCAAATATGTGTGCTTAAGTTTTTTTTTTTTTTATAAGATCAGTTCTGAGTAGGTGAACAAGTGGAGATATGTGGGGAGAATACAGCAGGGTGTTGTGCATCTCACATCATGCAAAAGAGGTTTATAGGAGAGAAGGCTTGATCTGGAGTCATGCCATCTGAAATTGGGAAGAAAATTCTCTAATCCCAATGTGTTGAAAAGCAGCATTCCTTTATTCCTCACAATATGTACCGGGCAACTTGGCAAATCAAGGGCACTTTCAGACTTCTACCTTTAAACAGTTAAGATGTACACATGCAATACACTGGCATACACATTCACTCTATTCCAAGAGTTCATTAATATATGAAATGTCCTGGGCACACAGGTTTGCATCTAAGGTAATCTTACAACCACTTGCTTGCTCCCCTTTATTTCTCCTTTAGGTTCATCACAGTGACTTCTGGCCAACCTTTAGCTGTTTTACCCAATTTGGAAAATTTCCACTGCTCTTATGCCACAATGAGGAACTTTCTATCTTGGTGCACTACAGCCCCAAACAACATATGTGAAATCCAGGAAAAAGTCCTTGTACCTGGGAGATACAAAGATGAAAGTAGTCTATTGTGACTCCAGTGCTTCTATGAAGCAGAATCGTTGAGAAAAACAAGGCTGTATACACACCAAGCAAAGCTAAACTGCGGAATCTTAGAGCTAGCATTCATTGTCTCCTTTTGCTAAAGTAGTATGTTGGCCCTTAAACTTATATACTGATCCCAATCTCTAAACCAGCCTGTATCAATCATACAAGGATTTTATAGTCAGCATCTAACGTGGACCATCTGCAATAAAAATCCTTCCAAGATGTGGGCAGATAAACATTTTCAGCTCCTGCCACAGGCACTAAGTGCTACAGGAGCTTCATGACAAATTAATGTTTGTTTAGAGTCACCCTTGCATCAGTTTGCATAATATTATCTCCATTTACTCATAATATATAGCAAGAATTATATAATAAGAAAAAAATTAAGTTCATATGACTATTGGTTATTCATTTAATAGTTCTATAGATACACCAGATTTCCAACAGAAGAAGTCCAGTATAGACTGTCTTTTTCATTTAACCCCCTTTCTGGACATAGCTGAAACGACAAAATATGTTTTTTTGCCATCTGTGGCCCATTCAACTGTAGCCTTCAAGAGTACAGCATTAACCACTATAGTTCACTTCTAAAGCATGACTGAACTTGGATTTCCAAGCTAGAACATTTTCTCTCCCAGCTACTTATTAACCTCTGGAAACAGCAGCTTTTGTGGACCTGCTGGCCAGTTAAATCTAAACTTGGTTCTTGTTGAATCAAAAACAAATCCAGAGCATTTTACTTTAGTAATGTTTTTCCCAGGGAAGCATCCTAATTTTCACAAACCTATTCATTTCTAAACATTAGCTTAAATTCTGAAATCAGCCTCCTTTGAATTGTGTGATTACTTTAATTCTCCAGACACTGTAGGAAAATCAGCTCTGCTAACATACCAAGGACTGTGAGGCCATAGTGAATTTGATGGTGATCCCCAGCTCCTCTTCTCTATCACCCGGCAGCTGCTTAGGCACAGATAGATGTTTCTGGTAGTGGCTGGGCTCTGTATTGAAGGTGTAAGCAAGCTGCTGAGAGGCACATGGTGGAGCAGGACACAGGATGCTGGCAGAGGTGAGGCCCAAGATGGTCCATTTGAGCTAGCAGGAGGGTCTGACTCACCTGTGCATGCAGGTGGCCAGAGCATTGCAGAGGTGTCCAATCTGCATGAACTTTAGAAATTCTATTAAGGCCTTTCTCAGTGGTTAAGCCTCAAAACATCAGGAAAACGCGGGAAAAAATGTTACTGCTATACTGAAGCCACTGTGATTTTTCCTTCCTCCAGGCACTGAGCCTGTTCTGTAACTCAGGAACAGTGATTGTGAGAACTGTCCCTGGAAAACTGTGAGAGTTTAATAAAGAACGGCATGCTTTGACTGTGAAAACTTGTTCATGGGGAAAATCACAAGGTCATGAGCAAGGTAATGGGAATTTTTCATTTTTTTCAATGTAATGAACATTCTTATCTCAGTATCTTGATAAGAAAATGCTACATGGTCCTTCTGTCAAATATTAAAATGCCATTGCATTACGCTTGTGCACACATCCAACTCTACTTCAGTGTTTTCTGCTGGGATCTCGCCAGGTAAAAAATAATGGAGACAACAGTGCAGTCAACAGCACACGCACGCACACAGTGTGCCTGAAACCTTTTCAAGTGTGCAGAAACTGGGAGAGCAGCCAGAGGATAGGACAGAAACAGCATGTGGAGAGAACAGCCTTTCCTTCCCCCTGAGATGGGGGAGATGTTACACTGCAAAATGCAGTTTTAGGCACCTCCAGGTTAAGGAAAAGAGGAGTACAGGGGCTTCCATCCGCTAAAGCAGACGAGTGGTAACACTCCTTTTTACTGCACAGATATTCAATTATCCTAGAATGTGAGCCTTAAAAAAAAAGTAGAATATCAAACACTTTTGAATAGGAACAAAAATCTTGAGTTTCTGAGGACATGCTGATTAGATGTGGACATTTGAGAAAAATAACTGCATGTTCTGCATGTTGTTGTCAAAATGTGATTACATGGAGTGCCCCAGGTATAACAGAAACTCCCTGACAAAGAAGATCAGATTGAAACCAATCAACCTCAGGTCCCTTTTTCTTTGAACACCAGATAGCATTTTAAGGTAAATAATTATCAGAAAACTCACCATTATTTGTTAATTCCTTCTCAGGCACCTAACAGTCATAGCAAAGACAAACTCTCCATCTCTGCTCTGTAGCAGTCAGTGCGTCGCATTTTAATTCTGATGGATGCTCTTTCCTTTTTCTCTTTGTCACCCTTAAGATTAGTTTTGCCCTGCTCCCATGTTTGCATTCCTTTGACAATGAGCAATTGGGCAATGGGGACCAGTTTTTTTGCACTCTCCTGTGTGCTCCCTTCCAAGGCCTGTTAACCCATTTATATATTGCCCCACACCACATCTTTGAGCTAATGCTGTAAATAGTTCATTGCAGTCAGCATAAACACTTGTTACTAGAATCTGTTTAAAAACTGGTGTTAGAGTGTACAGTCGTGTAAAGTTAAGCAAAAAAACCTACAACAGATTGTGCAGTGGACAACTGGTGATTAGAAAAATGCTGTTACATCTTGAACTATCACCAGATCTCAACCAGTACAGGTACAGCATTACAAGTCATGAAACCTTGTTATCTTGATACCAAGTATGTCTCCTGTAACTTGTGAAAAAATCACTATGTTTCTGGGCTACAAAGACAAATATTTATGCGTCATATCAGCTACAATGACTTCTGCTGGTACAGAAATCAGAATGACAGCAACAGAAACAGATGGAGTTAATTTGACAAAGGAATATTTAATTTATAGATACACCAAGCGCTGCTTCTGCTGTCCATGAATTCATTACCTGGTGTGCAATGAGCCAATTCCCACATGCTCAGGAGAGATACTGCTTTTTGTTCAGGCCTGAGTGTCAGTGAAAGTTTCCACAAGTCAAGCACACCAGTGCAAGTTTTTCACCATATTTACAGAGCCTATATAATGTATGTACTCTGCCTATCTAGTGCGGAACAAACACCTCCTACCTACATATCCATAAGGTCAAACAACATGATATTCCATCCACTTCTGGCTACTTGCAAGGGGTTGCTTGGGGTCTTATACAACTCTTGGTGGTTGCTTTAAGTGGAGTATGTTTTTTATCTATATGTGATCTCATGTCACCTAAGGACAAGCTGGACTGTTTTCCTCTTGTCAACTTTTCTCTAACCTTTGTGAGGAGAACAATTGTCCTTGATTAATCAGGTAATATAAATTGTCAATATATCCATGTTTTAGTATCATCAGCACTCAGTCAAAGGGTCCTACGTTCATGTTGATTAAACACAGATAGTACCCCTTCTTATCAAAGGGAAGATCATTATAAACATTTTGACTGTCTCCATTACATGCATCTCCTCCCTTTGAAAGTTTCAAATATCTTATTTAATACATACATTCTCTCCCATACCTGCTATCACTTCCATCTTGGTGCCTTCACATCTTCATTCCATCAATAGAACAATATTGCCATCTCTAATGGTTCTTTTTATGTCTGTATCCTAAAGAATCTGGAACATTCAAAGTTCTGTAACTCAAGAAAGTAACATTAGTTCCCGAAATTATTTTGTTACGTATTTGCAATTCTGAAAAATTCCTAGAAAAACAATAAAAGGTTCTGGAAGCTAGTCCCAGGACAGATCCCTGGGGTACAACACTCGTGGTCAGCTTCCACCTGGACAGAGCTGTTGACAACCGCCCTCTGGCAGGGTGGTGCAGGACTGTATCAGAGGCCTTGCACAAGTCCAGGTAGATGAATCAGTTTGCCCTTTCTTTGTGCACTGAAACTATCACTCCATCACAGAAGGCCACCAGATTGGTCAGACATGATCTGCCCTTGCTGAAGCCTTCTGTCTGTCTCATATCACCTCCTCATCTTGCTTGCGCCTTAACATCTTTCCAGGAGGATCTGGACCTGTTCTCCAGGTCTTCCTTTCTCCCTTCCTTGAAAATGGAAGTGATATTTCCCTTTCTCCAGTCCTTGGGGACTTAGTCTGACAGCTGTAACTTCTTAAATACGCTGGAGACTTCAAGCTCCTCACATCACTCAAGACTCTGTTTTCTCTGTCTCAACATTGGGCCTTTCTAGATAAATATAATGCAATCCTTCCCCTTGTAACTCCCATTTGATCTTCAGTTTTATAAGCCATCAGGTAGCCATTCATTCTTACCTCAATTCAAGCTGGTGGTACACTAAACACCCCCATCTATAAGTATCCCCTCCCTCCATGCCACCTTCCATGTTTTTTTCTCCCTGTGGACAAGCTGCAAAGTGTCCTAAACTTGTTACAGCTCTCTGAGCAACTGCTGACATCTTTTCCACAATAGTTGCCACAGTGCAACATCTCATTTCTCTCCTTTTGGACAACATAAGGCATTATTCCTTGCCCATACACAACTCAGCCTGGTAGAGCAACGAAAAGCCACTAGTTCATCCCAGTCCAAGAGGTGACACCATTAACATGACACACTTCTTACTAACTAGAGACGTATTCCAGCTCACAGCTCTTCATCCACAGCCTTTTCACCTGACAGCAAAGTTACATTCTCCACCAAGATACAAAAGCAAGATCATGAAAAACAGTACTACTGAGGAAGGAAAGGACCATGGTTAGTTGAACAGCTTCAGTTTCCTTGAGGGTCATAACTATGCTGGCAGTCTCTTTGTCCGTGGTGCGTGGTTTTAGTCAGTAAAGCTGTGTCACTAGAAATAATGAAATAAAAGCACCCTTGTGCCAAGTACTGTTCAGGAGGGCAAAGTAGGTTAACAGCCTTTGGTCTCACCATGGTTGTTCATATCCCATTTAAGAGCCTTTTATTACCATTGTCATAAGCAGTGAAACACATTTTGCTAAGCATTATAAGTTTAATTGATAAACTAATTGAACAACACATTTTAGACAAGGCTGCTCTTTCCTGGACACCAGCTTGTACACAAGATTTCACTCAAACTGAAGAATTTACACCTTAGCCCCAGGGCAGTCAGAAACAATATTCAGTAAGAAATAACTAGACATGTTATCCAAGAAGTCTTTTATGACATACCTTGAATCATTTAAAACAATATGCCACCACAATATGGTGTGACGTGGAGCTATGAGGAAAGAAAAGGATGTTGCTCATAATTTTTATTGAAAATAAAGATATCTTCAAATCGTGTTACTGACAAAATTCTGTTGCTCATGCAGAAATGTTTCATTACTATGATTTTTCATATTCCAGTATTTCTTTAATTTCATACCTGTATTTTCCTTATTACTTCACACATCAATAATTCACTCTCAAATGCACAGAATCATGGATCATTAAGGTTGGAAAAGACCACTAAAATCATTCAGTCTGTCTACCTACCACCAGTGTTGCCCACTAACCCACGCCTCTCAGTGCCACATCTACGTGTTCCTTGAACACCTTCAGAGACAGTGACTCCACCACTTCCCATGGGAACAAGCAGCATGTTCCAATGCACCACCACTCTTTCAGAGAATTTTCCTAATATCCTGTCTTGATCATGCTTACTGACGTGAATAATAATTTTAAAAGTAAAAGGCATTTTTTCTAAGCAAAAAAAAAAGTCAGAAGATACAAAAGTATGAAACAGACCCCATGATCACATACATTTTTTTTTATTCTGCCTTTTTGTTTGAGGATGTCTGACTTCTGAATAAAGGTGTCTCCTTTTAGACAACTTCAGGACCTGCAAGTTCGTGCACCAAGACCTACTTTCTGACAGAAGATCTGAAGTTGGAAGATAAAGGAAGTGTGCCTGGTGGGTGGCTCAAACTCATTCAAACACAGTTCTTGTGTCACACCGGGAGCTATATTGCATAACAGATGCAAAATGACTGTGAAAAACCGACAAGGACAGTAAAACTTTACCAAACCCAGATGCATATTCTGCACAGATACGGCAAACAGCTTTGAACTGTGCATTACATTGGTACTTCATACATGTTGAACAAGACATGGATGAAATGATTCTCTTTTCAGTGGGAAAAGAGGCATTCTGAATAAACTTTCAGTCATAGTCAGGGAGCTACCCTTCGCTATAATTTGTGGTGCCCTGCCACCACCACCAGTGTGCTAACTTCTCCACTCGGATGTATTTATATGGTTCTTATGCTATTCATGCTAGGTTTCCGTATTTAGCCTCATGATGAGGTCACAGTTGCAAAACTGGTGTGTGAAATTCAAGAGCTCCATCCCACAGCAAAAGCTAGGTGTAACACTGGCAAAGCAACAGTCTGGAAGCTCACAGTGTAGAAGTGTAAATAGTAAGCCAACATGAGCTTCTGAAATATTAAGCAAGATCTTAGTGATGCTTACAATAGAAGTATATGCTACTTTCTTCCTCTTTCATTCATAAATGCAGAAGTAATTACTGTCAGTATAAATCACTGTAGTCCTACTATCACCACAACAGAAATCCAGTCAGTAACACTGACTGAAAACGTATCACAAGGAAAATGGGTGAATACAGTAAGGAAGAGAATGTTGTCTGAGTCCTCTCATTTACTTTTTAAGGCTGAGGTTTAATAATGTTCTCACTGGTCAGCAAGGCTTCTGCCTGCACCCATAAAGTCACCACTCCTGGCACTGGAAGACCTCTCAGTAGGTGAAGGCAGCTGGAAGGAACATTTGCTATAATGACACCATGACTGTGCTCTCAGCTCAGAAGATTCCTCAATGGAGTAAATTCTGGGGAACTCCTCCACATCTCCAAGCTGAGGCTGAATTCTTATTAATATTATTAACATTAACACCACATCCACAACCCACAATCCAAACAGGATAAATATGTAGGCCACTTGGAAAGTACTGCCCTCTATTATTTCCAAGGAATCATCAATAACTACAAAGAACATAGTAACACTATTTAATAGAGAAAATTCTCAACTACAGAACGCTATTTTTGATATAGTCACCACCATTAGCTGTGCATTTTCACCAGTGATGAGCAAGAGCCTGCAAGTCATATTTGTAAAAATCTGCGCCAGCAGAAGTGACCCAGTATCATGGTCACCACTGCTGAAATGCAGCACCCACTGCCTCACTGTGCTCACATCCACCGTTGGGTCTCCGTAAGCATTCAGCAAGCACTGATGAATATCAATGGATATTTTCACATGGAAGAATTCAATGGTACATCTTTGCTTCATACGCACTTCCATGTCAGATGCCATTTTGTCAGACTTCCCCTCTGCTGCCGTCTGTCACACAGCAACAACATCTAGTGGAATACTGGTGGGAAAGTTCAGCCATACCACCAACATCCATCTCAGACATTGTGGGCCAAAATAGTAAAATAGGAGGCATTATTTTCAGAGCAGCCCCCATAAAAGCTATTCTGTAAGTTTATGCTCAACTCTTGTGAGTTCTTGCTTTTGAGTTATCAACTTGTGCGTCACTTCTATTTATACTCAGTCAGGTCTCAGTCAGGATGTAAAAACACAGTGCACTCATTTACACCTCTATTCTTTACATAGCAGGCAGCACCTGTTAGTGGCACTGATTCCTGGTGCTATGATTTGTCAGTTACAGCAGTTTACTTGTAAGCAAAAGGCAATAGATAACCATAGCTAACCGCTTCCTGCAATTCAGCACAAAGAGAAAGGCCCACCACAGTACAAAGCTAGCAAATGGTTTTGCACCGGTTTCATTTTCTACTCACACATATAAACCCCATGTATGCCACAACTGGAAAAACTACAGTCTCCTGAGCATTGCTGTACACATTTTTATTCCATTCATAAAACCTTATTCTGGCTATTAAGAAACAAGCCACAAGACAGTGAGATTAGATACTGAGAATTGTACAGACCTTGTCTATTTTTGCATTCTTACATTGTGCTGACTAGCGACATTAAAAGACGCAGAAGCACCAGGCACAATCCTGGGTTCTGTACCTAAAAATGGGACAGACTGTGAAGGAAGATCATTTTTTGTTAAGCTGCATAGTTTTATTAATAGTTGCTTCAAGCTACAGTGAAAAATAATAAAGCGGGATGTTCATTGCACAGCCTTTTCTTGTAGCACATGGCAGTGGACAAAATGAAGCCCTTCTGAGCCAGAGAAAGAGGCTGGGAATCCACTCTGATATTACAGTGAACACAGTACATTAGGACATGGAACTCTCAGTGCTAATTCACATTAGTGTGCTCATATGATGAAGTTCAGGCAATCAGTAAAACTCAGTTCTTCTCTGCATTCTCAGGCATCAGTTCAGGGTGACACAAACTATGGAGCACAATGGGAAAATTAGTCCCTGTCTTTTAACAGTGGCTACTGTACATAAAAACTCTTAGATAGCAATGAACAGACTTGAAATAAAAGGATAAATTAAAATATTCAATTCATTTTGCAAAACTAATTTCAGGAAAGGAAAATAATTTTATTTTGATGGGCAAATAAAACTGCTTCAGCTTCACCCACTACTCTCATTGTGCTCATAACAAATGCCACTTAATTCCACTTAGTTAAGGTCTAGCTAGCAAATTAGACTTGCTTTGCAACTGGAAGATTATCCCACTGCCACATGGGAAGCAGAAGAACATCTAAAAATAATTTATATAAACCAGTAACTTAAGAATAGGAAGAAAATATGCTTTCAATTATTTTTAGGCAAAAGTAGCACAGTATGTAGTGTGGCTTTGCACAGGACAAAACTAGGCAGCAGACAAGGCAGTGTCAGGAAGTCTGTTGGGGATTCTAAGTCATAAGATCAGACTTTTCTAAAGGAAAAAGGAGAAGTAACTTTTTCTCTAAAGGAGAAGTAGCTTTTTCTCATTTTGTTCTTTTGTGGTTTGTTTTTGGCAAGCTACATTTAGTTAAATTTCTCATTTGTTCACATCCCCATCCTCACTCCTCCAAAGAGGAAGTCAATTGAAATAGATTCTTCTCGTGGCAGTTTCATTATTGTGCAACTCTATATAATTAATGTGGAGCCAGCTAAATAGCAGAAATCAGTCTGCTAGTGTGATTGATACCTGTGCAATTTATCACTATTATATTACATGTGTGGGCTAATGGGATTTTGAAGAGGGAAACAAGGACAACCCAGGCTGGAAATCTCAGAAGGTCAAGTTTAACCTGAGCTGAAGACATGTTCTTGTAATGAATCGGAGATAAGAGGCAAGCACAGAAACTCCTGATGGATGCTCTCCTTGGAGAGGCAGCAAAGCTGACAGGCCTGTTTCTCTTTCACATCCTGTATTGCAGACTAAGTCAGCCAACAGAAAACTTACCAGTGATAGCTCTGCAATCCCTTGTGAAGTTGTTGAAAATTTCATTTATGCCAGTTTTAATTAGAGAACAGAACAGTTTTTTTGCAATGACTTCCAAGTTTGTCATCTTAGACAGCCTCCAAATTAAGAACAAAGAGCAGAATAAAGAAATGAAAAGTTGCCGAGATTTCAGTTGATCAATACCTAGGTCCTCAGATTTTTCTTAAGCACTCTTCCTTGTTGCTCTGCAATGCTCTTAATAAATCTTCACTGCTCCAATTACTCCCCTCCCCCCCCCTTACTTCTAATATCTATGATACGACCTCATTTGAAAGCCTTGGCACTACTCAAACTATTCAATCATCTTTAAATTTTTACTTGCACAGTTCCTGGCAGTAACCTAGTATGTCCTTTTCCCATAAACATTTCCTTCATAAGCACCCTGAGCAGCATTCCCTTGCTTGTGTTTTGTGAGATTTGCAAACCACCCAGCATACCTATGTTTACCTCCAAATGTTTCAGAGCTGCTACCTCTTGTCATCCACAAACATTTGAGAAACAGGATAAGACAATCTCCTTCATAAAAGAACCATTGACACATACTGTGCTTACACTTGCAAAACTAGGAAACCTCTAGATCTCCACTGCCAACCCTCAAATGAGGTCTGGGAGGCTGGATCCTGGCTCTACCCCTTCCAGTCATTCAGGTGCACTGCATGCATCTAAGCTCCCTTGGGTTGGCTCTGCCTTCCCACCAGGTGCTCTGTCACTGGTTCAAGCCACATCTTAGCATTTCCACTACAGAGTGGTTCTACACATCTACCCACAGTACAAATGTTGAAGTAAAATCTGCAATGCAGACCACTCCTGAGATGACAGCTGTCACACCATGTTATTTCAGAATATACTGCCTTTTGCTAGCGTAGTTCAGAGCACAAACTTGGTGAGGAGGATTGCAAGCCTGCTCAAGTGCCCTTTAGCTGGCATGACTTAGAGCCTGGAGTGGTCAGGTAGGAAAATAACATTCTTGTGAAACATCTGTGTATAGATAATACAAGAATGTGATAGACTTTGAGGCACCCTGTCGGGCATGCTTGAGCTCCCTGCCTTGAAATGAAGAAGATCAAAGCACAGTGAAGATTAAAGCATGGTAGTAAACTATGCCTGAGCAAACCCTTGAAAAGCAGAAGTAAACATCAGGGGCAGAGATCCCTCTAAACGGATCAAGGTCAGCAGTGCCTGTGTCTCCGCTTGTGTCCCTCTGCTGGGGTACTGCTTCAGAGATTCCCACACCTGCAGAGGTAACCAATGTGAATCTATCTTTCACATTTCACACATGGTTCTGTGCTTTTTCATGTCCTGCCTGTGCTGATTCACATAGCCAGATACAAAACTATCAGCTGATGGTTGCTTATGGAAATTGGGGATCACGTTGCACATTCCTAGAGAAAAGAACTGAATGTTTGTGAATGAATCCAACACAGGCATTCAAAGGAAGCAGAACATTTTAGTGTGGGAGCGTTGAAGACTGTCAGAGAGTCAGACAGGCACCTTAGGTTCTTCCTTTATTCAAATAATCATTGGTATATATGTTGGGCTACACAGGTAGATTCACAGACTCAGGTTTTCTACACATACATATCTTGTTAACACATAGCTGTTATCTCATAACAGGTGACCTTATTCTTTGCTCCCCTGGGAAAGACAGCCCAGAGTCTGTTTTCTTGAAGATTCTCCCCACGAGTCAGAAGTCATGACCTTATCAGTTTTAATTCCCTGTTTTTTTCTGTGGTACTCTTATCGTTTTGATGCTCTGTTCATTCTCTGTTGTCAGTAGATTCTTCAGGAGTTACGTAATGACCACATCTTCTTTTCTTCTGTTCTAGCTGACGGTTGGACTTTTGCCCAGCCTTGGCCTAGGGTTATCTAGGGGAGGATGCCCATAGTCTCGAGACTACACAGCCTTGTGAGCTGCTTGTGTTGTGAATTCTGCACTGGGACACTGTACCTTGTTCCTGTTCTCTTTCAGAATTCTAACTAATCTCTTACAAAGTCTCCCATAAATCCAGTGATTATGATTATCTGATCCTCAGTAATACTAAGACAATCTTGTACCAATATAACTAGTAAGTCTTTTGTCCTCTAGAAGCCTCTTGTCAGCATCTTCCATCTTCTTAAGGGCTAACTCCATCTTCAATAAGCAGCTGAGGATCTTTGTTATGCAAATAGCTGGTAACAGTGCTACCAGAAGAGTCCTCAGGGGCAGCCATTAGTCTTTCAAAACAATCCAAACTAATCAGAGAAAATACACACAACGTAATCTGTCTTCCACATTATGTTCCACCCCAAATGTGATCATACTTTCCTTCTCCATCTTTCCTCTTCCAGCAAGCTAATGACGTTGCCATACGTTCATTGGAAACGCTCTGCCTATGTTATGTCTTTACATAAAACAATTTCTGAAATTGCTGGAGAGAAATAAAGAAGATTGTGAAACATTGCTTTTTTTCTACCACTGTAGCCCAGCATTGCTTGTGGCCCCCTACACAAACACCACCTCAGTTTCAGCTCCAAAAGGGAGACCATTGTGGCCATATCACCATTACCTGGCTGTTACCTGCAACGTGGGCCTACCATCGCTCCAACCCGGATCAGCCTGTTAGTATCCTCCAGTCACCCTTTGAAAGAATGAAAGCAGAACACCAGGTATGATTTCTCACTGATGTGCACCAAGTCCAGTATCAAGTGACAACAAAATCCACAAAAGAGACGTGACCTATATTGGCTGGCAGCATGAGATGCTGTGGCCACAGAAAAACACTACAGTTGTTATCGTGGAGAGAGGACATTATTCATACAAGTTAATGAGCCAGACAGCAGGAACAGTTCGATACTGCTGGGCAAAGAATCATCCCAGTGTTTGAGATAAGGCACATGTCACACTGTTTAACTATCAGTAGGGCAAATCAGGGCAAGCCAATCTAACAGCACATTCAGCAGCAGATGTTCAAGAATTAATTGATTAATTATGACACGCATCACTGCCTTGCTCTTAACTCATTGAAGCACCCAGGAACTGAGATGATTTAGCTATTTTTCAAATACATAATCTAAGTAATGCAAGGTATTAGTACAGGAAATAACTAAATTTTCCATGAGTGTTGTGAAAGGGAAAGGTTATTTTTTTAACAGGTTGTTTCACTCACGCTTACTCTCTTCTATTTCAGGCACCAGAGATGTGCACATCAAAGCAGATTGACCAGAATCGCCTGAGTGTAACACAGAGAATGCAAAAAAATTACTGAGTTATCTGCTTCCTTTGTTTGGCTATGCCAGGAGTTTTATTTGGGATTAGTTTTTGGATAGGTCCAGTAGGAGTCAGCATTAATACTAGCATGAAGCTTGTTCACTGCAGCAAATCCTTAAGTCTTCAGACTTGTTACCTATCACCTATGTTTTCCTACTTGAGATCTCTGTAGGGTTGTAGTCTGTCTCCCTGCTGATTTAAAAGCAAGAAAAAGCATGTGCATGCTGAAATCTCATTACCATACTCCCTCTGCCAGACCATGTCACATGGCAGGAAGAGCAAGGCTACTCCCCAGTGGAAAAGGGCTTAGGAGCCAAGTAAGGAACAGGACAGCAGTACCTGAGCAGTGTAAGCAGGTCAGTACTGGAGATGGCAGTCAAGCCCACCCAAGAATCCAAAGCATGAGACAATGCCATAGCAATGCTGCAGATTCAAGACTAAGCTAGTCCACATGTACAAGGCAAGACCGAGAGTCTCCATGGATGTGCACAGCTGTAGCTGAGCTAAAGACCAGCACACTGCCAACACAGCTCAGACAGAAAGCTTGGGACTTGGCTTAAATAAAGCTCAAGAGCCTCTGCTGTTGTTGTTTGGAAGGTCCCTGATAAGGTTGGCCACATCCTTAAAGGCTTACTAGTGTTCTCAGGACCCTGACACTGCAGATCTGCCTACAAGTCTGCTCTGCCGTAGCCATGATGGAGTGCAGTTCTTCTGGCCTGATAACCAGCAGCAGTAGTTTGCTGCTGCTGTTGGTCATCTCCTTGGTTAGAGGTCAAAACAAGGCATTCTTTCAGCCCTTCCTCTATCATTTCTCCTGCTGCTTTCACCTGCAAACATTACTATTCCTAATTCATTAATGGAATTCTTAATACTTCTTTTACAAACTCTACATTCAGGCAAAGAGAAAAACTTATATGAGGGCTGCTCCAAAAGCAATGCCTCCTATTTTACTATGTTGGCCCACAACATCAGAAGCAGACATTGGTTGTATGGTGGTAGAGACTGAACCTTTTGTCAGTGTTGTGTCACATGTTGTTGCTGTGACAGATGGCAGCAGAGGGGAAAGTCTGACAAAATGGTGTCTGACATGGAAGTGTGTATGAAGCAAAGGTGTGTCACTGAATTCCTCCACTCGGAAAAAATGGCACACATTGATATTCATCAGTGCTTGCTGAATGTTTATGGATACCCAGCAACGGATGTGAGCACAGTGAGGCAGTGAATGCTGCATTTCAGCAGTGGTGACAAGCCACATTCTGGACGGCCATGCACAGCTGTCACACCTTGAAATGAAGTGCGTCTCAATCAGCTCATCTGCATAAATTGGATAATGGTGAATGACTCTTCTGAAAAATGATGTTTTGTAGCTGAGAATTTGCTCTATCAAATAGCATTATTGTACTCTTCGTAGCTGTTGTAGTTTCCATGGAAATAAACAGGTGGCATTACTTTCTGAGCAATCTACATTTATATGCTGAGCTTCCCCAGATAAATGTAAAATGGAATCTCTACCAAAATTCATATGCCCTGCCACTGTCCCAGTGGCAAATATTTATTACCTTAGTAGACTAATGCTATGTCCAAATCATTTTTATTGCAATAAGGTAGCAGCTATTTTTTGAAAGGATTTAACATTTTTAGGCAGCCTTCTTTCATTCTGTGTAGTATAGGAAATTTTCTGGAGATTACAAGGAACTGTTATCAGCTTTTTTCTTTTTTTTCTGGTTTTCTTTTTCCTTTTTTTTTTTTTTTTTCCTTTTATTCTTTTTCTTTCTGATTTTTTTCCTTTTCTCTTTTTTCCTTGTTCTTCTTTTTTTTTTTTTCTTCTATTTTCTCTTTCCTTTTCTTCAAAACAGACTTATTGCAACTCTGAAATCACTTCCTAGCTGAGCAATGCCTTTCTCAAAACACAGATCGTTAGTGTGGATGCAGTGTAATAAGGACCAAAATGCAAGACAGAAGAGTTGGTAGAACTAAGAAGATATTAGATGTTGATCATAGCAATTGTAGATTCCATGGAAGTGATTAGATATGGAGTGACCTGCTGGCATTTTATATTACAAATTGTGATGAAGTATGCATGGAAAGTATTACAAATTTTGTTTTCAAAATAAAATTATTCAGCAAGACAACCTAAACTCAAAGTACATAATTAAACAGACTGCATCTCTCTGATGAATTCAGGCTGGTTTTGTAAGGGATTGCCAAAGGCAAATCTTGACTTCCATGGGAAAGTAGAAATCCCTTAGTATGTGCCATGGGTTAAAAGACATTGTAAGAAAGTTACTGTAATGTACCAATAATGAGTGGTCACAAAATCTGTTGAATAATAAAAACCAAGCGAGTAACTCTGAAGGTCTCAGGCAGAATACAGTAGATGAATAAAATGTAATCTGCAGCATAATAAACGTCTGCCAGTTATAAACAAATCATCAGCTGATACTTACTTCAAGACCTCTAAAAGCATTTACATTCCTTCAAGACCGTTTAGCCAGATGTGCTTATCTGTATATCTTATTCTAAGACAGGAAAAATGTCGTCCTTTGCAAAAAAGTATTCAAGGTATGCTGTATGTGTGATATCATAACGGTGCGTGAAAACTAGAGTCTTCCACACAGAGATGCCTGTACTGGTCTGTCTTGGTGTCTATGACTCTAAAGCACTGCAGATGTGCTGGGTAGATGCATCAAACCTCTTATCACACCTCTCTTGCTTAACAGACTACTGCTCATAGATACAGGCACAAAGTAAGCACGTGATCTGTGGTAGATTTTTCCCTTTTGCAAAACAGTACTGTGTGGATGAAGGCAGATATGGTAAATTGCAGGAGGCTGTCAAAATTTTACTTAGCATGCTGAAACCACAACATGCTGAAAGATACTGCTCATCTGTCACCTCCAAGCATTTCTAAATTCAAACAGGCTTTTTTTTTTTTATGCCTAGGGCAGAGTCTCCCCTCTCTACTGCTGCTTCTTAGGTCTTTGAAAATTTGTGAAGTAGACAAGAGTGATAATATATCATAGAATCATAGAATCATAGAATCATAGAATCGTAGAATCACAGAATCATAGAATCACAGAAAGGCCTGGGTTGAAAAGGACCACAACGATCATCCAGTTTCAACCCCCTGCTGTGTGCAGGGTCACCAACCACCAGACCAGGCTGCCCAGAGCCACATCCAGCCTGGCCTTGAATGCCTCCAGGGATGGGGCATCCACAGCCTCCTTGGGCAACCTGTTCCAGTGTGTCACCACCACACCGTATGTTCGGAGAGAGGAAAAAACAAAAGAAACTTTGAATTCTTTACTAAGGTACACATGATTCTGCTAGAATTGTTCTTGGAGATGACTTTTTTTGGAAACATCTCTTGCTATCTTCAACACAGTATGTACTTTCAAAATGATTGGAAATTAATTAGATCCTTACTGAGAGAATTCCATCCCCTCCTTTGTCAAGAGAACCAAGCCAAGATGCTGTGTCAAGAAGTGAAAATAGACTCTTGTCAAACAAAACACAAGAGAAACTATAAAGTTGTTTTACTGATATTTAAAGTCATCTGTCAACCTCCTTTTGTGTACAGTTCAGTGGCCTCTGGGCTCCCTAAACACGGCTCTGAAGTGCAACTGAAGTGAGATTTATGATCACCTTGGTCAGCGTTGGCCCATCTGGGGTTAAAACCTGAAAGGAATCAAATAAACTTAATGATTGATGCAACAATAACAATCACAGAATCACAGAATCACAGAATGGCCCGTGTTGGAAGGGACCTCAAGGATCATGAAGCTCCAACCCCCCTGCCACATGCAGGGCCACCAACCTCCCCATTCAATACTGGACCAGGCTGCCCAGGGCCCCATCCAACCTGGCCTTGAACACCTCCAGGGACGGGGCATCCACAGCCTCTCTGGGCAGCCTGTTCCAGCACCTCACCACTCTCTCTGTAAAGAACTTCCTCCTGACATCCGACCTAAATCTCCCCTCCCTCAACTTAAAACCATTTCCCCTCCTCCTACACATATCAACCCCTTCAAAGAGTTGATTCCCCTCCTGTTTGTAGGCTCCCTTTAGGTACTGAAAGGCTGCAATGAGGTCACCCTGCAGCCTTCTTTTCTCCAGGCTGAACAAGCCCAGCTCCCTCAGCCTGCCTTCATAGGAGAGGTGCTCCAGTCCCCTGATCATCTTCGTAACAATATCTTAATTAGAATTACAGTAGTATCAAACATAGTGCAAAAGGCTCTCATATATATATTCTCTTAATGAACAACTGTTTTATAGATAAAACTTCTATTGATCCTTGGACAGGACTGTATGAGTGACATTTTCACTGACCCTAGAACAAAAATGTATGCTATGTATCAGAAGCATGTGCAATAGTTGTCAAGATGTCACACCTAGAAAACAGTTCTTATGTTATCAGCAAAGTGTATCTTGAAGGATGTTGAAGAAAAAAAGGAACTGCCCTTTGGAAAATCAGCCAGCCACTGCACAAAATCACATCACAGGTAATTGTATTTAAACTTATTGAAACAGAACGTTTTTTACATTGTTTGCAGGGCTGCAACAAAATCAGCTATATGTGGGTACAATTGTTTTGGAACCAGCTATGCAGAAAGAATCTCTCTGGCATTCCTTAGTGCCTCATTAGCAAGTATTACCTCAAAGTTATTAAAGAAACAAATCACTTGTTTGGGACATAGCATTCTGCTCTTGATTTCTGCTGCAAATAGGATGCAGAACTGGATTATAATACTTTGGGACTATTATCTAGCTTCACAGTGGATCAAAATGTTCTCTTACATGGAGGATAAAAACTCCATTCACAAACTACGAGATGGGAGTAGCAGAAAAAGAACAGCACTGAAGACCTCAGTATGTCAGTGCCAGCTGCTGTAGAAACAAATATTATTCTTCAGAGCACTTCAACATGCCATACAGGGCACCTTGGGAGACACTGTACAATAAACATTGACCCTAGTGACAGTACTGGGGGTCTTGCATATCGTAACATGTTAGGAAAACCTGAAAAATTATTTGTCATAACTATATGCTCAAAATTAAAACTGAAACTGCCAGAATGGATCACTAGAGATGCTTTTGCTCCTCAACGGAGGCTGGCTTTTTTAAAATTAGCATTCCAGCATGAGTAGAGGGAACATGTTCCTTGCTAGCTTAATTTTATGTCTGAGAAATACTGAGAAATAACAAGATTTGCTTGTTGCTAGTAAATTTATATATATATATTTTATTATAGTTAATTTTATATATAATAGTTACAACAATCTTCCTTGAAAAGCACAGCTAGAAGTGGCAGAGAATAGCTGATGCAGCAGTTTCTGTACTTTTGCTTTTAGAAAATCTGGGAAATTCTGGGATCATTGCTAAAGGACCTCTGGGAACCATCTGGGGAAATCTTTGAGGCACTTGAAGGTTCCTGCTGCCCTGGATGCGGGTAGGTACAGGAAGCCTTGATTTCTTTTAAGATGTAGCAGGCCTAAAGAACTCTGTCAGCCCTAGTTGATTAAGGGATCCATGGAGCTTTTGTTTCAGCTGATGCTGATCAAGAAGGGTCTGCTACCCCTTCAGATGATTACATAAGAGCTGGGCCTAAAGTAGAAATTCCAGGGTTACTAAGCAGGCAGGGCAATTGTGAGGGTGGTTGGTATGTTATCTACTAATAATGTGGCTGTACCAATGGTGGGTATGTTTTACAGTGTAAAAAGCTTAGTAGCTGCTGTAATGTTAGAGATCTCAACTCAGGTAGAACTTCAGTAGGAGGATGTTGGTTTGGGACAGTAACACTCATCTCATCTGGGCAGTGAGAAATCCTTCTAATTGAAGGAGGTGAGGTATGTAGTTGTTGAGAAGCTATGTTTTGCTGCAAAGGAGTTGCAGGATAAGGTTAAAGGAGTTGCAGCATAATCAGAGATAGAAGATGTTGACTGGATCTTTTCTAAGACCCTATAGTTTCAACAGCTTGTGGAAGTACATACTAAAAGAGGGACAGGCTGAATTCCCATATTAAGGCAGAAAGTATAGGCTTTTAGGATGGAAGGCTGAAAGCTGCTGACTCCTTTCACTAGGAGGAAAGCTTGTGCTCTGCCTTAAGTCTTACAAATACAGAATAACTACAGTGCCTTGGTGAAGTACAGTGTCTCCTATGTCAAACGAAACTTCCAAAATGACTATGCTTAAGATTTATAGGAGCATCAGAAGGAAACACCAAGTTAGTGGAGGCTGACCCTTCTGTTGTATGGAACAGATTTGTCTACTGGTCTCTATCTCTGATGTTTGTCAGGGGTGTTAACTTACAATGCTATGAAGAACCTTTGGAGTCTTCTCAGGCTCTCTGGTTATTGCTCCTCTGTTGATTTTTTTTTTTCACGGGATAAGCCTATGATATTGTCAGAGAAAACCTGGAATGTCTCAAATACAATGTATATAGCTCTAGGCTGATGGTATAGGATATAAAGGCCTGCGTAGTATCTTGTTAGTCCTGCTAGTTGTCAATAACAATAGGGTCTTGTTTTCTGCATTCATGATATGTATTTCGAGGACTGAAAACTTCTTGAAAGAAGATCAACTGCTCCAGTTCTAGAGTGGTGAATGGTAGAAGCCAGCAGAATGGCCAATCTGGTAAGAACTTCTCCCTAATAATGATGGCGAAAATGCTAATTCAATCAAGTGAGAAAGTTGTGGATGAGGTTAGCAAACAAAAAGTGTGGCTTCATAGGAGCAGAATGGATCCAATAATCAACAAAACAGACTCAAATGGGATCACACCGTACAGTACTGTCCAGGAGATCCTTCTTTGTAGGGAAAGCTCTCATATTCTTTCTAGGAAATCAATATGCCATGGTGTTTCTCTAAACTATTTATACACTAGTGCATGCAGCATAAGCAACAAACAGGAACAATAAGAGGTCTGTGCCCTCTATAGTAGGGCTATAGTATCACTACAGTAATGGAGACAATGTTGGGTAGTTCCACTACCTAGAGTACTACAGTTGATAAATACTGTCTAGGAAGATGGGGAGGGTAAGTTACTGCTTATATAAGAAAGTAGAGGGACTGCGTGGAGCCCTGCCTAGGGCCAGATTCTGAGCTAGGTAAGAGTTTGTGATGAGTAGATCAACATGGGTAACAGTGTACATGTCTGCTATAGTGTCTCGCTCCAATTTATAGGAGGGAGATGAGGTTCTTTTAATATCTGTATACCCGGTGTGAGATTAAGAAACAACGGTTCATATGTTGTTGCATCCAGTTTATTACCAAACCTAATCAGGGAGACAGGGAAGGGAAGGAGGGCGATGGAAAAGATGGAAAAGAAGAAGGAGTTGCGTAAAGCGGGGAGAGTCACCAGCAGGATCCAGCAGCGTCCCGTTGCACGGTGTTTGAAGGTCCCGGGCAGACGCAGCAGAAGACGGGGAGCAGCAGCGTGGCCGGCACTGGGCAGCAGGCAGGTAGATGAGGAAGTCGAGGAGCCAATTCTTGAAGCAGCAACAGTGGTCAGGCAGCAGGCTCAGGAGAGTTCGACAGTATGCAGGAATCACCTCAATCTTCAGGAATCCCTCTTCTTCTTCATGAGGAATCTGTTGTCAGAAACCTCCGTTCTTCGTGAGGAATCTGAATTGTCAGAAACCCATCCTCATGGTTTTCATTTCTTCTTTTATCCTCCTTGTTCTCCTGCCTACGTGACAAGGATGGGCCTTGAGCAAGAGTCATTGAGTACCCCCTGAGATGGCCATCATCCAGAGATAGGTCCACACAAAGGAGCACTTCACAGCTATTTAGCTGCAGCTCATCTCGCTCTCGTTGCTCCTGGCCTTGCCCATCTGTGTCCCCCAGATCTCACAACCTTTGCCCAGGACTTGCCTGGACTTGTTCATCTGTGTCCTTCAGACAAAGGATTTCACAATCCTTGCTCGAGACTTGAACAAGTCCATCTGTGTCCCCAGCAAGCTTTCAGACACAGAAGTTAACAGAGTAATCTCTTACATATAGACTATATTATCAAGATACAGTTCTAGATAAGGTTTTCAGTCAACTAGAAGTATTGTGTTTGCAGGCCCTATCTCAGTGTATGACTTTAGTTACCCCAATGTTCCCTATAGGGCACAAGAATCCAGACTTCTGTAGAGCCTTAACGAGCTCTTAACAGAGAAGACTGAGGAGCTGATCCCTGCTAGCAAAGCAGAACTGGTTAGGGATCTGCAGGTCATGGTAGCCTTGACAGTAATCAGAGTTCAGGATTATGAAAGGAGGAAACAAGGCAAAAAGGAGTCCTGAACTTCAACTGATCAGGCTTTGGCCTGCTCAAGTGTGTACTTGGATGAATCCCATATGATAGTCTCCCTCCTGAAAGGAAGAAGGATACAAGAAAGCAAGATGACATCTCCAGCCTCCCACAGACAGCCCACCCTCCAATAGCAAGAAATGTCTGACTTAACAAGCAGTGAATTCCACAAAAGCAGCAGAAGAGTATATAGATGAAAAAAGTTGCTTCTGACTAAACTCAAATATGAAAGAAAGTGTATAAAGGTGGTGTAGTGGAAATGCTAAGTCATTGTTCGAATGAGTATTTGAGCACCTGGTAGGAAGGCAGGGACAACCCAGGGCAGCTCAGGTGCATGCAATGCACCCGACCAACTAGAAGGGGCGGAGCCAGGATTCACCCCTCCCCAGACCTCATGTAAGGGTTGGCAGTGGAGGTAAGGGAATCTTGCTGGAGGTCCTTTTGTTCCTGAGGCCTTCCAAAGGTAAGTAGTAGTGTCTTTCCCTTATTTCTGCTGCTGTTGTGTTTGAGCAAATCCTTGTCTTTGCAGCTTGGGATTCTCTTGCTCTGCTGTCACTTTTTCACTTTCCATTGCATGGAAACAAGAATAGAATACTAAAAAGGAACAGAACTGCCGTTCCAGTGTGAGGGGATGAATCTGGTAAAGCTAAAATTCCTCCACAGCTGAATCTGGTAAGGGGTGTGGAGGGCAGTGAAAACGCTTTTACAAGTGTATCAGCAAATAAAAGGAAAACTACAGGAAATATGAGCTTACTTCTGAATGGGGCTGAGAACCCAATGGGGGAAAAGATACTGAAGGTCATCACAGAAGGCAGTGAAAAGAAAGTGGCTTCAAGGAAAATTGAGGCAGAGTTTAACTGCAGGTTTTGGCACGATTCCTGCATTTGTTAGCGTGAATAGATGCTAAATAATCTGAGCACATACTGTGACTGCAGCACATGCTATATTTAATAATACAACCAGTACATTTGTAAGAGCTTGTTCCCATGGGAATGTGTGAAAGCATAACACTTGACGAACTTTACTGTACCCTCATTCAATACTGTGTAAGTAAAAGATTCATAGCTTTCTTTATCCTGAGGGATACTATAAATATGTGAAGAGCAATGAGGCTGTTGAACCTTATTATAAACTGCAGTTCTGCATAGCATGCTGTAGCTCTACCAGAGAGGGCCATTCAATGCAAATCTTTCGATGGTAACCAGCATAGGCATGGATAAGTGAGAAGGCGGGGATAAGTAAGACTCCTCACAGCTTATCTCTCTTAGGTGTACTGTGACTTCTTCCTTGATGTTCGAAAGAACCAGCACCTCACACTCCAAGACAGATGCAGAAGACTCTGAAATCCTCAGTATCTTTTTCACCTTGGCAAGACTTGTAGTGAGGAATCCAATGTCCCTGAAACCAAGGGAAATGGCTGGAGCAAGGAAGACTTACTGTTACGGAGCAGGTCAAGGTAAGGGAGTAGCTAAACTGGACACAAGTCCGTATGACCTGATCACACAATCATTAAGGCTGGAAAAGGCCCTAAGATTATCTAGTCCGATCTGATGTTGGGCTGATAGAATGCAGTCATGAAAGAACTGACTGATGTCATTATGAGGCCGTTTTTGATTACCTTAAAAGTTATCTGGTGTTTGATTAAAAGTTCCTGTGAACTGGGGAAAAAAGCATATATCATCCCTGTTTTCAAGCAGATCAAAAAACACGAGTAAAGAAAACTACAGGCTGGTCAGTCTCCATCTATCCCTTGGAAGATAATAGCGGAAATTGTTCTGGAAACCATCATCAAAAACATGAAATACAAGGTGGTTACAAGTAGTCACCATGCATTTGTCAAGGGAAAGTTGTGCTTTGCTAACTATTCACGCTTTCTATTGTGAGATGACTGAATTAGTAAATAAGGACAGAGCAGTGGGGATGTCTATTTTTAACAATCTCCAATAACATCAATTGCTTATGAATTGGGGACTGGATAGTTGAGGGAAATACACTAGAAGAGTCAACTGCCAGGTTCAACGAGTGGTATTCAGCTGTGCAAATACAAGCTGCAGGCCAACCACTTATAGCAGAGTAATAGCAGAGTCATAGTCAAACATATCTGATTTAAAAAAATATAAAAAAGATAGTGTCGGCAATGGAGCTATGTGCATGCTCACAAGCTTAGAGAAGATCCAAAATGGGGAACAGTGGTTGATATATGAAACAATGTCTCTGAATAGAAACAACTGACAGGCTAGAGGAATAGGTAAAGAGCACCCTCGTTACATCTACAAAAGGAATTCCTTCCTAGTGTATCTGAGGAGGAAAATCCTTGTGTACCCATTACAAGCTGGGACCTGACTTAACAAAAGCAGGTTAGTAGCTCTTAAGCACTAACTGAATCATTTTACAGTCTGAGAAACTACTGATGATCACATTAGATTATACATGGTGTTTTGAAATCCATTCTGCAGCTGCCTGTTGTTGAGTCTGCCTAAGAACAGTGTATTTAACTGTTCTCTGAGGTGTCCTGGTGGCATTTTGTTTGGAATACAGCACTGGTGTATGAAGTTTGAAATCTGATCCTGCAAATTAACTTCAGACTTATTTGGAACTTGCACAGAATCTTGCAACATAAATACTCTGGTTGTTCTGAATGAAATGGGAATAGAAGTGTGTGTGTGGGCATGTGGAAATGTGAGTTCGTCGTTCAGACAAACTCCAGTCTGAATGAAACTCCTTAAGACCAATGTGGTATTAAGAAGCAGGCATTCCTTATTACAGCACAGGATGCGCTGGGGATCCTTCTTCCACATAAAGCACATACATCGCAAAGAAGATCTTCAGCTTAAATACATTACTTGTGTTACATATTGATGCAATTTGTAACAACATCATGAAGCTTGTTAGTGTTTGTTGAAGGATATCCCTGCCTTGCAGTTTATGTAGATAACAAAGGGTTGTGTTTCTGAACCAGGGAGGTAAGGAAGATTGGCTGAATTCTTGTGTCAAGGAAATAGGAGGTCCTGTTTTGAATCGGTCACTGCATGTGAAACATGCCTCTGGGAAACTTTCTGCATGTGTAACACAAGTAATGTATATAAGCTGAAGATCTTTTATGTAAGCTATGCATGATAGGAAGATAATCTCTGTGATAATTCCAGTGCTGGTTGAAGCATGTCTGCTTTCTAACACTCCAACTTGAGTCTTAGAGTGTTTCCTGATTGACCAAAGGTTTTCCAGGCAGTACATATCCATTCAATACTTACTGCAAAATTGTTACCATTGGATTCTGCCTCTTTGCATATACTCAGTCTTGTTGTGGTAGTGGTCTTCCTCTGTGTCTGCTGGTTGAAACTGGCTTTCATGCATGCTCAGTTAGTTTCTTGTCATGACTGCATGATACCTGCATACACAAGACTAGCTGATTCAAAGTAGAACTTCCCTTATCTGCTTGGTACAAGGAGTTAAGTATACCAACATTATCTACTTGGTACAAAAACACAGACTCTTTCTGTTGTCTAAACAAACTACAGTTCTATCCATCGGCAGGACTTAGTAAGCTTAACAATATCATTACAACTTGTGTCAGTGCAAGGTAAAAGTGAGGACCCCTCTGTCTTTTTATGTAAGACGGCGTGAAAGAGCAAGGAAGTAGACGAATTTGGATCCTGAGGACCGGGCCATGGAAAAGTGCACTGTTTGCCCCCACCAGCAAAAGGTGCAAAAGACCTTGTCCATGGGGCTGATAACAAGGTTTCACCAGAGACTGTTAACAACCACCATTCAGACAGTGTGTTCAGAGTCCTGATAACAGGCAGCTAGTTCAATAGATCCAATTCTAAGTTGTAGGACTGAGTCAACCGCTTTACCTCATAAATAGCAGGCAGTTGAAAAAACCCTGCAGAGAGTTCTTGAAAGCAGCTGGTGGCACACCAGGATCTCCACTGAAGTAGGGACACCTCTTGAAGTCACTTAATGTCTGCGTGGAGATTCACCCAAGACGTGCTGATGCCTTGCCGACAGATCCCTGGTAAGTGATTTATTGCTTTTAGGCTATTCTAGATTCTCTAAGATTTGGCCTTAGATTCATTATGCACCCTCTGCCCTCCATGTAGCAAATAGTTTAAGATATTTAGCCATTTTAAATCACTGTCATCATTCAAATTACCGTATCTCTATTTATATAAATCTTTCTACCTTCTTGTGAGAGATTTGTGCGGTGCTTTAGTCTCCATCCATGACAGGACAAGTGTCTTTTACTACTTTGTTCATGGAGCAGTCAGCTACAGACATGGAAAAAAAACTGCAAAAAATAGATGGCATTTCTGGAATGTCAATATATCTGTTAATATGGCTGTCTATAGTGACTGTTATCTCTGGGAAAGGATTTATTGAATAAATTGAGAGCATGGGTAACTCTTGATCAGAACAAAGTTTGAGTACATATGCCTGGGAGGAAAAAGTATGTATGTCTTCAAATCAGTTACAGGAATTATTGGAAAAGAGATGCTGGAAATAAGGCAAAGCTAACTGAAGCCCTCTCTGAAACCATGAATGTGGTGATGCCTTTTGTCTGAGCAATTGAGAAAGCTGGAAGAGCCATTGTCAAAGGACAAGGAGAGTAACTAGAAGGCACTTAAGAATGCTGAGAAGGACTTGATGAAATAAAAATCACTCACATGTTCTCCTGCCTTCTCCTGAATTTAACAAATTCTTTTGAATTTTATTTACACGAGAGAGGATGTCGGGCTTTGGGGATGCTTGCACAAACTTTAGGAGACTGGAAAAGATCAGTAGCTTACTTCTCAAAATTGGGTAAGATAAGCTCTGGATGTCTGAGGGCAGTGGCAGCTGCTGTGTTGCTAAGAAAAGATGGACAAAAATTAGCCTTGGGAGAGAAAATTACTGCTTGTGTATCATATATTGTCACAGCACTGCTAGAGCAGAAAGGATAGCATTGGTTATCCCAAACGGAATGATGCAATACCAAGCTGTACTGCTCAACAAGTGAGCGGAAAAAAATTGACTTGATAGATGGACCACTTGTTGGATAAGGAATTGGCTGGATGGTAACACTCAGAGTTGCAGTTAATGATTCAGTGTCCAAGTGGAGATTGGTGATAGGTGACTTTCCTCAGAGATCAGTGCTGGGACTGGTGTTATTTAACATCTTTGTAGGGAACATGCACAGTGGGGTTGAGAGCACCCTCAGCAGTTTGCAGTTGACACCAAGTGAGTGGTGCAGTTGACATGCAAGACGGAAGGGATGCCAGAGGGACCTGGATAGGCTTGAGAATTGGGCCCATGCCAACCTCGTGAGGTTCAACAGGGCCAAGTGCAAAAAAAATTTCTTCTTTTGACAGATGGTTTATTCCTTGGCTAGGAATAAGTGATCTAGAGAAGGTCGTTGCTTTATTTCTGTGCAGGGCATAAGGTGAGTAATCTCCATAAAATCAAGCGTAGTGAGTCTTCACATCTTCTTCCACTTATATTCAATTATTTTTAATATATGCATATTTAATACTTAAGTCATACATACCTACTACATATTCACAGGACTACACCGCTGTAAGGTTGCACGAACATAATTGAGGCCTCTGTGCCTGTGTGGGGGTCTTTGGTCTTCTGGGGCGGAGTCCCCCTACTCACTGCATCCATGTTTGGGCACAGGCTTTTCCAACACACCTGGTCTCTAATGATTGGTCTTTGTTTTGGACTTATGGCCGTAGTTCAAGGATGTTGCTCCTCTTACTTGTGGTAAAGAAGGATGTTTATTATAGATAAACAGTACATCTGGAAGTTATAAGCAGAACTAGAACTTTGAGTAAGCACCTTATTAGGCAAAGGGGAAAAAAAAAAAAAAGGCAAATAATTGTGAGAAATGCCTCAAATGATTTTTTTGGAGACTGGAACTCTTGTGGAAAAAATTCATGATTGCAGTGGAGGATGTCCTGCAAGCAGTAGTGCCTGCTGTTAGAAAAATGAGCCCTTATATCTCCTAGTTCCAGTGCTGAGTCCCTCCCCTGCTGCCAGGTTTACATTCTTCATGTGCACATCCCCTGAGTGGTTGACAAAGTCTTTGTTTCTCTAAGCAAGCAGAATCCACAAAACAGTCCCCAAGCCTTTATCTCCTGCTTCCAGATCCTGGATATCTTCCAGATCCGTTTGTTTCTTCTTTGGCAGTTCTAGGTGCAGATGTATGTCTTACAGCCTTTACCTTTGGTAACACACCCTTCCCCCCAGCTATCCAAGGGAGGAGAGTACACAAATTAACATGCCAGCTGGTCTCCTCTTATCTCTCAAGAATGCACATACTGCATCCTTTAACCACAGACTGGAACTGATCTAGTATCAAGCCTGAGGTGCATCCCTTTGGTACAGCATTCTATTACTAATGCAAAAACAGTGTCATCTCGCACAGGGTTCTGAGACACCAACTTGAATGTAATCTGGAAGCAAACTAGAATATTGCGGAGGTGCTGGAAGATGGTACTGATCTGCAGAAACAAACTCTCTAACCCACATAAAGTTATTAGAGCAGGTGCGTCTTTATTTCAGCGCTGCGCCACATGCCAGGTGCGAGGGGGATCATTCCTCCTAGCATGCACACCAGAGAGTGGGATCTCAATACATTTATAATCCAAGCCATACATGTTCAGCAGTTTTACCCAAGACCCATTGACATATTCATTACTTTTCTGGGAATTCATTTACATACCATCTCCTTCTCCAGTGCATGTGCAGTAGCTTCCATTGGATGAAGGCTCGATGTCTTCCTCCGCATCTGGTAGTTGCTCCAGGATGAAGTGAGACATCTTCCTCGCCGTTCCTTCCGACCAGTTCTGAGCTCTTCTCCCGCCCTGCATGCCTCAGCAATTTCTTATCCTGTTTATCTTCTCTTTCCATTGTTTTCTTAGGGGCCCCTTTCTCCTGACTTGAGAAAGCTCCCTTTTGAGAATGTACTTGGGCCAGCAAAAGGTTAAACTAAGCAGTAAATTCCTCTTGGGTTAGCAAAAGGTTAAACTAAGCAACAAATTCCTCAAAGCAATAAATTCCTCTTGAGTTAGCAAAAGGTTAAATTAAGCGATGCTATTTGTGTTATTTGTGCCTTTTGAGTTGGCAAAACCAAGCGGTTCCTTTTGAGTTAGCAAACCAAGTTATGGACCCTTTACATCTTGTGCTCTTCAGCTTACTGTCTCAGGACCTCTCTTGGGTTCGAGAGTACATGCAAACGGCTGACTTACTGGTTCCCTCACTAGAGTGTATGAGTTAAGAAAATGCTGATGCAGCTGATAGTCATCATATCAGCCTTTGTACACACGTGTTTTTTTCAATTTCCCAGTGTACTTACAAACTCCTAGGAACTGTCAAAATTAGAAGGAGGAATTGGGGAAGATTAAAAAACTTAGCTAGTGCTGTATTAGGTCAGGGAATTCTTAACCTACCCGAGCTCCCACACGCTTCACCTAGAGAAGATACTCTGCTAAATGTTTAATGCGGGGAGAAAGGGAAGGCAGTCCCTGTCTGTGCGAGATCGGGGTTCTCAGGCTCTTTCAGGCACGGCCGCGGCTCTCTGAGGCGGAGCAGCCCGGGATGTGGCGGGACTACACCTCCCATCATGCCCGGCCGCGGGGAGCCGCCGCCATTTCGCCGTTCTCCCTAACGGTTGAGCTCGGTCGGCTCCCCGTGCCCCGCCGTCGCTATGAGCCGCCTCAGCGGCGGTTGGGATGGTGGCAGCGGGGAAGTTCGGCTTCTGCTGGACCTGTGAGTGCCGCCCCTACGCCTCCCCCCGCAGTCCCCCGGCCCCTCTCCGCGGTGCGGTGTGCGCCGGCGCTGAGCTGCCATGAGGACGGGCCGGCTGCCCTCCGCTGGGGGAGCGGGACTGGCAGGGGCCGGCAGGCTTCGGGTCTGGGTCGCGGCGTGTGTCGGCTGGCAGTTGGACACGGCAGGCGGTTGGGTTCGGTTGAGCTCAACGTCAGCAGGATGGGTGACGGGTGTGATGGGTGGCAGGGTGGGTGACAGGGCTTGTCGAGGGCCGTCTGGCTGGAGTGACAGAGGGCTGACCTGGTTTGGCAGGTGGGGAGCTGCACGGCCTTTGACAGGTCTGCAGGCGGAGGGGTGGTGAAGCTTCCTTGGTTGCTGCTGGGCCCAGTGAGTCTGCTCTGAGTGGAGGTGTTTTGCTCTGGCTCTGTCGTGCTGTCACGGGCCTTTGCGCTTATGAGGGAGGTGGAGGCGGTAAGGATAAACTGTCAGTTTGACAGGTGGAAAAAAAAGAGCTGTTGAATAGTGCAGTTTGTTTTAGACTTATTCTTTTAAAGCAGGTAAGATTGTAATTGCCACGTGTTGGGAAAATTTCTGCTCCACTTGGCTGGCTCAGTTATCTTTATCCCAAAAAGAGGAGTTTTTATTTTGCTTTATTAGAATAAATGGGGAGACCACTGGGAGCATTTCCTGGTAGGATCTCTCAACTCATCAGTGTTCACAGACCCTTTTTTTTACCCCTGTCCCTGGACTCTGTGGTGAGCCCTCCTCTCCCTCTTTTCCCACTGGCTAAGCTATTTCGGGTTTGCACTCTCAGTTTGCCTAGCACATGCTCATCCCCTCCAGTAGGTACCATCCTTTGTTTCTTTTGTTTATGCATACTTTATAATCTAGAGTCGAGTTTGTTGTTTTGCTCAACTAGAGCTATCTTTGTATGCTGCTTGACAAAGTCCATCCGTCTTTGTCCTGTCAAGCAAACAAGATTTACAAGCTGGTGCTAAGCTAGCATCTCCTCCTGTATATCTGCAAGATAAGTTTGTTTATCAAGTTCTTCTTCACAGCCTTTATTCATCAGCCTTACCTTATTTTGCAAGGACATCTTACCGTTTCTTCTTTCATCTCATATGGTATACCCAGTAAATACATATTTTTTTTCATATAAGATGCTAGAATAGTGAAAACATAAATGATTAATTATCAAAGCATCAAATCATAGATGTCCTCTGAAAACAGGCAGGTTTTGAAAATAGTGCAATTCTTCTTAAGGTCAGGCTGGACAGGGCTCTGAGCAACCTGATCTATCTGTGGTTATCCCTGTTCCTTGCAGCAGGACTTGGACTGGATGACCTCTAAGGGTCCCTTTTCAACCCAAGCAATTCAGTGTTTCTTCCATTTTTTTCTCCCAAGACAAATTTTAAAACTCAGCAGCAAGAAACAGTTGATAGTAACTAAGAGACTCAGCATAACTCATGCTGATTTCTGAGGAAGACTGTTAAGCAAAACAGACCTGGCTGGCCTGAAAGGGTCAAACAGGGAACATGCAGCCCCTCCTGAAAGGGAAGGACTGTCATGTGAGACTGGCAAGCATAAGTTACAGCTTCTTTGTTCCGTGACCAAGAGCAGAACATGTTCTGTGAATAGAACGCCTTTTGATCACTGTGCTGATCATAAACCATAAAAGAGTTAATTAAACAATGATGTATTACTGCCAGCTGCATGAATGTTATCTGATTTAGGTATTGTATACTCGCATAGCAAAGAGATATAAAAAGCTTGTAACAACAATAAAGATTGCTTTTGCGCCACCAGAGCCTAAGCCTGCCTGTCCCAGGCGTCTTGAGCTGGTCTCCATCATTTGGTACCAAAACCCAGGAACGAACCAGGGACCTTTAGATTTCCATTTCTCTACGCTGTTGTTGAAGTGTTTTCTGCTTATTGAACTAAGTAGTTGGTCTCAAATGGCAGGTACCTATTCACACATGGCTGGGGTAGTCCCCTTATAGTCAAAAAAAACCAATCCACCCTACAGCAAAGTTTGTATTTTGATTTTAGATACAGTTTTTTCTATGTACTACAGTATATGATGACAGTTTGCCTCTATCAGGATGAGTCTAGCTTGATTTGCGGAATCAGAGTCTATAACCCAGAGTTAGGTTATAAAGCAGGCATGTTTATTCAATGAGCTGGCACATGGGGGACAATTCCTCCTTATGCACACCAACAAGCAAGTGCAGTACAGATTTGTAAAGCAACCTTATGCGTATTCAAAACATGATGTGGAATTTAGTTGCATATTCATTAATTTTCCGGAAACTCATCTGCATGCTGCTTCTCCCCTTGACGCATGCGTGCTTCATAACAGGGGTCTTCCTTTGGTGGTCATGGGGATGAAGTTAGTCTCTTTGAGTCTTCACCTTTAGCCTAGTTTTGTGTTCAGCTATCAGAAGTAAACTGGTTCTTGCTGACAGTGCCTCAGCACTTCCTCCTGATGTTTACATTCTGTCCATTCAGTTTACCACAGCACTCCATCCCTTATCCTTTTTTCTCCAAATTCCTGCTTAGCTTGCACCGTAATACAATAGCTAATCAACAACCTGTCATTCCTTAATTCAACCTTGCCAGGAACGTTCCTTTACTGTGGCCAAAATGTGGGTGTCATGTCAAATAAGTACAGGTCTTATGGGCAGCAGCTGAAAGAACTGGGGTTATTTAGCCTGGAAAAGAGAAGGCTCATCATGCCCTACAGCGACCTGAAAAGAGATTGTGGAGAGGTGGGGGTTAGGCTTTTTTCCCAGGTAAAGGCAACAAGATGAGAGATAATGGCCTTAAGTTGCCCCAGGGGAGGTTCAAGTTGGATGTTAGGAAACACTTCTTCTCGGAAGGAGTGGTGATGCCCAGGGAAGTGGTGGAGTCACTGTCCTTGGAGGTGTTCAAGAGCTATGTGGATGTGGCACTGAGGGATGTGGTTAGCAGGCATGGTACGAATGGGTTGCTGGTTGGACTATGTGATGCTGGAGGTCTTCTCCAGCCTCAATGATTCTGTTATTATATAATTCTAAGTGCTTAGCCCCTAACAGAAGTGTGTGCACTTTCGTGACAAAGGAAGGCTCGCCCATTCTTTTGTGTATCTCAGTAGAATGCCATCCAACGAGAAGGGGTGATCATACTGTAGTGCATACACAGGCTAGTACAAAGGTGCAGAAAGTCTGTCTGGCTTATCCTAGCCCAGGATAGGATGCCCCTTCACATTAATCAGCATGCTGCACAGATCTATCAGTGATAAGGGTCACCAATGTAGTTTTTAGTGCTTTGATAGGATTATCTGGGAAGCAAACAACCTTTTATCATATCTGCTGACAGGTAAAGAATTATCACATTTAAAAAAAGGAAGGGTTGTAGATGGTGTAACCTGCATGTGCTGAGTGGGAGAGCTCTCATTGTTATTCATCAGCAAGTTCATCCAACAGACTGTGACATCTCCATAGGGCTCAGTTAAGGCAGTCCACATGAGTGCTCAGGCAGTGGCGGTGCATACTGGCTGATGGATCTTTACAGCTGCAGCATGTGGTTAAACTCTGGATTCTGCTTGAAATCACCGCCTCCTCGTTACAGTGTCTTCTGAAGTGACGCACTACAAGTGTTCTTACTCCATTGTAATCTTGTTTTGCATGATTAATCTGTTAAATTTATGGATCACGCTGCCTGCTTGCATTCTCCTGGTTAGTTGTATATCAGGCCTAGTAATTTCTCTCCACACGTATTGTGGAGGTTGATACACTTAACAGTTTTTACTTCCAGTTGGATATTAATGCTATTTTATTAGTAATACTGCAGCAATCTTATCCATTGTACCAGTAGGATTAATACTTGACACTCGTAATTACATTTTAAAACCCTCAGAGTGTATTATTTTAGTGTGCTGTGTTGTATCTCACTCTAATCAGGTGATGGCCATCTGTGCTTTAAGCTTGTTACTTAGGCCTTTGGGTCCGGTGTTGAACTAGCAGAACTTGCAGCAGAAACTGAAAATTGAAACAAATCTGTGTATGTGCAGCACTCCTTTAATAAGGGCATTGTTTTTAAGATCTTCAAACCTGAATGTGCGTTTATACAGGTGTTTCTGCTGCTGCTTCCTGCTTTTGCCTTTTTTCCCCTTTGCTCCCACCCCAGAAGAGCATTGGAGCACTCTGGAGTTCACTCCTCTTTTGCATGAGAGCATCATATAAAAAATATTTAGAAACTCTTTTTTTTCTCAAGTTACGTTTTACATCCTGTATTAGTTTCTGTTTTCTGAAGTTTACTGTTCCCAAGGTGAGAAATGACCAACTTACACAGCTGATGCAGTTTAAAGGCTGGCACATTGAGGTAAGCCTGTGGTTGGTTTACATACTATGTTTGGTTGCAGGCTGACTGCATAAGAGTTCTAGGGCCTTCCAAGGAGGCATTTAGCAGGGAGGTGGAGGCAGCTGGGGCAGCTAACAGCTTTAGTTGTGTGGAGGCTCTCAGAGCTCTGGCAGGTGTTTTAAGATCATTTGTTCATGCCCAGACATGCTCAGAACCAAGACAGTTTCTACAGTCAAAAATGAGGCTCTTAGAGCAACAAAAGCCAAATAGCACGTTCTAAGGTGTTTTAATCAAGATTATCACCACATTGTAAAGAACTGTTCTGCTCGTGCAGTTAGGAATTGCTTAGATTTGATCATTCCCTGTGTTGTTCATAGACAGCAGGGGGCCAGCCCATTGCAGGTGAGCACTTCCCCCAGACTGTCAGTGTGTTTGAAAGCTGAGACCTTAAGGAAGGTATCAGAACGTTTGCAGATGGCTGCATCTGCATGTAGAAAAACTGAGTGCTGAAAGAGTTTCAGTTTCAAAACAGATCTCCCTTGAGTGGTCTTGCTGTGAATATAAGTTACCTAATCTTAAAGAATGTAGGAAGATGTATCTAATTTAGTTGCTTGTCTGTTTTAGCTTCCTTTCTTCTGGTTCTTTTCTTCTGATGTGCCCAAGCTCTAACATCTGTTCTGCTTTTCTTTTACATGTGACGTAACTTGATGTAAGCTGGATTGCTTGTAAAATAATTAGTTATCAAGATCTATGAAGATAGGGAATCTAGTTCAGGTAGCTATGGTCAGCAGATGATAGAACTTTCAGTTTAGGGCACTCCACTGATTACATATGCTCATATTAAGTAACAGGATGTGGTGGGAGATATCCTTCCCCAGTTTTGGTTTTGCTCTACTATAATGCTTTTTAAAGTCCTGTAATTTCCTGGAAGACAAAGTGTTACCTTTTGTCTCTGGATATGGGTGGGATTCATGCTAACTAATTGTCCTCTTTTACCGAGGGACTTAATTTTTCATCATAATCTTTCCCTTCAGAGACAAAGAAAGTTGCTTCTTTAGGGACTAGCTGTCTCTAAGTGTGCCAGTGAGTGCTGATGATCTGAAGGTCAGTCTGCTCAAGGTGCTTAGAAGGCATTCCCAAAAATTGCTTCTGGTGTTTCAGTGAGCCTGTGATTTTAACAACCCGAAGCTGCAAAAGTGAAGATTCTTCCTGGTTCACACAGATACTTGAGCCCTGTGTTTCTCTGAGATTAACATCCAGTGTTTTAGCAAAGCACTACCTCCTGACAGAAGCCTTATGTAAGTTGAGTTTGATTAGCTGGCAAGGGGGAGAGGTTGTTCAGAACAAAGAATCAGTTTTGGACCTCTGATACAAAAGGTACACAGAGGGCAGAATCATGGCACCCACATACAGAAAATGTGGGTGAAACAGTACGTGTTGGTGTTACTGTTCAGAATCTCTAGCCTGGTGTGTAGGAGCATCAGGTTGATGAATGTTTTGAAGAGAGCGAAGGAGAAGGAGGCCTAGCTATTGCTAAGAAAAGAATGTCTATTTTGATTCAAACTA
Source organism: Centrocercus urophasianus (assembly GCF_019232065.1). Taxonomy (NCBI): domain Eukaryota; kingdom Metazoa; phylum Chordata; class Aves; order Galliformes; family Phasianidae; genus Centrocercus; species Centrocercus urophasianus. The sequence continues at coordinate 9,505,537 of NW_024885344.1, forward strand.
ACTGGTGTTTCTGATTGCGATAGGATTTCAGCCAGTTGTTCCTGTGAGAGCCTTACTTCTCAGCCCGGGGCAGCTGAGTTTCCAAGATAACTGCTGCTGATGAGGCTATTTGAATACCTTGTGGCTGTATGGAACAGCTGGACCCAATGAGGTCCAGCTCTTGGGTTAATTGTTTTGTTTCTAATATGTGATGCCTTTTTTGACTGTGTAACTTTCCTATATTTCAGGTGCGTTCAGTATTTGACAAAGAACCTTTCCAGATACACTGCAGATATCAAGACGTTGCCACCTAACATTAAGGATGAACTAATTAAATTAATGAGTAGACAAGGGCAAATAACAGATTCAAACATCAGTGAGGTAAGAACCCACTAAGAACTGTTAGAACTGTTCCATCTGTGGTAGTTAATTCATAAGGATGAACTAAGCTGTAACTCCTTATGTGTGACAACAGATGAATTCAGGGCTGTCCCTATCTTCACTTTTTTCTTGTTCTTTTCCCTACATTTTGTAATGCTAACAGTCATGTATTAAAAATAATAAAGCTTATACAAAATACATTTGTATGGGTAAGTAAATGAAAAACACTTTCCAGTCAGTGACAATTTACTTCTCTTTAATAAGCTGACAAACATAATCTCTTTTCAGTACTGCAGAGTAGGCTGTTTTAAACTGGTTATGCTAGAGACTGTAGTGTGTTTCAAGAAGCCAGTGCAAAATTTGGTAAAAGATTTCAGGAACTTGCTAAGTTTCTGTCACACTCTTGACATTAGGATTCATTGTCATTCTTTGAAATATGATTGTTCTAGAGCTCAAAATTGATGGTTCAACTTCTCTAATCACTTTTGGTCGTCAGCAAATGACTTTTCTTTGGCTGTAAATTAAGAGGCACATCTGTTTCGGTATCCATCCACTGTTATCTTGTTTGGCTTTGAAGGGAAGTGTGAGAATTGAGGAGAGCTAAAGGCTGACCTTGGTGAGCAGGAGATGAATGACTCCCTGTTCGTAGCTTTTTTGAGCTGCAGTTCCCAAGAGACACAGTATCAGTTCCACAGAGCCAAAACAGTGAAACTAAAGTGTGGAGGAGAATTAAAAGGACTGTGGGAAAACCTTCAAACAAACCTTTTTAGCTTCTGTATGCATCATTTTTAATTGTAAAAAATAATAAGTTCTCTAGTGTTCTTCATGTCATTTTGGTGAGTTTGTGTTGACACAGTTTGATTTTGGCTGTTTTCACTATGCATCATGAGAGATGCATGTAATTATAACTGTATGACTGTATGTATAAACATTCAAAGACATTAAGATATCTTTAATCTGAGAAGAAACTGGGGAGTTGAATTATAATTTTTCCTCTGGCTCCTTGTAAAATCTCATCTGTCTTTGCTCAGCAGTTGGTCACTGCCTTTTCTTGGAGCTGTTTTTTCACTTGAATATTTCATTTTGGTTATTTTTCTTGTGTGTTTCCTTTCTCTGTTCCTGCAGTTTCCTATAATCACTTTCCTCGAGCGTGGTTTATCTTAGCTTTCTTTCCTAACAGTTTCCAGGTTTACTTTTATTTCATTTGTGCTTTTCTTTAACTGCTGACCACCTTCATGATTCTGCAATTATGCTGTTTCTCCACGCTGTTCAGCATTCATGTTCTTTCATCTTGCAGGTATGCTTTCTGTTCAGCACAGCAAAACCACCTTAAGTAGTTTAGCTCTTCTTATTGTTCCTTGCTTGCATAACCAAATATTTTATGCTCTGAACATTTGCAAAATCTCAATTCTTCTTCTATATGGATAAGGAATTTTCTGTCTTTGCTACTGCTTCCCTCTTGCTCTTTTCTTTTATAATCTCAACAGATCTGTTCTCTTGGATTATTCCAGGCTGTGATGATTCATTGGCTTTTGTGCCTGTTTATTCCTTGCTGTTGTCCAGCATTTTGTTTACAGTTTTAACTTCTTGTAGTTGAAATTCTGTTTGCTTGCATTTATCCATTAGCTTTTATTCACCTCATCCTGCTCTTGCCCAGACTTGTTCTACCATCCTTTTTTTCCTTACTCTGCTTTTTGCTTGGAGCAGCTTTACATGAGATGTAAACTCCTTACTGCAGCTCAATTTTACCATAAAGATACATAAAGCACTTCAGCATTTGTCCGCAGGATATAAGGCTGTACTTTAATTTCCTGTATTGTGCATCCAAACAATCTTTATCTTAATTCCACCTCTTTGAGACAAATTAGATTTTAGTGTCTGTATTCAATGAAAATGAATCTGTGAATAGCAACAGAAAGCAAACCTTTAAGTAATAACTAAATGTGTGAAAAATCATCAGCTAGGAGAACTTCATACTCCAGCTACTTTAAATAATGCTATTTAAAGTGTATAGTGTATAGTAAAGTGTTTAGTAATGTGGCTTCTTGCTTAGAACTCTCTACATCTAATAGTTCTTTTTCTTGTTTTACGGTTCTGATGTCTGATGAGGTTTTTCACGTGGCTTCAAAACCAGCAGTTTGCTCTCTTTTGTGGTGATCTGGGCAAGTTGAAGTTGTGGAAGAAACTTGATAGCCAGGGAAAGCATCTTCAATAAACATTGATGATCACTTTGTGATCACTTTGACTTCAAGCATGTCAACTCTGGGTTTGGTATTAGCTCATGAGATACAAATTCAGAAATACAGCTGAAATAGAAATTGAATGTGACTCTTGTGAAAACTACTTACAAGCGTGTTGGAGGTTTTATGGCATAAACAGATGTGTTTGAGGCTTCTAGTATTTAGAAAATACAATCAAAGCTGCCTTCTGTTTGCCACATTGGAAGAAGGTTGCAATTACAGCCTGCTAGAATTCTTCCTCCTTGTCAGAAGGCTGTTTGACTTCACTAGTGAAGATGTCAGCATCATATGTATTTGAACAACATAAGAACAGTGTTCCTTGTTCTTTGTGAGTTAAAAGAGGGAGTGAGAAGCTGAAGGGGGTAGTATAAGGTAATGATCTAACATTTGCCTATTGATCAGAATACATAGTGACACAAGGTCTGGGAAGAGGAGGACTGCAAATAATATTTAGTAAAAAGTGATAAGAGTCACCGAAAGTGAAATGAAAGGTAAGATATGTGGTTATTACCACAATCTGAGGCCTTCCATCACTTTGGGTCTAAGTTTAATAAATGCACTTTGGGGGAAAGGAAGACCTGTGGTCTTGTGGGATTTAAAGAGACTCTTTAATGAGGATTTGGTACCTCTGCGTGTGTGGGGGTGAGAAAAATACTCTGGGGCAAAATATTTTTTAAGTCTCAGCTTAAATCTGCTTAAGACATTACATTTGTTTGTAATCAGTGTTTACACTTCAGCTTTCTGCCATCCAATTTCTGGTCAATCTGAGAATATTATCCCTGGTAAACATAACTGACATACTGGTGTTAACAACTGTGGTATCCGCTGGTGAAACAGTAGTGTTAATGTGCTCCTACTCTAGATTTATCACAGAAATGCAACACTTGTTCTGTGGCAGGTGAACTGTTGTGGCAAATCTAACGTGTTCTCTTTATGGATTTTAATTGTCAGGACTGACAACTCCATCCTCTAGTGGGTATTTTAAAAAGTTCTCTGTGATGTCTAACATTACCAGTATTTTGGATTAAAATCTGCAGTTCTGTGACATAGCAGGTTTTTGTTACAGGTATTGCACCCTGCTGTAGAATCTTTAGACCTCCGAGAATGTGATATTTCAGATAATGCATTATTGCAGCTTTGTAACTGCAAGCAACTGAAAAAAATCAACTTAAACTCCTGCAAAGAAAACAGATTGGGAATCACTTCAGAAGGTATGTTTGTTATCTGTGTGTAGATAACTGGGATCTTGTTTCTGTTTTGTTTTTTCTTTTAGATTGGAGTAAATTGCAAAAATACATAGAGTAACTCTTGCTTTAAAAGGTCCCCAGTGCCACACCAATACTAATTAAAAGTAACTTTGGTGGTGTAAATTATAGGCCTAGAACAATGGTTGTCTTATGAAAGAGGTGTTGTCTTATGAAATCAGGTTACTGATAAAGCTGGTGTTCATTTAATGGTATTTTTCACTTCATTTTGTTCTTCAGTAAATGAGTTTGTATTTTTATTATTTTTATTTTTGTATTTTGTATTTTTGTATTTTGATTATTTTTATTATTTCCTCTTACTTGAAAGATTTAGCTTACTTTAGGATTTGGTATTTCAAGTGTTATTCTTAACCTGCAGTCTTAAGTTGTGTCAGGAGCTATTGGCTTGTAAGAATTAAGTTTGCTAACTTTTTATTTCCCACAACCTTTGTTCTGTCTTTTCACTATGCTTATTTCCTTGCTCCATCATTAGCTCATCCATACTGAAAACTGAGGCTAAATATTCATTTGGAGTTACTATATACCTTACTTCAAACCAGCCTTGTCTGTATTTTCTTAGCACTGCATATTGATGTGCTTATCTTTCAGTGACATGTTTTTAGTTGATTTTATTTACTTGTTTTCAATGTTCCTGCACTGTTGTGCTTCTTGATCACTGAGACAGCTTAGGGATCTCCCCTAAGGCATGAAGGGTCTCCCTTGCCTTCTCCCTTCATGAAGGGAGACCCTTCATGCCTCCCCTTCATCAGTCCATTGACATCTACTACATTTCTTAAGGTAGCAGCTGAACCCAGAGGTCTTTGTGTCGATTTTTTTTCTCTATTTGGGTAGAGATTTCTGATTACTTTGCTGTTGATAAGTTAACAACGATGTGTTCCTACTCCATTCAACTTTGCTAACTTTCCTACTCACAAGCTGAGCCCTTAATATACTGAAAATCAGGATCGCCAAACTTTTAAGTTAAAATAGTTCTTATTCACTCATTTCTGTTGTGTACACACACACAAGCAGTTTAGAGAAACGTTACCTTTTACTATCTCACTGATGGGTTTTTGGTTTTTTTTCTGAAGAAACCTGTAAATTTGCATGCCATTACCATATTTTCTACTGTAAACCAATTCTGAAACAAACAAATACTCTTTTATCCATGTTGCTTTGAAGTTCTCACATAGTAACATGCACTGATAGCATTCAGCATTCATTTTTATTTCTTTGTATCTAGAAATTATGTAATTTTCTGTACAACTGGAATCACCATGTTGCCATAATCTCTGAAATAATTTCCTTTCTTGAACTGCATCTGTAGTTCATGTACTTTTGTTATTTCTGGGGTGGTGAAGGCCTGGCACAGGTGTCCAGTGAAGCTGTGGACGCCCCATCCCTGGAGGCACTCAGGGCCAGGTTGGTTGGGGCCCTGGGCAGCCTGAGGGCTGGGTGGCAGCTCTGCACGCAGAGCTGATTGGGCTTTAAGGTCCCTTCCAATCCAAGCCATTCTACAATACGATCCTATGATTTTATTGGCTACTTGCTGACACCTCTGTGCAAATGTTTTGGTTGTTGCCAACCCGCAGGGCACTGAGGGCACCAACAGCCCTTAATGACCAGTGTCATGACCCCCCTTATCACACCAGGCGCCCGTGGGCCTTCGGGCCTGACATAACTGTCACGGTTCCTGTCCTCCTTCTGAACTATTATTTTGATTCTGGTTTTTTGAGTTGCCTTGGATGTGACCCATTGCCTTGTTGCCTGGTGTTCACTGGACCATCAGCAGGGCCTGGTACTGTCATCTCTCTGCTGTGCTCACACAGCTCAGTGCCATGGGGCTGCGGCCTGTTGCTGAGGGCACTGCACTGCCTGTGTTGTATCTAACCTATGCTCATGGCTTGCATTCGCTTACAGAGCAGCCCTGATCTTGCTGCTCCTTGACTTAAACACTTTAATCCTCTGCTCTAAGCACTGTCTTCTTGCTAATTGTAGTGCCACACCAAGTATTGTTCTCAATTGGACTTAACTCTTTTTTTTTTTTTTGTCTTCCTGTCCACTAATAATCCTGTAGGCAGTACTAAACCTTTCTGTACCTGAACTTAGTAAGTGTGTATATGAAGGCCTGGTGTGAAAGTGGAGAGGACTGGAGTAAATTACTGCAATCATTCTGCAGTTCAAAGGGGTTTTAGTGCTTGGTTTTGGTCATTCCTCATCCCTCATCACTTGGGCAGACTGTTTAAGTAAGACCACTTTTCTGATGAATGTTCCCCAGTGTTCAAACATTCTAGCATGTGTCTTCCTTCAGGAGCCAGCAAGCTATTGCTGCAGTTTCCCCAAGTTACTGCTTCTTTCTGCCTGCCACCAGCATAGTATAGTTGGCTGTGATTTCTCCCAGTCAAGGTTTTGTAGTTTTGTTTATCTCAGGTTGACCCTCCTATCCATTGGAGTTGTTTTCTTCCTAGATCTGCATTTAAACCCTTAACTTATCATGCTATTTTCTCTGGATTTGCTCTGGTTGTCAGTACTTCTTAGCAAGGACTTCCAATGCATATAGACCAGCAAAAAAATTCCACAAAATATCCAAAAATATCTAAATATCTATACTTATCATTCTGAATTATCTTTAAAATTACGCTTCTTCCTCAGTTTCTCTAATGTCAGCCTATCACCTATCCTATTTTCTTTCTCCTCTAGAGCAGCTCTCTCTACCACCATCCTCACTGTTGGAGGATGCTGCTCCATCTTCTGTTTCTGCAAGTTTTACATGCCTGTTTTCCAGCACAGCATAAGGTTCATTAACTTGACTTTTTCTCATCCCCTGTCTTTTCTCTCACTTGACTGCATGATGGCATTTTCCATTAATCACATTGGACCTACTGTCCATGTAACCATGTTGACCAAATGGCTGAAATACTTCAGTTTTTATGAACAGACATTGTTACACCAAAACTATGATGCAACTACAACACGATTTCCAGAGGTATCTCAAGCCATTGTTTATTGGTTTTGTTTTGTTTTTTTTTTCCCCACTCATTCACTGAGTTGATATCTTTATGTAGATAACATCCCTCAGGTATCTTGTTTACATTATGGAATTCAGCTTTAGAAATCTTTATCAGCTCTGGCATTCTTCAGCAGTACCGTTCATCAGGTCTTTGCTCTTGTTAGGTGATGTCAATTTATTTTTTCTTATCCTTCAATTAGCAAAACAAAAAAGTGACCACAAAATGATTTTCATGTACAGAATCTTGCTGACGTGGCATGGAATGAAAGTTGAGCGGTCAGTGACCACCAGAGGACAGCACAAAGATTTGAGTGGGGTGATTATGTTACAGTGACTGATTATTTTTTTTTAATTATTCTGTTTCTTTGACAGGTGTCATAGCCTTGGCCTTATCCTGCCCTTATTTGCGTGAAGCATCTTTTAAAAGGTGCTGCAATATAAGTGACAGCGGAGTTCTTGCTCTTGCGCTCAATTGCCAGTTCTTACAAATACTGAACCTGGGCAGCTGCTCAGGCATCATGGATGCATCTCTGCAGGCGCTAGGAGAAAACTGTAAATTTCTTCACAGTGTGGACTTTTCATCTACTCGGGTAACTCTGATGGCAATAGGTTATCACTGACTTTGGTTTATTATTTATTTAAGATTGGTGTGATCATCTTTATTAAACGTGATAAACAATATCTTTTTAGATCAATTCCTAATAAGGCTTAGGACCACGGTTCGTTTCCACTTTTCTCTTCTTAAGGAGGAGGACTCACACTGAACATAATCACTCACTGCTACAGTCAGCTGAATGCTATATCTCATTATCTCCGAAATTCCTTCTTAAGGAAAAGAAATACATGTTTCTGCATTCTGGCAATCAGAAAAATACACATTTTGGTATTATAGCATGCATTGAGGACTAAAGGTGCATTTATTAAAATCCACATGCTGTTGGAGACTTCAGTGTCTTTATTTAGTATAATCATTTTCTTCAACTTATAAAATACTTCATAAGAAGAGGGTACGACACTGGACACCTTAGTATGTTCTTTCAGGTAAGACAAACAAAATCTGAATAGTAATAATATATATTGTTCAACTATATATGCCCATACTGTCAGCACAGAGTCCGTAATTAGTTCTGCTTCAGGAGTGATTGTGTTTTCTGAATGGCTTTATCAGAGTTATGTTACGGAGTCAACAGGGGAAAAATGACATGAAAAATGTAGGAAAGAACAGATAAGAGGATTTAGCAGCAGTTGCTATTTAGCATAAGGAGGAGAGATTGGGATACAACAACACTACTAGAACAGGCTTTATAATTATGGTTAGATAATGAAGTGGATGAAAGGAATTTCTGAGATAATGAAGTGTAGCATTCGGTTGACTGTAGTGGTGAGTGACTACTTTATGCTCAGCATGAGTCCTACAGGGAGCATTCATAATGAAGCATCAGATATGGAAAATGTGGGACAGGTTTGTATTTTAGGTGCTGTTGTTCTCCTTGAAGCTTTTCCTGAAGTAGGGCATCAAAAGTCATTTTTTTCTGTGGTAATTTTTATTACTATCATTGAAGTCTGTTTCTTCAAGCTTATTTCTTGATTTTCAGTTCCCTTTTCTATCTCCTCTCTTCCTGTCCATGAAATAGGTAACGTGAGAAACACACTTAAAATTAAAGATTTCCAGTCTGGCAAGTATTTTAGTGATAGCAGCAAAGTTTATTCATTGTTGCAGTAGTGGTTGCACACCTCCATACTGGCAAGGGAGAAATTGCATGCCTAGTTAATAAAATTGATTCTGTTATATACCCTGGACCTGACACAGGTAATATCTCTCCTGGTGCCCGTTGGTTGAGTGTCTCAGGCTCACAGTCTTCCCGATGCTGTTGCTATGGTACATCTGCACATAAGGACTGTTACCAAATTGTTGTCTTTAGGTATGCTTTGTATGTTTTGAAATATTGGAGATATTTCAAAGTTAGCACATCCGTTCTGCTTTGTACTGTGATAGGAGGGCAGTATTTCAAAGTTAGTGCATTCGTCCTGTCCTGTGCTAGGCTCTCCCCATCCTGCTTGCTTTCATTATCTTATGCTATCTCAGTCCTACCCGAGTCATTATTGCCCATTCCCAACTTCACTCTATTCATCAGCTTTCTTTATGTATCAATAACATATACAACTGTTTCACAGGAAGGTTTGTAAGTTCAGTAAAGGCCTACACTGCATACAGAAAATACTGGAAACTTCTGCTGCAAAAACACAATCTACCTCTTACAATAAGTTTCCTGGTATGTGTTGTAATTGGGATGAACTCCTCTTGAATAAGTAAATGTTTGAACACCTTTTGTTCTTTCCTATTGGTCATACAGTGATAATACACTAGAATTCCGAATTTAGTTTGACTAAATGAAACATAGTAAGTATCAATTAAACAGTCTTAACATCTTCTGTGACATTGCCAGTTACAGATAAGCAGACTAAAGGAGAGAGATTTAGTGGGTCGTGCCTATAGAGACTGCAAGACCTCACCACATCCTTGTGTTTGTGTGCCAGAATGAATAATAAGAATGAAGTGAAAGTGGCAAATGTGCATGAAAGAGTAAAACAGTGAGAAATCTGGAAATAGATGAGCCAGCAAAAAAGGGCCCACAGCCTGCTGCAGGAACAGGGAGACAGATGTAAGATAGGCTGCAAAGGGGCAAATGGCTCAGAGTGGTGTCAGCACTTTTAGAAATGATCTCATGTGGTGACTGTGGAGAGATGGAATACAGGAATTGGAAGATGGACACAAATAAGAACAAATGGGGTGGGCAAAACAAGGGAAGAAATGAGTAAGAAGAAGGTGTAGCTCTGCAATCCTGCATACAGAGAGTGTATAAATAAAAACTTGGCCTGAAAAAGCTCTGCTATGCTGGTACAGAGCTGTGTAAGAAAGCTACTTATGCTTAGGTGTCAGTATATTTACATTATCATTCTGAGGAGTTAGGTTTTATACTGAAATTCTGTGCCTACTGCACTACTTCTAGTCTGTCCTATATCCCAGTAGTGTCAACAGGTAGGAACACGGGCTCTAGAGTCCCAGTCCCTACACAAATTAAATAGTACATTTCCTCTGTAATCTTCAGTGATTCAGTATATGGCAAATAACTGGGAAGAATCTTTCTGAAATGGCTGTGCAAACTTCTGTGCAGGGCAGTTTAGTTTTCTGCAAAATGTGTTGGCAAGAGCAGGGGTGTTGCTGGTTAGGTATTCTGTCTGTGCAGGCGCGTCTCATGTAGAATAGGGTGGGCTGTTTCTGTGTTTGACTGCTGATACCTGAGTAATCTAAGCCTTTGCTACGTGTACAGGAGTTTGGTGACTGATCTACACCAAGAGCCCAATGTATTTGTGGCTTGATATTAACCATAGATGGTTAATCTATAATAGGAGAGCATATGTAGTATTACAAATAGTGCAAATGGATACTCAGTAGAGTATGAAACAGTACTGCAATGCTGCTGCTGTAGTATAGCAATACTTAAGGCAAGGAAGGGAGGAGGCTTTTGTTTTAATAAAAGCTGGTTTGGTGCTTAATATATTCACAATCATAAAGACAGAGTTCAGATGGTTTGTGGGGTTGTTAAGGCACCAGCTAGGAGAAGGTCTGGTCCAGGTTTCTTTTGATGACATGGAGGAGAAGAGGCACAGCTGTCAAATCTTAACTCGGTTTGTTCTTAGGTTGGTGACTGTGTACTGGTTTTAGATGTACCATCTTAGGCCCTTTAGGAAATTACAGTGATTAATCTCTCTGCTTTTGTCCCACGTAAGGAATTTATTAGAATGTATTTGTTTACTGTCCTTTGTCTCCTGCTGTGACTGTCTTGAGAAACTAAACGTGCTGAGCTAGGCACTGCCATTCGTATTGCCCTTTCTGTACTTTCACACCGAGTCATTAATTCTTCATTTGCACTGGTTTGATCCTTTCTGTACAGCCAATTTGCAATAGGTGGCCAGTAGCCAAGAAGGCAATTTGTGCAATGGAAATAGTCAAATTTTTAAACAGAAATGGAGCTTGTGGTATCCGAATTCTAGCTGTCAAATTGGGCTGAATCTCACTATGTGTGTTTGGTGACTGCAGTAATGCAAGGCCAATTGGAAATGAGGAGGAATTTTAATGAATTTAGTTCCCAGAAGCGAACATTTAAATTGTTCTTACTTGCCTTTCTGAGGAAAGCCCTCTGTGCCTCTCTTTTTCTCTTGCAGATAATCATTGCTTTGTGGTTTTCAATAGCCAATCTGATAAAACCTTTTAGTGCAAGTGTATGATGAGTGCTGAAAGACTGTTCGTTTGAGGGAATTTTGTGCTAATTAGCTGGTTTGCTTCCACGTGAGTGAAAGTAGGACTACAGATAAAAGGCTGCTGTGATTACTCTTTTTTTCTTTCTTTTTTTTTTTTTTCTACCCAAGATGCTTCCTTCATGAATGTTTCCAGCAGGGAACATTTTCAGCAGTCATGAAAACAGCAGGAAAATTAGTTCACATAGAGCAGAAGTGCTTTAGGGCTTATAAATTAAAAATGCCATACACCCACTGTTAAATGAGCCCACAAAGCCACAGATACAGCAGTTCCACAGCTGGGCTGAATCACGTATGTAGTATGATGCAAGTATTTAATAGATGGGAAAAAAATATACTTGGATAGTTTTCTCTGCAAACCTAGTTTGGAAGAAAATACATTCCTGTTAGATGTATTAAGTGACTGTGGGGAGAGTATAAATTAATATAAGAAGTCGTTCCCAAATAGTCATGTTTGAAAAATGGAGCTTTAATCCAATGTGTTAATAAGTGTTGGTTTTTTCTTCTAGGTAACAGATGATGGTGTTATAGCACTAGTGAGCGGAATGTGTTCAAAGAATTTAAAGGTAAACTATCAAATCTACTAACAAAGGAATTACAGAAGGAAATAGACTGAGTCGTAGTGTGGATTTTGTTTCTTTGCTGTGCTGTGCTTAATAACATGTTCCTGTGCTTACAGTCTTTTTAAAAACCATACATTCAGATGCTTTTGTATTTAGGTGGGTTTTTGTTGGCAGTTCTACTAAAGCAAGCTTTTATATCATTACGTGGAATGACATAATTTAAAAACAAAACTTGTGTTCTATCAGTATACAGGACTAGAGAAGTTTAGGTCTGTACAAGCAGTGACAAAAAGAAAGGAAAATGCGGCGCTATTTGTTAGTCTCTTCTTCAGTCTCTCTTCCTTATCTATGTCCTGATCCTTATACATCTGCTTCACGTCGTGAAAGTAACGTGCAAAATGTATAGGCAGTGGTCCAGTGTCAGGCACGGGTGAAATAAGTAGTGTCTTAAAGTGATCAAGCTAGCAAGTAGCAAGATTGTGAAATCTTTTTACTTCAGGAGGCGTTCAGATTCCGCACTTCACTTACTGCTTGTAATGAACTAAGAACAAACACACAAACATCAGCTTCTGTATTTCTTGCTTCAGTGAATACAGTTCTCACTTTCTGTGTCGTCATTCTGTTCAAGATTACATTTATTGCAAAAGCTCCCTTTCATTTATGTGCCCTTTCAAGATCCTTGGAGCTCATGGTTTGGAAAGAGATTTCACAATTAAACAGTGCTTTGTTGGGGTGCCTGAAGAATATATCCCCAGATCCTATTTTCATTAGCTCTGATGTTTCATTCTCAGTGTTTCTTCTTATATGTTGTGTTTATTGATGTAAAAAGTAGCCTGGAGAACACTGATTTTTAACAGGAACAACAGACATTTGATAGTAACCTGTCAAAGCCAAATGGAAGAAAACTGCCAGGAAGAAAGTCATTCTGTCCTGCATGAAAACAAACTGGTAGGAGAATGTGTGATAGGAAAACTGTTGGGACTCAAACTCTGTGGAATCTCACAGAAAAGTTTTTTCAGGTGTCTTGAATAATGCATGCATTTGGAGAAAAGTTAAATTTATGGGTTTAGATTTTTGTGGTGTCAAAACTAAAAAAGCTGTCTTGATTTTTTTTTTTTTTTTTTTTTTTTTTTTTTTTTTTCTTTTTTTTTTTTTTTCCTGAGAGTGTTTTGCTGGTCTGTACACAACCACATAAGGGATCAATGCAGTGAGGAACAGTAGGTCATAACTTCTTCTGGGTGAGGAATCTCTGAAAGCACTGGGGAAATGGAAGCTTTACCTCCAAAACTGAGAGTGCTCTGGTAGGCATTTTTTAATATTATTACTGTCTTCTTAACACAGGAGATCCATATGGAACGCTGTGTTAATCTGACAGATGTTGCTGTGGAAGCAGTGCTCACTTGTTGTCCGAAGATACACATTGTTCTGTTCCATGGATGCCCGTTGATAACAGGTGGGTCAAGTCAGGCTATCTCTTGATTTTCTAAACATGTTACAAATTTTCCCATTGCTTGTCTGACATCAGACTTTATAGATTAATAAATATTCTATATGAAACTAGATTTTTTTTTTTTTAACTTTCTTATGAAAGCAATCTAGAACAAAGTCCTACAAAGTCAGAAAAATACGAGGTGTGAGTCAGAAAAATATGATCAGTGTTACACAGTGATAAATATGCTTAAGAGTGTTGAATTACATGTGCTGTAGGAATCCCAACTTAGCTTTTACTGAGTCTGACGTGGTTGAAATGATTGTTTTTAAACTTTGTATTAATGCAACAGGTACATATTTATTGAAACTGATACTAAGAGTAAGACACTTAATCACAGATTGTATGATTCTATGAACCAGTTATGAATAACCAAGATGGAATGGTATCAGTGTGGCCCCAGTTTCAGTCTTCTGTGGAGGGTAATGGGGTAAATTTTTTTTGAAGGAAATGAACTATTGTCTTTGGATTCAGAAAAATTTGCTCATGCAAAAGAACATGAAGTGCCTAACAGCATGAGAAGTGCTTTGTTAAGGCCAAAATTGACCTTCATTGTTGCATCTTGTGTTTTATTTCCCTCTATGACTGAGTTCTCTTTTAAAAAAATAAACTATGAAGTTGTCATGAAGTTATTTTTAAAACAGAAATTTAGTCTTACAGGGAGAGTAAAGTGCTTGTTTGTGAGTATAGATCAGGACAAGATGTTAGAACAGTGATGATCTGTGTCCTTCCTATGTTCATTTTCTATGTGCATTAAAAAGTGGAGCATAAATGCAGATAAAATTAGTTTATTTTGTTAAGCCGATTCTAAACAGCACCTGTATGTTATTCTGAAGGAATAACAATATCTTTTTCTCTTTTGTAGACCGTTCACGAGATGTTTTAGAGCAACTCATCATCTCAAACAAAATCAAGCAAGTGACGTGGACCGTTTACTGACTGTTTTTTGTCTGCTTATGTATGAGTGTAAAGTTTACAGTTAGGAGAGCTGTTTCAGGAAAGAAGCACCTCTAATAAACAGCTGGTGACTTCTGTACCTGCAGATTGCTTCTCTGCTTCTTCCCACCAGAGGTCTCTATTGCCATTCCTGTCTTTGAGTGCAAGTCTGAGCTTCCCTAGCGACTGCTTAAGAGCCCTGTCTGTCTTTGCAGCACTGATCATGATTCCTTAAAAGGAAAGTTAAATTACAGTCAGCGTTACACTGTCATCTCTCAGCCTCCTTGAGCAATCAGATTTGGCCGTTATTAAGCATGTTTTAGCATCTTAGCTACCTACACAGACCTGGTCTTACTAAGTCCCTACTCTGAGTTTTTATTCTGAGAGGATAATTATAGCTTGTTTGTCTGGAGGAAAAAACTGTACGTACCTTTCTTTTGATGTTATTGATGTTACAGGTTTCTGTCTTTATTTACCATCGGTATTTACAGGAGTCTTACACATCTAAAACTACGGTCTGAAACATGCAAACACAGAAGATCTTTGGAATTATTGTAGTGTTTAACAAATCTCAGAATAGTGCTGATGGCTGATAAAATAATCTTATATGATACTCATTTGCTCTGGCTTTCTCCTATTGCAAAATCATTGGAGGGAACAAAGCATTGGTCTCTGTAAGCATAGCTAGGAGTGAAGTAAGACCACGTTTAGCATTGGAGTACATGAATCTTGAGACAGAAGAGTTCAGCAAAGTTTGTGTTCTGGTTTATACAGTTTATCCCATCTCCAGTGGCCTCTAGAAGATGAAATTGACTGTTTATGTATTGTTTGACTGTAGTCATTTTTTAAAAAATTGTAAGTGTAGAATTGCTTGTGACAGAACTGTGGTTTCATCATAATTACGAATCATGCTCACTGGCTTTGTTGAAGCAGTAGAACTTACATAAAGACCTATATGATTTCTGCATTAAACTTCTAAAAATGCTAGTAACTTCAGCAGTGCAGAGAGCAGACAGCACACTGTGTTGATATTCCACGTTTGGAAATAGCAGGATTTAGCTGGGCAGGTCTTACTCGGATCTGATGACTTTCAAAAATGACTGAGTTTAGACAACAGTAAGGAGTGTTTATTTTAGAATTTAATGCTTGTTTTAGCTCATGCTGATTTTAAATGTTGCAGAAATAAAAGTGTCTTCTACTAACCTATTTAAAGTACAGTACAAATGGCATGGAAGATAATGCATCCAGTATTGTTAAAGGATATTACAGTATCTGACAATGATCTCTGCTTCTCTCTTGATTATATGGCTTATGGAAGAGCAAGTCCATTTAGAAAACTTGTTCATGTGTAACTGAAAGCATAATTCCAAAACTCGGGAACATAAATCTCTAACTCTTTTTGCATGAAGTAATTGATCTGTTGTGTCTGATTTCAGGAAGGGTGCCACAAAAAGAGGTGGCATCATTAGCTACCAGAAGTGAGAAGAGGCTCCAGGAGCCTCCTGCCCAAATCAAGGCCAGCTCTGAGCTCAGCCAGTTAACTCAGGGCTTTCTCTGACTAAATCTCTCAAGTGCTACACTCAAAAAGAAAATTATAAATGGAAATATATAAAGCAGCTTAAGGTGGAAGACCACTGAGGTCTGTAACAGCAAAGGACACTTACAGTGCTAGCCATTTGCTAATGTAACTCTGGATTTGTCACATTAAAGGCAAATGCAGCTTACACTGTCCTTAGATGTGCATGCAGATTCAATGTTCTTCTGCAGTCTTTTCTGAATGTGTAACTTAGTGCTGTACCTCACTTTGTGCTTTAAAAAAAAAAAACAACAGTGCATCAGTGTGATGAGTAATGCTGCATTCTTAGGCTTCAAATTTTGAGTCTCAGTCAGTCCTTCACTTCCAGAGCTCAAGACTGCTGTTTGAGAGGTTTGTTACTAGCATCCTTCTACTGGAATCTTTTTTGATTCAGGTTGAGACACAGTCATTTTTAATAGATGTTTAAGAGTGCAGGAATGAAGCTGGAGATGAACATTGTGTATGTGCTTACCAGTCCATATTTGATACTGTGCTTGTGTGTTACTGTTGTAGATTCTTGAGTGAGCACTGCCAAATATTTGTATATTGCTTTGAATATTAAAGCCAGTAAGTCTTCTGTTTGGATATTTCTGAAAACGTGTTAAGATACATTTTATGATGTCTGAATGTCATATTTGTGTGAGTGTTCACTTCCTATTTTGTAAGCAGTCTCTCTTTCTGAGTGCCACCCACTTTTTCATAGTTACAAGCTTCTACCACATCATCATGTGGGGTTTGGATAGTTGTGGGCGCATCGTGTTCCCTTCTTTGGTGTTTAGCTCTTTACCGCTGCTTATTTTGTAGCTAACTGCAAAACGTCTTCATTGTTTGCTTTGAAGTTTCATCTGAACATCAGGACACACTTCTTAACTGTACAGGTAACAGAGAGCTGATACAAGGTTGCCAGAGAGGTTGTGGAATCTCCTGCCTGGAGATCTCTAGAAGCTGCCTGGAGAGTCCTCTGAGCATACCGCTATGGGTGTCCCTGTTGAGCAGGAGGTTTGACCTGATGATCTCCAGAGGTCCCTTCCAGCCTCAGCCTGTCTGTTTTCCATCACAAATCAACTCTTTTTTTTTATGCTTGCAGTGTTGGAGAACATAGATGTGCTTAAATGTTCTCTTTGAAGGATTGTTACTCTATGGCTGTCTAGTCATTAAACACTTTGGCTACAGCACAAGCAGCATGTTTTGGATTCAGTTGCAACTTCCTAAATAATCGTTCTTGACAGCTTCAAGGTAGAGCAGCATTTATTTTTTTTATTATTTTAGAGGGAAGGGGGAGCCTCAAATTAGTTACTTGGACATTCAGAAGAGATTAACCCAAAAAAAAAAAAAAAAAAAAAAAGTAAGGCACTTGGAATTAAATATACAACACAATAACCTACATCTTTACTGCGGAACTGTGTGAAAGCAGCACAGTACTCTCAACAGCCCTCTTCTCTCTTCACGGGGTGTACTGGATATCTAAAATGTTCCACAGTGGTGTCAAAGAGTGAAATTAACACAGATTGAAACATCAAGCAAGCAAACTCCAAAGTGTAATTATCTTTGGATTTGCACTTCAGCACGCCTTGCTGAATAAAGTTTGCATGTAGTTTGACCTCAAACAGAGCCAAAGCCTCAATGAACATGACTGAAATAAGCACGGTGAAGGAACATCCTGCTTTGTGTCAACAGACGTGTTCCACGTTCAATTCCCATTTTATATACTCAGGAAACAGCCACGTGAGACAAAGTTCATTAGAGAGCCACTTTTAACAGCTTTCTAGGCTATTTGAGGGCTGATAACTCCAGACAATACTTGATGTTAATCCATTGTTTTCTTGTCTAGTATACTCGGGAAGTGAATACTCTATAACTTTACGCAACTGATTGTGAATGCTGTGGCTTAAAAACTGATGCCTGCCGGGGTCACCGATCAGCACTTCAGTTTCATGTATCCTGATGCATTTCCTCAGCCAGTGATGAAGATCATCAGCAAGTTGTTCATCGTAAAACATATCTCCTAGAACAATGAGGTCCCACTTGCCAGCTTCTGAGTTAATGATGTTCTTAATGGTGATGGGAAAGGGAGCAACGTGGTTCAGTTCACAGTTCAAACTCATTGCCATTCCTGCAACTGAAAAACAGTCACAAAGTAAAATTGAAGCTGTTTTAGGATTCTACTGTACAGCCCTCTGCAAGTTTGACAAAAGTTCCATCTTTCATCACAAGTATTTTTGCTTATCTAATGTAGAGACTCCCACAACTTTCATTATGTGTTAAACCTCACATCTCAATCTATCATTATACTTCCTCCTTAATCACTGAATAATCAAATTATGAATAAACTACTTTCACAAGTAATACAAGGGAAAAAATCCCAAAATCAAATAGAATCATGGAATGGCTTAGGTTGGACAGGATCTTCTAGTTCCAACTTCCCTGCCATGGGCAGGGCTGCCACCCAGCAGACCAGGCTCCTGGGGATCCCATCCAAGCTGGTCCTGAGTGCTCCAGGGATGGAACACCCACAGCTTCTCTGGGCAACCTGTTGCAGAACAAATCCTGGGGGAAAAAAGAAGGGTAAAATCTAGGCCCTAACATATGAAACTCAGGAAAATTCTTTGGGTTACAGAAACCAACTTGCCAGCTGTGATGTCTCAGAACTAATTATTTGCCATTTTTGCCAAATTAAGTTCTAGTTCTGCTTGTAACTTCCAGATGTACTGCTTATCTATGAGAAACATCCTTCCTGCCCACAAGACTTCTATAAAAAGAGCAACATCCTTGAACTACGGCCACAAGTCCAAAACAGAGACCAATCATTAGAGACCAGGTGTGTTGGGAAAGCCTGTGCCCAAACATGGATGCAGTGAGTAGGGGGACACCTCCCCAAATGATCACCAAAGACCCCCACACAGACACAGAGGCCTCAGTTATGTTTGTGTGATCTTGTACTGGTATAATCCTATGAATATGTAGTAGGTATGTGTGACTTACGTACTAGATAGGCATATATTAAAAATAATTGAATATAAGTGGAAGAAGATGTGAAGACTCAGTGTCTTAATTTTGTGGAGATTACTCACCTTATGCCCTGCACAGAAATGAAGCCATGTCTCCTCTCTAAACACCTGTTGATTTTAAAATCTCTCAGAATACATTTATAAGACAACAGCTTCACTTGTAATTCTCTTCCAAAGCAGATGTATAAGAAACATTTGATAGAAACTTAGCTGTGCATTCATTCTAAGGAGCTATGGAGATGCATTTGGTGCAAGAAAGGGTGGTACAACCCAGCTTCTAGTACTGCCAAAAGCCTTTTTAGTGTTCTTTTTAGCATTCTTAAAACTGTCTGGAAACAGATTCTGCCAAGTGAATGAGGGAAAAGTTTTAAATATATTGTAAAAATAATAAAGATCTTTGCACAGAGGTAGGAAAAGAAGGGCTTACTGGGGTCAATGTCATTAGCAAGGACTTGAGATGCACCACTCATCACAGCAGCTATTGCTGTTGCTCCGCATCCACTTCCAAGATCCAGAACAGATCGCCCTTTGACAACACATGGATTATCCAGAATGTACCTGCGTTTAAAAGAAAAAAACTGTCAGAGCAATAAACCAGATATGCAAGTTTCTTGCTTCTATATTGTGCTGCAGAAAAAGTTCTCATCATACATGTAGCAAAACATGGTATCTTAAAGGACACTTATTCCAAATATGCAGCTTCTGTATAGATCCCTATTTGTTTCCGCTGATACAAAAAAATCAAGAACTTGGATCCCAACACATCTGTGTGCATACACCCAGGAACCCAGGCTGGGAGAACAAGACACCCTACCTGCAAACTAAAACAGATATTGTGAGATGGCAGCAAGGAGGCCGGGACCAGGAGTGAAGACGCAGAATATCCTGATGAGGACCTTGGGACACATAGAGGAGCTGACATCCCTTGCCCCTCGTCCTGCACTTCATCACAAGGAGTTCTACCAGACAGCTTTGACACCCACAGCTTGGTGCTCGATTATGCAGATACAAGACCAGTGAGTGAAACTGGCTTAGTTTTAATGAAAATAACCTTCTCTTGCGAGGTCTGAAATCCAGCTTTGTCCCCCCTCTGCAGCCTTCACTCCCCCAGGAGAGCCAATTTACTACCAGGGCAAAGGATGGATGGGACCACCAGAGAAAGCACTCCACTTCCTCCTTCTGCGGCTGTGCTTGCACTTGCAGTGATGCTCCTGCAGTAACAAGGAGAGCACAGCCTGGCCCAAGTGCTGTGTTTCCAGTGGAATGCTTCTCAAGTTACCCCTCATGACTGTGCTCATTTAGGACAGTCGAACCAACGTATCCTCTGGCACAGACACTGTGCTGGTGTTGGAGCCTGCTGTCTGCCATGCTGGGTTAACATGCTGTCTTACATTGCAAGTTGCATGAAATCTGGAATGGTGGAAATGCCAGCTGTGAAACAAGGATGGTTAAAGAAGCAGTGTGTTCTCATGTTCCCGTATTCCTTTTTCAGATTGTGCAGCTAATTTCTGACACTTCCAATGCCTCTAAACGAGTGCATAGATAATAGGACAATCAAGTGGTGAGATGCTAGTTAGTGGACTGAACTTACTGGCTTCAGTGATGCGTACCTGGACAGGGCTTGGCCTCCTGGCCAGTAAATTGCCCAGAACGGGTCCCCATATGGCCACAGGTCGGGCTTTTCCCTCCAGAACCTGCAGCGAGGGGTGAGGAGGCGCAGCCGGATCTCTGGTGTCAGGTGCCCACTGCTGGTCACCTCCGTGTTCTCTTCCAAAAATGCTCTCACCTCAGGGTCCAGCGACTTGCCAGCACTCCAGTGGCAGCAGCGCTTCCAGCGCAGAGCACGGCTTCCCCTCCTGCAGGCCTTGCCCAACAGCAGCAGCCGTTTCCAGCTGCTGAAGGCCATGTCCCCAAAGACAAGCTCAGAGCACAGCTGGTCAGGGACAGCTGATGAGGGAGAAGGCTTGAAGCAAGTTCACAGCATGCTGTTTTTCATAGTGATGGATGATGATTCCTGAAAGGAAAACGTGACATAAATGATGTTTCTGTGGCTTCAGAACCATGTACTGGTAAGGCTTTGGGGAGGTACAGCTGCTGCTGTGCCATCAAGAACTGGCGCTTTGCTCTGGGGAGCCTGCAAGGCCAGCAGGAAACATGGTAACAGAGAAGCTATCCATCCGGGACAGTGCTACAAATATACCCAGAGAGAAACAGTCAGCGACAAAGCTAAAAGCTAGATAATGTGGCCTTATAATATCTTCGTCTGCCTTGAGGGCACAGGCAGAGAAAGCTGCTCTCATTTAAGGTTCTACCACAGCATCATTAGTTTTGGTAGCAGGGCTCTGGAATTACAGACCTATGGACAGAGCAAAGATCATCACTATGGGTTCTGGGAGATGCCACTAATTTTTAGCTTTCTCACAGAGATGACCTTATATGAAAATTATGTTTTTACATCAAAGGCAAGGATCTCCTCAGTGGACCTTCCTCTTTCTCCCTCAGAATAGTCAGGCTTCCAGCTTCAAAATCTAAAACCAGCTCAAGAACCAACCGTAATTGATTTTTCGCACCTCAGGCTGTATTTTAAAGATGGTCTTACAGTGCAGAAGTCTCACGTGGATGCTCTCAGGTGCAGAAGAAAGCAAACCTCCACTGTGGTAGCCCATTTCCTGTGAGAAACCACAGTGACACACTCCAAGCTAACACAAGGGAAAGCAAACTGAGTGCATTCCAAGCTGCCTTTGGAAACCAAGATATCCAGACTGGGCACAGCAGCCCACAGGGACCTGCTGACACCACTCAGGGCTGGTTTCCATGTCACAGGCAGTGAAGGCAAGGAGAGTGGGAGCATGGTATGTCAGTGTGCTTCACGTGGCATTCTGTGCGTGTGTTGGCCTATGCTTTAGTTCACAGAATCATAGAATGGGTTGGGTTGGAAAGGATCTTAAAGTTCACCCAGCCCCAACCCTGTGCCGTGTGCAGGGCTGCCACCCAGCAGTTCGGCTGCCCAGGGCCCCATCCAGCCTGGCTCTGAGTGCCTCCAGGGATGGGGAACCACAGCTTCTCTGGGCAGTCTAATTATTGCTTGATGGCTTCCTAAAGCAATTAAGAACTAAACTCCCATAGTGCTCGCTGTTTAGGTCAATTTAGTTAAATCTTTAAATCATTGGCTGAAGGCTTTGTATTTGTATTGCTAATAAGCACCCGTCACAATGTTTCTCATTGCTCCACGCTTCAGAATGCTATTCAGCAAAGCCCACGTAATTAACGAATGTAATCAATGAACGCCTTCCTTCTGGAAGGCACAGCTACCCAGGCCCCATCTGCCTGAGAGAAGCACCAGATTAACCAGAATCAATGACACGCATAAATCTGGCCAGACAACGCTGCGCGCTGGTTTTCCCCATGAATTGCTGCAAAACGGCAGGGTTGATGAGGCAGCTTAAATTTCGCACCGCCCGTCACGACGCTGAGCGGCGCCGCATTCATTTCCAGCAGTTACCAGCACCGGGCAGCGCACCCCGCGGGCCGCTCCGCCGGGCCCGGCCTCACCGCGCCGCGCCTCAGGGCCAGGCAGCGCCGGGCCCACACCTACCTCCTGCTGCCGGCGCCGCTCCGCTCCGCTCCGCCCGCCGCGCAGCGCCACGCCGCGCCCGCCCCCACCCCGCCCCCTTAAAGCGGCAGCTCAGCCGCGCGCCTCCTGGAGAGCTGAATTCTGTCACGTCTGGCACGGGCTGCCCAGAGAAGCTGTGGTGCCCCATCGCTGGAGGCGCTCAGGGCCAGGCTGGATGGGGCCCTGGGCAGCCCGAGCTGCTGGGTGGCAGCCCTGCCTATGGCAGGGGGTTGGGGCTGGGTGGGCTTTGAGGTCCCTTCCAACCCAAACCATTCTAGGTCTCTCTGGTTCTATGAAATTCCACGCTTCAAAATGGATCTCCAAGGGTGGCTAGTTTTTAAGCGCAAATAGCATGGCCTCAGCTGGATCTGCCCTCATCTCCTAAGTTATGAGGCCATCTAGTGACCTGCTGCCTTAGCACACTTAAAATGTGTTCGCCGATGCAAAAGCATCTTACAAAGCAGAACCTTTCATCGAACGTGGCTTCCTGTACCGCGTGTCAGAGAAAGCTGGCCCTGAAAGACCAGGGCCCAGTGCAGCCAGTGTCTGCTATCACAGGACGGGGCCTAGCATCCACCCGTGCCTCCAGCTCCAAGAAGGAAAACACTGAAAGCACTCATAATACCCCAAAGTGTACATTAAATACGCGATTGAGGGGTCCCTGTGCCCTCTAGGTGCTCACCAATATGCTAGGAATGAAGAGCTCAGTAACACAACAAGGAAGCAATATCAACATCAGTGTGAGGTGCCTGGCTGGGGTGCAATAATGGCTTTATCACACAACACGCTGCCTAGAGTGATATTAAAAGGCTCTGACAGCAGTGGTGGCTGCCAGTCTTCTCACAAAGTCAGAGTAAACCATTTCGACTCTCAAGACATGCTTGTGCTGATGACTTCAGGAAGTATCAAAGCCTGTCCACCTCGAGAAAAAACTCTTTCCTTTTCAAAGGCTTTTTGCTTTAGTATAGGTAGTGACATCTTGAGAATTTCTGCTGATCAAATGCATGATGTAAGCTGCAAACAATTAACTACGCTGGAATTTGCTCTGAGAACAAGGACAACTTTGATCACAGCATAACATCAATCTGGTAGGTGGTGAAGAAATACAACTCTTTCAAAAGGCAGTTGTAGAGTTGCACTTCAGGGACTCCTGTGTGTTTGAGGGAATTAGTGGATTACTGGTTGATGCTACAACTGCCCATGTACATGGGGAAATCTTGTTTGACCCAATTAGCAGCAAGGAAATGGAATTGCACAGGGACAGAAAGCAGGAGAGAGTAGCCACCGTTTCATCAAGGAGTTGATGACTCAGTTAAACTCAAAGCAAGAAAGACCTGCAGTGCAGCAGCCAGGTGATAACCCCAGCTTGTTCCTTCTCTCCTGATTTGTAGATCTGAAAATCCAGTCCCATTTTCCAGATCTCTTTTTGGAATGCCAACTGCCATAACTAATGGCAGTGGAAGAACCTGAGTGGAAATTCACAGAAGGGCATATGAATGAACTCGGACTGCTATTGATTTGTAAAAAGCCTCTTCCTAACAACTCAGTATCAGCAGCCAAGGTTTGGCATGCGAAGATCAATTTGTGGTTAGCTGGAGGTGCAGAAACAAGTCATTACCAAAATGCAGCTGGCACATCAGCTAGTAGCTAAGGCAAAGTTAAAAATGAGAGTTCTGCACAGGTAAGGGAGAGGAAATTGAATGATTCTGTTGTGCCTTCAGGTACAGCCCACATATATTCATTTCAGAATCACTGCATCTTTTGCATTTGAGCAATAGATAACCTGACAAAACAAATCACACATTACATATAGAATGTCTGAAAGCACTAGGTGAGTTCTTCATAGGTTTACTTGTCCCACTGCTGCACTGGGTTAGGAGTAGGAATGAGCAGTAGCTGGCAAACACAAAGGCATCAGATGCATCCTGGCAGGGGAGCACAAGGTGCAGCATTTTATGAGGTGAAAAAAGCTGAAGCTGAGTTAATCTATTCCTTGTACCAATGCATACTTAGTCTTCCTGAGATTAGGGGTCCCAGAGGTAAGACCAAAAAGATGGAAGTTCTCATTTGTCTGCATATGTAGTTAGGGCACACTTGGCTGCTCATATTGATGCACAGTCAGACAGAAGAACATTTGTGTTGCATGGACAGTGCCTCAAAAGACACATGGAGTCAGATTGTTTGTGCTTTGTGCTCTTAAAAGAAAGATGTACCTTGTAATGCAGCTATGTGCTGCTCTGGATTTGGTTGCCTGCTCCTGCAAGGGTACTTGCTTGGATATTTGTTTTGATACTAAAACTAGAGAGTACCTTTTTAAAGTATGCATGAGTCCTGGTTTTGTTTTGTTTTGTTTTAACGGATGAAGTCTCCTTGAAAAACTGGACCTTAATTCCTATAGATCTCTTAAAATAATGATGCTTGGTTGCAGCTCCCAGCAGCGTATTGCAACAATCAGCTAGCATGAGTGAAACCTCACTATGGAGGAAAATTAAACAGAAACCAGCCCAGACTGGTGGGAATATCTTCCTATCGATGGAACCACATCCTGTACAAACAGGTATGCTGATGGCTTTTGTTTCCAACATCCTATCTTGGATGGCCAGGCCCTGGATTTCAGTGGTCTGTGGGAAGCTCTAGGGTATCTCCAGCTCTGCAGCTGGCCCAAGGTGGGACAGAGCTGCTCAGGGTAGGAGGAAGACCTATAAATAGAGCTGAGGAATGGCTGTGATTGCTATCTCAGCATTTAACTGTGGTTGCTCCTGTTCTGTCACGTTCAAACTGTGCTTCCCTGCAAAGCCCTGAGAGGAAGATGATAGAACCTGCATGCAGAGGAGCTGCTCACACAAGAGGAATTCCTTCTGGGCAGTCTGTAGCTGTCTAAGTCCTCTTGGATGAAATGAAGACATTCACCATGTACCTATCCTTCCTGGCTTCCTATGATAGGAAAATCCACCCTACCTTCCTCCTCCTCGGGGCTATCTTACGGCCCCTCTGTTTGTGATGTTCCAGAGGTGATCTGCCAGTGTCATGGCTTCAATATATTTATTAGACCTTAGTGTTTCCCAGTCAGGACAAACAAAGCCAAACAGGGCTAAGTCAGTGTTCGGTCTGGAACAAGAGAACAGAACAGCAGCTTGGGGTCCTAAAGTAACCAATGGTTCCCAGGCTCAGCCCTGCTTGTTGCCAGGCAGGCTGCATTCACTAGTGTGTTCAAACCTGTGACTAATTCCTTCTCTCTTCTCCAGGCAGCGCTCCAGCTTCCTCCAGAAATAAACCCTGATGCTGTAGTACATTTTGTTGTCTGTTTTTTGAGGGCAATGCTAACACACTGGTGGCAGGGATAAGATAAGCAAATAAAGTTTTCAAGGATCTGCATCAGTTCACTGGAGGCAGTGAACTGCATTTATTCTGCATTTCCCCAGGGCCAAAGAACTGCACAGAATGTTTCATGCTGGATCTCAGAGCCTGGCATCAGCTGAATTCCTCTTTTCACCTTCTGTGTGGTGATCTGACAAACATTTAGGCCCTTGTAAGGATCTGGGGACAGAAGAATTGATGGAGACCTGAGGCAGATGCAAGACGCATGATGCTTACAGGAGAGTTCCTAGGGGAAATTTTGAATACAATGTGTCTCCTCTTCTGGGTGATGTTTGCTATTAAGAGGGCTGTTCCAAAAATAATGCCTCCTGTTTTATTATATTTACAGATGTTGGTGGTATAGCAGTAGAGGTTAAGCCTTCCCACCAATATTCCATTATATGTTGTTACCATATGACAGATGGCAACAGAGGGGCAGTCTGACAAAATGGCGTCTGACTTGGAAGTAGGTATGAAGCAAAAGCATGCCACTGAATTCCTCCTTGAGGAGAATATGGCACCCAGTGACATTCATTAGCACTTGTTGAACATTTATGGAGACCAAACAGTGAATGTGAGCAAACAGAAGCAGTGGATAGTGCATTTCAACAGTGATGCAGCGGGTCAGCTCCACTGTTGTTGATTTTTACAAGTGTGGCATGCAGGCTTTTATCTATCAGTGGTGAAAATGCATAGCTAGTGGTGGTGATTATGTTGAAAAATAGTGTTTTGTAGCTGAGGATTTGCTCTATCAGTGTTGTTGTGTTCTTTGTATCTGTTGTCATTTCCATAGAAATAAATAGGATACATTATTTTTGGAGCAACCTATGTACATTTTGGGGTATTTCAGGTTCCTCGAGAAATTTAATTGTATGGCAGGGTCCTGCTCTATCAGGGCAGCTTTGCTCTTTGCTATTTTGCACTTGTATCCAAAGGACATGGAAAGAGGTTACACCACTGCCCAGAGGAGTGGAAATACAGCTCTCTGCAACTCCAGCTGGCTCACTCATCAATGTGTTGGAGTGTGAGTTGAACATCATCAAGCACATAAGAGCTACTATTTATGCACATGAGGGTACAGAGTGGTCACAAGGCACTGGAGAAGGTCCCAGTATTCAGGCTTGTCATCAGTGTTTGGTGATATCTACTGTGTTGGTTTCACTGGCTTTCCTGACTGTGCTTAGCCATGCAGGTGTACCCTCCAGCTGTTTGGCAACTCTATTCTTAGGATAAAGGCAACTCTGCCATTTTTGTGTTGGCAGGTTTCAAATGCATGCTTGGCCGGATCCATAGGGTTTGCTTACAGAACAGCTTGAACTGAGGATGGTCTTTGTGTACTTCAGGCCTCTCCAAACTGACTGGGTACCTCAGCAGCGCACAGTGGTTTCTATCCTGGCAGCAGATGATGTGATACAGTGTGCTCCTCATAGCACACTCAGTCCAGAGGACCCCCAGTGTGGCACTAGGTGACCTCACAGCTCTGTTTCTATCAGCTGAGGGGTCAGGTCTCCTGCAATCAGCTGCACCCAGCCCTAGTAGAAAATGACGGTGCTGTTGTGACCGTGCAGCACAGCCATTGTGTTTGGCTGCAAAGACTGCAGCTGCTCTCTCGCCTTCAGTGCTGAGCACTGGGAGACGGGACAGTTCTGGTTTGTCCTGAGGAAAACTCCTGGGATTGCCCCTAACGGTGGTGTTTTGGCTTGGAGGGAGGCACTGAGCCCATTGCCACATCAGAGGGTGTTAAATGCTCCCACCCCCAAAGGATGTGCCTGACAGGAATCACTGGAATTGCTCAGCATGGATCCGGGTTTAAATAAGTTGTGGCTGTTGGGTTGCAAGGAAGTCACTAAGAAACATGATCCTCAAGGAGAAGCAAGCTGCTTTGATCTCTGTTCTGTTGTTAGATGTGAGCTCAGAGCAGAACTCCAGTACTTCTAAGCAAAAGTATGAGTGCAGGAAAGCTGTCATCAGTAGAAAGAATCCTAAGCAGCAAAGTACTTCAAGGCAAAATTTTGTTATCTGGCATGGGGAATGAGTGGTAGAGAGATATGACTGAACCTATGAATATAAATGTTTAGACGTCTGCTAAAAAGCACATGCTGCAATAGGGAAAATGAAGCAGACCCTTTAGTGCTTTTAATTTGCAAGAAGTGCTTTTAGATTTGTAACACCACTGTGACGATCTCAGCATGTATTATAACAGCACAAAGCAAAGTAGCAGTCCTTGCTAAACAGGGAAATAATTCGCAATGCATATTCATTTCAGGAAATACTTTTCATCTGTCCTTGGTCTCGTGTTATATATTGGCTATGGATTTGGTGCATTTGGATTTTTCTAGCACGCCCTTGGGCTTTCAAGTGTGCGAGGATGCATTGTAATGTAGATGTGGGGTGTCTGGCACTTCTTAGTGAATAGAGCTTCAAAGGGAAGTTGGGAAATTGAAATCAGGGAAGTTGAAATCAGACTCTAATTACATTTGTACGGGGGCCAAAGGCATTTTGACAAAGAGCTTATGTGCAGTTTAGGAACAGATTTTGTCCAGAATGCATGAAAATATAGCTTTGGTTAGCACTCCCACTGGTATCGGCAGATATGGGACTGGCCTGATTTTTATGAAACAAAGATAAAGGAAAATTTTGTTAGTGAGGTATACATGGAAGCCCTCCCAGTGCCAGAGATGGTCTAACTGGGAGAACCGACCACTGGCACAGCTGTGCCTCAGCCATCGCAGCCAGCATCGCTGCAGACATGTGGTCAAGCAGCTATCCAGCTTCTCCTGCCTTTCCCCTTGCCGCAACGTGTACCTCCTTTATTTCCTTGGATCTCTCCCAGGCAAACACACAGTAAGCCGCTGGATGCTGGAGCACTGGTATCAGAGGGGTAAGAGCTTAGAGGCAGGTGCACCTGCCCATGGTGCGACGCCAGCGGGGCCGCCTGCCAAACAATAGAGCTTTGTCCTGGCAGATGTCGGGGCAGCGGAGCAGCAGCGTTGGCTCCGTTCTCCTGAGTGCAGCTGAGGAGCGCGCTGACCTGATTCCAGCAGGCTGCCGCTTTGGTGCGGCTAGGGGGGATTTGGCCAAGGTCATGCAGCGAGGGAGTGATGCTGTCAGAGATGGATGGAAATCGGCGTGGTGCTTTAGCTTGATGCTCGCAGCACAGCACTTCCATTAATGCATGACAAGCCGGTGATTTATCCAAGCAGCGTACTTTGCTGATTAGGTTTTATCGCAGCCTGTGCGTCTTCTGTGACAAGAGAGCAGAGGGCAAACCTCACAGAGCAAAATACAGGCTCTCACCTCTGGGTCGTGGCGCTGAATCATCTGAAATGTAATGGCTGTGTATGATCCTGCTCCTTGCTTGACGAGGATGACAGCCCACCTAGTCAGTCTCTTGGTAGATCAGTTGTGTCTTGCACACTCAGTGTAAAATCAAAGGCAGAGTTGGAGCGAAGTGGCAGGCAGGAGCCCTGGGCTTTCATCATTCTGATGCTGAACATGGATTTGTTTACCGAGGGTGAACTGGGTGCTCTGGCCAAGACAGTGGACAAGGATGCAGTTTTTTGAGAACATAGGAGTAGTGGGAAAGAAGGTGCAGGCTGCTGTTCAATCATTTCAGTCACCTTGCAAAACCTCTCTGCCAAGGATCCTCTCCAAAAGCAGATAAGAGTGTCTATATGTGATTGCAGTGTAAGGGCATGTGTGTGATGGATGTACATAATGTGAATAAAATGCAATGAGCTACAATAGGGAATTACAGATTTTAAAGATTTAAATTTCAAATCACAGAAGCTTCAGAGATCCTGTGGCAGAAATGCAGGAAAGTCGTCTTTTGCTTCGTTATCTGTAATTCTGCTGTATGAATAATAATTATACTGTGTGACAGAGGAGAGCGGTGTGCTTTTATTCAAGCTTAGTCTTTATAGATATGAGGCCAGTATAGAAGACGAGCTACTTGCTTTAATGGTATTATAATTTGATCTAATATTAGAATATGTGCCTGCAGTATCTGCTTTCCAAGTAACAAGGAATTGTGCTGGAGGAAATGTTCTTTGCTTTTCTTATGGCTACTGATCTGGTTTGCTTACTTTTAAAGCCTGAGGCAGCAAATACCTTTCCAATGTTTTAAGCAGTCTTCTTGCATAAGCTTGGAGAATAAAATTTGCTTTATTTATGAACCCTGCTGTGAGATTCACTGCTGCTTTTGTTTTTCTCTCTGTTTCTGCTGTGTGCTCTCCTTTGCTCTGAGCCTAGGATGGCTTTAGTGTCAGTCAGAAAGTCCATCTTTATGAGCAGCCTGTTTCTTCCAGCTATTTGTGCTCTGCGTCTTGTGAAGTAGCTCACAGCACTGCAAACAGCCCAAAGGAAAGTCATCTAAAAGCAGAGAACTGTCCTTCTGAGCACAGCAGACATTCATTTTCATCTTATTTGTTTTCCCTCTCTTCTACCTGACCAGATCTTGTGAATCTTGTGAGTATATAGGTATTAGAGCAAAAGAAGAGAGGCTTTCAATGGAAAATCAATGTGGCTTGGCAGCTGGTGAAAGATTGTATGCAGGAAGCTATAGAGTTATGTTAAGGAGTTGAGCAATCCATCACCAGCAGTATGATTTCCAATTCATTGAAGAACACTGAGTTAAATAAAATGTGAAGCAACAGAATCCCAGCAAGGGTAAGTGAGATACCCTTCAAATAGCAGGGTTTTCCACCTCTCTGAAATATCGGGCATTGACTCCTTGCAGAAGCAGGACAAAGAGCTTGACAGACCTGTAGTCTGATCTCTTATGGCAGATCCTAAGGATACTAAGGCTTGTTAGCGTTTGACCCAATTTAAACTAACAGATTCTGAAAAAAAGAAGACTGGCTGAGAGATAAAGGAGAGGGAAAGCTGAAAAAACTTGACACTGGGAGAAAGATTCCCTGCAGCTGAAGACACGGGTGCCTAAGGAAGAACAAACCTGCTAAGCCTAAAATCTTTCCTTGCTGTCACGCTACTGGAAAACTGGCAGGTGATGGGACAAAGCCGTGGCCACAGGAAACTCAGAAGGGTCATGGGTGATCTGGTCTATGCCATAAAGTTTCTGCAGTTCAGTCCTACCATATCCCCATTCCTCGGAGGAAAATGTTTGAAGCTCCTTCTGCTCTGGCACTGCTCTGTATTCTGCTGTCCTGGGGCCAAGCCTCATTTCATCAGGATTATTCTTACCTCTGCCATCAGAGTGGTTCCAAAGAATGTTTATCAGTATGGTGGTAGGCACTTCATGTATATAAATGCATTTTGGATGTGGGACATCCAGCCTATCCATCATGCCTTGTGGAACTCTGAAACCCTCGGCTAGTGAAAGAAAAAAATCATCATATTTCCCACTAACTTTGATCATCCAAAATGCACCCCACACCTCAACCCTTTTGGTCACCACCTCTTCTCTGGCTGCAGAAAAGGTGTGAAGAAATTATGGCACAGCAGAGCATAGGGTGAGACAGAGCTCTACTGGGTGATGCGAAGCAGCAAAACAACTGGACCCTGCCCTGCTGAGCTGGCTTGAAGCAAAGGCCCTATGATCTTTCCCCACGAGCAGCTGCTTGTACTTGGGCAGAAGAAGGAAGGGGCTAGGCTTGGTTTTCTGCGAAAGAAAATAAACAAAAAAGTAGCTGTAAGCAGGTATCCACTCACAGAATTGTCCAATTGTTTGAGTTGGAAGGAACTTTTAATGCAGCCCAGGATACGGCTGACTTTCTGGGCTGTGAGGGCATATTGCTGGCTTACACCCAGCTTGCATCCATCAGCGCTTCCAGGTCCTTTTTGGCAGTGCTGCGCTCCATCCTTACATCCCCCAGCCTGTACAGAAAGTGGGGATTGCCACGACCCAGGTGCAGATCTTGCAGTTGGTTTTGTTGAACCTCATGAGCTTCTCCTGGGCCCGCTGCTCAAGCCTGCCTAGGTCCCTCAGGGTGGCATCTCATTCCTCAGGTGTGTCAGTTACACCACACAGCTTGATGTCATCCACAAACTTGTTGAGGGTCCACTCAGTCCCACTGACAACATCGCTGATGAAGATGTTGAAGAGCAGCCCCATACCAGAGCAGAGGAAATTGTCACCTCTGGCCAGGAAGAAAATGGTCCTGATGTAACTGAGGTCCTCCAAAAGGGAGACCTACAAGGTGATGGTGCTCCACAGTGAGAGCAATTAGTTGAATGAGTGTCAGACTGGCTTAACTCTTACCCTCTGACCTAGAGCCCAATGAGTAGACAGGTACAAGTTAATAAACAAACCAAACTAAATAAAATAGCCTGGCTCTCAGTGCAAAGTCGAGGACATATCTGGGCTCCCAGAACACTCCTACTTAGATCTGGAACAGTCTGGCTTGCCACACTGAGCACTGCAGCCACCAGAATCTGTGATGTGATAGATGACTGAGGTCTTCTTTTTCCAATGTGTGGAAATTGTTTCAGCTCTTGCCTATTTTCAGTAGAACACTAGAGAAAGATGAGACGTAAAAGGGGCCTATAATTTGTGAATCCAAGGCAAGGAGAGAGCAAAGATGCCATTGTGTTGCCAGCAGGTGGGAAGCAGCAGTTCTTCTCCATGCCTCCATCTAATGGCCTATGCTGCAGGTGAAATGCCAAATTCTTTGGAGGCATTTCCTTTTCCCAGCGTTTTGTTGTATAAGGACAAATACCAATCATATAAGAATATAATGTAATGTAAGCATGGCTCGTTGGATGGAGAGAGACTAACAGATTGTCAGAGAAGGATGAAATAGCACACTGCATTCTGCAAACAACCTGTTTAAAGTGTACAGATAGTGGAATTACTGAACATGAGCAGGGAGCTCATCAGATTGAAAAAAACAGTCTCAGAACTTCAGAATCGTCTAAGTCCTTTTAGAAGGGGATGCTGCCCCCAAATTTGTCTGCCGGGGCTTTGACACAGAGTGACCATTACAGCAGGGCTGTACAAATGCAAATAGGATAACACTGATTTCTTCCTGGACACGGTGCAATGGTTATTAAATCTCAGGCAATCCGAGAATGAAGAAGTGCTTTAGATTTTGCCTTGTGTATGCAACAAGGAGACAGCTGTCTGTATGATAAGCACGATATGATGAAAGCCGTTTATGGTACACGAGCGGAGACCTTCTCTGCCCCACGCACATCCATCACCCGCCCTCCACAGCTTACTTCTGTCGTTCGGACCTTCCGCCTAACAAAAACCCACCGTCCTCAGCGCCATTCCCACAGGAAGACGTTGCTGACAGCCGGAGCGCCGCTTCCCGCCCGCCGCTTTTTGTCTGGAAGCCGCCCCCCGCTCCGAGTCACGCCGCCCCCATAACCCAGCACGGGGTTGGGAGCGCCCAGGCGGGAGGTGCCGCTACCGCGCAGGGTTTAAAAGCCCCGCGGGGGCGGACCGGCAGCGCAGCACCGCCTGCCGCCCGCCCCTCTCAGCTGACAGTGGGGTCGGAGCTACCGCTCGGTGCCCGCCGGAGCCGCCCAGCGCCCGCCGCCAGCGCCCGGTGCCCTCCGCCGGGGATGGGGGGCGGCGCGCCGTGAGCCCGCCGCGCTGCCGCAGGGAGCCGGAGCCGCCGCCGCCGGGATGAGCGGGAGCGGCGCCCCCGGGCCCGGCGCGGCCCCGTGCCGCTTCGCCCACTACTTCGTGCTCTGCGGCATCGACGCGGAGAGTGGGCTGGAGCCCGACGAGCTGGCAGGTGAGCGGCCGGTAGCGGCGCGGGGCAGCAGAGCGGCTGCCGCAAAATGTCCGCGCCTCCCCCCCACCCTGCGGAGGGGCCGCCGGTCCTCCGGGGGACGCGGGCGGGGGGGCCGGGCTCCGGTCCGGGAGCCCGCGTGCGGCGGAGCCGGCACGGGCGGCAGCTTCGGCCCCGCTGCTGGGCTGCTGCGGAACCCTGCGGAACCCCGCGGCCGAGCTTGGTGCCGAGAGAATGCGTGTTCTTCCCCGTTGTGTGCTGCAAACCGGAGGGAGGGATGTGGGAAGAACCGAATAAATG
This sequence comes from Centrocercus urophasianus, assembly GCF_019232065.1. Classification (NCBI taxonomy): domain Eukaryota; kingdom Metazoa; phylum Chordata; class Aves; order Galliformes; family Phasianidae; genus Centrocercus; species Centrocercus urophasianus. Next base: position 9,539,253 of record NW_024885344.1, read on the forward strand.
AATGCTATTGCATCGCCGGTTGCCTTTCTTTCACGTCTTCTGTCTGTTCGGAAATAGTCTTCCCGCATCCTTCGCTCTCCACCCCCAAAAATGTCACAGATCCAAGAATGAGACTGTTACTGTGGGATCATGGAGATGCTCATGCGTTTTCTAAAATGTTTATTGTTGGAGAGCTTATGCCTGTATTTGAGCACATCATGTTGGGGAAGACTGTATTCTCTCCTGAATGTCACTGTGCTCATCTAAAAGGAAACATTTAAGACAGTTTTTTAGGTGTAAAGCAGGGCTGACTGTAAGCTTAGTGATGGGGCATAATTGCATAGAAGCAGAATGTTTCTTCTCTGAGTTAGGAGCCTGTAAGCACTGAGGTCCATAGGTCCCACTGTCCATATGCGCTCCTACTGTAGGCAAGGGACCTGCACGGGACAGGTGCAGGTGATGAGGCCTGTGAGATCTCTGGTGCTGCAGCGGGAAGGACATGGCCTTGTGTTGTATAAGAGGGAGGCTGTGTGATCTGCACTGCTGACCCATGCACCCTGGTTGAAGTTCACGTTTATGCTGGCTGTAGAAGGGCGATATGAGCACCTGAAGTGCCACAGAGCCTTTCCTTCGCTTAGGTGTCTGTGTCTTTTCCCATTGTCTTTGCATTGAGTGCACAGTTGAGGCAGCCCTGGGGGCTCAGGGCTGAAGCATTAGCCAAGCAGTCTGCCAGCTGTTTGTTTTCTAACACGTGTGGGTGACCGCAGTTGCGTGTTTTGGTTTTATTGCTTTTAATAGCAATGGCCTGGCTTGTGAGCCTTCGCCCAGCTGATGGCATGCAGGGTTTGATTTGCATAATGTGGCTTATTGGGGTGTGGGCAACTCTGAGTCGCCTCGAATTCTGCTTTCTGAAAAGAGCACGCTTTTAAGGCAGCATTGGCCAGCAGTGTGTGCCTTCCCCAGTGACGACCTGGGCTTCATAATGTGCCTTTTGCTGCTTTCTGCTCAGTTTTCCAGCAAGATGTACAGGTGTGCTCTTGGGAAGCACTGCAGGTTCGCACAGTGCCCTGGCTCTGTCTCTTCTGTGGCAACTTAGGAGATTCCAGCAAGATCAATTGGATTTTAAAGCTTATTGGGTAATAAAAGCATTCAGGAATTTTTGGTGGTAGCAATTCGAGACGGCATCATCAATGCCTAGGAGGGCTGGGATGTAGCAAAAGAAGAATTAGAGTAACAGAACTATGATGGGACTGCTATTAGCCATGGTATATTTTTAGGGACTCGTGACAAGAGCTTTCTGCTATCAGCTGGGAGCTGAGCAGTTGGAAGTGCTGGAGAGGAACAGGCAGTGCTGTGAGGCAGCATGTAATGCAGCCCTGCAAAAATTAACTCTGGCTTTAGACGTAGCTGAGAAAATGTTTCTGTTAAAGCTCGGGAAGTGCTAATGCCACCATAGGCAGGCACCAGGGAGGTATCATAAAACACTGTTACAGGTGCCAAAAATGAGGCTACAAGAATTCAGTTCTTAACAGGAATATACAGGCAGAAAGATGTTTATAGGAGCAGATAGACCATTCTGTAAGGGACACCCACAAATGAGGCTATTTCTTTCTACAAATGCTTTCACAGTGTTTTCTGGAATGAAATGATCCCTGTTATTTTGGTATTGAATTGTATCTGTGATGGCTTTCCATGCCACCAGCCTTGTGCATAAAGAAGCTGCTGAGGTAAGTCCTGTTTCCTTGAGGAGTGCTGTCACTTCAGCTGCTGTGCAGATCATCTCTAATTTAGAAAGAAAGAAAAAAAGGTAATTAAGAACCTGCTTATCTGCAAACACTGGTGTCCCTCAACAGCTCCAGCATACAAAGCTCAAGCTCTCACCAGGCCCAGGTGCTGGGTGGAGGAGCAGGGCAGGAGGTGAGCTGCAGGCCCAGGGACTCTCCTTGAGCGGGGAAGCAGAAGTTATAGATCCTCAGAGGGCTTTCAGCTCCTGGAGGGCTGGGCTAGAGCTGCCTGCAAAGCTGCTCCACAGCTGGCTGCAAGAGAATTCGTGTAGTTGTCTAAGACAGTTCACTTTCATAGAACATAACAGAATCACAGAATCTTCTGAGTGGGAAGGGACCCCTGGAGGTCATCTAGTCCAACTCCCCCAGAGTTTTGAAAGTTATTGCTAACTTGGTAGTCCTTCCAGGCACGCAACAAAGGAACGTATGGATGATAATGCCATCAAAGCACTTGTGGCACTATCACAAAGCTCTCAGCCAAGGATGGAAGAAGAATCTGGTGACTTGAGGGAGGAAGGGAAGCTGTTAGCTGAGCAGTTAGAGTGGTCAGAAAAGGAAAGCAGTATATTTGACATGAAATTTCTTGAAAAGCATGACATTTTCAATATTGGTTTCTCTGTGCTGCTGAACTCCACTAAGAAGGATGAAGAATGATTTTTCTCTCATGTTCAGGGCTGATAGAAAATGTATTTCAGTTTGCTTTTGTCTTCATGTCTACTTCTTTCAGGTATACTCATCTCGAGACCAACAGCCTTCAAAATGCACATGCTTGAATGAACGCGTTATAGTAAATACTTAACATTGCCTTAAAGAAAAATACCTAATAGTTTGTTAAACTGTTTCTATTAATGTGATTTTTCATACTTCCAGTGTGTGTGCAAGGCACAAGGTTTTTCATGGCTGTAGCTGCCATCACATTTTGCTTTGATAATGTATTAAACTTCGTAGAAGAGTCGTACGTAAATTCTAAATCCTACGATTCAGAAACAAAAAAATATAGAATACATGAGAGTCAGTCAAAGAGAAAGCAATGCCTTGTAGTGAGGGAAGGAACGTGGGGTTCAGAGGAAACATGGGAAATTTTGTTCCCAAATGGAAGAATGGGTCTGAGCTCTGTAGAGGTCACTGTCAGTGGAGGGGTTTTGAGGGTGCAGCTTGGGGGCCTGAATGGCTCTGTGGGATGATGCCCTCTGTGCTGAGGAGGGTGAATATTGCTGGAGTCTTGCTATGTAAAATAAAACACTGTAGCTTTTCCTATGCGTAAACCTTCCAAATTACTTCAGCACTGTGCTTACAGTTAGGAGAATTTCCAGTTATTTTATCTAGTCCAGCAAAATGTTTCACACTGTCTGGTTTTGACGGGTGTGTGAAGATTCAGTATCTTATTGTTGTGATTCAGTTTATACTGTAAAGCTATAGAGAGCTTTACCACTTCTAAGATCAGCTATTTATTTCCTCGCTGTGCCCAGCCCAGCAGCTGCTGGGAGAGCCTATGGTCATGCTAACTGGGCTTGTCAAGCATCGTGGGGAAACTAATCAGTGCTTCTACCTCTTGCTATAAATAGTCAGACATTGAGAATTAATTTCCTTCAACAATGAAACGCTATCCGAGTTCATAATGCTGAAAAACAAACTGTGTGTGTTGCAGTCTGGCTAACTGTGCTTCTTGTCTACAGGCTTTTTATTTTTAGAAAGCCAAAAGCTTGTATTCTCTTGTGTGTGCTTGGCACCTGCGTGCTCTTGCATTTGCACAGCCTGGCTGCGGCAAGCCTGGCTCTTCACCTGGCTTCCTCCACACCAGGTCATGCTGGAGGGCCAGGCTTCAACAAGAAAAATGTGGTGGCATTACTACACTGATGCAACATCATGTGTGCATGACCCTTTTCAAAATAAGGGATTGGGTTTTTTTTCCTGGGTTACTGAAAATATATTAATGAATTTCCCTTGACCAAGGAATTTCTGAACAGTTGCAGTTCCTCTTCACCACTTACTCAATTGTGACAAATGAAAAACAAGCTATGGGAGTTTTGCTTTTTATTTTTAAAATGCAGTCTAGAGCACTGCAAAGCATGCATGGGGGGAGTGTCCAGGTTTAGTGACATGCATGTGGTTGAGACTTGTACGAGCAGGGCAGAAGATGGCTCATGTACAATTTAACAGATCTTAATGTGCACCTCAGAAGGATTTGTAATAGAATAATGAACTGTTTCAGATGGAAGAGACCCATGAAGCCCATCTGGTCCAACCTCCCTGAAGTGAACAGGGACACCCACAGGTAGATCAGGTTGTTCAGAGCCCTGTCCAGCCTGACCTTGGGTGTCTGCAAGGGCATTCACCACCTCTCTGGGCAACCTGCCCCAATGCCTCACCACCCTGATTGTGTAAAAAAAACAAACAAACAAACAAAAAAACCCATAAATAAAAAATAATAATAAAAAAAATAATAATAAAAAATTCTTCCTTACATCCAGTCTAAATCTCACTTTTAGTTTGAAATCATTTCCCCTTGTCCTGTCACAGCAAACCCTGCTGAAGAGACTGTCCCTTTTTGTCTTATAGCCCCCCTTTAGATACTGAAAGGCTGTAGACTGCTTAGGATTTCTGACCATTACAGAAGGATTGGGACTAACATTCTCTCCTTTCATTAAGACATGATGCTCAAATGTAGCACTAAATCTTCTGGGTTTGCTGTGGAATAAGCAAGTTTCATGGATGAGGAATAGAATGGAATTGCTGGCAAATAACTTTTTCCTTTGGCCAACTTACCTTAATAAGATGGAAACAGGATATATTAATGTAGGAAATCCTTTTGATAGAAATCTAAGATGGGTTAAGATTTTATAATATAAAGCCAAAGCTTTTGACTTTGCTCTGTTTAAGTAAACTGTTATTTATTTTAGTTGAAGAGCATGGAGATAATCCCTGCTGCCACGCAGTCTTGGCTCAGTTCTGAAGTGAAAGCAGTGGGTTTGCTCTCTTCTGTTTCTTCAAAAGTGGCAGCATGGACAACTGCTATAATGGCCTGTTCTTAAATTGAGTTTTCTGCTAACTGACGAAAAACAGAATTCCATTGTAAGACAACACGTTGTTTCTTAAGAATTTCTGAACTATTCACTGAAGACTTAGCTTCTATAAGAAACTCTGCAGATGAAGGAAACAGAGCTACTTATAAAGGGTCGTCAATGTTATTGACAAGCCTGATAGCCAGCTATGGTAACCTTCAACAAGGAGTGATTCTCTTGGATAACAGACCATCTGTGGAATTGGTAATGGCTGTGATGTGTTAATGGTGTGATGCTTTAGTAGTATGGGTTTCATTCTCTATCCCTCATACATGCCGGAGAGATTGGAATGCTCCTCTCCCCTGGTGTAATGCTAGCTATAAAAACTCAAAGGAAAGCAAATGCATACTGTATTCCTTTGAAAGTAAGGAACCAACCAATTGACTGGGCTGGAAAATCTCTTCTTGTATTGATAGCCCTGACTTGCTAATGCTAAACCAAGAAACTGTTGGTAGAGGTGTGAGGTGAGATGGTGTCTTTGCGGCCTGCTGGAGCAGAGACCTGACATACAACAGCGCCATTAAGGGCAGCATGAGACCAGCATTGATTTCTGTGCTCAGCTGTTGCCTGAGAAGTCTCGGTGTCCTCACCAGTGACATGCCAGTGCTGCAGGAGCGTTGCCAGCACCCTGGTGCTGCCCCTGAGGCCTTGGGGCCAGGCATGGAGCTCACCACTGAAATGCCTGCAGAACAAACAGCACAAGGAAACGTGGCAGTGCGAGGCAGTGATGTGAGGATGTCACGGCTCTCCGGCCTGCTGAGAACTGTAGCAGTCAAAATACATGAAGCTTGTGGGTGTCAGTAAAATTCAGTTTTTATTTTCCTTATCTATCTCTGCTTCTGGTAGGAAATGTTACGCTGAGGAAAAACAAATTGCGTCAGCAAACATTGGGCCTTCGTAGTCTCATGAGCTATATACATAATCTCAGAACTAATTAGGGAAGAAACAGTGATGGGTCATCGCAGTAAGAGATACTTAGGAGATGACTAATGTGTCAGGCTGCTGAGGTGTCAGATATTGGGATGCCTGAAGAAGCCTCTGTTACGTTATCAGCATGGAAAATATAAATGACATAATTTGTGCTCCTTGCTTGGAGTCAAACACAGTTTCACTGAGCGGTCTGATCACCATATCTAAATGGAGAGCTTTCTGATTGGGGTGTGCTAGGCAAAAAGAAAGTGCCTGTCTGGGAATGTGAAGCCATATTCCTTCAAGGTGTGGGGTCTTGCTTCTTCCTCATTCTTCTGCACTTCAACCAAATCCACCAACAATAACTTCAAAACATCAGCACAGATGCTCAAAAGAGTGAAGTGGAAGGAGTATTCCATTGCTAAAACGTACACTTTGTAGAGTAGACTGAAGGGCTTTGCTAGATCTCAGTGACCTGCTTTGAGTGACAGTGAAAAAAATAACTCTTGGCAGAGTACAGTATTAGGGGGAAGTGGTTTTAGTGAATCTGCAAAGAAAACCTCTGACTGGAGAACAAACTTCAATGTTCTGTACAAAAAATGCCACCAGTTCTTGTTTTGTGTTCAGGGGTGGTGCCGCTCTTGTAAAGCAAGCTTTTCTCCCCTCTTAGGGCATGAACTTAGCTTTGCAGCCATATTGTTCATCAAATTGCAATGATTCTGGGAGCTGGTATTGATTTTTATTTATTTTTGTTGTTGTTGCTGCTATTTAAACAAACTGTTTATCCAATGGAGTCAAACTGGGCTTTGAAACTGTGTGAGTAGTGGGTTGTATAGCACAAAGGGTAGAATCTCCCTCTATCCCCTCTTTGGTGTTCTCTTGTCATGTTAAAGGCTAACATGTGGAAGGGGGGGGTGGCTTAAGCTGAAATACCATTTTGTGTAAACAATGATAGGATTAAAAAAAAAGAGAGAGAAATGAAAAAAAAAACAAAACAAAACCAAACCTCAACTGCCGTGGGTGTGTAGTGGCTGCTGCTTTTCATGGATGGTTGAAATTATCTGTATAAATTTGCATTTTTTTCTTTAGCTGCTATATACATAAGCTCATTTCCATGCATAGCTATTTTCATGCATAAAGCGATTGGCATGCGATGGTATGTGATGCAGTGTTGCCAGTGTTAGCAGTAGCTGTAGATGGCAAGGAAAAAGTGAATGTGACTGAATGCTTTTTACATCGGGCAGCCCAGGTGAATAATGTGCTTCTGGTGTCTTGTGACTGGAAAAACAAGAAGACACAGCTGTCTGTGATGAAATGGTGAAACCAAGCACGCACCCAACTGCTGATTTCCCAGTGAAACATTGATCCGATGAGCCGAGCAGCCTGCTTTTGACTGATCAATGTTCTGGTATGACTGGAGCCCGCTGGGACAGGAGGATGCTGCAACGGTCCACATGTGCATTGCTATTGCTGGTGGGAGATGGCAGGCTGGATCCAGAGCCCAGATTCTCAGCTGTGTGAGCAGCTCAGATGGGTCCAGGGTGATGTGGAAACAGCTTCTGCTGCACCCTCTGCATTCCCACGAGATGCTCTGGAAAGAGAAAAGAGAGAGCTTTGTTTATTTTTAAATTCAACCTATGAAGTATTTGAGTGAAGAATGCAATATATAACTGAGTAAATATTTGGCTTTTCATCGAGGGAAGGGAGGATTTGCTGATTAGTTGGTTATTCATGCAGTACTGTCGTGTTTGTTTGTGGGTTTTTTTTTCATTGGTATTCCTACTTGGTATTTTTGTTTGCTTTATGCTCAGCAATACTTTGACGTTAATTTGAAATTCAGAGTAATTTTATGCTGGAAAACAAAACAATAGCAATGTTAACACAGACTGTCACAGCTGTGATGCTGGCTGGAATAGGAGAGATGAATAGTAGTGCTACATTTTCTAGGATGGGATGTTTTGTTTCATGGGTGTTGTGCTTTTTTTACTTATCTAATATTAGAATGTGTAAATACACTGTACCAAGTATTTGGGGGCAGAATCTTATTATTTTTTTTCTTTAAAACAGAAAGAAACCCATCTTTGTGTAGTACATGGAGATGAGATGCCAGGTCATGACTTGCAATGCTTAAAAACTGTCAGGTGCTTTGTAAAAAGTACTGATTGTGGATGTATGCCCTGACACAGAGCTTTGAGTGGTGCGTTCTCCTGTATGTTTTGCCTTGTAAACACTTCAGCAATGTCAAGGTTTGGAAGAATGGTGTTAAGGTGTCTTCAATGCACTCCTTTGCAGGTTGTCAGCCTCTGTCTTTAATGACTGCCATTATGAATCTACTAAAGGGAGAATATTTATCTCTGGAAATCAGCATAGCAGCTCATCAACACAGATGGATCACGTGTTTAGCCTTTTTCCCAAGACGATGCTACTTGGGATAGGCTTGTCTTACTAGCATTTGCAAATATGTTGGCTCTCTCTGGCTTTAGCAAGTGTGATAACAGATGTTGTTTGACTCTCTTAATTCAAACAGGGATATGTGGTCTAATGTTTCTGTCTTAAAGTGAGGAATGACTAAGAACTAAAGAATCCCGGTGTAAGGAATGCTATTAAGCAAGCATTTTTCTTGTATGAATATGAACATCTGCATAGGGTGAGGCAGCTGTAGCTATTGTCTTATGTCATACTTAGAGGAAGGGGAATGGTGCTGGGAGATGTTAACTCTAACGTTAGCTGTTCTAGTTAATAACTTCTGTAGTTTCTATGCCTACGCCTTTGTTCTCTTTCTTCTTGGAGCTGCCTGCAGGGTTGTGAGTTGGGAGGGGAATGAAAGAGCTCAGTCTAACATGCTGATTTAAATTGAAAAAAAAAAAAAAAACCCACAACCAAAAACTCTCTAGTGTAACGCAGGCTGAACTTCCCATAAAAGCCGGGCCTTAATGAGCGCTGACCCCTTGGCCGTGCTTTGTTCCAGCCAGCAGGTGAGGAAGAGCAGAGGTCCCTGCAGTGCCTGCCCTGGCTCTGACCCGGGAGCTCAGGGCAGTTAATTCAGCTCTTGGGTTTTCAGCAGCAATGAGAATGAGCAAAGGTGATGTCTTGTGGCTGGGATGCGTTTGTGCTCCTTGCCTGCAGGTCTGTGCTAGCAGTGGGGAGGAAAGGTGCTGATTTGGGTTGCGCCTAGAGCTAGGAATGAATTGCTCACAGCAAGTGCTGCAGCAGAGTGCCCAGCATCTATTGTATTTGATAATTAAGATCTGTTAAGATCTGAAAACTACTTGCTATTCAAAATCTGTCTCCGGTTTCAGTCATCAGCTAATATTTTGTCAGTGCTTCACGTTGATGACTTCTGACTCTATCCTCACACTCGCCTGCAGTGTACTGAATAGCTAAAAAGGGAAGCTCACACTAAGCAGCAGACCATCTGTGTTGATGATGTTGTAGTATTATCACACCCAAAACTGAGGCTTGTGTGATTGATAATGTGATCACACCAGATCCATTTCCTTTTTTTTAAAAAAAAGAAAAAAAAAGAAAAGCTGAAGTAATTGATATTCTTATCTTCTGAATCCATTGGTCAATTTAAAATCATAGGATCAATAGGACCACAGAATCACCAAGGTTAGAAAAGACCTCCAAGCTCATTCAGTCCAAGTGTTGACTTACCACCAGTATTTCCTCACATAGAATCACCAAGGTTTAATTTTGTCAGAGGTAAAATAGAAAAGATGGGAGGATTTTGAATTTTCTTGTTAAGTTCTTGCAGCTGGAGCAGAGAACCTAATTAAACTCCCAGTAAAAAAAGGCTGCAGAAAAATCAGCAGCACTTCATCAGGCAGCACACCTTGTGTCTGTGGGTGCTCTGGTGGCTACTGGCAGCTGTGTGGCTGGATCTGCATACAGCATGTTCTGTCTCCTGGGCCGGGGGCTGTATGGTGACTCAAGGTAGGAAGGGAGAAGCAGGAGAGATTGGACCTAACAGGTTTATGTGAACAAATGAGCTGATGGCAAGAGGATCCGAATTTCTGTCCCAGTGTATGGCTCCTAGCACTCTTCACCAGGGTCTGTGAAACCATTATGCTGTGCTTAATGCCATTTCCTCTGGGTTGCAAATGAAGGGTATTTATTAGGGGAACAATTCTGCTATGGCATCTACAGTGTGATAATGGGAGGTAGGAACAAAAGTAGGTTTGCCAAAAAAAATAAGGTTGTACAAGAATGGTTGTCCGCTGGACTGTGCTTTTTTGTTGGCTTTTTTTTTTTCCCGTTTGTTTGGTTGGTTTTTTTCCCTCTAAAATTGTGTAAAAGAGAGAGATATATAGGAGCAGAAAGCACAAGGAAAGGGGGCTCTGCACTTTCTCTTTTGTTCCTAATCTTCCACCTTCCCAGGTTTAAAAACAAACCATTTCTTCTTTATGTTTGTTGTGGTTTCAAAAAGCAGTTGTAACCATTCTGATAATATTGTTAAGGATCAGTACCTGAATTCTGGTATATTAAAGTGCTAACAGTGTGTGAAGAGTTATAAAGCTGTATTAAGTGCATTAAGTTTTGAGTGAGTAACTCCAGCAAAAGGCACTGCAAGATATGTGGTAATCATGCTGTGTTTATGAGCTGTCTTTAGAGTAAATGGCCATATTCAGCTGGATCTGTGCACCAGCGTGGCCTGAAAGGATGCAGTGTTGCACTGCAGCACAGTGGCAGGCTGGCAGCCCTTGCTCAGTTCATCTGATCATATACTGAAGAGGCGCAGCTCTGTTTGCAGCAGGCTTTTAATAGATGAGTGCACTGGTGAGTTCCTGTGCAGTTATGCTGTACTGGAGGGGGCAGATTTAAGAAATGTCCATGTGTGGCAAGAAGCGCAGCAGGCCTGCTGTGAGCTGCCGCCACTGACACAGGGATTTGGTTTGCAAAACAGAGCTTGGCACTGCTACTCATCTTCTGAACATGTCACCAAGAATACCATTAGCAGGCCAGCACATACTTTTGGTGAGGAAAAGCTGTGTGGGCCCTGAGGGAGCAAACCAAGGTCACAGCCTCCTGCCTTGCCTAGAAGCCCTAAGCTTCTAGCCTCAGTGCAGAGAGGATGAATGTGGCTGACTCAGTTTCTTTCTTAGATCCTTCTGGTTACTCTCTGCTAGGCTTCCCTGAGTCTTATTATGGAGATGGTGTCGCCAAGCCTCCCAGCATGGCCAGATGAGCTCTGCAGGGCACTGGCTCTTTGGTGGATTCAGCTAAACATGTGGTCAAGTGTGCAGAAGTCCCTGAGGGCTGGCAATAAGCTGTGGATATCTGACAATAAGCTTAACAATTATCCAGGCCTTCAGAAAAATTATTATTCTAAGGATGCTTCTTAGCTTTTGCAGTGTTGTTTGTTTTCTATTTTCCTTTTTTTGAATAATGTGTTTTTTTGAATTTTGTGCTCAATAAAAATGAGATTCTAGCTGAATTCAAGCAAGCTCCTGCAGTCAAGAATTAAATTTGTTTTCCTTTATTGTCATGGCTTACTGATGATTGCTGTTAGTGATGCTTTTGGATTCTGCTCCTTAAAAATGTATTATCTCGTTTATTTTGGGTGAGGTCATGGGTTTCACAATATTGTATAAAACCGAAACCAGATCCTCCTGTCTGCAGCTGCAGTGTTAAATAGAGCATCATTGTCATGGGGTGAGCATGGCTGTCAAAACACTTCGGGCAAAGTGGGTAACATGAACAGTTCTTGTATGTTAAATATTTATGGAAGAAAATGCAAACTCAGAACGCTGCCAGCAGACAGACTACTCAGGCGCATTGTTGTGTCAGTCAGGGCACACATCTTCACACTGTAACTTTAGAAAGGACTCAGGGTTATTTCTGTTCTGCTGAAGCTCAGTGCTGCACTTTTTCTGCACGTAAACTTTGAAGTTTAAAGCCTCAGGAGGAAAACAGGAGCTTTACTTAAATAATCTGGTGTCCTGCTAGGGCAGTCACAGCACAGGCACTTGTGTATCCAGCCTCTGATCCAAGGCCAGCACATCCTCATTCCAGGTCCTCTGGTGCAAAACAGGTGGTAAACCACAAGCAGAAAGACACTGAGGAGAAAGCTGTGTCATTAACTCTAGCACTGCAGGATAATAAATCTCCATGGCATTCTTTGGCTTTCTAGACGTTTTCCAAGCAATATGCAATGGCTGTGATTAAAATGACTGTTGCACTGTCTTAAATAATACACTTGAGCCTTCAGATAGGCAATGCAATTGAGCCACAATGAGCACCAGCTTCACGTGTTTGATCTCAGCACTTTGAATTTCAGCGTCATTGTTGCCACGTCCTTGAGAGACTGTTTTATGCCCAGGAAAACTGGTAAAGGGAGATGGGGGAGCAATTCCTACGAATGTGTGAAAAATCTAACCAATATGTTGATATGTTGCCCTGAGGATGCTGCCTTTTTTTTTTTTTTTCTGTATCTCATTTCTAAATGTGCAAGATGAAAGCAGCTGCATCATTCGTAATCTGCACACAGTGTTTTTTCAGAGAGACTTTTCTCTTTGGCAAACACTTCAGGAGGTATCTGCCTGTGGTGCTAGCAGTGGGTATTTCCCTGTGTGCATCAAGCTGTACCAAGTATGCACAGCAAGGAAAGGGCTCTTCTCTCCTTTCCCCACCTGTCTACCAGCTCAGCAGGCTCCTGCCTTGTTTCCTTTCCACTGAAGGCAGCAGCTCTTTGATGGAAGTTTCTATCGCTTTCCTGTTTTACTTTCCATTGCTTGGGCTCAGCTGACTGGGAAAAGCAGGACAGCAACCGTTGTATTCTACTGCCTGCAGCTACCTGGCAGCGCAGGAGCAGGAGGGCTGAGAAACTACAAAGCACGTCAGACCTAATTATTCACCTGATGTAAAGGCCTTTCTAGATCTGGATATCCGCTCTTGACTGCATGGGTAGTTGGGCTGATGGAGACCGCTGACTTCAAAGCTATTGGACAGAGCAGCATAAATGTTTCAATCCCAAATCCATCCTCCTCAGCGGGCCTGGCCTGGTGGGCAGCCCTGGCTGCAGGTTGGGGCCCTGCCCCTCTGAGTGGGGTCGGCAGGGGCTGTCCCCCTCAGCATCACTTTTGTAGTGAGGGGGGAAAGGGATTTAAAATCCCTCACCCTTTCCTATTGAGTCTGACTCATTTTTGTCTGGTTTAGCACTACAGTAGAAAGAAACATAATGGATTTGTTAGGGTCAGTGCTTCACAATGTGATGGTTGACTTTGGGCAATAGGGCCTAGTTTGCCACTCCAGACAAAGGATTTGTAGGTCTTGCAGGCTGCCATCTGTTTCTAAAAGCAAGTTTTTGTGGAGAAGTGATGCAGCTTGCATGCTGAAAAAGCGTGGGGCTCTCTCTTTTTTTTTTTTTTTTTTTTTTTTTTTTTTTTTGAGAACTGCTGCTGCTGAGCCTTTGTGTTTCAGCTTTTAATTTCAAAACTAAGCAGAGCTTATTAATAGCAGGACTCCCCCTGCCTTGGGCAAATTTTACTTCCCAATCTTGTTAGTGATGGGTTGATGTCTTCTGAAATACTTCTGTTTTAGAATACACACATCTATTCCTGAATTGTTCTCTTCTTCCAGCTGCCCCCCACCCAAACTATCTAAAATGCCAAGTCTAATTGCATTCAAGTTGTTTGCATTTGTTATAATATGTGATCATGTAAGGGACAGATTGGAAAAGTAACACTCAGCAGTCACATGACTTTTTCATCTCTGCTGATCTTTTTAAGAGAGCACAAGATCAAACAATCCAAAATTAAAAAGCCTCACTTTTCTACAGTGGAATTACCACAGAGCCTCCCAAATAAAAGGGCCAGCCTACCTGTAGGGCTTAAGCATGCTGATAAGTACAATCTATTTATGGACCATGTGTTGCCCTGGCTGCTAGCTGATTGTTTCTATGTATAGCTATTGGAGCAGGCACAGAGCTGTGCAATCCAGGTCTGGAGGGCAGGAAAAAATTCTGCTGCAGGTCTTAGCAAAAATAATGAACAAAGCCTCTGCAGTTTTTTGTCTTTCCAGCTGCACACAAACAAGACTGACAGTGCTGATGAAGAGGTCCTGGCTCACAAGCTGCTCAGCTCATTTGTTTAGCTGCTTGCTGTTCTGATGCAACAGCATGGCCAAGGCTGGTTTCTGTGCCAGTTCCTCTGCAGTACTGCCAGGTCACTCTGGGACAGGGACAAACTCAGCTGCAGCAGCACACAGTGTATCTGCAGCTTAACCTGAGTTCAGCTGTCTTGGAGAAGGAGGGCAGGATGGCTTTTCCTGCCCCTGGGCTAACAGCCGAAGAAAGGTCTCCTGTTCCTTCCTTTGAATTAGATGAATAGCGATTTCCCTTTCTGTATCTTGGCTGATGCTCAGACATCAGTATGGTTTTTCATCCTGAAGTGCCAGCTCCGCATGCTGCTCCTCCACATAACTTCAAATGCCACTGAGCTGTACAAGACTGTACCCTGTGCAGGAGAAGGCAGCGGCTGGGCTGCAGAGTGCCCTTGCTGTGCTGTGCAAGGGGAGCGCCGCCTGGGAAAATGCCACGGGTAAATATGGGGACTAATCTCCCGTGGGCTGACCTGAGTGAGCGAGGTACAGGATTGCTGGCCAGGGGACAGAACTGCTGTCAGTTGGCGAGCAGCACGATGAGCTCCGATTCCCTGCCCTGGATCTCCTCAGAGCTCTGTGTGGAGCCTCCAGTGCTGCTTACGCAAGGAGGGCTTTGCTATTGTGCAGGCTGTTGATGAACAGAAGGAGATTTGTTTGTTTATTTATTTATTTTGAGGGAATTATATGAATAAAATCACTGCCTTTGATGTAGTGGCCTGGTTCTTTCTGCCAAGCTTCTTCCTGATGGCTTTTGCAGGGTAGTCCCTGACTGCTCGAGGAAATTGGGCCCGTTCTTTTGTGTCTTCCTAGTCCCCATCTAAATTTCCCTCCTCACATCAGTAGTCCTTGGAGGTACTGCGTGAGTCTAGAGCCAGCGTGCAGCACCCGTGCTGAGGGAGGGCACAGGTAGCAGTCTGCATCTCTCCTCTGAGGATGTGGGCTCTTCAAAACCCAAAGAGTACGATGAGCCTAAAGCCACACCAGGGAAATACCCAAGAAAACAGCATTCCTGGTCACTGGGGTTAACTGAAATGAGAGAGTACCCGGCTCTCGCTTAATGACTGGAGCATGTGTGTTGTGCACAGTCTGATCGCAGGCTACTCCTACTAGTGTGGGCTCTGATCTGCTTTATGTTGGCAGTTTGTGAAGCTGAATCTAGCCAGGGAAAGGCTTATGAGGTGCTACTGTGTGATGTGGCCCTCCCAGGATAAACAATACTGGCAATTTGCTTTGCAGACCTGTGTTGGCTGAGCCATCAGGTGCATACCTCAGAAATCAGCCCACTCCACTCCCCGTGACTCCTTTTAAAGCAGCTGAAAAATTTCCTGTCTCCTTTCAGGTGCAAGAGTGCCATAGGTGTCACATCCTAACACCTACGTGGCACCCTTGGAAGTACACTTGAGGATGCCCACTGCTCTCGTGCTGTTTACTTTGAAGTGCCAAGGCTGAGAATCTCTTTGTTCTCTTCCAGTAAAATGTGTGGAGGCACAACAAGCTCCGCAGAAATGTTAGCTTAACAAGAGCAGAAGAAAATTCAAAGGGTTTCCTTTAAGGAGGAAAAAAAAAAAAAGAAAAAATCAGAATGGGATGCAGTAGTCAATAATTCTGCATCAAGTACTTCCTGGTGGTTGTTTTACCACTGTTCTTCAAATGAGCATTTAGTTTAAGAAGACAGCGTGCTGCTTATCATCCATTTGTGGTCTCCTGGCTTTTGGCAAAGTTTGTGTGCTGCTTCTTCAGAGCCATCAAACTTGCAACAGTCATGCAGATCCTCTGCATGTTTTCTTTTTGTGTGGCCTTTTTGCCTTTTATGCTTTATATTAAAAAAAATAATAATCTGCAAGTACCAGAAATTTTATTAGAACATTTGGTCGGTTCAGGCAATAAAGCTTTGCCACTGTCAGAGAACTTTTCTTCTTTACTCAGTTGAATTTGCCAAACTGGAACAAGTCCTGGCATAGCAGTTTCAACCCCTGCCTCTGCTACTCAGCAGCATGCAGAGGTGAAGAGAAATGCTGAGCAAATGCTGTGTGAACTGGAGAGTCAGCACTGGAATGCCTCCTTGACCCGGCGGTGACAATGGGTCGCTTCCTTCCCCTAAGTCAGTTTGGGACACTTGGGCAGTGTCCAGTGCACAAACACCAAGCTGTGCAGGCAATACAGGGCTGTTGCCCTTGCAGAAGTTGTTGCTTGCGCTCAATGCCACTCAGCCAGGTGCCCATGCCAGCTGCACTCTGATGAGCGTGTCCTGTCTGATGCAAGCCTTCATGGAGCAGGAAAACTGAGATTACTAGGAGCTGCCAGAGGAAACAAGAGTGTTCACAGCCAGTTTCATAGGAGAGTTATTTGTGTCAGGAAGAATAAGCGTATGGTAGGGGAGTCTGAATGCTGAACTTTAATCCTGATGTGCCATTGACTGGGTCTGGAGGAGCTTTATGTTCTGTTTCTCTTGCAGTCTGCTGGAAAAATGTGTTATTTGTACAGGGCATTGAAGGCGTTCACTGTGAAAGCTGCAGTTATGTGCACACAGCTTCTGAACTATTTCAGTGCTGAGAGGTTCCAGCTATCCTAGTGGGATGGCATGGCAGGGGACTAACATCCTACCAAATTGGTTATTGTTTTAATTGGGAAGGGGAGGAGTGGCGTGCAAATGAATGCCTTCCATTTGAGCTCACTTGGAGCAGTGGATGCTGTTTTTGCTTGATAAACTTGATAAACCTAATCTGCTGTAACCGTGATTTCAATTGAAGGAAGATAAATTGAGGTGGAGAAGGAAATGTGAGGGCATGGACTCAAGCCTGAGCAGGAAGGCTGTTTTAATAGCCTTGTAAAATGCATTTTGCTTTTGTTTGGGATTAATGCCAGCTCTTCAAAGTTTCCAAGGTGAAAAGACAGAGATCTCAAGTTGTATAGGTATATTTGAATATGATATTTAATGTTTTTGAGATCTGAGAAGTAAGCCAATTTTGAATAGACGGACCAAGACAGAAGGCTCTGTAACTTCCTTGTGGAAACAGGCAAGCTCTTTGCTTAGGTTGGCATTTATGTTCTCAGTCCTACAGTTAAAGCTTTCTCATTGTGGTATCCAAATTACCAATTAGTCAGATGCGCTGACACAAAGGAGGAATTTGATATAGGCATGGGAAGAGTGATGGCATCTGGCATATCTTTGAGCATAGGTGTGCCAGTGTGGGTGTGAGATTCCTGCCATAGATTAAAGGTGGTCGCATGTGCTTCCATGGGATACAGAGGAAATGACTTTAACTGGAGGATGAAGAATAAGAGGCACTGTGCATAGCTGTCCTTTTAAATAAGGTTGTCACTGGGACTTGGCTTTTGTTTGTTGCATTACATTAAAATAGTCAAGATGTATGGCTTGAAGTAAAAAAGCACACTAGAACTGGAGTACAGACTGCTGTACGCAAAAGCAGATTTGCAGAACTGTAGAATGGTTTGGGTTGGAAGGGACCTCAAAGATCACCTGATTCCAATGAAACAGGCAAAGTGAACAAAATAGACCGGAGAGTTTTGTCAGGTTATAAGGGAAAAGTTTATGAAACAGAAGGGATGAAATGTGCTTGGTGGTACTGAGAGTCAAATAATGTTGCAGCACTATTAAAAATCCTTGAGCAAAGATCCCTGATGTCTGTGAGGCTGTCCCAGAGGGTGGCAATAACAGTCCTTTGCCCAAATCAGCAGGGAAAATGGAGGCGTTTGTGCATTTGTGTGCAGGTTGAGTTCCCGTACCCCGGCACACACAGCAAATTCAGAGTTTTCTGATAGTTTTAACTTTAAAACAGGTGACCTGAATGGACAACAGGCACAGCTTCAGGAAGAACTATAGAAGCATAATGGCTGCTTGCATGTGGTTTTCCTGCACTGGATCTGGGAATTAAGTAGCAATCATAATCTCTTGCATGGGTGTCCAGTCAGTAATTACTGAGAGGAAAGAAGCCTTCCATATTTTCTGCTAGGGCCCTTGCAGATTAAGAACAGCACAGTGACATTTTATGACAGTTGACAACGGGTCCTAATGCTCCACTCAGAGCCTCTTAAGCATATAATTCTACCAGAGTTGGTGCTCTAGATATCTCCAAACTTTTCTCTTACACTGAAGGTAAAAACTTTTGATTAGTTTCCTTGCTCTGTCCTTCAGCTCCGTATGAAGTAGAACAGAGGTTTTAGAGACAAAATCAAGTGTGTTAGTTTGGTTTGATTTGTGTGTGTGTGTGCACTCATAGTAAGTCAAGATGATGTTATGAGTTTCCTTGAATCTCTGAATATAAAACCCATATTTTGAAATCTACGAGGTAGATAAATAAAACGACATATATGCTCCTGATAAAACGTATATAAGAGGATTTGTTGAGACAGCTATAGGGATTAGTCCATATATGTGTTCTAAAAGATAAGCTAATGTTAAACCTCTGACAGACCCAATCACAGTATTTCTTAAATAGATACAGCGTTCACATTTTCTTGAGATGTGGCTCTGAAGCAGTCATTTGCCATAAACTAATCCAGAAGACTTGTTTTTTGCTGTCGACGCACAAGGTCAATTACATCTGCGTCCACCAAAATATTCAGTGGTCTTAGAGGCAATTCCTGGCTGACAGCTGTCAGGCACCAAGCCAGCTGTGAGAGTGCTGTTTGCAGGGCTACATGACCATTGTCCATGCAGTGCAGGTACCACATTGTTCTACGAAGCGTTGAGTGGCTGCTGAAATTATCCAACTGTTCTACCAGTGACCATGGACCACGTCAGCTGTTCTGGGACAGTGGTGATGGTTACTGCAGCACTAGCAAAGCAGCAGTCAGGTGAAGAGGAATGTTACAACCATTCTTGACCAGTTTTTGGGAGAATTGTGACTTAACACAGACCGGTCCATCCAGTGGTACTTAAATATGCAGAAAGACTGCTGAGTAATTAAGACAAACCTTGTTGGTTGAAGCGTAGAATAGATTCCAGTAGCTGTCAAAGAATTAAAAGCATTACTAGTACGTGAATTTCTTTCCATAAAAAAAAGAAACGTTTAAAAGTTTTGTATTCTTCAACTTTTTACAATTGTGTTGGAGTATTAACAGTATTAACAAAAAGAAGTGGGTTGTTTGAGGGCCTGTATCACTTTAGTTTCTCCTCTCCCCTCAATGGGAATCAGAGTGAAAAATTCTCAGAGATCTTGCTCCAATGGCAATAGATGTCCTTCAGAAGCATCCTTTTTTTTTTTGCAGCCTCCTTCTCAACAGTACTTAGCATCTATTTACTAGGCAGAAGCTCTCTGAGTACTCTGCTTTCCATCTTCCCTTACAGTACCTGAAAAACAGTTTCCTTTTTGAAACATAGCTATGTTGCTTGAGACGGTCAGTAGTAATTGTTACCATATGTTGTATGAGTAGGTTAATTTATTTGGAATTTATTTATTGAATTAAAAACTAGGTTGTCTCATTTAGGCAATCCCACATGAAGATGCTGTTTCATGCTATGCATCATTGTCTGCCTTGATTGCTGAAGAGTCATTCTAAAGCCAGAAGATTCAAAGTCCATCCTATTAACCATCAATGGGGGATGACTCATACATGACTATTCCTGTTCTAGTCAGATACACTGTGCATCTTATCTAATAGCTGGTTGTAACACAGTGGAAAGAGAAGATACTATGCTGCTGCAAGTGAGGATTTGCTCAGACACAGCAGCAGGTGCAGAAATAAGGGAAAGAAGCTACTTACTCTTGGAAGGCCTATAAGATCCTCAGGTAGGCAGGGATCTCCAGCAATATGCCCTTGGCTCCGCTGCCAACCCTTACATGAGGTCTGAGAAGGGATGCATCCTGGCTCTGCCCTTTCTGGTCACTCAGGTGCACTGCATACATCTCAGCTCCCATGGATTGGCCCTGCCTTCCCACCAGGTGTTCAGTCACTGGTTCAGGCCATGACTTTGCATTTCCACTACACTTGTATATGCTGTTGCTGTGAAATATGATTCATAGATTGTAACTGTCCTTAAGGGACACATCTTTATGGTTATCAATTGGAGAGGTTGATTTATGCACTGAAATACTGGGGAGCTTACGTGTGTGCACGTGTATCTTCCTGCTGAGCTTGGTTGCTAGGATGGGCTGACATGGGTAATGGTCAGTCAGCTTTTCATCCTCTTCCAATATCAAGAGGGAATTTCATCTTGCTGTCTCCTACGTAACCAGAATTCTTTTCTCTGTGAGCATTCCAGTCAGTGAAACAAGTCAGGTGATGTTTGTTTCACTTTGTTCTGTGATGGCTGAATGGAATTTATCCCCATTACTAGATTGCATTTCTATTGCAACTTTTAGCCTAATTGTGGATGTTTTTTAATTTGAGGTAAGGACATGAGGATTTCAAAGCTTCTTGAGACATGATATTTTTGGAAGTAATTGAGAGGTTCATGGAGGCTTTGACTTTTGAAGACTGTGTTAATGAAAGTAGTGTTGGCATTTTTGAAGGATATTTACACAGTATTAGGAAACTCTTCCAGGTCAGGAAGGTGCTGGGTTCCCCCAGTTGCCTAAGATACTTGAGCAGCAGTGTGTGCATTGTTTCTCAAAGGGAGCCAGTGCGCTCTGCTGTTTTGGAAACCTATTTCAAATGGTGAACTAGCCTCTAAGGACACAGTTACTCGTACTCAACAAGGCATAGCCCTTCAGAGGGAAAAATAGCAAGAACAAAATATTAAGCAGGTTGAGCTGCAGTGTAATCACCATCTTAATCAAAACTGTGCTACAGGTTTTGCAATCAAGTTTGTAGATAGTTGTCAATAGGCCTTACGTTCAAACCAAAATCCTGGGAAAGCTTCAGAAGCTCTCTAGGGACAACAAAAGTGAGTTTCTAGGTCCCATTTTGATATGAGTTTTTATGTTCTGGCTGGCTGAGGATTCAGGAGATGTGAACTTTTGAGTCATCTGGGTACCAGTGCCAGGCTGCAAGAGGAGTGCTCTCTTCTGATGGGAATTGGTGCACAGCACCTGCGGTGTTCAGGAAGGAGAAGGTTACCTTCCTAAAACTCTTCTCAGGGAGAGGATTAGTACTTCGTCTGTTCAAAGAAAGCTTGAAGGTCACACTTTTTATCATGGTTCCCTATGTGAATCTGTTCTGTAAGAAAAGTGGGAAAAACCCACCTCAGAAAGTTATGTGAACATGTGATATGGGTAGAACTGGATGCTGAGTGGTTTCCAAACAGCTGCTCCTGGACAAGTCATTGGTGAAAAGATGACATTTCTTCATGGTATAACTCAGTAGATCTTTGCATGCGATCTTGTGGTTTGTACTCCAAGGTCATATCAGATCTTTTGTCTTTCAAGACAAAAGCTTTTGGTTGTGTTGTAATGATAGAAGTAGCTCTACCAGGCTGTTGGAAGGAGTGCATTTTCCTAGAACAGGCTACAAATCACTATCTTGTATGAAGAACCTGGCTGAATAAAAAGCTTTTGCAAGTTACATAAACTATTTGGTACACAGTGACACTGGTTAATGCAGCGCATTATGAAATATTAATATGGAACTTAAAATCTTGCTGTAAAAATGCTGGTTAAACTTTTATTAAAACAAGCATGGTTTAGGCACCTCATTAAAATATTAGAACTTGATGTGTGAGCTCAAGCAGGAGAAGGTTATTCTGAAATATGCATGCAAACAGGGTTTCCCCTGCCCTTTTCCTCTTTCAGAACAGGAGGGAGAAATCACCAGAAAATAACATATGACATTAACAGCACCAGTTACAGGAATCTGCCCAGCTTTAAGTCACTAGGTTCATATCCATAAAAAGACTTGTCCTGGGATGTAAAGAGCAATTGTTCATCCACTTCTGCTTAATGGGTCCTATAAACCTCACTGACCCAGTGGAAACTGCAGAGCAGAAGATAAGTTCCAGTTCTGTAATGCAGCTACATGCTGAGGCTCACTGTGAGAGTGAGGACATTCCTGTCCCTTCCCAAGATTTGTCACTGGGTATTATCCTGATGCAGACAGGCCAAGCATCTCACTTTGCAGCACTGAGCTCATTCCTGCTAGGTAGGTGCTCTCACCAGGGAAACACAGAATTTTGCTCCCCTTCTGAGGCGTGTTGTGGCCATTTCACGTATATCTTGGCGTAGCCTGGCGTTATGGTTCTCTTTCATCAAAGTGCTCTCAGTGACGTGGAAACACTGAAGCAATCAGTGCAGGCTCTGAAGGGTGTGTGAAGTGCCTGACTTCACAGTACTGTGGAGCACCCTGTGTGCAGCCTGGGGGTCTGTGCTTGTGGTCTGGGTTTCACTAACATGCTGTTGCATGCATCTACGAGGGTGCTTGGACTTGCTCGTGGTGAGTGGGACTAATTCCTCAACAACGCAGGCAGCAGCAGTTGTTGGTGCTGTAGAACTGGTAGTCTTCTACACTTGATTCTCCAAGCTAATAATTAAAAATAAAAATAAACACTGACAAAAATCACTAGCTTATTGCAGGGATGACTGTTCCAAAGCAATGAAGAGCCTCAGGCTGTTCAGGTGTAGGCTTCTCCTTGCATTAGTTGCCTTGGTGTGAATTATTAATGCAGTAATGTCAAATAGCAGTGTACTATTGCGCTGCCTCACAGTAACTTGTGTGTACAGACATGAGCTAGGAGGAACTTGCTGGCTAAACATCTGGAAAAACCTGCGATTACCTCTTTGTAAGTCATTTTATGATAGGGCAACTATGGGAACCAGCTTTCAAAAAGAGCTTACTAAGCATTTCTCATCGTCCTGTGTTTGAGGGTAGTTTTCACATGTTTCAGTCTTCTCTTCCATTCTTCTATGTGCTATCGCATTTATTTTGGAAGGCTGGAATCTCAAATGCTACAGACTGTCTTTTTTCCCTCTCTTTTTCTTCTTCTGAAGCAGTACACCTTAAAGTTTTTTGCCCAAGATGGGACATTATTGTTTAAAAGAAATTTAAAACCTTTTTTGCCTATGAGACCAAAGGCAGTTTCTCTGAACTATTTAAAGCTGGTTGCTTCTTCTTCCCCTGTATCCTCCCCATCCTCCAGGTGTTATTTTAACAGAAGAGACCGAAACCACCTCTGCAGCATCACTGGCGTACCATGCAATGCTGTGGTACTTGTGGAGACTTGAACATTGTAATTAGCTTGCAGATGTATAACATGAAAAATTTATACGTGGGTCTGAATGAAGAATCATTTACCATCTGTAGATAAAATAAGGACGGGGCTTTGCAATGATAATAGGACTCATCAGTCAAAATAAGTGTGAAAATCTCAAGCGGAGAAGTAAGAGATCTCTTTATGAAGCTATTAGCGAAGTAAATCTGCTCAGATGTGCAGGTGCTTAAAACAAGACAGATACAGGAAATATAAATCTGAGGTTTCTCTCTTAAAACAAAGCTGAAACTGCTTCCAAACACAGCTAGAGGCTGCCTATTTCTAGCTGGAATAAACCGTGCTGGCAGACCATCCGTAGGCAGCTGCTGACAACAGCGTCACATTAAGTGCTGCTGGCTCAGGATGGGATGTGAAGCATCAAAGTGACACAAGCCTAGGTTGTCTTGGGTTTTCTCAGTTCCAAAGATTGCAATTCTGAAGCTCTGATAGCAACTCCAGGGCAATTAGGAGAAAGTTTTTCGCATGGAGGGTGGTGATACACTGGAACAGGTTGCCCAGGGAGGTTGTGGATGCCTCATCCCTGGAGGCATTCAAGGCCAGGCTGGATAGGGCACTGGGCACATAGCAGGGGGGTTGAAATTAGATGATCTTTGAGATTCTTTTCAACCCAGGCCATTTTATGATTCTATGATTCAATTCAAGGTGGTGGACATTACCCAAAACAGAAAATAGCTTGGGTTTTTCCATGCTGCTTACCATATCAGCTGTACTTTCAGGGAGAACTTTGGAGTCCTGAGCACCCCTGGAAAGCTGATCACTACAAGTGAGGAAGCATTAGCTTAAAGTGAATATGATGTGAATATGATGGATGGACCAGACAGTGTTTGAGCAGGAGGAACAGACAGAAAATTATACATTGACAAGAGAAATAGTAACATCTAAATTTCTAGGAAAAAGACGATGAGTATGTCTGATCCTTGCTGTATACTTGACAAGTGGTCCTAATGCAGCTGGGAAAACAGCATGTTCATCTCCTTCTTCCTGCATCCCAGCCAGAGCCTGTGGAGCAGTGGGTGGGACGCTATCAGAGTATTGCAGCCACAGTGAGGACAGCAAATCTGGTTCCCTAAAAAAAACATATTTTGATGGTTTCTGAAGCTTCATTACATATCCTGCTTGATCTCTGATGTTGCCTCACAGAGATCCTGTAATTTTTGTCAATGCTTCACGTATTTCAACAGTCCTTCTGATTCATCAGTAAACTGTACAGATAACTGCCAAAAGATCTACTTTTTCTTTAGATTGTGTACATATCAAATCAGAAACATTGCTTAGAAGTTAGCATGTTTGCTAATTTATTAAAAAATAATAATGATGGGGAGGGCGAGGCACTATGTTTTCCTATTATACACGGGGCTGTTCTTTGTGACTAATGTAACATGGATATGTTGCTCTCTTTCACATCCACTTGTTTGATGTAAAACAGTGGTTTTAAAAACTGTTACAGAATGATTGAACATGTCTCCAAAAAGGGTTGCTGATGAGTCTTGTTGCTGCGTGAAAAGTAACAGATGCTTTCGAGGAGCTGCTATCTTAATGTCATTTAGAAGAAATGTGTAATTCCATCAGTGCAGCGTACCTAGGTATGCATTTTCAATCCATAATTTTTCATTTCACTTACTCTTAAGAGCTCCTTTTAACACTAATAGTCTGCTTGAGCTATGCGTTTGGTTGGTTAACTCTATTCCTCTAACTGGATTTCTTTCAAGATAGATGACTTGGTTTTTTTCCTGTTTCTTTAAGGGAGGATGATGATCTAGAATTGAATAATTTTGTACTTTGATGGATTAAGCAAAACACGGGTTATTAAATTTACTGCTTGGGTGGATGTGGCAGTGAAGTTGTCATACTACTGAGGACCTTCGCTGTTCAGTCGCTCTGCTGTGCTTCGTAAAACAAAACGACAGCTAGCAGAAACATATGGTCTCAGTTTTTAGTGGCCCAGTGTGTTAGGCAATTCATGATTTGTGTTCTTAACCTGTTTATTGAGCCCAGCTTTAGCAGGCTCTATCAATAGGGCTTGTTTGTTCTTGGGTGCCTCGTGTCAGGCTTCCCCTTGCCAATTTACTTGCTGGGCACTGTGTCTGTTTACTCCACTCCTGTCTCCTACAATACGGTCCTACAGTTCCTATTCAGATTGAGCTTTTTTTAGAGCCATTTGAATGTTTTTAATATTCAAGCCCACTGCGTTCTCATAGCTTAACCTACCAGCTGAAGTGAAGGCTTTTATGAGACTCTTCACTGCTGTTTCCATGGTTACACTGGAATAGACACCTGCTCAATACAAGCCAGAAGGGCACAGAAAATCTAGCAACACTGGCTGTCATTATTACAACTTCGCAATTACCAATTTATTCTTTCATTTCCTCTGCAATTGTTTTTCTTTAAGTGGAAGCATGTATTTCTGAGGATTAGTGGCTGCTGTTATTAGAAATCAGTAGTTAGAAAAAGATGAGGGAGACAAACCCCCTGGGAACAGGTTTTTGTTTTGCTTGCAAATGGATTATTTTATTTTATTTCTGAGGGGAGTACACTTTAATTGCAAAGCACTCTTTACGTGATTGTAAGAGATGGTTCGTATTTCTGGGTTGGCCGTAGGTGACTTGCACTCAGACTGCAACCCAGCCTCAAAGTACACATTCCTATCGGATGGTAGGAGTAATGAGTGGGATGTTAACTGCTATTGTAGGGAAATAATACATATTTAAAGCAAACAACCAGCAGTTGCTCAAGCACTGGAACTAATGAAGCCTGGGTCTCCTGTGGCTTTGCCTTATGCATGATTGATTTTTGCCATTGGAGAATGAGTACAAGACATTTCTTGCAGCTGGGGCATTTTGTGGTGTTCCCCTCACGTCATGCCCCTGGGGCAGGCTCACGCGGCAGTGCTGCTGAAAGCAGTGCACTCCTTCTCCCTGCCTGGTCCTCACCTCACACCCTCTGGAAAGGATAGGGCAGCTTGCCGTTTGCCCAGCGTGGCTATCTACTTTGGCCAGCACAATCATGCATCAGGTCACCACTACTGCTCATTCCTCCCACACACTGAAGAGGTGGATTGAGGGGTCAGGGCATGGGGTGCCCTTGCTGGAGGTGTCAAGGATATCGCTAGCCCTTGGCAGTGAGCAATGAGACTGCCTGATGGGATGCTCAGGGTAATTAATTAGACATTTATATAAATAACACTTTGGGACCATTAAAACAGAAAAAATATATATATTTCAGTTGCTGTCTGGATATTTGAAATTGACATGCTTTTTGGGTTATTGTACAGGATAGATAAAAGGATTGTCACAAAAGATGAACAATGAAAAATCAGATTATAGTCACATAGTCCAAGCTTTCATAGAATGATTTGAGTTGGAAGGGACCTTTAAGATCATCCAGTTCCACCCCCCTGCTATAGGCAGGGACACCTCCCTCTAGACCAAGTTGCTCAAAGCCCCATCCAGCCCGGCCTTGAATGTTTCCAGGGAGGAGGCATTCACAGCCTCGCTGGGCAACTTCTTCCAGTGTCTCACCACCCTCATAGTAAAGAATTTCTTCCTAATATCTAGTCTAAATTTACTCTATTCCAGTTAAAAGCCATTTCCCCTTGTCCTGTCACCATCTGCCCTTATAAAAATTTCCTGTAGGCCCCTTGAGGTATTGGAAGGCCACTATAAGGTGTCCCTGGAGCCTTCTCTTCTCCAGGCTGAAGAGCCCAGCTCTCTCAGCCTGCTCCCATAGGGGAGATGCTCCAGCTCTCCGACTGTCTTCATGATCCTCCTCTGGACTCGCTCCAACAGTGCCATGTCCTTCTTGTGTTGGAGACTCCAGAACTGGTGAGTATTCTAGATAGGGTCTCATGAGAGCAGAGTAGAGGGACTACTAGTAGAGGGAATCAACTCTCTCAACGCACTGGCCACAATTCTCTTGCTACAACCCGGGATACAATTGGCCTTCTGAGCTGCAAGCGTGCATTGCGGGCTCGTTTTGAATTTGTCATCAACCAACACTCCCAAATCCTTTTCCTTAGGACTGCTCTCACGTCATTTTCCACCCAATCTCTATCTGTGTTTGGGATTGCCCTGACCCAGATGCAGGACCTTGCACTTGGCCTTGTTGAACTTCAGGAGTTTGGCATGGACACACCTTTCAAGCCTGTCCAGGTCCCTCTCAATAGCATCCCTTCCCTTTAGCATGTCAGCTGCACTGCTCTGCTTGGTGTTATCTGCAAACTTACTGAGGGTGCACTCCATCCCGCTGTCCTTGTTGCCTACAAAGATGCTAAAGAACACCGGACATAGCACTGATCCCTGAGGAACGCCATTCATCACTGGTCTCCATTTGGATATTAAGCTGTTGACTGGAGCTCTCTGAGTGTGACTATCCAGCCAACTCCTTAACCAGTGAGCGGTACATCCATCAAATCTATTTTTTTCTAATTTGGTGATCAGGATGTCATGTGGAACAGTGTCAAACTCTTTTGCACAAGTCCAGATAGATGACATCAGTTGCTCTTTCTTCATCCATTGATGCTGTAACTCCATCACAAAAGGCCACCAAATTTGTCAGACATGACTTGTCCTTTGAGAAGCAGCCTTTGTTACTGCCAATCACCTCCTCTTTATTTTCCATGTACTTTACTGGGGCCTTCAAGATGATCTTGCCATGATCTTGCCAGGCACAGAAGTGAGATTGACTGGCCTGTAGTTCCCTTTGTGCTTCCTCTTTTCAGTCAGTGGGAACTTTATCAGACTGCCATAACCTTTCAAATATGATGGATATTGGCTTGGCAACTTCATCCGCCAGTTCCCTCAGAACCCTTGCATGGATCTCATCAGATTCCATAGAGTTGTGCACCTTTAGGTTCTTAGGTGGTCTCAGACCTGATCTTCACTTACAGCAGGCAGATCTTCCTCTCCAAGTTCTTATTGTTAGTTTCTGCAACTTTAGCAGAGTAGCTAGAGCCCTTGCCAGTGAAGACTAAGGCAAAGTCATCGAGCACCTCAGCTTTCTCCCTCATACCAGGCCTGCAATTTCCTTCAGAGAGGGCCCACATCTTTCCTGCCCTTCCTTTTATCACTGATATACCTGTAGAATTTCTTCTTGTTCCCTTTTATATCCCTGGCTAGGTTTACTTCTGTCTGGGTTTTCGCTTTTTTAACCTGATTCCTGGCTGCTTGAACAACTTTTTTGTAGTCCTCCCAGGTAACCTGTTCCAGTTTCCACTTCCTATAGACTTACTTTTTAAGTCTAAGTAAGTCCAGAATCTCCTTGGTGATCCATGGAGGCCTCCTGGCATTCTTACCTGCCTTTTTTCTTGGAATGCACGCTTCTGGGCTTGGAAGAGATGGTCCTTGAATACTGACCAGCTTTCTTGGGCTTTCTTCCTCTTCCCTCCAGGGCTTGTAACGCTGCCAAGCAGTTCCCTGAAGATTTCGAAGTCTGCTCTCCTGAAGTCCAGAGTAGCAAGCTTGCTACACCCTCTTTGACACCCTAAGGATTTTGAACTCCACCGTTTTCAAGCTGCCCTTGAGCTTCACATTACTCATCAGCCCCTCCTCATTGGTGAGGACAAGGTCTAGCATAACACCCTTTCTTACGGGTTCCTGTACTACATGGAAGAGAAAGTTATCATCAACACATTACAGGATCCTCTTCGATTTCTGGTGCACTGCTGTGTTGTCCCTCCAACAGATATCGCGGTGGTTAAAGCCCCCCATAAGGACTATGTTTTGTGAATGTGAAGCTGCTCCTATCTGTTCATAGAGCATCTCATCCTCTTGGTCTTCTTGATCAGGCAGCCTGTAGCAGATCCCCCTACAATCCATCCTTTCCCTGTCTTCCCTTTAACCCTAGCCCATAAGCTCTCTGTCAGTTCCTCATCCATCTCCAGGTGGAGCTCCATGGACTTCAGGCGGTCATTGATGTAGAGGGCAACACCCCCTCCCCTTCTCCTCTGCCTGTCTTTGCCAAAGAATTTATACCCATCTACTCCTACATTCCAGTCATGAGAGTCATCCCACCGTGTATCAGCGATGCCAGTGATGTCACAGCCCTGTACGTGCACACATGCCTGCAACTCCTCCTGCTTTTTCCCCATGCTCCACCCATTGGTGTGCAGGCACTTGAGTTGGGC
This sequence comes from Centrocercus urophasianus, assembly GCF_019232065.1. Lineage (NCBI taxonomy): Eukaryota > Metazoa > Chordata > Aves > Galliformes > Phasianidae > Centrocercus > Centrocercus urophasianus. Next base: position 9,568,377 of record NW_024885344.1, read on the forward strand.
TCTCATTGAGGCTGATTTACCAATCGTAGTTCTCTTATCTTGTACCTTAGGTGCTGTCTTACTGGCCTGTGATCCTACTCCAGGCCTAGGGCATCCATTACCATTGTCGGCCTCAAAGTGGAATGATTTGAGGATCCCCACCCCCTGGTAACTCTAGCTGAAAGCCCTCCTGATTATATTGGAAAGCTTGCTGCCAGAGATGGTCTTCTTGTCTGACAGATGATCTCCATCTTCCCCCAGAAGACCAGATTGTAAATAATTTTTTGTAAATAATTAGTTCCATGACATAAATAGCCAAAGCCCTGTTCATAACACCAGTCCCTTAATCATTTATTGATTTTTTTATTTCTGTCAGTCCTTTCCCTCCCCATTCCCCTTACCTGGAGGACTGATGAGAAGACTACCAGTGCCCTTAAGTTCTTCACTGCCTCTCACAGCTCTTTGTAGTCCCTCTTGATATTCTTCAGGTTGCTGACAGCAGTGTCACCAGTGCCTATATGAAACAGCCGCAAGGGTAGTAGTCTGTGGGATGTACAAGGTCTGGCAGTTTCTCAGTCACATCTTTGATGAAAGCCCATGGCAAGCAGGAGACCTCTCTAGATAGCAGATCAGGGTGACAAATGGGTGCCCCTCTACCCCTCAGAAGAGAATCACCAACCACTATCACCCATCATTTTTTCCTTAATTGCAGTAGTAGTTATGCAATAGAGAGCAGGTCTGGCTGCCTTACTCAGTTCAGACAATTTCCTTCTTATAGTTTCTTTTTCCTTCCCAGTATGAAGAACCATGAAGCGGTCCTGCAGAGGCTCCTCAGGCTTTGAGGCAGGCTTTTCCCTCTTGTTAATCTTTCTCATGGCAGTTCATCACTTCTCATCTCTGTTTCCCCTCCAACTAGATATTCCAGTGGGGGCATTCAGGACTGTTTGTCCCTGGACTCTGGATTCAGTGCTCCCCTTTCTCAGTGTTTATTGATCATTGAGTCCAACCCCCGGACACAGCACCACTCCAAAATAAGACCCTGTGTCTGAAAGCAGTGTCCCAGTGCTCCTTGAACTCAGGCACTCAGGGCCATGCCCGCTGCCCTGGGCATTCAGTTCCATGCCCACCGCCCTGTGCTGCAGACCCTGTCCCTGACCCCCAGCTGCCCTCCCCAGACGCAGCTCCATGCCGTTCCCTCGGCCCTGTCACTGTCACACAGAGCAGAGCTCAGCGCTGCCCCTCCGCTCCCTGTGAGGAGGTGCAGCCACCATCAGGGCTCCCCTCAGCTTCCCTGCCATGGAAAGTGGTTGGTCACTCAGGGTGATGATCAGTTTTAAGGTAACTTATGCAAGTCTATCATAGGCAGTTGTGTTGCAAGTTGATTACCAGAAGTTCATTTCATCCTCTGTTTCATCCATCCAACAAACGTTCTTCTTGTCCTGTGCTGGATCAGAGATTTCTGCAAAGCCTCATCCGTAATAATGTTTTAGCAGAGGTGACTTTCAGGTGCTGATGCAGTAAATAACTCTGCTGTGGTAAATCTACCAATTGTTGAGGGTGATGGACTGCTAAGAGGCTGGCCTTTCTGTCCACTCTGCTGCTACCAGGGAAGTGAAGTTATTGTTCCAGAAGCTAGTATTTTATTGTTGTTAATTTTGAGAAGCCTGAGATCTTCTCCAGTTCTTGGTATGGTTACATTTAAATGAATGTATGAAGTCTTGGAGGTAAAGTGGGGAACTGTTTTTATTAATGAGCAAGACTTATGTCTGAGATGAGCCAGAAAAGGCTTTAGCTAAGTTCCTTCTCTTGGCAGTACTTCAATGTGAGTTGGTTACTGGGATGATTAAACTAGCAGTCAGTATCTCTGGGAACCTTGTCATGATATTGAGAACCCTGCTTTGTCCTGTAAGGGTACATGTAGGTACCTACATGAAAGGAAGCTTTAAGATAGCTGCCAAAATCCTTTGTTCTTATTTTTTCTTAATAAAGTAGAAGAAAGCACTGCCTCTTTAGTCAAGGTACTGCAGTTGTCCTGAAATTCTGGCACTATATCTGTGTGGAATGAAGGAGCATCTTTTTAAAATGAGTAAGAAAATAGATTAAGCTTCATGTTTGATTCATTTATGGTTGGTTAGTGTGAAACAAAAGACCCGTAACTATCACTAGGAAAGGTTAGTTGTGGCATTTTCTTTTCAGTCTTTTCAGGCATCTTCTTTTCAGATACAATTTTATTTCCTCTATCTCAGCCCTCCTTCCAGTGGTCTTGAGCAAAATGAGCTGAAAAGATGAATCTTTGTTTTTCTTACTCTTCCTGCTGTTTAAGAACCTATGGGACCTGAATCCTTAACAGGGAAAAAATGTATTTTTAAAAGGACATCATAATTACAATAGCAGATTACTTTGTTGGAATGTTGCAGGTGACATAAAGTAAACCTAAATAAGGAATATCCTTCCCTTGTTGCCCTTGGTTGCTGGGGTCTCCTTGCTTTATGTTGGCTAGACATATCACTTGGGAGATACCATGCAGAGCCTGCTCCACAGCTATACGTGTGCCAGTCCTTGCTCTCAAGCTGTTACTTAAGCCTGAGGCCAAAGGACGAGTTCCTTAGCAAATCCATAAGCCCTCAATCAGTAACCTGCCAATTCTAGAAGTGCTAAAGCCAGGCTTTTCATATACACAGAAGAAAACATTTATGGTGCTGAATCCACTCTGGGAAATGGGTTTGAAGTTTTTCAAGGCCAGAGAGCTCAGTACTCTTACTTTTCCATTAAGTTCATTTTTCTAAGAGCCTGAGGAATACCAACTGTGCTGAAAATAAGGCTGTGAACACAGCTTATGTGCAAGTGTTGACTCTGTGCGTGTGCTGCCTCTGGGCAGATGATGTGATTCATGTCAAGAGGTTTGTGCTTCGTTCTGCAATCTTAGGCAATGCTTCAGACCAAATCAATAGATTGCTCACGTGCAGTAAATCTTCTAAACAGGAGATCTTCTGCATCTTAAAAGCAAGTGTTATAGCTTGCAGATACTTACTGATAACCTACTGAGAAGGGCATCTTATTTCAGAAGCTTTGGTAGCTTTGTAAGATTTGTTTAGAGCGTCTTAGAAATTGCTGAGTGTCTTCTGCGTGTGAAGAGTAAGGCCGTAGTAGCCCAAGGCTCTCTCCAAGGAGAGGAACAGATATATGTCTGCCTAAGTGATGACAGAAACTTATTTTCAGACTTCTGTTGTACAAACAACAGGCATACCCTTAACCTCTTGCTATCCAGACAAGCATAACACAGTTTTAGCCAAACCTGACAAGAAATAAGCACCTGTAAAAATAAATAAATAAATAAATAAATAAATAAATAAAGACTTGAATTCTTCTCTTCAGAAATCTTTCTCAACTCTTTTTCCTTTTCCTATTTCCAAACCAAGAGTAGCAATCATTTATATGAGTCTTTACTTGCACTGCTTCTCTCAGTATTGATGCATTCTAATGTTAGTGATATTCTGTGATCTGAACAGTAGATTGCCATTCTGAGTGCTTTTGCACCTCAGGATGATCCATCCTCAAATATGTACCAGAATGACTTCAGAAAGCGTGTTGAGCTTCTCATTGGAAACTATCTGCAGATGTCTGTGTATTTCATAAACTGTGTATTGCTGTCCAATATAATATAGGCATCTTAAGTTGTCTGGATACAGATTGATTCCAGTCTTTCAGCACAGAATAGGAGGAAAAAGAAGTAGTGAGAGCATGGCCTTAAGGAAACTGTGGGACTTGTAGAGGTTGGAGGCTTCTCTCTTTCTAGAGCTGGGTCATTTATTAATGACAATAATAATTACTAAATGCTCCGGATAAAGTGGGTACTCTGTCACTCAGTCTCTGGAAACTGATGGCATTCTGCTTGTAATTTTTTTCCTCAAGTCATCTTTTTTTTAAACCCCTAACTTTACCCAGGCTGGGGATACGCTTTACATGAAGACCAGGGGCCTTACAGTTGCATCTCACACCTTCATAACAGGTTGGCATCGCTGGCTCCTAGGATTTGCTCTGTCCTTCTGTCTCATGCTGGGCTAATTTAGCCTCATCTTGGTAAACAAGAAAACGGTTCTTATTCAACAGATTTGGGCTGGAGTGACTGCAGCTGTCGTCTGGCCTGTGCGCAAACCAATTTTGTTCATTCCCTTGCCTGGCAGGAAGCCTGCACCAGAATTGTGTCGGGACTAATCAGCATTAAACCGATATCAGGAAGGCTGCCCTGTAGCAAGGCAGGAGCAACGGGGCTGTTCAGGAAGGATTAGCCTAAGTCCTGCCTGGGATGCAGCTGGGCAAAGAAGGGCACAGAGGCTGTACGCAGTGTTTGACTTGGGTCTTGTTGTTGTGAGAGTCCCTAGCCAACTGCCACAGCAGCAAGCGTTGCACTGAGGAGTCGGTGTGATTTGCTCCACACAACCACAAATATGAATGTGAGGGACTGCGCAGTGTTTGTGAAATTGCATGCCCAAGAAGTAGTGGTCGTACCTCTGAGCATGCTGGATTTCCTTCCCCTGGAGAGGCAAGGCAGGGAAATGACAAAGCTCACTGTGTGGTCTCCAGCTGAAAAGTGATGTGGTGATGCTACTGTTTGTCAAACATGTTAGTGCTAAGTAGCATGAGACTGGGAGATGGGAGTATTTCTGATACAAGACTTGAGCCTGGACAAGGGGAGATTCATAGCTCTGATTCTTCTAAGTCCTTGTTTACCTGCCTGCTATTTACACTGCGAGTTTGTGAGTGCCTCCTGGTTTGTGCTGACAGCATTGTCAGAGAGATCCAAACTTGTGTTTCTTGCTCCAGAGATGCTGAAATGTTGGAGTCTTGCTTTGCTCTTCCCTCCGCACAGCTCTTGAATTGTCCTGGCAGTTTTTCATCTCAGAAATGTTTTCTGTCTGACTCCCGAGTGACAGGATTTAGCTCTGAAGCCAAGCCTGCTTTGAACAGGAGTTTGGACCAGGGACCTCCAGGGGTGCTTTCCAGACTGGTTCATTTGATACCCTCTGTTCTTGTCCCCTGCAATCACATGTCCGTGTTTTGGATAATATTGTGCCTAAAATCCTCCAGCTTTCTTTCAGAGTCTATTAGGGGTCTGTCTGTCAGTCAGTCAGCTCTGCATTTGCCATCCCTTTTCTATTAATTGTTCAACCACATAAAATTGATCTGCTGTTTTATTATCCAGAGCAGGCACAGACATCCTATAAATGCCTTTTAGTCCTCCTAAACTCCTAGGTAAATCGGCATCTGCCTAAATTCGCACATCAGAACTGTTTTCTAGTACAGAGCTAAGCCCAAATGAACTTTTGAACTTTGTCCCTGACACATTAAGTGCGTTGTTGCTATTTAGGAAGCTGACTTAGACAGAGCAGGCAGACCTTCTGGCCTAAGATGCTCCAATTAATTATAAGCTACGCAACATAAGAAATCCTGCTCCTTAGAGAAAAATCATTACTGACAAACTCACCTTGGATGAGCAGAGACAGAGGAAGAGAACAGCTTTCAGTGCGCTGTCATTGCTAGAAAAATCCTTCAGGCTATAGTGAAGAAGGGGCCAGTGTACCCAGCCTTGTGCTTACACAAGATGGCAGCTTTGTGGTCATAGTGAGAATGTGTTTGTCCTGGGTGTGAGGGTGTGTGCAAGATGCAGTGCTTTGTTAGCAAAGCTCACGTAGTCTGTCTGCTCTGCTGTGGTCTCCTTGGATGTGGGTTATTAGCTGGACAGACGGTGCTCTTCTTGTACTTTGCAAGAGGTGAGCAAGAGAGAACATGGCTGGTGTGGGAGCTCTGTGGAACTGTGAGGCAGAAGCTGGGGCTGGGCTGGACCTGGTGTCTCCTCACTCCTATCTCCCATACAGCAGAGCAAAACCACTGTGCTGTGCAGAATATGCCTCCTCACTCTTGATCCTTTTTTTTTTTTTCTTTTCTCTTTAGCACCTTATAGTGACATCTTACCTGCTTTGCTCATGCTAATCCAGTTTTACTTTTTTCCCTGACAAATGTAGAGAACTGCTGTTTAAAAAAAGGTGGGCCAGTAGCAGAAATTCCATTTTTTTTCTTCTATCCAGTCTCCAGGACTGGCGTTTTTTCTAAACAAATAGCCACTTTTTCACAGTCTCTGTATCAGTCTCTGGACCTTCAGAAATGACTTTCCCAAATGCAATGTTACAGTGGATTCTGGAGCCTGTTTCTCATGTTTAACCACATGCCATATGCTGTGCTGGCAGCCGGGAATGTCAGGCTGCTGCCCTGAAATCACCACCTCTTGCCATTTCTGATGCAGGCCTGCCCCTGCGCTTTTTAATTCAAGCCGTTTGACAAGTCTGAGCCCCCTTCCTGCGGGAGCGCAGATGGCAGCTGAAGGGATGCTGGAACTAACTCTCCCCTACCTCGCTGGTGACAAACTGAGGTGCTGGAGAGAGCAGCAAGGCTCTCTGAGAGCTGTTTGAGCAGATCCCTGTGGTGGTAAGTGCTGGGGCCTGCGGTTCTGCCTGCCAACCCAGGCTGTCCTGCTTGAGCATTATGTCCATGGCTTCCATCTTGTCCAGACCTCAGTTTCCCAATTACTAACACTCTTATGGAGCTTGCACGTGTGCATAAATCCCTTTTTGGTTTTGTGAGTTGTTGTTTTTTCTCTCTTTTTTTTTTTCCCCTTGTACGTAACTCTAAATGTCATTGTTGTTTTCTAAAGTGGGATTTTCTACTCGGTTGCTTTTTCATTTATTGAGGTTATACATTTCTGTTGGAATATGCTCCCTTGTTCTGGGTGGTAGTGCAAGTGTGTGCAGCCCCTTCCTCCTGCTGTCCTTCACCACTTACTTCCCACCCTCCTGCAGCTTTTGTCCAGGCATGATGAAATGGATGAAGAGAACAAATCCAGGTCAAGGTGGGAAGTTTCATTCTCCATCCCTCTGTTCATCCCCTGGGTATCCTGCAGCTGGATCAGCTCACCAGTGCCCTTCCCCATTGGAGATGCCTGAGCTGGTGAAACAAAAGCTTTGCAGGACTGAGAGTATTGGTTAAAGCTGGAGAGGAATTTGGGCAATTTTCTCCCCATTTTTTCCGCTAAAAAGATTGTTCTCAGAAGACTTTGTAGAAATGATCTTTTGGGTGTTTTTGCAGAGCTCTCCTTTGCTCTCCTTGTACTCTACAACTTCCTGAAGGGAGGTTGTGGTGAAGAGGGCTTTGGCCTCTTCTCCCAGGCAACAAACAGAACCCGGGGCAAAGGCTGCAAGTTGTACCAGAGGAGGTTTAAGTTAGACACAAGGAAGAACCTTTTCCCTCAGAGAGTGGTCATGCATTGGAATGGCTGCCCAGGGAAGTGGTGGAGTTGCTGTCCCTGGCAGTGTTCAAGAGGCGTCTGGATGAGGAGCTGCGAGAGATGTTTTAGTGCTTGTGGTAGCAGTGGTAATGAGAAGACGATTGGACTAGATGATCTTACAGGTCATTTCCAACCTTGTGATTCTATGATTCTGTGATTCTTTTGCGATTGATGTACACTTCTTCTGTAAATTGCTTACTTGACCACACGGGATGCAGTGTTTTTCAAAAGAGCCTGATTTCTGAAATACTGAGTAGAAGAAGGGTATGGGAAAGGGGAAAACTGACCTTCTGTCAGGACAGAACATGTCTTAAAATAAGTCCTTTTGCTTCTGCAGGTTCACACAAGGTTGTGATTAAATGCATTTTCAAAGCAAAAACTAAAAAGGCTTAGGAAACGTACACTGTTGTCGACAACGGTGGTGGTGGTGTTGCTCCTTCAGCCCTGACAGTTCAGGTAGATGAAGCACTTGTGTTATTTGCCTACATGCAAGCCTTTATAACGCTGTCAGCTGGGTGACATTGCAGAGCCATGTGAGTCTGGCTTTTTATCATCTGGGTAGGGCAGCTGCCCCTTGCGCCAGACTGGAGGAGAAGCTGTACTTGTACAGGGCTCAGGTTTTGCTGTCATAAAGTCCACTGCCCTATGGACTGCATCAGAAGTCATTGTCTCTTTAAAGGAAGTGATGGGTGAGCAGATGATGTGGGATGGTGCCATCCACAGTTCTCACAGGCTCATCTTGCACCCTTGCTGTAAGGGGATGCATTCCTGCCACTATGGAAGCTGGGCTGAGTGCTAGCTTGCAGCTGGACCCAGCATGGTGTGGGATCTCCACCATGGGCAGGGACCACAGGGCCTGTCACACTGCCTGGGCACACACACCAGAGAGCATAGATTGCTGGGGCAGGTGGCCAAACGATGTGTCCTAGCCTTTGGAGAATGGTTAGTTTGGGAAGGGGTTAACCAGAAGTCCCACCACAACTAATTCTATTGCTGGCTTAAAAATACCTGGCTCCTCAGGCTGTTTATAAATAGATACTGTGATGCTACAGAATACAGATTCAGGTTGAAGCTTCACATTTCTGTATTAAAATGTCATATTCAGGCTGTCATGCCAGTATAATCACAGAATAAACCTTGCTGTATTCAAAGCTCAGGACGGAGTCTTACTTTAAGAAGCAGCAAGTGGCTTTTTATAGGCAAAAAAAAAAAAAAAAAAGATGTGTTTTTGAAGCTTTGTTGTTTTGGTTTATAAATAAATAGAAATCTGGGTATTTTGCAATCCTTTGACCCTTGAGTTATTGGCTGTAAAATGAATGTAAGTGGTCAGATTAATCATGCATACTTCTTTTGGTTTCAGAGGAAGGTTCTGTTCCCCTCATGCACTGCCTGTTTTTATGACTACTTGGAGAGCAGCCCCACTGGGCTGACTCCCTGTATACATGTGAAGCACTTGAAATATTAATTGCAGCTTGTGGTAACCTAATATTAGTCAGTCATCTTACACTCCTTTTCGAGAAGGTGTATTTTCAGTCTGATAACAACAGTGCAAGCTCTGTGTAATTACTTTATCCAGTAATACTTGTGCCCAGCTACTCTCACAGCTGCATAATTGCTGAGATCTGAGTCACTTGCTGTCACAAATATTTATAGTTTGGGTCTTTTCCCTTGTGTGTGCTTCCTATGTAAGTATCCCCCACAAAAAAAGAACTGTTTCCTTAATGTAAATATTTAATGCGGTGCACACTTGCTTGTTAAGCTTTGCATAGAGGAGCTATCCATCAGGTATGGTCTTGGTGTATCTGCATCTTACAGAATTAATCACCAGAAACTTGTTGGACCCTGGAGAGAGATGCAGATGCCTTTGCCTCTTTCAGCTGTCATGTGTGCATCCTGTTTGATTTGAAATGGGAACTCTAGTCTCTTGGGAGCAATGCAGGCACTGACGTGCTACCACAGAGCTGTGAGGAATTAGAGACAGCTGAGCCCAGGTTTTAGGACCACTGTCTCTGTTGTTGTGTAGGCTGCTTAGTAAAGATGGGAAGAGACCCTGGATGCATGCAACAGCATTTGAATGCATAAAAGAGCATTCCTGCCAGCCTCCTCTCAGGGAAAGGGAAAGCATGCACAAAAATCTGGCTGTGAATACATCACACCTGTGCTCTCTCTTACATGGTGCAGTGCTCCTCAGTTGGTAGGCTTATGTAATAAATAACCCTCTTCTGTTTTAATCAAAGGAATAACAACTTCTCCCATCGTGCAAAAGGATGATGCTCTTATTTTCTGTAACTGGATGCTCAGTTTCAGCTGTCCCACGCTGTCCCACCAAGAACTACCACCTTTCTTTTCAGTTACATTGCTATCCCCATACATTTTTATTAATTCCCTTGTCTTTTGTATGCACTTCCCTGCATTTATTGAATGTCTCGAAGAGACACACTTAGGGTCTCACAGAGGCCATAAGTGTAAAGTGTGTTCGATTCTGATGCAATCCATGCCTGATCCAGTCTTGATCTGCTTAATATAAATTATTCTTATATGCTTTTATATATGTATATATACATATATATATACTGAAACAGTTACAGAGCACTCCAAACAGCAGCATGGCACAGCTTGCTCCATTGCACAAAACATTGTTTGATGCCAAAAAATTCCCTTTCATGCAAGAAGGAAGGGTAAAATACTATAGCATGACTCCTATCTGTTTTGCATTCAGATGTGTGCAGTGTCCAGGACAACTCTCATGTCTGCCTACAGTGGCTCTACATGCTTTGTTTTTGAATTAACCTCTCTGTAGCTGCTAACAGCTCATGCTTCTTTAAAAACAGGAGCAGCAAATTGCATGCCTTCTACCTGTGTGTTTTTATTGTGCCAATAACCCGAGTCCCAGGCACTAAGAGATTATTGGTAAAGAGAAAATATTTGCTATATTTGCTTAATGCCAGCCAATTTTAGAGTTATTCAGATCCCTGTTCACTGCTGCTTCTATCTCTACTGAGTGGACAATGAGCAAGCAGATTTTAAATGAGTTGTGCATTTGGACTTCTCTTTCTTACACTCCTTTTCTGTGTATCTATCCAGCTCCTCCTTCAGGGCTCCACTGGCTCTTTGCAACCATTTTTTAGGTCAGGAAATGATCCTTGTTTCCTTTTGCAACCCTGCATGGTGTTTTTACATTCAGAAAGATAAAAAATAAAGACTTTCCAGAAACTTGTACTGTTTTTCCATGAGTGTCTGCATTTACTTTGGAGCAGAAGAAATTCGGGAGGAGAGGGAGCAAGACTCTGTTTTGTATCATCGGGTTTTGGCAAAGACTCAAGATGTAGTGCTCTTTTCACATACTCCTTTGCCTGTCTATTGACTCTACCTTCATTCCTTAAGAGACTTTCCTGATGACAGTAGAAGGTTTATCCCAAAGTTTATGGCTGGGTTTTTGGAAAGCAAAAGCCTCAAAAATGTATAGAGCTCTGCTGCATTGCAGGGGTGGAGAAGGAATCTCCATTTAACTAGTCATGGTTTACTTAAGGCATACAGAACGTTTTTCATGTGGCTTGGATGTGTGATTACTGTACAGTGATAACTTTTGAACTATTCCTTTTGAGTAAACTCACTGACAGCAGCATGATCTTCAAACAGTTTCTAAACACAGGTGGTTTTGACCAAGACCTGTAGGTTCTTGCAAAGATGTTTGTGGCAGAAGAGGCATTTAAATTGAAGACTTACAAGGACTTCTTTCTTCCAGTCTGATGATGATATTTGTTCTTCTTTACAATGTTCCAACATTTTTAGTTGACAAAACTATTGGGGTTTTCTTTTCAGGAGCCAATAAGAACTGTGTCACCCAGCACCTTGTTATAAACGTTTTGTTCCTTTCATGTCAGTTTTGCCTTCAGTAGCAGCATTTGCAGCAATACAGGGATCTCCAATTACTGTAATATGGATGAGAGCATTCTCCAAATTGTAGTGGTTTCTTGGGCAGCTCTTAAATAGAAGCATCAACTTCAAAGGAGCCATATGGCTGTTTGGGCACTGGGTCCTTATCTGCCCATGCCTTCATCCCTCTCTTATCACTTCTCTATCCAGAACTTCTGATACCTTCACCTTGCCTGCGGGTACTTGTGATTTTTCAGGATGTAGAAAAACTTTTGTCTCTTTCTTAAAAGATTCAGTTGTTGAAAACTGGTGGAAAACTGGCCCTCGGAGGCTGTTATAAGGACGATTATCTGTTGGCAGCAGCTTAAACAGCAGTTTCTTGAACAAGGTCAGTTTGTGCTACACAAAAGAATGTTTCTATTCACTGTCAATGAAAGAGCTTTCCTGATTACAAGAAGCAAAGATATTTCTCTGCTGGAACCTCTTCCCATCAATAACACATGTAACTAAATTTTCCTAAAGCTTACGAGTTGCAGCCCTTCAGAAGCAAGCATTGCCTCCATGTAACCCTTTCCTTGTGAAGGCCACAGATAAAAGTAACGCAGCACAGTGAGCTTACTCTGTGTCCTCTCTGCACCCTCCTCTTGCCTTACCAGTTGAAAGCAGAAATGCCTGTTGCCCAGTGTATGTGCTACATCCTGAAGTCCAAAGCCTCATGTTTGTGTGAGATGAGTAAAAAGGAAGATGCTATAAAGCATAAGCCTAAACAGTGCATAGCTGGATGTCAAAGCTTCTGGACAGGCGTCTTCCTTCTCTGTTTCTGACAGTGTTGATTAGTGCTGAGAATGGTGCAGGACAAATTAAGCTTCTTTCTTTTCTTGTACTGATATGCAAGCTGAGCTTAATTACTCTGACAGAAGGTGTTATTGTGAAGTTATTCACACTCTGGTGCTGGGTAGGTGCAGCTTTGTGAAATTGCTTCTGACTTTAGATAAGGAAGCACCTGAAATTTGCCAACCTGAAGGATAAAGGGAGACTAATACTGATATGTGATGCTCTGAAACTAACCAGAAATCCAGCAGAAATTTTGCTGAGGTTGTTTTCTCCATTAATACAGATGCTCGCTCGCTCCACATCAAGTAAACAAAATGAACGGGAGATATGAATATCTAAAAATGCAAGGCCTGAAAGGTAACTAACCCCCTATATTTAGAAGTGTAGGTCCAATTTTACACCCCATCCACTGTTTCCTGTTAATTGGCTCCAGCCATTGGGAGCAGATGCTAGTTGTGTAGTCACGCTGTGCCTCCATATGCATTTATTAAATTCCCCTCAACACACTGCAAAAAGTTCCCCCCAGATGGCATAATCTAAGCCATGATTCTTTGAATTGGATGGATTATGATGCAATTCTATGCAAACCATAATTCAAGCAAAATGTATAACATGCTAGTTTTCTGGTGTAGTGGGATGTGTCTGGCCTGCTGGCAGCTGGGACTGTGGCTATATTAAGAAGTTGGCAGAGCTGGTGCTGTATAATGTTGCTCTGTAGGCAGATAGTTAAGTATCTTAATCAAGGCCAGAAGAGAAGGGGTGGCGGCAAACTAAACTGCTAGATTTAAGCCTTTGTCTCATTGATTTGACTTGCACTATAGCTTTATATGAACAAATCTCCATTTTTAAAGGATCATTGACAAACTGAGCCTATTCAAGGTGTAATTATTTTATGGCAGTAGCCACATTCCATTTGCCTTGTGTTTGTATAAAGAATTTGCACTGTTGTGTTTGTGGCTGAGTGCTTGCCTCACTGTTGTCAACTTTCTTCTGCAGTTCTTGTGCAGGAGCTGGCATACCTGTTATGAGGGGTTTCTTGTATGGCTGGAAGGAATGGTCAACAAGGGCAGAAAGAGCAGAACCTGCCCTGCACATCGGGCTGTGCACTCCTTTATGAATTACATTTTTCCTTTTCGTTCTTCCTATTGCAAAGGTTCTGGTCAAGTCTAAGCTCAGGCCAAATTGGTGAATGACAGTTCTGGAAAAGGCTTTTAGGGAGAGCTGTGAAGGCAGCATGTCAGAATGGCTGTAGAAACATTGTGGGTATGGGGCAGACAGAAAAGGAAGCTGCCAGCTTTGCCTTGTAGCTGTTGACCAGGAGAGTTTGGACTCTTGATCATGGCAGAAACCATTAATGCATCCCTGTGTCAAAAATCTGCTGTGCTTTTTGTGCTATTCTGTACCAAGATCCTAAATACATGATCTGACTGTGTGTTTCCAAAAAAGCAGTAGGCAATTTCTTGTTTTGTTTCCTTTAATTTAAATATCTGTGCAATTATTCCAGTTCAGAGAGTTAAAAAAATAGAACAGAAAAGTTTAAGGCACCTGGATGGAAGAAATCATCCTGCAGATACGAATATGGGTTATCTTTATGTATTTCCTGAAGGAAAAAAAAAAAAAACAAATGAAAATTCCTAAAACACAAATCCTCATCTATTTATTGGAATTATTTTTGTGCCCTCTATAGAGGATGCTTTCCAGAAAATTAAGACATGACAGAATGATGTGGGTCCTTTGAACTGGTGCCTGGATTAACAGCTCAAGCAGAAGGGCAACAGTGGAAATCATTCTGAATTTACACCTAGAAATGGAACGAACAGAGAGATCAATGGCGTTTCAGCTTAAATTTATTTTTATATATTAAAGCATATATTAAAATTGAGGGGGATTACAAATTGCCTTTGAGCAGTTTGAGAATGAGACTTTGCTTGATGAAAGAGCGCTACGGTGGCTGTGAAAGCATTCTTGATTTGCTGCAGGAGAGGAGCGAGACAGTTGGGAAAAACCTCGGTTAAATGTGCTAGAACACCCTTTTTGTTAATCATTACAAGTGCCTGGTGGGGTAAATGTAACCAAAAGAGATGAAAACTGCTCATTCAAGTTATATAGAGCTCATGTGTTCAAAACTTCATCTAAAAGCACCCTAATAATTCTATTCAAAATTTCCATTGTGCAGTTGATAACTTGTAAAAAGTCCTGAAGATGTCATCCAGTACTGTATTGATGATGTAACTACACAGTTAACAGTATTATACTGAAAAAAACCTCTTGGCCTCAGTTCAACACCAGTTAAAGTAACTTTTTTTTTCTCCCCAGGTTCTGGAATATCTTAATGTAGGAGCAAAGCAGCCTTTCATAATAGGGAAACTATATGACAGCATGCTGTTTGAAGTGCTTAGAATTTAATCTTGTTACTAATTTTGACAGACATTTCTACAATTACTTTCAATATGTTCAACAGCCTTGTGGTGAAACAATCACTGAGTTTTGTTTGTCACATGTATTTACCCTTTGTCGCTAGTGGGGGGAAGAGAGGTTGTGAAGGGGACAGTTTGCCTGTTTTACCTATTTGTGTTCATTTTTTCCTCCAGTACACTTGTATGTCTTTCATGTTGCTCATACTTGCTTTTTTATCTCTCTTTGTTGTGTTGTGTAGTCTTGTACAAATGGCTAGAAGCAGATCTCCATGGCAAGAGCTCAGATACTGCAAACAAAGCCTCAGGTAAACAGGGGTTAAGGACAAAGCGATTGACAGGCCCTCCGTGTTTCTTTACTTTCCATCCTCCACCTTTGAATCAAATTAAGGATCAGAGCTTAAAAACAAAAATGCTGGCCTTTTTCATCCTTTTACCTAACTTAAATCAACATCTGGTAAATTTTATTCTTTTCCTTGAAGCTCTCTTGGCAGATGTGCTTCTCCTCTCCCAAGAAATGCCACTAGTGGTGTCAGGAACACACACGATACACAACCCGCTATGTCTTCCAGCTTAAATATGACCCATCAGTGAAATATTGCTCATGCTCTGAATAAACTCAGATTCAAAAATTTTGAAACAAAAACTGTTTAGATTGCCTTGTCCCAGTCCTGTTCATATCATCTCCCTCCTCCACCGCAAGATTAAGAGAATACATGGTAGGAGTGGTGGGAGACAGTGCCTTTGATTTCATGTCCTTGAGCTAACCACTGCTGCCCCGGTGTAATGGGGGAAGCACAAAAGAAGAGCAGCAGAGCTTGAAATAACTGATTCCTGAACCTGACAATTAGCACTGTTATTCCTGTCCTCACGTTGTCCCCACCTGCACGCTGTATATTGCTTGCTTCTCATGCAGGATCACACAGTTATCCAATAAGTTCAGCCTGCAGGGAAAACATAGCTGGATTAATTAGAAATAGCTATCAAAGAGGTTGTCGCCATGTGGTACAGAACTGTGCACATTTGTGTTCTCAGTACATTCCTCTAAAGGAATAAAAGATATTTTTATTTCGGTGGTCGTAAGCATTCCTGTCCACGTTCCAGAGCCTGTAAGGACCAGCAGATAGTACACATTCCCTGGACCAGAGGGTGTGGTTGGAGGATGCCTTTGCATTTGCAGTATGTGTATTTTTGTATGCCTCTATAGTGGATTTAAAACATCACTGAATTTTTAAATATGATCACTCATGTGAAAGCCATCATGACTGACAACCTCACAACTGTAGCTTAGTTTTCCTAGTAATTTTACTGTTCATCCAGAACACAGAGATGTTTAGTTCTCTACTTTTGAGAATTTATCTCGCTTTGAAAGGGAATTAGCATGTTTTTTTCTTGATCTAGCATCCATCATTTCAGCATTTGCTTTTAATTTGAAATTAAATGCCCTTTAAAAATGATTGCCTTCAAGGGAAGGAACCACATTACATAACACACAGTATCCAATTGAAACTGAACTGAAATGTGTGAATCTGACGCATTTCACAGGATTTTGAGAAATATTTTAATTGATTTTTGAAAGCGTCCTGAAGGTGAAAGGATTCTATTCAAAACTGGCTTCTTAACTTGCCTCTGGAAGGCAGCTTACCCTACCAGGTTGTGCTGCTTGCATGAATGGGTAGCACACATTCAAACAGCGTTACTGCCTGTATTCTCAGTACCGTTATCTGGCCATTAATATTTTAGAATATGGATTCAATTCGCATTTGATACTTGCTTCATTGTTAATGTGCCCTGCTAAATCCTCTTTTGGGAGCTAGCAAGCAAGCACTTAAAAAAAACATGGTAGATTTAATGACAATTCACTGTTATCCTTCAGCTTCTCAGAGCTGAAGGAATTTTTCTTGCCACGTGACTCCTCGGCTCAAGCCTGAGGGAGATGAAAATGCATCACATAACATGCCCTTCAGTCCAGGCTCCTTCTCGTGTTTGCCAAGAAGGTTTTGCTCTCTGTGGTTCTCCCCTAGCTCCTTCTTGGTGTGTCTGTGCCTCTTACCTTGTGTCAATGAGAGTGGCTTGGCCAAATGAAAACACTTCACCTTGATGTGTGGGCTGCTTTATGTCACACCCGTGTGCTGTTTCTGTCCTTAATTATTTTTCTTCTGTGAAAGTTTATCCTGCCTGGCTTTCCACAGGCAGCTTTGTTTGGAGGGTTGCAGTGCTGTGTCTCTTCTAAGTAAGGACCAATTGATTCCCTCTGGTGTGGCTTTGTGGCTCTTCTCTTCTAGTGATCACTGACAGAGAAAATTGTGATTTGTGTGTGTTTAATTATTAGTTTAATTTAAATATGTATAGATCTGTCTGTAGTAGTAAAATGCAAACCCTGCAGAGACCCTACAAAGGTAAGTTATTTATGTCTTTTAATTTCCTGGATAAAACGAATCCATGTTGTCAGCCTACTAGAAGATTGTCACTGGAGTTTTTGGAAAACTGGATTCCAGAAAGTAATGCTTGTGCTTCCCAAACAGAATGTTTTAGACCCTTCTGACATCTAAAGAACAACGCAAGTGTTTGCAGCAGCACACAAATTGTTGGTCATCTCCAAAAGCTGGTTAAAAACCTCAGGTTTTTCTCAATTACTGTGGCTTACTGGCAAGTATGCCTTGCTCCTGTCCAGATGTTTCACATAGGCAGAGAGTTTTGTGGGGAAATTTGGTCTAATTTGGAAATAGGTATGGCTTTATCTGATGTGGTTAGTACTTGAGCCACCAAAACAGGAGAAGAGGGCATTTCTTCTCCGCGGGAGCCTTCAGGATTGCTTCCCAAAGCTTTTTGAGCGACCTGTTGTTCTTCAACCAGTGTCCAATTAGCATTGGACAGATTACTTCACTAATATTTGTTGTAGTCATGAAAAAGGGAACCTTTAAAGAAATGTGGCCTCCAGCGATCTCCACCGGCAGCAGAAAATTTAATGAAGTCATCCAGATGCTCTTCAAAATTTCAGCAGAAGCAAGCAAGCACATTTAGCATGAGATATCTGCCTTTCTGCCCATTCACAGCTGTAAAGTAAACAATGTCAAGCACATGAGGAAGACTGAGGGCCTAATTAGAAAATAATGTGTATTTATTTAGCATGCACATTAATTATGTTTTTTACTAAGAATTAAAAATGTTTCTAAGTATTTTTAAGTGCATAAAACTGGACAAAGAATTTTTACTGGGATTTTTATCTGTGAAACTTCAGGAATCAGCAGGTAACACTGTGTCTTTTACTCCAGTGCTTCAGCAAAGAACTTCTGGATCAAAGTGAGAGGTTGTTCTACTGACATGTTGCCTAATAGAGTGGTAGTCTCTGGTTTTGCCTACTTCAGTCACAGTGTCGTAACAGCACGCAGAACAGCTTTGCAAGTTTTATGCTTCAAGCTGCTACAGAAGTTTGTCCAACTTGAAAAATGTGGTGAGCTAATCAGCTGAATGCTGTCGTGTTTTTAATTTGATAGAGGTTAGCTGATACCTCTGGTTTTCTTCGCTTCTATGATGCATAAATTTTTAGTGGATTTAAGGATTACCTTCAGCAGTTCGAGAAGCAGACCAGATTCCCATGCCATTGCTCCTCACACCTTACCATTCGCAGCTATTCCCATCCCAGGATACATGCAGCACTGACTCATCTTGGAGCATTTCTCCTCTCAGGCACAAAATGTTGTTAGAAGCTTATTTTTCCCCCTATGTTTATCCAAAAAATAAAGAGAAACTTGCACTGCTAGAAAAAAAATAATTCAGAAACTTGCCTCAGTTGTACTAAAAATGAGCACTGGATGGAGATACCCACATCCTTAAGATCACACAAACATCTTTGAGAGGAAAAGTTTTTAAACTCATTCCTTGAATGCACTGAAACAGAGCAGTGGGAAGAGCTGGCTGCCTCTGGAGCTTGCCTGGCATGGCAGCTTTTAGTGGGGCACAGCTGGGTCTTGTGTCTCCAGGAATCTGGCCAGAGAGGTGGTGGATGCCTCCCTCCTGCAGACACCCAAGGTCAGGCTGGACGGGGCTCTGAGCAACCTGATCTACCTGTGGGTGTCCCTGTTCACTGCAGCGGGTTGGACCTGATGGCCTTTGAGGGTCTCTTCCTTCTAAAAAGATTCTATGATTCTATGAATTTCAGCCTGCCCAAAATTGGTGTGAGAAATGCCTGACCTTTGCCTCCTTTTCCTCTGCCTGTCACTGTGCAGGTAAAGATGCTGCAGTTTGGGCACCATGAGAGGAGCAGCAAAGGGAATTCACCACTGGAGTTGGGCTCTGCCCTCTGCATGCATGGTGTGTTCAGGGTTTCTGTGCATTCATTAATCTCATTAACTGTTTCTATTTCCCACCCCAATCTGGAGAAAAAATAAATCCATGTTGTGAGGACTTTAAAAGCTCTATTTTATATGACAAATGGTTTACAACACTCCTAAAACTTTGCAACTTTGCCAGGATAATTGGTGTCTTGTGAATTACAGTGGTGTATTTCTCCATTGTGTGTCCCTCAATTATGAGCAGATCCTAAGCTCTGCAAAACAAAGACTGAGAAGCTGTTCTTGCAAGTATCTGTTTGAATGAATACTGATTCATAGCTTTCTTACATTATAATGATAATACGTAATTATTATATAAAGTGGTCCATTGAGAGCCAAATGGTTGTGTAGCCTGTGCGTTGCAAGGCATGTGCCAAATGGCTGAGGCTGAGGCCCCAGTAACTTTAGACTAACTGCAGAACTATGAATTGTGCAACATGACTTAGAAATCGTTAGCTGTGGAAATGCTGGATTGTCAAATGGAGCTAAGCAGGCAAAAATTATACTCCCACAGTCCACTTTGCCTTTAGGGAAGAGTTAGTGACTCGTTTCTGCAGTAAATAAGGAGTTGCTTTTAGAACCTGCCAAGTAATTGAATATTTTTTTCATCCAAAATAACCTCTAATTAAAAGCAAAACAAGCAAGCAAAAAGTCTGTTTTTTAAGTAGAAGGAGAAAATAAAATATTTCTATTTTTTGGGAAAACAAATTCTATTTCACTAACAGATTATATTTTGAAAAGTATCTAGGTAACACTGAGAAGTCTCCAAAGGGACCTCCGAGTGTGAAATCGGCTTTGGGAAAACATTTAACATTTTGAACTTAAGGTTTTCAGCTCATTCTCATCTCTCAGGTGAGAAAGGAACCAAAGAGGGAAGACCTACCTGTAGTCTTTAAAGCAAGAAGCCCTGAATTAGTAACCTGGTATCTAAAAAAGTACCATACGTGGTAGTAGAATTCACAGATTAGTTCTTATTTTAACTACTGCGTAGCATAGTGTAGACTTTCTAGTAGTGGAAACTCCACTGGCAGTATCACCTTCACATAAACCCGGTATGCTGACAACTGGATGTGTATCTGCTTGAAGTTTAATTTCAGTCTTCCTCTTTGCACTTCCTGGAGTCCATCTGTGGAAAAGGTCTGTCCTTGCAACTCGACATAGAAAAAATAAATGTTTAATCTTCGTGCAGGACTTGTGATCTAAATAATAATCCATATTGAAGCCTTAAATAATTTGTAATAGATGAAAGGTGCTCATGCATTTCATTGATTCTAAGGTGGTTTCTTACACACTAGAGAGAAAATGCTCTTTCAGCATCTAAGTAAAGCTATCTCTTGCTACTAAATCCATAGAGAAAGATGGAGATTTGGTCAATAGCAGGGTCTTTTTCCATAAAATTCCAGCAATGATTTTTCTCCTAGCAATACACTGTTATGCAGTAAATACTGAACTGGAAGCTGTGTTGAAACTATACTAAGATTTTGTGGGAAAGGAGAGTGAGGTTACACTGAATGTGAATCTTTGTTTCTCCTTCAGAATTGCACATCTGTTGGGAAAATGCATGTTCACCAAAAAAAATGAAGTGAATGAAAGCTACCTGGGCCAGCTCTCTTTGAAGCCTCACTGTTGTTTCAAGTCATTATTTCTTCATTTTTTGTAGGAGAGAATTTCGATCAGAGTCCTTTAAGAAGAACCTTCAAGTCCAAGGTTTTGGCACATTATCCTCAGAACATTGAGTGGAACCCCTTTGACCAGGATGCTGTCAACATGGTAAGTAAAGAAATTCTCTTCTCAAGCTGTTTCCTGACAGCTTCAACTCTAAAATGGTTCCTGGGTTGTTTACAACAGAGCGTTCGTATTGTGGCCAGCAGGGATCTTCTGCTGGGACTAAGTGCACCCATTGGGCATTCTGCTTTAATTGCTTTAGAGGGAGAGATATTGTGAAAATACACAGTGCTTTCAAGCAAAATGAAAGGAAATTTTGTATTTCTCTCATGAGTTCTAAGTAAATCTGTAGTGTGATGAAACAGATCTAACCTCCATCTCAGTAACTGACTGAGAAAGGTGTAGTCATCCATGACACACATAAAATCAAAGAATCATTAAGATTGGAAAAGACCTCCAAAATCATCCAGTCCAACTGTCTACCTATTACCAATATTGCTCACTAAGCCACGTCCCTAAGTAGCACATCTCCATGTTTCTTGAACACCTCTGGGGACAGTGAGTCCACCACCTCCCTGGGCAGCCTGTGCCAGTGCCTGACTACTCTTTCTGAGAAAAATTTTAGGAGTATCCTAATGCCCAACATCAGATGGGGAGGAGATAAACCAAGGAGTTCTTAAGATACTAATGTTCATGTGAAATTTTTCAGTTCAAAAAAATCTTGTTGCTCTGTGTAAAAAGGAAGAGAGGAATCTTTTGTTGGGTGATAACTTTTTATGGTATCTCTGCACTAGTGCATCCTTTCTACATCTTTCCACATAGAATTTGTGAGTTTGTCAGTCTGGCTAAGTCTCAAGAAGAGACTTAGTGACAGAAGAGGAAACAATTTCTGAAGTTTTGTACAGGGGCAGTGAGAATTAAAAGACCACTGGAAATTTTCTGAGAGAGTTTATATTCAAAGGATGCTTCCAAAATCATCAAAGCACATGTTAAGACTGTCTCCTGAGAAAGGCAACACATTATTGTTGTTTCACAGAATCATAAAATGTCTGGAGTTGAAAGAGATCTCCGGGATCATCTTGTTCCAACTCCCCTACCAGAGACAGGGTTGCCAACTGCTAGATCAAGCACTAGATCAGATTGCCCAGGGCCCCATATGACCTGGCCTTGAACATCTCCAGGATGAGGCATCCACAGCCTCTCTGGGCAGCCTTTTCCAGCACCTCACCACTGTCTCAGTAAAAAAACTTCCCCCTGACATTTAATCTAAATCTCCCTTCGTTTAGTAAGTTAAGCTTCCCAGGACAGAGAATAACTTGTTTTATAACAACTTAAAAGTGAACAGCTGTAATAGTATCATTAAAGCCAAGTCCATCCAAGTCCATTTGTTTTAAAAACTTTTTGTTTGGCCTAACTAAAATAGGGAAATTGGGAGCCCCTTCCCACCCCAGTCAAGTTCAAATGTGCTTCAGACTTGGGGATGGTAGGTCTACATACTGGCTACTTCAAATTAGAATCAACTTCAGCTTCTGGTGCAGAGATGAGATCAGGAGCATCTCCTGGGCTAACAGAGACCTGGTGAACACACAAAAACCAAATGGATTTTGGAAATGTAGTCTGAATGGCATTTAGTTCACATTTTGAATCTTCTCTGCAACAATGAAGGTCTGGAAGTCTCCAAAGATCATTTTACTTTGTATGGAATTGATTTTGTTTTAAATTGTGCCAAGTATTTCACATGAAAACGTGAGAGCAATAGGTAGCAATGACACCGAGAGCTGGCACAGTGGCACTGCAGTCATGTGTAGAAAGGCAGAGAAGAGCCTGAGGCCAGTATCAATCACTGTGCCCACTGACAGCTGGGAATTTCCATCCTCTGCTTCCAAATGTGCTCTGATGGAGATGGTGTGATATTTGGGTTGGTCTCTGTACTACTTTGCATACACAGAAGGCACAGAGCAATCAGAATGATGTTCGATAAGCAGTTAGGATGATAATAACTGCTGAGGCTATTTCTGCCTTTTAGTTCTGCCTCTGAATTAGGGATGATCAGAGGAGGAGTGATGGGGCTGGGCAGCAGGAATATGACAGCAAGAAGCGATAGCTGGAATGGCTGCATTATTTATCTCTTGCACTGAAAATGTCTTGTATTCATAAAGTATGATGACATTGTCAGACAAAAATGGAATACTAAAAGCAGCGAGAGAACTGTTAAAATAAAATAATTGAACAAGCTGCATTCATCTGAAATCAAATAGCTGAAGAACACAGCCTTCATGTACAGTGTCTTCGGAGGGGAAGAAAAAAGCGTTTACTGACAGCAGCAATATTTAATGGTCTTTTAAATCGTCTTTTGGAAAACTTCTTTATTGTTTTGATCTGAAACATCATTTAAAGTAATATCCACCTCCACAGAACCCCTTGAGGCAATTATTGGCCTTTCTGATCTTGCCTTGCTGTATTAGTTCTGCCTGTGTGTTTGCTTTGTGTGAGTTTCCAGAAGCAATTTTCCTCAGAGAAGAAAATGCATAAATCCTTGAAGGTTAACTTGAGAGAACTCAGCGCTGCTGGATGCCTTGGGAATTTCAATTGCCTTTTGAAACCATCCTGTCACTTTAAAAAAAAACCCCTGAAGTCCTGAGAAATCACTCTGCCTGCGAGTCATTTTTTTCTCTCTTTTAAAGTATTCAGAGTTCTATTTAATAGGGAAATATTTCTTTCCCCCCACACTGCTTTCAGTGATTATCCCTGCCTACTGTCACATGCTATCTTCTGTGACCATTCCGTGAGTTATCTCTCAAACCAAACTGAAGGTCTCGGTACAGAGCGACTGTGAAATTGTTAGGAACTAATACTCCTACTTCAGTCCTTTTAGGAACGTAAATAACCACATATATTCCTGGAGTCCAAGAAAGCGTTGTCTGTTTAAAATTTCATCTACTGAAATAAAATAATTGCAGGTTACTTTGAAAGAACGAGCCTTAATTCAATGAAAAGCCTCCGTCCCTCCCTCCCTCCCTCTCTCCTTTCCTCCCTCCTTCCATTCCCTCACCCACAGCTCAGGCTGGATGTGTGCAGCACGTTGGGAGCATGAAAAATATACAGGTGCTTAAAAAGTGAAACAGAGGAACTAATGGAGAAGAGGTGAATCATGCTGATGGGCAGTGGTCCAGAGAGAGCCTTTGGTTTAGAAACATCTGAAAGAGGTGATTGCTGGCAGAGGGCAGAGATTACAGCCTACACGTCCTGCCTGCGTGCTTCAGTGTTTAAGGGAAAAAAAAGCATCTCCTGCTCATCGATTCTAGAGAGGAGGTATTGATTAATTGATTATTTTTTTGTCCTGTTTTGTTACAGCTTCCTTTTGCTTTTTCAGGCAGCGCTGATTATGAGCCTCATGCAAGCGTGATTTCATTCCCTATTTTCCCTCTGATAAATATGTTTAAATATTCTTGTAAATAGTGAAATACTCTGGAAATGAAAATCCGATCCTTGGATCAGCAATCTTGTGTAGTTTTCTGTGTTGTACACAAAAAACATATCCAAAATGCTTTTTGCCATTCTGTGTTGTACACAGAAAACATCCAAAATGCTTTTTGCCAACTCTTTACTCTGGCATAAATAAAAACACAGCTATGATGGAGTGATTGATGTCCAAGGCACTAAGATGAAAGTTTTCACGCTTTAGCTGCAAATGTGAAGCTCTCCGCATTGCTTGGAAATGAGTGCTGGTCATTCCTTTTGATCTCAGTAGCTTAAGTGGCTCTTGGTCATTCCCTTGCCTCAGTGCTCTCCCATATTCTCTTGCTTTTCCCATGCCTTGTTTGAGGTCAAACCCAGCAGTCTCCTTGTCAGGGTTTGCAGCTAGGGACTTAAAATATTGATATTCTGCACATGCTGAGGTATGGCAGAAACTTAATGCGTGAGAGTTCCTTTGTATGTGCGCAATGAGTGTATCAGAGAGGAGAGAATAACATTTAAGACTTGTAGGAAATATATTTAGCAACTGTTTCAGGTGATCTGAACTTCCCTGGTTTTTATCCTTTCTTGTTTGCACCAGTATATATTATTATTTGCATATCCATGTTTGTTTTTGTTTTTGTTTTTTTTTAAAGCAAAGAAAATATGATCTGTGACTGATAGTGCAGGGATTATAACCTATGATTTCAGACTGGTCAGATTTGATAAGGCTATAGCCACTGTTGGACTGGTCAGGATGAGATGTTAGGAGAAGTGCTCAGCTGAATGGAGGCTCACAGCATTTTTGACAGCTGTCTTCTAGTGTTACCTTTTGGAACAGTGGGAGTGCTTTGAAGGGTCTCCCTCTCATCTCTCCTTTTCTTCAGATAGAAGACATGAAGGAAGCTTTGTTTATAAGCACACTGATTTGTTCCGAACATAAGAAGTTTTGTGTTGATGCGCATTCCAACATGTTTTGCTGGATACTTGTTATTGTGTATTAGATAGCTGATAGAATTGCTGAGGAATGCCTGGAAAAATGCCTCAAGTTATCATCAGGGCTGTGTCTCAAAGAAGCACTCAGCACAATGTAATCACTGCGATATATTTTGCTGTATGCTTAATCAAAACTGAGGTTTTCATAGATTACTTTTTTCCCACTTCTTCCTTCTGCCAATCTAAGCTGTTCTGTAGTACTTACAGAGAAAAGTAAATGTGTTAGCTGTCTATCAGCTGCTTTATTTTCTTTAAGAAAATTAGGGAAGATCAATGAATTGCAAGAATTCTGCATAACTCGATTTTAAAGTACTGTGAGCACAATGTATGCAAGTGAGAACAAATCTGAATGTCTTCATATGCTGCTTAAACAAAAGAGACAAATGCTACACAGTAGTAATGAAGATAGGTCATAATGACTTAATAGATGAGTAATTTCGAGGCTTTTATCAGTCATGACTCTTCTTTTAAGTAGCACCTGTTTTAGGCTGTTTGTTTTTGGGCTACCTTTCAGAAGGACTATGTTTAATAACAAAGAGTTTGTTATGATGCAGTGGAAGAAAGAAAAGTGCCCATAAGGCGAAGGTAACAAAATAAAATTGTAACTTAAATCACCGTTTCTTTTCTCTCTTCCTCAGCTATGTATGCCCAAAGGGCTGTCTTTCAGGACGCAGGCTGACAACAGAGATCCACAGCTGCACTCATTCATAATCACCAGAGAAGATGGCTCTCGTACCTACGGGTTTGTGCTCACCTTCTATGAGGAGGTCACGAGCAAGCAGATCTGCACAGCCATGCAGACTCTGTACCAGATGCACAATGCTGAGCAGTACAGCAGCGTCTGCGCCTCGTCCTCATGCAGCATGGACTCCCTGGCCAGCAGCATCGATGAGGGCGATGCCACCTCCCTCGCCAAGCTCCAGCGGTACAACTCCTACGACATCAGCAGGGACACGCTGTACGTCTCCAAGTGCATATGTCTCATCACCCCTCTGCCCTTCATGCAAGCCTGCAAGAAGTTCCTGGTCCAGCTCTACAAGGCGGTTACCTCCCAGCAGCCGCCACCGCTGCCCCTGGAGAGCTACATCCACAACATACTCTATGAGGTGCCCTTGCCGCCCCCGGGCCGGTCGCTGAAGTTTTATGGGGTTTATGAGCCCATCATCTGCCAGCGACCTGGACCCAATGAGCTGCCACTCTCTGACTACCCGCTGCGGGAAGTCTTCGAGCTGCTGGGGCTGGAGAACCTGGTCCAGGTTTTCACCTGCGTTCTGCTGGAAATGCAGATCCTCCTGTACTCGCAAGGTGAGAACTCCTCCAGTGACACACGTGGGTCTGCTCCCACTAGGCAGTTCCTGGGCAGCTGCAGTTGTGGGAGCTGATAATAAGCCGCTGGTTTTCAGCAGATTTGTTAAACACAAGTACATAATGAAAAAACGCGAGAGAAATGAGGCTGTCTTAATGAAAGCACTAAATAATTGTTTCCTCCAGGCAGTCTAGGTGCCGCTTGTTTAATTATGCATTGTATTTATCACTTGTGACAGCTAGCAATAGAATTCACCTAATTATCATCCTTACGCTGCCCTTGATCGTGCTGCAAGACAGCATGAAACTAATCCTATCTTCTGCAGAAATACCAGAAATACAAGAAATATATCTTGCAGAAAACACTTCTGCTGTTTTCATTTTGAACTTTCAGCAGCATATTGAAATTCAGTGAGACTTCTTTTGTCCTGTATGATGGGATACGTTCTCGTTAAAGCGTGGATAGTTTTTAGCACTCAGAGGCTGAAGGTTTAATGCAGCATTGGGTTTGAGCAGAGACAGAGGTGTCCCCTCACAGTCCTGATTGAAATATTTTATGACAAGATTGCTGGTGCTTATTTTTGAGGCATTTATGACTGCAGTTGGCAAAGGCTAGCTGTGCTGGCTGTGGTTGTTTGCACAGAGCCTGTACACACTACAGTGTGCCAGCGAGTTTTTGAAAATCTGGCTCCTACCTTTTCTCTTCTGGTTTTCTTTCTGTAATGCTCTTCTGTAAGTTTTGGGAACCTTTAGTTAGTTCTAGGCAAGCTCTGAGGTTTCAGTCTCCATTGCTCTTTTCTGTGTGTTGGTGGTTGTTAGCTGTGTGTGTGACTGCTGCACCAGCATGCATGGCAACAAAGAAACAGATCAACTTCTGTTGATCAGATCAACATCAGCTTCCTGATGGCTTTCAAGGGGATGTCCAGGCTTTTCATAGGTTCCATGAAGTTTCACTGGATGCCTGACCAAATTATTTTGGTTCCCAAGCTGTTTCTGTAATCCTGAACTATTCAAATGTGCTTTGGAGAAGAAGTTAGGGGCAAGACCTTCAGTCAGACTACTATGAACAACATGTAGCTTAAAGGTATGAGTAAATTCTAACAAAAATGAGCAAAGATATTCACACCTAGTCTTCTCAGGAGGTGTGGTTCAAGCAACATCTCAAAAACCAGAGAGCTTGAAATTGGAAACAGTGTATGATGGGTGGTTTGAGATAATGAACTTCAGGCTCCAAAAATGAATACTTGGTTTTATCATATAAAAGAAAAGGTCAGGAAGCATGTAAAAGTAATACTAATGAATAAAGGACTCCGAATGGAAAAATGCTGGGGGAAGTGGAAGGAGGATAGTTCTGAAAATGACTGAATTCAACGGGTTGTCTGTTCTTTGTGTAGCACTTCTCCACACAAACTCCAGGGGTTTGCTTTCAAGAACCAGAAATGAAGGGCTTTAGCTGCTCTCAGTTTGAAGTGTGAGCAGAAATCCTGCTGTTAGTTTTGATTAGTCTGCTTCTCTCCTCCCTTCTGCTTCCATGTGTGGATGCTTACCTCTTTCTTCCTGTTTGATTTGTGCGGCCTGTGCCACCTGACAGTGGAGTTCAGTACTAAGCAGCTAACACTTCTGAAATGCCTCCCCATCCCTGCTCATCATTCTCACCTTGGTCCTTGCTTGTGAACTCACAGAAAAGCTGGAAGTTTTTAGTGTAAGCTAGTAGCATTACCAAATAAAAACCAACCCCACCAAAGAAAAAGCCCTGCTTGTCAGACTGCATTTTAGTAGTGTTCTGTGCAGATATACAGCACCTGGGTGTTCTTTACTTTTGTGAAAGTCCTTGAGATGGATGCAAAATATCCATTAAATATTTTTGACTCAACTTTCAAAGTGCTTCCATCAGAAATTCAGAAATTCAGTAATAAGTGTTGTTGTCTTCCAATTATTGGCCATAATGCAAGAGTTTGCTTGTTTCTGTTTTCACCGTGGGTTGTTTTTTGGTCTGGGTTTTTTTGTTTGTTTGATTGTTTGTTTTAAGGGGAAGATAGTGAGAATTAATCATCCTCCAAAATTCAGATCTTTTTCCTTTCCCTCTGCTAGCAAATCTGGAGATATCTTCGAGATGACCTTTATCTCCTGATTCAATATAGACACATCCTAATGGAGCATAGAGAAAAGCCCTTGGGTAGTTGGGTTAGGAAAGCTGTAGGATTATGTAAATGGCATCGTAATGCTGGTTCCCAAAGGTGAGAAATGCGGAGTGAAGTGCAAAGCCATGGTTTTGGCACAGCCTGATAGCTGAGCGCTTGGCTCCTGTGCTGCAACTGTTTCTAAATGTCATTCTTGCCATTGCGGAAAGAGAAAACAAAGCAGCATTCCTCTTTTTGAGATATAACTGGCCTAGGTATTACTGAAATCGCTTCTCTAAGCTTTGAGATCCATCAGGGAGAAACACTTTCTTAGCCCCAGGTTCTTTCAAAGGCAGAAGATGAAAGGAAGTAATGTTTGAAACAAAATTGCAGATTTACCCTTCCTTCCCTTTCTGCTTTAAAGACAATGGATTCTCTGGACTATTTCCAGTGGTCTGGGCCTTACTGAAGCCTTCCCAAATTCAACAGAAGATTAGGAGGAGATGGTCTTGTGTCCACAGGGTGTGATTTCAAGCAATAAAGCATTATTAACCCAAAGTCAGAGATCACTGTAATGCTGTCGTACAGCACACCAGACATCAGAGCCCTGAGCCAAAACCTGCTTCAGCTCACCAAGCTGTTTCAGTGAGTGAGCTGCTAACAACACATGTGGAAAAAGTAAGCTGACTTTTTAATGTTTCCCCTGGCCATGTTGGAAGGAAACTTTTCATTAAGGCTTGCCAAGAAGTGTGTTCATTCTTTAAAGAATAAGGACTATTTTTTGACAGTTGAGTAAAAACATAAATTGTTGTACAACCCTGACCATGGAATAAGTCTGCTGGCTGTCTGTTGGGAACCTGAAACTTCTCACAAAACATCTGCCTTCTAAAGGGAGATTACATTTTGAGGAAAGAGAGAGCTTTGAATACCTCAAATACTGGAAACAACTGGCCAGAGCTCCAAGCTCTACTGGCTTCAAACCTTAGCTTTATAAGCAACCTCGGGTAGTGGGCTGCTAGGGCAAAGGACGGTGTTCAGGTGAAAGGGCACTCTATTCACTGACTGAGTTGGGTATTAAGCAGCAAAGGACGGGCAGGAGAGTTACACAAAGATGGTACTAGCTTTTCTGAAGTGTTCTTCTCCCTAGTGAATAAGAAGTTAAGGATGAAACAGTTTATTTCTAGAACAGTGTTTCCTAAACAAAGGCATGCAAGAGAGAGGAGGTGAGGGTGTTGGATGACGCTGTCCAGCTTGCCCTGAAAGTGTTCCCAGCATGATACAAGACTGTAAGGGCCAATTGGTAGGTGTTTGTGCTGTGGCTGCTGCAGTCAACTTGGTATCTAGCTACTCTGCAGTGTTTTATGGATTTTATTTATCGCATCTGTTGTTCAAAAGAAGGGATTGCAGTAGGCTGTAACTTCATTTCGCATCAATGGCAATTGAACTACGGGGTGGGGAGACTGTAGGAAAATGATAAGCTCATTCTTTTAAGCTCCTTGGTTCCCAAACTTTTGGGGTTGCAGGCAACTATCTTAATCTTCAATTTGTCACTGACTTGTAGTTTAAGCTTTAAAGCAGTCTAGTGCTGCAGAACTGTCACTGTGGCTTTATGAACCACAACTTGGGAACTGGTGTGAAGGATTGTGTACTTTCAGAGCAAAAGCCACTGTGACCAAAGTATTTCAATCTGAAAACACCAAGCATCTGATCCGACAGTGCTGTGGTGGTGTTAGGGCAAAACCTGAACAAAGATAGGACAGGTAAGAGCTAGCAGGGAGCTGTGCTTGCGCTCTCAGTGGCAGGACAAAAAAGACAAGTTCTTAACTCTATTGGAGAAAACACAGAGTTCCATGGGCTTACTCTAGTTGTTTTCAGTAGGTAGATGCAACAGACTGCTGGAAGTGCCGGATTTGGCTTGGAAAGTTGGAAGCTGTACCTGGAGGCTCTGGAAACAGAACTCCTGTGGCCTCAGGCTACAGCATTCTGGATATGGAGAATATTTTAAATAGTGCCAGATTTTAACACTGGACATTTTAAAACCAAAGGGAAGGTTTAGATATTTTTTCTCTGCAAGTCTACAGGGTGAAATTTCAGTGTTGCAGCCTTTTAAACTTCATCCTCTAAAAATTATAGCTTGGATTATGATGTATTCCTATGACTTTCAAGAGACCTCAAGACTCCAAATGAATTCAAAAAAGCTGATACAAATAGTCATGCTTATTACTAAGCAAGGCACGTGGTGTAGCACACAGCTAATGTTGTATAAGCTTGGGGCTTACAGACTTTCCTTTAAGAAACAGATTTGCTGTTGTACGTAGTTTTATTGTAGTTTATTCAATCTTAAAAATTAATACTCTTGCAAGTGCCCTTTATTTCATTCAGAGCACAGCTTTCCCATGTGACTCTGGCAATGTAATGGTATTGTGAGTGTCCAGGCTTCCAGCAGTGTCCAAGTTAATAACACTCTGCGATAGCTGCCACAATTTCCCAAGGATCGGTAACAGAATGCTGCTGGTGTGAGATGTCTGTTGGAGAGAGATGAATTAAATCCCAGGCTCTGCAGAAACCTCAGCAATCCATCTGTATGCCTGCCTTTCTAGGGATTTAAACTTGAGAGGGAATGTGGAAGAGACAAAGATAAACTTCTTACAGCTTTGGCAATTTCTATTCATTATAATTTTAAGCATTTCCCAAGTTGTTTTTCAAAGGGCTTGAGTAATTGCTCCTCAAAGACTGAAGCATTCTTTGCGTTATTTTTTTAAAACCATAGGACTTATAGTTGAAAAGGCTGTGCTTATGTATAGGTGTGCCCTAGAAAAAGGATGTCTGGAAGATCTTTCATATGAAGACGTGAGATTGTTTGAGCCAAATACATGAATGATGTGTTTGCCTGTTAGAGCATTTTAACACCAAATACTTATGCAGAAAATCTGTGTTCTCCACTATTCCTCATTTAAGTTGTCACACTCCACTCTAGTATTCATCAAAATGTATAGGAAACAATTCAGAGCTAGTACTAAACAATTCACATGGGGACAAAACATGTCTACACTGTGATTGAGATCCACATGTGGGGCTTCAGCAGCACTATGGTCAAGGGAGACCCCAGTGCTTATTCCCCAGGAAAAGAGATGAGTAATGGGACCCAAAGAATCAATTATCCTCTTGACTTTCACCTTCAGAGAAAAATCAAAACTATTTTTCAACTTCAAGTTACTCGGTTTTGTTAGAGAAGTCATTCAGCCTGAAAAGTCAAACAATTTTTAAACATCTGCAAACAAGGTGAACTGCTAGTACAGGCCTGTTCTACAGCCTCACTTCTGTTAGTAATGAAGTGTAGGGGAAGATTGGCACTGTCCTTATTGCTGCACACACACAGTCCATCACCAGCTGGGGCCACTGCCAGCTGGGCCATGCCAGGGGCTCCCCATGTCACTGGGTACGTCATCACACATCGTGCTGCTGTATTCTCACCTTGGCACAGGCTTGTGCCACACTTTTGGAGGCTTAACTGTGCTAGTAGCAGAGCTGATTCAAGTTTCCCTTCGAATTAATTCTTAAGGTGCCTCTTAATCATAAACTAATTTATGCTGACCTGCTGTCTGTGACACAGATAAATGGTATAAATGGAAATGTATTGAAGTGGAAGTGATTTTTTCCATTAAGGTCTTGCTAGTGAGGGAAAAATTGGAGAAATTCAGTGAATATTGAGCTCGGGTTGTTTTCCCTTAGGCAGAGCTGACCCACAGTCTGAGGAGCTAATTCTTATTTTATGCAATTAGATTGCAGACTTGACTCAATCATCCTGTTTAAGAAAACATGTACTTTCAGATCTGCATAAATTGCTGCTCTGCTTTGATCACATAACTTGTATGCTGTGCCACCCCTCCCTGCCTGAGATGGAAGACAGTGATGCCCTGCAACTCTGCAGGCTACATGCTTGTGTCTCCAAGCTGCTCATGTGCCCTGAAGGCAGTACAGCAGTTTCTATGGCAAATAAATGTTACCTGAAGAGAACATACATTTCATATGAACATCTCCTGAAAGTCACCTGACATTACTTGTCGGCAATCACTGCTTCAACGTACAAGTCAGACACAAGAGCTTATGAACGGGAGTAAGACTGACTTTTCTACATGGGCAGGGACAAGGGAGAATGAGTGATAGGATAGGGGGGAACAGTTTTAAACTAAAAGGAGAGATTTAGATTAGATATTAGAAGGACATTTTTCTCTCAGAATGTGGTGAGGCCCTGGTACAGGCTGCCCAGAGAAGCTGTGGTGCTCCATCCCTGGAGTGTTCATTGGATGGGCTCTGGGCAGCCTGAGCTGCTGGATGGCAGCCCTGTCCAGGGGGTTGTGGCTGGGTGGGCTTTAAGGGCCCTTCCATCCTAAGCCATTCTATGAATCTATGATTCTGTGATTCTGTGATTTATGATATGGAAGCTTTCAGGGCACTTTGAGATCTGAGAGAGTTGTATGCATTGCTTCCAAGAATCTTTTCAGCTCTCATTTGAAAACCTTTGCTTTCATAAACAATTCTTCTCTCAGATGTGAATTCCAGATTTCCTTTTTCATCTGCAGAGTGCTATATATAAAACAGCACAGATCTGAGGGGAGCAAGTCACCAGACAGGTCTCATGGTTGTTGGTGACTCACACACACAGCTCAAAGCAAAACTGTAACCTTTATTTTCCAGTTTCTTCAATATACCTGACTCAGCTAATCCATACTTCATTACGAAAGTAGATGTTGAGCAGCAATTGCTTGTAATACTTTGACTGAAAAGGTAGCATGTGAAAAAGCTATTAGTCACAACAGTGTTTTAAAGCTGGATCCGGCATTTCCCATTGAAGAATTAGCTCTTATTCAGTAAGATTCATTGATTTGACACTGTTCTGCATGACATCGTGGTTTCCAAATTGGAGAAAAATAGATTTGATGGATGTACCACTCACTGGATAAGGAATTGGCTGGGTGGTCACACTCAGAGAGGGAGTTACAGTCAATGGCTTGGTGTCCAAGTGGAGATCAATGACGAGAGGCGTTCCTCAGGGATCAGTGCTGTGTCCAGTGTTTTTAGCATCTTTCTAGGCAACAAGGACAGTGGGATGGAGTGCACCCTCAGCAAGTTTGCAGGTAACACCAAGCTGAGTAGTGCAGTTGACATGCTAGAGGGAAAGGATGCTAAGAGGGACGTGAGGTATGCCCATGCCAAACTCCTGAAGTTCAACAAGGCCAAGTGCAAGGTCCTGCATCTGGGTCAGGGCAATCCCAAGCACAGATACAGGCTGGGTAGAAAATGACATGAGAGCAGTCCTTAAGAAAAGGATTTGGGAGTGTTGGTTGATGACAAATTCAAAACGAGCCCACAGTGCACATTTGCAGCTCAGAAGGCCAGTTGTATCCCAGGTTGTAGCAAGAGAACTGCGGCTAGTGGGTTGAGGGAGGTGATTCTGTCCCTCTCCTGTGGTCTCATGAGACCCCATCTAGAATACCACACCCAATTCTGGGACCCCCAACACAAGAAGGACATCACGTTCTTGGATTGTGTCCAGAGGAGGGTCATGAAAATTATCAGAGGACTGAAACACCTCCCCTACGAGGACAGGCTGAGAGAGCTGGGCTCTTCAGCCTGGAGAAGAGAAGGCTCCAGGGAAACCTTATGGTGGTCTTCCAGTACCTGAAGGGGCCTATGGGAAACCTGGGAAGGGACTTCTTATAAGATGAGGTAGCAACAGGACAAGGGGAGGTAGTTTTAAACTGGAAGAGGGTAGATCTAGACTAGATATTAGGAAGAAAATCTTTACAGTGAGGGTGGTGAGACACTGGCACAGGTTGCCCAGAGAGGTTGTGGATGCTCTCCACCAGAAGCATTCAAGGCCAGACTGGATGGGGCTTTGAGCAACCTGGTCTAGAGGGAGGTGTCCATGCCTATAAGCAGGGGGGTTGGAACTGGATGATCTTGAAGGTCTCTTCCAACCCAAACCATTCTATGATTCTATTATTTTTCCTCTTCTGCTCTTATTTACTGTTTTTTTTTTAACTTAGTTTTTAACAGTTGCTTCATTGTGATTTGTTCCTTTCCATAAGGCACTCTTTGGGGATGTTTAATCGTCTTCCAGGATACACACAAACACAGGGGTTTGCAAAGTTGCAGTTATACTTGTGTGTTCAAAAAGCTGTAGAGCAAGGGAAGTGGCATCCAGCTAGCCCAGCTTTTCAAATACTTCCAAGTACTTGCAAATTGGATATAAAACAGAATGGTGAAAGGAGAAAAAAAGAGGAGGCATGGCCTATTTTTCAAGCATTGCAGTGGATTTAGAAGATCCAGGCTGAGACTTCAGCTCTGCTGTAGGCTTTGTACTGTTTCTGGCAGGTTGCTGTAACGTAGTTGGAGGACGGCTGTGTTGTTGTTTTGTCAGGAAGACAGATGTAACAGAGCTAAAATACCATTGTACTGATGACAGCAAGAATGCAGCTTCTGATTTGAATGGATGTGTGCATATGCTCTTGCATGTGTTTTAGTATCAAAAATTCTATGGTCAAGTGTTAGTTGAGAAAGTCCCCAGTGGAATTCTCTTCTGTTTGATTATGACTTAAGATTTTAACTAGTTTTGAAGGAATCACCTGAACAAGGGAAGACTCAGCTGTTTTGAGCAGGGTAACGCTGATGTCTCTTTCCCTTCTCAAAGGATATTTGTTGTGCTTTGCTGCAGCATGGGAAGGATTTTTAGATTTCAGACTTTCTTATGCAGCAGGAGAAGCAATTTTTATGTTGAGCTCTTGAATTGCTGAGCATTGCAGAGTTTCCCCAATTTGTAAAATGAAAGGAGTGGAATCTCTTCTGGTTTGTTTTTTCAACCACTGCCTGTGTTTGAACTGTAAGTTCTTTGGGACAGATATTTCTGCACGCACAGTGTCTGTTGTAATATCGTTCTGCTTGGATGTTGGCCCTTATTATTATGAAGAATCAGCAAGTCCAAGTATTTGCCTAACCCTAACCCTCTATCAGAAACAAACATTTTAGTCAGTTTTTGTTCAAATTCCGAAATCATTTCCAAACAA
Source organism: Centrocercus urophasianus (assembly GCF_019232065.1). NCBI lineage: Eukaryota > Metazoa > Chordata > Aves > Galliformes > Phasianidae > Centrocercus > Centrocercus urophasianus. The sequence goes on from NW_024885344.1 coordinate 9,603,762, forward strand.
AACAGTGACCCATAATTACCTAGGAATCTTTCTGGGCTTGAAGCTGAAGCACTACACTGTGACTTGTGATCCCCATGAGTATTTCCACAACTTCACAATGCTGAAATGTGGCACACACGCAGCAGATCTGCTGAGCCGTGCTGGAGTGTGTCTGCACTGCAGTTTTTTCCCTTCACAGGGAAGTGAGATGCAGAGTTGGCCGAGAGCCCCTACTAGATGCTGCCAGAAGAAGGCATTGGATCCGGCTCTTTGAACTCAGCTCCGCTGCCCTCTTCTTCACACAGGGGGAAGGTTAAGTGTGAGAGACAGACCTGTGCCAAATCCTGCTAAGCGGCTGCTGAGAGGTAGTGGTTGCAATAGAACCCACAGGGGCCAGTTGCTCTGGGATTATCCTCCTTGAGCAGTTTGTCTTGGAAGACATCCTCTTGTATAAATGAGAGATTTAACTCTGAACGTGAAGAACTCGTAAGCACTGCACTTGCCGGTGTTGCATGTGTTGAATAAAGTGTCCCAGGAGGGCAGGGTGAGGGAAGCAGGTATAATCGGCAAAGGGAGAGAGAAAAACAGCCATGGAAGGAAGTGAAGAAGAAGGAATTGATTTTACACACCTGAGGAAATTGCCTTGATTTGGCCCTTCCTCACCGAGTTTGTGACCTCTTGTTGATACCACCCAGACAGCTTTTCTCCTTTTCGTACCTTTTCCGGATGTTTCCTGATGTCAGATGGGTGGATGGGAAACAGGGCCGTTTTGTGTACTCTGCTCAACAAGCAGTCCTTTCTCCAAACCCACTTCCTGTGCTGCTGAGTACTATCTAACCTCCTGTTCTGGCTCAAGACTGGGTTAGGATCAGAGAACCATTTTCCTACCCAGTCTGTCACGCATCCATCAGAAGGCAAAGCCTGGCTTGCATTGGAGATTGCTATCGGCATCTGATAGTGGCGGTGGCATAGGATCAGGAGACCCTCCCACCTTGACACAAACGCACACCATCTGATTTTTTTTCCCACTTTCATTCTTTCCCTCCTTCCTTTTTTCTGCTGCCCTTTTTCTGTCTTTGGTTTGGGAAAATGGGTTAATCCCTCTGTTTCCAGGTTGCCTTCAGTACCTACACAAGCTTTCCTCAAATGCCTGTAAGTACAAGAATCTCAGTCAAAAAGGCAGGAAATCTTAAGTGTGTCTAGTGTTTTCTGACTTGAACTTCCTTCTCTTCAGTAGAAATTGCTGGATACCTAATTGCTTTTAATTGACAAGTTCTGTTACATGGTAACAAATAGCTTAATAATTTGGTCATCACCCACATTCCTCATAGCAAACTGTTAAAAAAAAAACAAACAAAACTCGTGCTTCTAAACTTATTAAATATTGTTAGTACCATCAAAAAATAAAAAAAATCATGAATTTCCAGAGCTGAATGCCCTTATTCAAAAAAATGCTTGCAATCCTTCTGTGAAGTCTGTCCTTTCTGACCACGTAGGTCTGAGCAGACCTTAAAATCACCTTGTGCCTATTAAGGCATGCTATTTTCTGTATTAATTTTGTTTTAACTTTAACAACTTTCAGTTGTGGAATGTGTACAAAATATCATAATTCCTGAGACATCAGCAGGTGTTGTAAGTTAATTTAGTATAAATGCTCCACAACAAGACCGCCAATAGATGTATATAATTACATACCATTTCAAAGGGAGAGATTGCTAAATGGCCGTTCTGCAGCTGGGAGTGGTTTTGAGGTGTAACCTTGAGACTGACTTGTATGTATGAAAATGGTTTTGAAGGCTGAATGATTGGCTATTAGCAGGACAAGATGAAAAATGTTTTTGCCCTGCCAGCTGACCTGCAGATAGAGGCTGGTTTTCCGCAGAGAGGTGCTAGCAGGAAGGAGAAAGGATTATGCAATTTGTTGTTTTAATTTACATATTTATTCAAGTGCATCTTCCCAGCGACCTCCTAAAAGCAGAGCAGGGTCAGATAACAGCACTTTGGCTGACACTGATGGCTGCCAGGAAGTCAGGCTGTGTTGTTCAGGAATGGCAAGGCTGGGATCCTAACCACACAACAGCAGGCAGCGGGGCTGTAGGAAAACAGGAACAACCATCTTTTTGTGATAGCACAGAGCAGTGTTCCTGCTTTTAGCCAGTGGTGATAAATGAGACGTGCTGCTTCTTTGTGATTATTTAATGCTTGTAAGAACGTAGGTGTACTTTTATGCTCTTAAAAATTTAGGGGGAGTTGTTAATGCAGAAGATACTGTAATACAGAGCAGAAGGAATCAGTTGGTTTCACAGTCTTTAACAGCTTACTGGACCCAAGTGTCTTTACCTATTTCTGGATGGCTCATTTGCAGTCTGAGTTTTGCCATAAGGATGGCCATCTCTTTAATACAGATGTGTGATTTATTCACTTATTTGTTTGTTTGTTTGCTTAGTTAACTCACTATGTTCTCAATTCAGTTCTCTCATTTGTATTAATAAGTAGATAGTGGAATTAATCTTGCCAGCTGAATATTTGAAAAATAATCTGCTCTTATCCAAAAGCTGAAATATAAAATATTCTTGTGGCTTAGTTGGACCTAGTTAGATTTCAGTTTGAAATATAGCACACAGTGGGTTTACTTGCACCATGACACTACAAAGCAGTAACTACTAAATACAAATTTGGGAAAACAATACAATCCAAAGTGCTAGCTATATGAAATATGTTAAGAACTGAATTTCCCTTCATCTTCTCTTTGGATTTCTTTTTAAAACAGTCCTTTTGTATACCTGGGGACCATCAGCTTCTGCTAGAATGTAAGCAGGGTGAGCCTCTCAGAAGATGCACTCAGCCTTGGAAATAGCAGTGAGTGTAGCAGAAACAGGCTGGCAAGAGCAAGTGAGAAAACCTCACTGCAGTGTTTCCTTGAAGTTCTCTTCCTTTCTTCTCTTTCTTCCTTGTAAAATCTACTACTTTTATAGAATCAGAATATTATTGACCTGCGCTTTAGAGAGATTTTTTTGTATCTTTTTAAGAAATGAATTTAATGATGGAATAGATCTAGATAAGATATGAATATTTATGTTCAGCAGTTTCTTCCCGAAGGTAATGAGTTTTGATGAATTAAGTAATGCTTTAGGCTTCTAAATACTTCAGTACTGTCTTATTTTCAAAAGATCATCTTACCATATAAATACGGTTTCTGTGTCGTCACTGCTGTCCTTGTAAACCAGATTCCAGAAGCAGAAGGCAGGAAGGTAATCCAATGTCTCTCTCTTTCCCCCCACCCAGATTACCAGCGCCTGATGACAGTTGCAGAGGGGATCACGACGCTGCTGTTCCCATTTCAGTGGCAGCACGTGTATGTTCCCATCCTTCCTGCCTCCCTCCTGCATTTTCTGGACGCTCCAGTTCCCTACCTGATGGGGCTGCAATCCAAGGAGGGAACCGACCGCTCCAAGCTGGAGCTGCCACAGGAGGTAGGTCTTTGCACTTGGGAGGCTGCTCAGAAGTACGTAACTGGTGTTTGTGTGAATCCCTGCTGGAAAATACCAGGCCCTGTGTTAAGAAGTGTCTCTGGTACTGTGAAGACTGTTTCCATAGAAGCTCTGGTTTCCAACAGGAGAGAAATGGAGGGGAGAAATTCTCTGCAGATCTTCATAGAATCATAGAATTTCCCAAGTTGGAAGAGACCCACAAGAACCACCATGTCCATATCCATATGGGACTAACCAAAATCAAGCCCTAAGTCTGACAGCAGTGTCCAAACGTTTCTTGAACTGCAGCAGCTTGAGGCCATGCCCACTGCCCCCACATGCCCACAGGGCAGCCTGTTCCATGCTCACCACGCTCTGGTGCAGAAACTTTTCCTAACACCCAGCTGCCTCATTCTTGACACAGCTCCATGCTGTTCCCTTGTGTGCTTCTGAATTTAGCAGGTGCAGCTAATTATGGCTTCTAAATTCTTCTATTTCTTTCTGTGACAAGTTTCTCTACTTTCCCTACATCACTCACTTGACCATGTTTTGTTATTCTTTCTTTGTGTCACAGACCTATTGGCCCAGAGCTAAGGAGCATTTCATTTGGGATGGTCTTTATGAAAGTGATTCTCAGGTGCAATAGCTAGAAGCAATGACGTTTTCCCTGTCAGCCTTTAAAAAACATGTCCTGTTTTATACCCGCAATTATACCGCCTGTCCCACCCACATGTGAACCCACGCATTCCAGGCTGGGTCAAGGTCTACTACCAGAGCAGTTTTCTGGCCTTAAGGAAACCAAAATTGCAATAGTATTGTGCCTGCGACCCACATAGAAGCTCACTCCAACAATGGCTTTTTGGAATAAGATCTTCTCTACCACTCTTTCCCCAGAGAAAAAAAAAAAAAGGCAAGGAGAGGTTGTCCTCTGATTGTCTGTGTTTAGGTCACTGGTGGTAAAGTGAAATGGAGATTTTCCTACATGGAATTTGACCACAATGTTCAAAACTGCTTCTTGTTTTAACTTGGCCGCTGATGATTCTCCACATTGCAAAATCTTTGGGATATTGCTAGCCTGTTCCATCTTCCAGATGGTGACTGCTTTAGGGGCCATCTCTTGAGCAAGCTGTATCTTTTAACTTGGGTTTCTTCTTAAAATGAGTGAGAACACTGAGAGTAACATTTTGCATGGCTGCAACGTCTCACATCTTCAGCACTGCAGCACCCAGACCTCTCCTGGAGGCAGGAGCTTGCTGTGGGCACTCCTACTGAGCGGGCAGTGGGAGCATCAGCAAAGGAGTATGTGCAAGAGGGTGAGCTTATGTGTGGAAGTTGATGGATTAACACAGGGCAAAGGTAATGTGGTTTTTAATTAAGGTTTATTTCAGGTGTTGGGTGGAGTTGACAGATTCTTATCTTAGGTGGCATGTAACAATACAAATCAGATCTTACCTCTTCGATGCAGTGGCCCGATTTATGAAATTCATACAGCCTTGGAAATGAAGCTGGTATCTAGCTATGCTTTTTAGTAAAACCATGTTAATGTTACGTAATTACTGTATTAAGTTATTAGTCATATGCTTTTAGTTAGCAGATTAAGCTGTCATTTTCCTTAAATTAAAATTTTAATGTGATAGGCTTGCAGTATCACCAGAATAACAAATTGAATATTTCCAGTTGAGAGAACAGTAAGTGCAGGGTGTGAAGAAGCACCCTGTGACAATATTTAATAATTGGGTAAAAAAGAACAGTCCAGCATTTATGGAAATCGTAGGTCCAGTAAATGTGGGAGAAGAAAAGGAGACATTTTGATTGGGGAAATCGAGGAATCTGAAGTTCCTCTAGACAATTAAAAAATAATCCTTCAACATACAAGCCATGATGAAGCACTGTTTGCTTTAGCATTCCTTTATTCTTCAGGCCGGAGGCTGGCTTGTCAAGCTCTTGGTCTAAATATAAAACATTTGTATGTCAGAGATAAAAATTCTAACAACTGGCCATCCTGCTGTCTTAAGGTTACTAATCTCTCTGCATTAACTTTAATCATCAGATGTTTTTGAAGAGAGAAGTGACACCAATTCCCCAAGGGTTTTCTGAATCCGTGTCTCATTTTTCAAATTTTGTAAATGATATGCAGAGCTGAAATTAAAAAGCCTTTGAAATGAAATATTGATGTAGATAAGAAGGCAGTCCCTGAGCTGAGGAGCAGTAGCGACACATCCGCAACTCTTTAATGGCTGTGCAGTTAAGTAAAGCAAATTGTTTTGTATGAAGGAATGCTTTTCTTTGCACAGTCCTAATTTTGTATGAAAAACTAAGCTGAGGGGACACTTTTGCCAAATGAATCCTAATACCCCTTAAGTATTAATGCAAAGTGCTATGAATGTCACACACCTCCCTGAAATATGCAGAACATTATAACCGTGTTTGCCGTGGAGTATATTGCCCTATTGAAAATTTTTTTAGAAAAGGAGGAAAACAAATCCTTTCCATTCACAAAATCTGCAGGTAATCCTGCAGGGTTTTGTGAGAAGCAGAGAGCAGGCAACGTGCCTTACAGAAACCAGAGGAGCCGGGGCAGTGGCTGAGTCAGACTAACACAGACCTGTTCCTGCTGCCCCGCCAGTGCCTGCAGCTGGGGTGAAGCCCATCAGAGATCAGTTCCCTGGGAATCTGAGTCGCTTTAACATTTTACTCAGCATGGTGCACTCAGTGAATTTCGGATGTAAGCCACAGTTCAGAAGATCAGTTACAGATTTTCCTCCTGCTATTATTCCTAAGGGTGCTCTTGCAATGTAATTAATTTTTATGTAGGGTGCTTCCCTCCCCCCTGACTGCTTGAATCTGCTCTGCTAAATTCATGTCTCCACTTAGCTTTAATCTTATGGGCTGAGATCCATCTCCATGCACAGAAATGCTGTCTGAGAGCATTCTGTTTATATCTCAGGCTGAGCAGTTTCCAAGATTAAAAGCTAGAAGCAGAGGGATGGGGGGAGTGGGGAAATAGGGTTTGGTCCCACTTGAACAGGGTGTAGTCAGGCATGATCTTTATCATGATTTTTTCACTCAGAGGGTGGTGACACACTGGAACAGATTGCCCAAGGAGGCTGTGGATGCCCCGTCCCTGGAGGCATTCAAGGCCAGGCTGGATGTGGCTCTGGGCAGCCTGGTCTGGTCGTTGGTGACCCTGCACACAGCAGGGGGATTGAAACTGGATGATCTTTGAGATTCTTTTCAACCCAGGCCATTCTACGATGCTATGATTCTGTGATCCCAAAGGATTTAAGGATTTGCATGGGACCCTCTTGTGTATCGTCACTCCATCATCATCTTTCTCAGTTAAATCCTTGCTGCTCAGTAACTGCAGAGGTTCCTACAGAAGCTCTGGATAAAATGAACGCAGCCTTGGGATGCCATGATTCACACAGCTTGTGGTTATACAAGCTGGGAAGTGGTGCTGTGCATCCCAACTGCTGCTACACCCCTCGCTGCGCTGGGAGGGGATGTGGAGGTTTTGCAATAGGAAGCTTAGGATCTGTGAATCCTGGGAGAATGAACCAAGGAGGCTTTACTCAAATATTAAATCACTCTCGTCCACTTGGTCCTCAACCTTACTGAAGTCACTCTTAGTGATTTCAGACACACTAGGTCTCTCGCAAATATGTGCTGTTATCCTTTTGTCTGGACATATCTGGGGAAACAGGGCTACTTAGAGAACCAAATTCAGTGCTGAATATCTGTTTTGAAACCCTTCTTCATATTTCAGGCAAACTTGTGCTTCGTGGACATCGATAACCATTTCATCGAGCTGCCAGAGGAATTCCCCCAGTTTCCTAACAAGCTGGAGTTTATCCAGGAAATCTCTGAGGTCCTCCTTCAGTTTGGGATCCCTCCAGAGGGCAACCTGCACTGCAGTGACAGTGCCACCAAACTCAAGAACCTGGTCCTTAGTGACTTGGTGAACGACAAAAAGAATGGGAACATCCCTGGCAATGCCCTCAACATGTACGAGCTGCTGAAAGGCAACGAAACCATCGCCCGCCTGCAAGCTCTCGCCAAGAGGACAGGCGTGACGATGGAGAAGATGACCATCACAGCTCCCCTCGCAGAAAAAGAGAAGGATGTAAAGTTGCAGTGTGAGGAAGTGGAGCTCAGGGACTACAAATTGAACGTGCAGCTCCGTGAGGTGTTTGCCAACCGCTTCACACAGCTATTTGCAGACTACGAGGCATTCGTCATCCAGGCTGCCCCCGATCTGGAGTCGTGGCTGACCAACAGGGAACAAATGCAGAACTTCGACAAAGTAAAAATTGCTCTGTGTTTATTTTGACACCTGAAAGTGCTTTTGGGAGGTGTGGGACAATAGCCGTATTATGTATATGTAGCCTAGATACTCTTTAATCCTCCCTTCTTTGTCTGCCTCTTTGAGAGATTCATTTGCTTTGATTACACAGTACCAGGCTGTCTGCCAAAGTAAATTGGTGTGGGTCCACTGAGCCACTCAGAGCTGTCCTGGTGGGTTGCAGCCCTGCTGCTGCCTGGCTGATGGGGCTGTCCTGTGGGTTTTCTGAACAGCAGCAATGGAAAAGCGACTTTTTTTTCCTTTTCCTTTGTTGATTGGAGAGGTACACACACAAGACAAATAGAGAATCCACTTTTCTATGTTTCTTGTTTCCTAAACAATAGGGCTTTTGGTTAACATGTAGTCCAGTTCTGCAGAAGGTTATCGTGTTATTATGTCAGTAGAGTACTGTTGTGGCTCCACTATAGTGTGTACATAAGAGTGAAAAAATAGGTGAGTTCAGAAATGGGGAAATAAGTAGACTGTGGGTTAGCAAGAGGAATGAGAATTTTTTGCGAGCTTGCACAATTATTTCTGAATGATTTTTCAAAGTAAATAATGCTTTTAGCTATCAGCTTTCATAGATACAAGTCCTACTCTGAGGAGAATGTCAGAGGGATAAATGGTGAGGAATAGACTAAATATTGATTTCAGTCAACTTTTGACCATTTAAAAAAGAAAAAGAAAAGCTGCCGTATCTTTTCTTGGTGTTGTTTGTACTTAGGTGTTGAGCAGGGTGGCATTCAGAAGCAGGAGTTTGTTTATACAGGCTCTGCTAGTACCTATACAATAAAGTGGGTTTTTAAGGTGAGAGTTTTCAAAACTCAGAGATTTAGGCAGATGCTCAATTTTAACTGGAATTTCAAGAATAATTCTCCCATTTAATTTCACAAAAGAACATGAGCTGAACTGCACTGAGCACCTCTACATACACATGGCACCTCTGTGAGCAAGCAGGTATGTGCAGACCAGAGGCACACACAAGTTGCCTATGGCTCATACCTGTAGGCAGTAGCCATCAGACTTCTTTGAAAAAGCTGGCAGCACAGGTATTCCTTCAGCAGCTCCATATTCCAATCGCTTGAGCTGTCCCAAAACTCCTTCTTCCTCACAGTAGTGACCAAAGGGGTGATGCATGAGACAAACACTTCTGTAGCTGGATTCCATCCTCTCTGAGGGGTGTTTCTGTGGTGGGGAAGCCTTGCTCAAGCCTCCCTGATGGCTGCTGCACCAGTTCACTGTAGGATAGCTCATCATGTCAAAGCATGGCATAAGCGTGGCACTGATGCTCTGCTCTGTATTTCAGGCTTCCTTCCTCTCGGACCAACCTGAGCCTTACCTCCCATTCCTATCGCACTTCATTGAGACACAGATGTTTGCAACCTTCATAGACAACAAGATAATCTCCCAGTGGGAAGAAAAGGACCCTTTTCTGCGAGTTTTTGACTCTCGAATTGAGAAAATAAGGCTATATAATGTACGGGCCCCTGCACTGCGGACATCCAATTATCAGAAGTGCAGCACTCTGAAGGAAGCAGGTATGTTCAGATGGTGAATAAAACATTCAAAAGTACAGTGTCAGCCACAAGCACATACAGGTCCTCAGTCATCTGAGTGCTGGAGCTCAAACTACCTGAGCAGCACTCCTCAATGTCATTATTTCCTTAGGCAAAATCTTCAGTGGGCTTTTACACACTGAAGACGGCAGAAGCCCCCATCTTTCCTTCAAGCCCCCTTGTGCATCTAATAATCCCAGCCAAGCCCCAGGAGGAAGCTTACTTCATCCCCTTCCAGCAGCTCACGTCTGTCCATGGCAGGGCTTCCCTTTACTCCACAAGTGGGACCAGCGCCAGCCACACCAAGCCTTGGCACTTGAGATGTTCACCTCATCTCCCCCTTTCCATAAAAAGAACAATTTTTGGCTTAGGCCGTTTGACTAGAGCAGCAGGAGGTGTTGGGGACATAATTGTACATGGCACATTTGGTGGCTCCTGCAGTAGGGGTGCTGCTATACTCGCAGGACACATTTTTCAAATTATACTCCAGTTTCGTACTGTGTGAGTATTTAATTTCCAAGTAATGCAGAAAAATTTTACTCTACAGTTCATTGGGGCACAAATTAATGAACTGAGGCAAGCGCATTTCTTTTGGGTTTTTTTGTTCATTTTCTGATTTATTAAGAACATCTTGCCCGTTACAAATGTGACAGAAATACATCCTATCTCTGATTAACCCTTTCTCTTTAAAAACAATTCTAATTTGCAGGTTGCCTGTCTATTCGGCGTCTAGTTTTGGTAGATATTGTGGCACCGGAGCCTCATTTTCTGTCTCTTGAAATGCAGCAAGCTGATAGTAATGCCAGCTTTATTTCATATTTACCACTCAGGCACACATGAGCCCAGCATCAGCACTCGTTTGTTTAACCCACTGTTTTTGAAACCCCCCAAACCCTCTATCCCTCACTACCCAGTCCTTATCTCCAAAATAAAACCATGCAGAGAGACTTTTCTTAGGAGGAGAAAAGCTCCTGAGTTTCTGATGATAATGTGTGTAAATCTTATGACAGTTTCTTCTCAGTCACAGTTGTATAAAATAGGAAATGAATTCTTTGTTGTTCTAGACAAATGGAAAATGGATTTAGCTTCCCCATCCTGCATTTATATTCACAGTCATGACATGCTGAAAGAATGGCTCTGCCCATTAATGGATGGGCTGAGAGAGCTGAATACTGAAGTTGTTAATTCACTGCTCTTATCTCCCCCACTCACCCCCTCTCCCCACTCTGTTAGAAGCTCATCTGACACAATGTTGAGAGGCTGATGGGCTGGATTTGCATTCTGCCAGAGAGCTGAGGTGAAACCCTTAGGCCACATCATGACCAAACTCTGCTGGCCTCAGAGGGGTTTCCATGGAGCCCTCTCTGCCCTTGTCAAAGCCTCTGGCCTGTCCAAATGTTTGCTCACCTCCCTTGCCCTTCTCACCCCTCAGGCCTTGCTAGCTGTCCTGCTTTCTGAAGGCTTGTCATCAGTGCTGGCACCTCCTCTCTCAGGAGAAGGGTAGTTTCTGTGCCAGACATTTGTTGAATTCCAGTATTACCCCAGCATGTCTGTCCGAGGAAGCATTCCTCTGGCCAAGTGAAGTGCCCAGCCCTCACAGGGAGCTGCTCCTGTCCCATCGGGTCCCAGCTGTCCACACAAAGAGGCAGTGTGGCCAAACACCAAGCTACAGGGAAGCTTGCACTGCCCTTGTCAGCAAGTAATACATCCCATTCCCCAGCTCTACCAGCTAACTTGTTTGTCTCAGCACCACTGGTATGCAGTATGAAAACTAAAACCCAAATAACACAGTAACACTTTTGTAAGCGACAGATTTCAAGGACTAAAACGAGTGTTTAACTTCTTAGAGACTTAACTCGAGATAAGAGCATGACTAGTTCTGTTGTAGTAGCTGGATAACATGATTGTTGACATATGGGTGTAACTTGCAGCCCAGTCCATTGAGCAGCGGCTGATGAAGATCGATCACACGGCCATCCACCCGCATTTACTTGATATGAAGATTGGCCAAGGGAAATATGAACAAGGATTTTTCCCAAAGTTGCAATCAGATGTCTTAGCAACGGGACCTACCAATAACAAGTAAGCACACTTCTTATTTTCTGAATTTGAAAGCGGGTTTCTGTTCTGAAAGATCCACACCAATAGACAGCAGTCCAAATTCTGGTTGGTCTCTCAGTACTATTTTCTGTTTTAGTAGTAAACACCATGTCTTCTCATACATATTCTTAGTTCTATCGTTGTCGTAATAAATCTGTAATTAGTTTTCTGTTTTGCACTGAATAGGATAATTTGGAAACCCAATAAATAATTCAGTTTCTGAAAGAAATTTTGACATGCAGAATGAAAGTAGTGTCCACTCTGTTCCTTTCTTTTCCTTTATCTGTTATTATATGCCCCAAAGATTTTTACAGCTCTTTCAGTTTCCAGACTGGAATAACCTGGAAAAAATAACTCCGTGAGGATGGAGAGTTTGAGGTTCTGCATCTGGGTTACTCTTCTGAATCCAGTGAGGTTCTGTACTGTGCTTTGATCAGAAGGTAGGGGATACCTATAGCTGTAGAATCAATCATATCATTATGTAGTTAATTTGACTAATGTAAAGTGAGAACCTGTAGCAACTAATGAACATGACTTTAATATAGATATAATGGAGAGTAAGTGCTTTATGTTACTTTCTTTTCCTTCCTCCAAAACCCAGGAGGGAGATTATTTCCCCTCATACTTCAAAACTTGAATATTTGTGCATCAGTGATTACTACTTACAAAATGACAAGCTCAGGCCCTAACTTCCAGTTTTGTTGATACATCAAGATGGAGCACAGATAAATCCAAGAGCTCCTAAAATTATGATTGTTCAAATTTTGAAAGCTGTCTCATTCCAGAAAATAGCATGCATATGCTGCTCTAAGCTCCTCTGTGAGGTGCCCACTTTGTTCTATTTATGTACCTTTTGTGCCCCCCAGTGCTAGCTAATCCTATTTTAATAGCCTGTTATGCAAAAGACTTGCAAATGATAAATTAAGATATCCATGAGCACTGAATGTTTAAAGAATTGCAATTAGTTTTCGAGTTAACACCCACAAAAATTAAAGGATTCTTTGTTTGTAACCTAATTGCAAAGCAAGAAAGAAGTTTACAGGTAACGTTCTTTAGAGAAATCAAAGATATCTTCAGCTTCTGGGAGATGCTGTGTTTAGCAGTCTGTCTTTTACCCGTATGCTAAGTTTCAGTTTTAGAGTATCAGCGATAGCATGAGCATTCCCAGCCTTCTCAAAGTCATTTATATGTTCAGGCCCTGTCACAGTATCTCAGTGAATTTCTCATTGAATAATCATTAAACTAAAAACAGCTTTCTCGCACTTTCTGAGATGCTTCTGTTAGATTTGTGCCTACTCTAAAATGGGAGTTTAACTCCTTGAGTGGTAATTTTGATGTAGGTAGCAGGTTCTGCTCTTCAAATTACAGCGTGTTTCAGAATTTGTAAATACCAAAATCCCATTACTTACTGCAAAGTGATGTCAAAGTGACAAATGCTTGGAGTTCCTCCAGTCATATATTGCCAAAAAGCTTTGTAATTGGAAGATCTCAAGACCATCTGTTTATATCTTTCAGCTTCCTGGCATTTTATGTGAGCAGCTGAGAGGACTCTCTCATTTAAGACATGTAATTCTGCTGAATTTACACCCATGGATAAAATAGATGGCCTTTTCCTGCTCTCTGCAAATACAGCGTCATTCTTTTGACCACAAAATCAATTGAACTGTAGCCTTCCATTAATTTGAATATCCCAGCGTGTGCTTCTTGGGGACATGTCATATTTGCACACAGGACTCAGCCTTTGAGTATGGGCTTGGGGGAAGAGAACATTCCAGCTATATCCCCATGCACTTCAGTTATACTTAACGTGTGTGCTCATGATGTTACCTAGCTCTTCCCTTCCTGCTTCCAGGCAGAGCACTGAAGGTACCTCTGTAACAGAGGTGCTGTTATATGTGTAATGTATTACATGTAAGTCAGGAATATAATGCACAGACATTTTTAGTGCCTTTAGTCCTAGGCCCTGTATGTGATCCCAGACAACCCGTTGCTCGGACAGGCAGAAACTTTGTTTGGAAGAGGAGGTGTTTGGCTCTTGCTTGGAGGTTATGGAAAGCAGGGCTTGGGGACAGAGAGAGGGCTGGCAGTCATGTTGGATCGCTTCCACCTAAATGCAGCTGGGAACAAATATTGGTCACATTACCATGTAGAAGAGTTAAAACACTGAGGTCTGTCATAAAATGAAGTCTAATAGCGTTTCATCTGTCAGCCCATGGCCATGCTCAGCAGTGTGATTTGCCCCACTTCTGTCATTGCCTCCTCTTCTGCCATGATGTCCTTTAGAAGACTGGATGGGGGGCGGACCTGTGCTCCTGTAGCCCTAACTAGCTTGCTAATCTGCTTGCTCACTTGCAGGTTGGCAGGGCAGCTCCTGTTGCATGAGCTGCCATTCTGGCCAGCTCATTCAGACGGCAGGTGCCTGCCGTGTCATAAGGGATGCTGGGTACCTCTTTCCCTGGCTGGTTAGGAAACATGTTGCTCAGCTGAGTGGAAATCTCATTGACACTAACTCCAAATTCATTCTTACTGAAAAGAAATGAAAAATCAGCAAAAAAAGGCCCAGCAACCCTCCATATAATTGAAGAACAAGCTCCCAGAAATACAGTTTCTAACCATCTTTTTTTTATCAGAACTGATGGAACATGGAAAGACTTTAACTGCAGAATATGTAGATCTTAACTTTCATGAAAGGTGGGAACTATTGTATCCAAATATTTGTTTAAATAAATATATTTTTCTAGACTTTTCTTCCTGACCATATTCCAAATGGTGTGAAAACACCCTGCAAGACATTTTGAGTGTCTTTGCATACCAACACTGAAGCCTAACAATTGGTCTCACACCAACTATAACCCCCCATAATATAACTCTGAAATAAGCTATGAAAGCACTCCATGGTGCAGAAAGATGTTATGCTTTATTGTCTCAGCTGTACTTAATAGTGGGTGGTGCTGAATATTTTCAGAAGTTCTTTCCTCAGAAATCTTTAGGTATTTACTGGTAAAGGATACCACACATCATCCCAGCCAACAGCAATTAAGGAAAAGAGCAAACAATGAAAAAACCAGAAAACAGAACTCAGTTGGTTTTCACATCGGGTATCAATGTCCAGCTTAGGGGGACTCATTGTGCATCCATTGCCTTTGATACATCCCCCACTACATGGGAAAACTTTCTAAATCTACAGGCAGCATCTGCAGCTTCCTTTGGGTTCAGCAACATCCCGTCCACGATGCTGTGGCCTCTTAAAGCAGCAACTTTTGCCAAAGTCTTCCTAGAAAGCATCCTGGAAGGAAACAGGCTGCAATCATTTGGGCAATTTGTCTGCTAGCCTAGAAAAGAGCAGCATTTCCAGTGCTATCTTTCTCTTTTTTGAACACCAGCACCACAATATTGTGGTTTCTGTTTTTCCCTATTCCTTCCCTGCATGTGTTTTCTGCCAGGCTTTTAAAATTGGAGCTGGTACTCCACTGGCTGATACATTTGCAACGATTCAGGAGAGGAATTTGAATGACAAAAAGGCAAGCGGAGTAAACACTTCATGGTTTTTGATTAGCTAATTGTTAAATTATGGTGTATATGCTTACAGTGCAGAATTAGAACAATGAAGCAAGCTGTGTTTTCAATCTAATTGATTACATTGTAACTTAATTTGTACTAAGAAGCTTGATAAATGAGATTAAATATTGCAGAGGAAAACACTGATTGCATGTCAAACATGGGAGTATATTAGCATTCTGGCAATTTGTAGCAAATGCCCACAGAGAGCAACTGAAATGATTTTTTTTCTCTGTAAAGAACTTCCCCCTGACATCCAACCTAAATCTTCCCTCCCTCAACTTAAAACCATTTCCCCTTGTCCTGCAGTTATCTACCCTTTCAAAGAGTTGATTCCCCTCCTGTTTGTAGGCTCCCTTTAAGTACCGAAAGGCTGCAATGAGGTCACCCTGCAGCCTTCTATTCTCCAGGCTGAACAAGCCCAGCTCCCTCAGCCTGCCTTCATAGGGGAGGTGCTCCAGTCCTCTGATCATTTTGTGGCTCTCCTCTGGACTCTCTATGACAGCTCCCTGTCTTCCTGTATTGGGGGCCCCAGACCTGGACACAGTACTCCACATGAGCCCCACAAGGGCAGAGTAGAGAGATCACCTCCCTGTCCCTGCTGGCCACCCCTCTTCTGATAGGTCCATTACTGAGATTCAGGTGATAGTGTGACTCAGATGAGTGCAGCCCTGCAGCATCACCATTCAACTTTGCTAAATATCTATATGATGGTAGAATTCATTCAGGCTTTAACTAAGTTATTTTTTGTATGACAAATAATCTGTGTGTCTTGCAGTGAGTGTTCTGTATTGTACATGCTTTTTCTTTCTCCATACATGTTGGCTGTTGTTTTAAGGCTGGGAGTCATTAATGAAGCTTTTATTTTTCTTAAATCAAGCCAGACAATTGCACTTTCAAATGGCAGGGAGTAGCATCTCTGCAGTGCATCTCAATGAGTAAGACATGAGTCAGCACCGAGCCATCCACACACAGCACTGATGTTATTTAAAGCTGGCGAGCAGTAGAAGCTCAACTTTTAAGTTTGAATATCTGTAACAAGTGGCTACTATACATTAAGTAACCTAATGGAGCAAACCACCGACAGGTGCAATGGAGTTGCTAACTGCTTGTGTTCATTTTTGAGAACAAAATGTGAACGGCTTTAAGAACCTGTGCTTAAAAACAGTTTCTGAAATAGGAATTACGTGCTGTGGAAACTTAGAACTGAACGGGTGCTCTTTCTGCATGCTGATTCTTGGCTCAACCTGTGTGAGGCAGTAAAAGAACAATTAATTTCTTTCAGTTAATGTACCATTTTATGATAACTATGCAGACTTAAAGTTTACAGGGAAATATGTGTGCCAAACCCTGTACCTCTCGTCTCTTTACTGTGCCTTTTCCCTGGGCAGTGCTGCTGTCTCAAGTTTGCAGCCAGCATCCATTCTGGGCAGTGGCTGATCAGGTCTGAGGGTGACCCTAGCTAACTGTTCCCAGCTGACTGTTGCTTGCAGAGGATGGTGGTGTGGGTGCCACCCTTCACTATCACTTCTCACATAATGTGCATAGAAAGCCTTTAGAATGAGGGGGGTAAGGGATAGCAGGATATGGAGAGATGAACGCATGGCTGCAGCTCAGCATGTCCAGGCTGCTGTTTTGCTAGACTGGTTTCTGACAGTTACACTTTGATGCTGACTATATTTCCATTTATTACAGAAATCAAGCATCAAAGGTTAAGTGGTGTGTTTTACAAGTGCCATCTTTACAGATCCTCCACCCCTTGCAAACCTGCTCCTAAGCTTGTTGGGTCTAATTTGGCATCAAATAATACTGATTTCACTGTTGACCTTACAGCCTTCATATTGAAGGCACTTCATGTTGAAGAGCCTTTTGTTTTATTTCTCTGTATTAAACAGCATGCAATCTGCCCACGTCCCCCTTCTGAAACAGCACTCCTTTTCACAGTCCCTGACGGTGAAGCGTGTTTATCTTTGGATACAGGCATCAGGAGATAAGGACAGACTGCCAGAAAGAGCTTTCTCTGTCCCTGCTCCGTGTAGGCAGAATGCACCACAGCACCTGAGCTGGTGCTTGGAGCAACACCTCTGCTGCGGGGAATAACTGAAATACCTCAAATGGGATTTCAGCAGCCCTAGAGGAGGTGGTTTCAGAGGGACCTCGACAGGCTGGAAAGCTGGGCTCGGGTGAACCTAATGAGGTTCAACACGGCAAAGTGCAAGGTTTTGCATTTGGGCCGGAAGAACCCCAGGCACCCGTACAGGCTGGGAGGAGTGGTCCTTGAGAGCAGCTCGGCAGAGAAGGACCTGGGGGTCCTGATGGACGAGAGACTGAACATGAGCCAGCAGTGCGCTCTGGCAGCTCGGAAGGCAAATGGGATCCTGGGCTCCATCAGGAGAGGGGTGGTCAGCAGGGACAGGGAGGTGATCGTCCCTCTCTACTCGGCTCTTGTGAGGCCCCATCTGGAGCACTGTGTCCAGGTGTGGAGCCCTCAGTACAAGAAAGACATTGAGATTTTGGAAAGGGTCCAGAGGAGGGCGACTAAGATGATCAGGGGGCTGGAGCACCTCCCCTATGAGGACAGGCTGAGGGAGTTGGGCTTGTTCAGCCTGGAGAAGAGAAGGCTGCGGGGTGACCTCATTGCAGCCTTTCAGTACCTGAAGGGAACCTACACCCACGAGGGGAGTAAACTCTTCAAAAGGGCTGACAACAGCAGGACTAGGGGAAATGGATCCAAGTTGAAGGAGGGAAGATTTAGGTCGGATGTTAGGGGGAAGTTCTATACAAGGAGAGTGGTTAGGCCCTGGAACGGGCTGCCCAGGGAGGTTGTGGATGCCCCGTCCTTGGACGTGTTCAAGGCCAGGTTGGACGGGGTCCTGGGCAACCTGATCTGAATGTGTGTGTTTGGTAGCCCTGCTAGGTAGGGGGGTTGGAACTACATGATCCTTGAGGTCCCTTCCAACCTGGGTGATTCTGTGATTCTGTGGTGATGGCTTCCTTTCAGAAATACTTGTAGTGGCTGAAGGGTGAGGAGGGGTAATTTAACATGTGATCTGTGCTGATGAGGGGCAGAGCGAGTGGTTCTTTTGATATTTAAGCATTATTTCCAGAAAATTCTGTGTGGCCCAGTAAAGAAAAGGCTTTAAAAGATTTAGCTGCTTAATGCTGCTTATCTGCTGTTAGATCTTCACCAAATCTCCCGGAGAGATTCAGAGCAGCATCTGAGTGCACAGACCTTAC
Source organism: Centrocercus urophasianus (assembly GCF_019232065.1). Classification (NCBI taxonomy): domain Eukaryota; kingdom Metazoa; phylum Chordata; class Aves; order Galliformes; family Phasianidae; genus Centrocercus; species Centrocercus urophasianus. The sequence continues at coordinate 9,622,004 of NW_024885344.1, forward strand.
TCAGTACCCAGTAGCTTCCCTTCCCTCACCTGGTGCTTGGGGACACGGGGACATGCAGCTCGCCATACGTGTCATTGCCCCACCTAATGAGTAGCCATCTCTTCTTCATAAAGGGCTAATGATCTTTCCGCTTGAATGCTGAAAATGTTCAAACAGTTCTGACTAATAATCTGGAGAATGCTCTGTGCACTCTCCCAGCCGGCAGGAATTAACTGAAAATGCTTTAATGATGGTCTATTACTTGTAATTATTCTGTAGGTTTTGTTCTGCTTTCACCTTCAGTGAGACGTGTTCCCTCAAAGGACGCTCATAGCAGTTCTTAAATCTTTCAGTAATGGCAGGAAAGCTGTTGGAAGGGGATCAAATCAGAGTGCAGAATATGAATCAGAGCAGAAAAATGTGATAATAGATAGTACATGATTTATAACATAAATTTCAATTATTGACATTCTGTTATCTGAAATGTAAGCATGATATTAACTAACATTAAGTGGAAGGAGTCTAGAGCCAGGTAAACAAAGTCAATTCTGCATCTGCTATCCTGTTTCTAGGTGTTGAGTTTTTGTTATATTTCAACTTGCTGAGATGAACAGAAAGCAGTTTTCTTCCACTCTCAGTCATCCAATAAGGTGTTTGGTGTTGCTTTTGCACAAAAAAAAAAAAGTGATGATTAATTAAAGTCATAGGCTGCATATTTTAAGATTTCTGAGGAGGTGAAAAGACACTTATGTCAGTAATGCATTCCTCTGAGAAGGTATAAATGTCTCCTGTTCAAACACCTATTTAGTTACCAGAGACTTGAGGCTACAGAGTTCTAAAAATAAATTCCTTGTCATATGAGTTGGTGAAGTGCTGAACCATAATTGCGTGCAGACCCAGATGTTTATTTCTTACTCTGTACTTGTTTTCTTGATGGTATTTGGAAGGTGGGAAGACACTTTATTTCCGACCATAAAAATGTCAGTTCCTATGTATTTTATGTTTTAAGCTTTTTTGACCCAATCAGCCAAAATGTGGTCTTTGATTGCTTCAGTAGAGCAATCGGTGGGGATAGTTAGGTACATGCCTTGTTGTTTGGAAGCAGCAGGGCTCAGATGACCAGGGGTCAAGCCTGGACTTCCCATGGGCCAGGTTGCTCTGCTGTGCCTCCAGAGCCTTGTCAGCCATGTTACAACCCAAGACCAGCTCCAGGCAAGGGCTTCCTCCTCCAGGTTTACACCCACATATCTGTTGCCAGACAGAAGCCTTGCCTGGGTAGCTCAGGTCTCACATCCTACTGCATATACTCATATTTGGGATGCACATGGAAATGGGTGGATTTGGGGTCTAGTGGCTCCTGTTCCTGCAGATATCCACCTGTGTGGAGAGGCTCCATGAGTACGTGCTGCTTTTCTCTCTGGAACTTCCAAATGCAGGGCAGAGGCAGAGGGTCTTTGTGAGCAGACTGAAGGGCTTAAAGGCTGTTACTATTTTCACTATATTTGAAAATATATTTTATTTTAATAAATGCAACCACAGTCATTATTCTGAAGGTGTAGCATGTGTGTGCTTATTTTTAATGCTTGATAGGTTATATCATGTTATTTTGGTTTTCATCTATAAATAATGTATTAACTTATTTATTTTCTGCACTAGTCTAACATTTTTGTTTCAAGGATTTGACAGAATGCTATGATATTTTTAGAAACCCAGCAATCGCTTGAGATTGTAAATTCATTGGCACAGTGTTATCTTGGTTTTTGTTACATTGTCTGGCATAAGGAAGCTTGGACATTTGGGAATTCTAAGGCTGCTCAGTTTATAACCTGGTTACCAACTACCTGCTTTAAACAACAGCTTAAGATGAGAATAAAAAAATTGAATTGGACATAAACTAAGACATAGCAAAAACAGAATTTTTGTGCACTATTTAAAAATCTCATTTAAAAAAAAAAAAAAAAAAAAATCCAGGCACGGTAAAGGCAGCAACATGATTAACCCCAGGAATGTCAGTTCTCTTTAAATCCTTTAGACATAGGTGCTCCCAGTATCCTAGTGGAATCACAGAGTCATAGAATCACTAAGGTTGGAAAAGACCTCTAAGCTCAGCTAGTCCAACCATCAGCCCATCCCCACCATGCCCACTGACCACGTCCACACTGTTACTGAACCCCTCTAGGAAAGGTGATTCCATCACCTCCCTGGGCAGCCTGTGCCACGGCAGCACCACTCTTTCTGACAAGTTTTTCCTAATACTCAACCTGAACCTTCCTTGGAGGCTATTCCCTCTCATCTTTACAATCATGGTGACAAGGTTCTCTGGATTATTTCCTGCTGAGGAAGTACCACAGAAACCTCACAAGAGAAGAAACAATTCAGAAGCTGTTACTCAAAACATTTGTATTTTGTTTGCTCATACAGACACAGTTTCTGTCAAATCTTAGCAAATACAACAAATAAGGGCATTGCAGGGGACTAAACCGATTTCCCTAGTGATGGCACCAGTGCTGCAAGGGGAATCTGTGGTAGGGAATGCTCCACTTGCAGTCAACTGTCAGCACGCTAGCAGGCAGGTCTCCAGCAGGTCACTGGGTTGAGTGGTGGCCCATCATCCACCCTGTGGTTTCCCACAGGAACTGGAGAGCCCAGCTTGCACCAACATCCATCGCAGCATCCAAGTTTGCACCGTCTCTTCTTCCCCTGTGGGAGAAGTGGCCCTCCCTTCCCACTCACTCCACTCATGTCTTTTCTCTCTCTGCCTTCCCAGCCGCTGGGCCAGTCGCAGTGCCACCACACAGCGGAGGAAAGACCGCCTCCGGCAGCACTCAGAACACATTGGGCTGGACAATGACTTGAGGGAGGTAGGTGGTGTCTGCGAGCGGCACGAGATGTTCACCCCAAGGTAACGTTTGGACCAAGGGACCCTTGCTGCTTCAGGCAATATTGTTGCTCCCTCAAGGTTTGTGTAGGTCTGTTGCCGTTTAAGTACTGCTCATCGCCAATGTTTGTATATGCTGTACAGCTTCAAAGCACACAGCACAGACGATAAGCTTCTGTTCTTTTGGAATAAAACAGTCCCTCTGTCATCAGGAAAATGGCCTATTTGCTGATATAGACCCCTGTTGTATAACTGCACATGGAGAGCAGAGCTCTGATGCCTCTCAGTGCAGCTGTGAGCTCTGCCCAGGGTAAAGGTCTCTGGAAAAGCCAAGTTCCTTAATAAATGTCAGTCAGTGAGGCAGGACTCTTTTTTTTTTTTTTTTTCTTTTTTCAAGGACTTTTTTCTGGGTTTTTTTTTAGCCTTTACGTAGGTTACTGACAGGAGCAAGCCTATTGGAAAGGTTAAGACTTCAGGGTCCTTTTTGGGCCTGAAGCTCGGGAACTCCCACACATCTTGTAAATGTCAGTTGCATGCATGCATTTCTGTCCCATCTTTTCAGTTTCTTGTCATTCATTAAGTATTTTCTGCCATATTTTTCCACTGATAATACCCATGTGCTTCTTTCATATGTCATTAGCAAAAATATAACATTCGTGCTGTTTTGCGGTAAGGCTTGCTGGATAATGCTGACCAGTGTTGGCATTTGCACTATAAAACTCCAATAATGACTGACTCCTGAATCACAGCTTCCTCTGGTGTTTCAAGGAAACACAGCAAAACGGCATTTGTGGATGTTTGTTGTCGTTTCTGCTAGGATGACTTTGCAAGTATATTTGAAACTTTGCCTTGTGAGTTTATCTCAGCAGAGCCTTTTCAGTACTTTGTCATGTATTTACTTTCTTCTTCTCGGCTGTGGATCATATGCATGCTTCTTTTGCTTTGTTTCTCTTTCTGGCTATTCTGCCATCGGGGCATCTGTCTCCTCTTAGCCCTCGGAGGAGCTTTTGCTTCGCCAGAACTCAATGGCCTTCTGGGAGTGGGACCAGGGGCCTCCCCCTCCTGCACGGCCTCCTAAAAAATCCTTCTCTGAATGCTGCCTGGTACGTTTTAGTTTTTGTTGTTGAAAGCTGCGTTTGAGGTTGTAGCGTGAGGAACCACTGTCTGTGCTGCATCCCAAACCTCTCCCTTTCTTGTAGAGTAGGATCACATCCCTGTAGTGCTTGGAAGTGTGGTTATAATCAGAAAAGTAGCTGGAAAACAGCTCCTGGCTTCCATGTTTGCCAACTCGCTGGCAAACATGACAGTTCTGAGACCAAAAGATGCGGATTTTGCTTTGCTTCCTTTTTCCCTGTGTTGCTCAGCTGGCAATTCAGCTTAGGATGTCAAAGCCAAAAAGCACTGTTTTGACTGCTAAGTCTTCACATCCCAACATGGAGGTGGTGTGTGTTGAACAGGCAGAGAGCATTCTGTTGGTCCTCTCATCCCATATTCATTCTTTTGTTGAACTCATGAAAGTTTATTTATTTCTTTTTTTAACAACAAGACATTCTATGAATAAAATGAGGTTATCTTTTTTTTTTGTACTCTTCAGACTATAACCGCACTTTGCATTTTATTTATCCCTTTGCTCTTAGAAAGAAACACTAGATTTTCTACTTACATATTCCCTGTCTTACTTTTTCACTGTTCTCACTGCTAATTTTTGCATTGAATTAGATGGAAGCCACTTGTGAGATTGCTTGCTGAACAACGTGCTTTCATCAGCTGTGATTTTTATTCCAATATGATTTTTCAACTGTTTCCAAGTCCTTACAGTATCAGTGGAACTGTAATTACTTAGCTGAGCACTTAGTAATTAGTTGATTACAGCTTCTGTGATAGAACCCTACTTTCTTGTCCAACCTGTAAGACTGATGTGAAGGGGGAAGAATGAATGGTTGTTGTCACCCACTATCTCCCCAGAAAGACAGCTTTAAGGTGATAAAGACATACGTTTGGAAATTCGCAGGCCTTGCACAAAAATTGAGCATTTCAACACCAGGCTTTGAGCACAATGTTTCAAGACTATTTTATTTGACAACATCGTGTTATTTTATTAACAGAAACTATTGATAGTGTTCAGATGACCTTTTGATGAACTTCTCACTTGCACACCTAAATGTGGCCAACTTGTTAGCTTTGCTACGCATGTGGTCCTCTCACTATGGTAGGGGGAGATGACACTTCTTGATAGGCTTGGGTTTTTTGTTCAACAAGCAAACAAACAAAACCCAACTCCAGAGAAACAAGGCAGTGGAGCAAAAAGGTTTAAAAGTCTTTAATTATAGCTTGGATCTTATTTTAAAGAGCATGACATTTTTTGTCCATACTTCTCTATTACAGCCCTCACAGTAAAAACAAGAATGATGTGAAATGTCAGTTTTACTTAAAATGAGCTTTAGTTGTAATTAAGAAGTTAATTGAGAATAAAATCAAGTCTAATTTTTCCCACATGAACTATCCAAATGCAAAGTAATGGGATAAATTTTTCTCCTTGACTAGGTTCCTTTCTGCTTCTTGTAATTTCTTTTCAAAGGTTTTCTTCCATTCATGTACAGTCTAGTCAACAAATTAACCAGATGGCTTTTAATTTATTTATTAGTGAAGATCAAATAACAATGGAAAAACATTTTGCTTGGTACTTTGGCTTTGTTGCTGGATGAAGGTATCACGCTTTTATACACTTGGTGTGCCTAACTTTGTGCTAGTGGCTAACAGCACAGTTCACCAGACAACGCTGGTTGTTTCAGTTCTGCACTGGAAAATATCTTGCTTTTCCTGTTGTCATAAAGGAGCATTCCACTTCTCCAGCCCAATACTTAAGCATCAGACAAATCGTGTTGTTGTTACTAGATTAACAGTAGCTCATTCCTTTTCACCAGCATCTGCTTGCCTAGGATTAGGATGAGGAGAATCTCTCCGACTTGTAATATCTAAAATTATTCTGTTTATTTTTAGAAATATATGCAGGAGGCGAGGAGTTTAGGAAAAAATTTGAGGCAGCCCAAACTCTCGGACCTCTCTCCGGCTGTGATTGCTCAGACCAACTCGAAATTTGTGGAAGGGTTGCTGAAGGAATGTCGCATGAAGGTACATCCTCCCCTCTCTCTCCGCTCTCTCATCCAGTTGCTCATGCTGAATGTAAATAGCATCTGCAGGTTGTATCCTGAAAGTCCTTCACAGCTGGAACAGTGTTGGTCTGTTGGTTTAACGGGCTGTTTACAAGGTGGATATTCCTTTGTGTTATATATTTTTCATCTGCTAAAAAAAAAGAAAAGAATGTGTTATCACTCTTCTGTTTATGCAGTCAGAGTTGATGGGAAGAGTAAAAAGGACAGGAAGGAGAATCAGGATGATGAGACATCCTAGGGAGGATTTCCTTTAATTGTTCATATTTAAAGGTAGCCTAAACATAATGAGGTTGAGAACCTATGTCAAAAGGGATATATTCAGTATGTGCAAATTGTGCATGTTATTTATGCAGAGCTAACGTTGTATACCAGCTTCTAATATTAAAGAAGCTTTCATATCCATTGAAATATAATTTCTTTGTGTCAGTCACAGTTGGTGATATAATGCATTACCTGAATTTTAAGCTTTGTTTCCTGTGACAAGAACAACAGCAGATACTAAATAAGACTGAAAATATATAGCTCTGTACTCTGTCTGATAGTGGCCAGTAATAAATCAGCAATGTAGGAATAGGACAACAGATAAAGGTGATAGAAACAGGGCAATATGGATTAATAATGCAAATGTGTTTTTTTAATTATTCTTTTTTAATTCACAGTCTCTGTAAAAGAGATTTGAGATTTCTCAAGCCAGGCCATTAGCAGTGGTCTCCATATTGTCTATTGATGTCTGTATTGAAGAATGTTTTAGTAAAGTGATTTATAAACTCTGTCCCTTGGAAATAACATTTTTATAAGCCTTTTAGATTTTTATTATTATTATTTTCTTTATTAGACTAAACGTATGCTGGTAGAGAAAATGGGCCACGAAGCAGTGGAGCTGGGACATGGAGAAGCCAATATTACAGGACTGGAGGAAAATACATTGATTGCTAGTCTCTGTGATCTGCTAGAAAGAATCTGGAGTCATGGTCTGCAGGTCAAGCAGGTTGGTAATTAGAAACTCAGGACTCTGTTTGTACAAGACTTTAGCAAATACTGAATGCACCTTGTACCTTCTAAGCTGCTGGTCATTTCAGCATAAAGATATCTTTGGGCTCAGTCTCGTTGGTTCATGTTTCCTGAGAGGTTTTATTTTGTCAAAACAGCTCTGGAAATTGCAGTGATATTGTCAAATAGATGTTTGGTTTCTTTTCTTTCGACCTTCAGAAGCTAAAGCCAAGAGAGAACAAACAAACAAGGTAGGCGATACGACTGCCAGCTCAGTCAGTGACCATCCCTTTCTCTTCCTGAGGCCTTATGGCCCAAAAGAAACGTACTGACTGTCACTGCTGAATTTGAAGCCCACTGAAATGCCATCCCATTATTATATTGCATTCATTGGTATCTTTTCTACTGGCCATTTTATTTACAGCCTCTTCATTTTCAATTTTCAGGGGAAATCTGCTTTGTGGTCCCATTTACTTCAGTACCAGGAGAGAGAAGAAAAGCAAGAACATAGTGCAGAGTCCCCAGGTGAGTACCCAGCAATTCACTCTCTGATGGATTCATCGCAGTGAGTGACTCAGGCCTGTGAGGAAGAGTGCAACCACACGAAGTCCATATGAGATTTTCAGTGTATTTGCTTGCTAATACCAAATTTACATTTTGAGGCCTTTCATAATCATCATGAAGCTGTCTTGATGTCTGGACAAAATAGATTGATGTTGTTGGAGGGAAATGAGGATACTTACTATTGCTGTCTGAAAATCATTCAATGCCTGTTCACTACCTCCACTCCCTATCATCCATCATTGAGTGAGATGTGAGAAGCGGTGCTTTTGTAGAAGATTATTACTGAAATAGCTGAAGCCATGGAGATACAGCTCAGACAGCTGACATTTTTCTTTCACTGAGAATAATCTGTCTCTGAAATCGCAGTGTGAATAACTCCATGTTCAATATATCTTTGGTGGATGGTACAGTTCAGAAGCTGTGTAATTAATCTCCATCCACTAATCTAAGCACCTGGTTTATGCTTCGTTTTGGCCTTTTACAATCACCAAATTACTTCAGTGTTGTGAGAGAAGATGGTTTTCTGATGACCTTGAGATCTCCCTGCCCCTTGTCTGCTGCAGCACATTGTAGTAAAGGTCTCTGAACTTCGTGGGTCATCTTCCAAGGACTGAAATCTTCATGTCCTGCAGAGGGGAACTTCTATGATCAGTCCTTAAAGACACACCGATGGATAAACTAGTCTCACTTACTAAGAGTTTTTAATAAGCTTCAGTGAGTAATGCACTAAGCAGTCTGACTGGCAGGCACAAATTCCTGAATGCAAAATGTTTCACCACAAAGTGGTTTGATTAGAGCAGTGGAGCACAGAAATGCATGGCATTCTTAACATCTAGTGTGCAACTGTAGCTTAATTTTATCACATCCTTCTCAGTTGTGAGTTTTCCATTAAAACACACTACTAAAAAAAGCCATCACTGTATATATTTCTGTTAATGTATTTCACATACAGTAAAAGGAAGCTTTTTGTATCCCCAACTTCAGTGCTGGAGTTAGGAAGGAATAGCTAGTAAGTGTCTTTGCTTCTACATACTTTTCTAGGATAGTGTTAATGATAGTGCACGGAGACATTGCAGTTGCCAGCAACTTAGGATTGCTTTCAGCTTCGTATAAAACAAGTGCATTGCAGGCCGTTCCAATAACTTTGTATTAACTTCACATATCTTCTCCACTGTAGTTGCTGTTGGAACAGAAAGACGGAAGTCTGATACAGGAATTACTCTGCCTACTTTGAGGGTTTCCCTGATACAAGATATGAGGTACACAATTCGATTTTTCTGATCATCTGATCATCATTTTAATTCTGTAGCATGACGTAGAGATCTTCACTAGCTTTGATTTTACAAAGGTTAAGTAGAACTAAACATTCTCTTCAGCCTGCATTCAAATGTAGAATTACCTTTTTGATACACAAAACTTTTGTGTGTGTTTTGAGTAAAAGACAACAAAAAATACACAAGTTCTCCTGGGCTTCTGGTTTTGTCTTCTCCAGGGGTATTTATAGCAGTAGAGCTACAGCTAATAACAGATATGTTAAATTCTTTAGTACTTTATTTCTTTTTGTTTGTTTTAAATTATTGACCAACCAAGTACAGTTGATAGATGATGCAAGGGACAGACAAATTCTCTTGCAGTTGCTGAGCAATGTTCCTTCTTTTCAAATAGCATCTTATGACAAATATTAATAAATACACAAAATTAGACTGTGCGCAAGCATAGCAGGTGAGCTTGGAATGTGAACTAAGGGCAGGTACTCTGTAGAAAACAGCCTGGCTATGGAGAGCTTATTGTGAAGCATTGTTTGAGATCCTGAAGGATGACAGAGTAAGAAGGATGGAGGCTGATGTGATAGCACCAGACAGTTGTTCTTGAGGGCATCTCCATGATCGAGCCAGGTCATGCCACTGTTCTGACACTTCGCTTGCCACAACTGAGAGCTTCAGTGGGCTAGAAGTGCCATAGAAAAGAGACCAGGAGTAGTGTTATAATGCTCATCTGTAAAGAGCTGCTAGCAATTTAAAGCACGAGGAAACATGAGCGTTGTTTCTTGTAATGCCTCATCCTTCTTCCATGTAAAAAGAAGGCACTTCCAGCAGCACTCACTGTGTGTGTGTGTTTTGTCTTCCACGTACTTGCTGAGCTCACTGAAGAAAGTCCAGCACAAACCTGAGCTCTGCTCCTTGAGTCCCAGCACTGTGTTTTGAGTATCTTGAGCATTTGAGTTTGTACACAAACATATCTGGTCATACAGAATGCTAGATAGGTGGTGAGTTGAATTTGTCACGCAGAATCTCATGGCATGATTTCTCCTGCTTGGAAAGAAATTTCTTTGCACAGATAGGTTTATGCTGAAGTTAGAAGGCTGGGTAATTGTTAAATTTCTGGAGCTGCAGTGCTAACTGAACGGATGGCTAGAGGATTTGCGTTGCCTTAAGCACAGCTTGTTTTTGATGGCTCATGCAAGGTCGTGTAAACAACTTAAATAGCAGGGCTGAATCATAGTCACACTTCTGAATGTGTGATGATGAGGCTGTGCTACAGGTAATGCCATGTGTGTCCTCTGCCTCCCTCGTAAAACCATCCATCTCAGATGTGGTGCAGAAAATGCTCAAGACATTTATTTTGCCTCTTGCACGACCCCAGACTTTTGGCCCAGCGAGGCTCTGTTTATATCAGCCAGGTTGTTCCCTGTGAGCAGTGCTGTGGTGCCATGCCTCCCCTCCTTGAGGAGTATCCAGCCAAGGGTGCACTGCACACACACAGATGCTGTGTGACCTGCTGCAGCCACAACAGCCTGCACTGTCAAAGACCTTTGTGGCACCAGCTAATACAGCTCATTTCTGACTGCAGGAGGATCAGGAGCATCGTGCCATCCTCAGTGGCATGGTGATGCTGAGCAGCTGTAACCTCTTCTGGCAGCACAGCTATTTGCAGAGAGTTTGTCTCACTGTACCCCAGGCTTACATTTGGCAGGGAAAAGAGATTTTTCTGTGTTGCTAATGGGATTAAAAAGCAAGTTTCAACCTGGGGAGTTGCACTGAAATTGCTTTTCAGTTCTCTGACAAGAAGAATTTGTGCAGTGGTGAGCATACAGGGCTTACACTGAGGTCACTGATAAAAATAGAGCTGTTCTGACTCTCACCAGTGAGAATGAAATAAATCTGAGCTCCTGAATGTTCTGTTCTGATACACTCTGCTTCTGCTGACACCAAGACTGATCACTGAATCTTTTTAAGGTTTCTGCCAACCTGCATTTTTTTCCCAAATGCACAGTTTATGCCAGTCTGGTCTCAACCAGAAACAAGTAATGAAGAAGCATAGAGCATGCATGGAATACGGTTAAGTCCATCTGTATTTGAATCTACTCAAAGTAAAATAAATCAGCATTTCATATTAGATGTAATTTAAGCCAAGAAGAAGGGGGGAGAGATGGTCTGTGCTTTGATCTTCCCATCTCAGAAGACAAGAAATGTCTGAAGAGAGCATCTCAGTGCTGTGTAGCTGAGTGGAGTGCATGTCCTGTCTCTGATGTGCCCAGCTGTGTGGGCTGCCAGCTCTAACACTGGCTGCCCCGCTCCAAGCCAAGAAGAGGCTGTCACAGAGGGCTTTCCAGAGCCAGGAGCAAGGATCTCTGCAGTGATTCAGCTATGAGGCATCACTGCTGAAAGAGGGAGGCTCGTGAGCTTGCTTACAAAGGACAAGGACTTGTATATGAGCATGCTGTGCCCTCTAACCTAGGTTTTACCGCCAGCAAGCTCCCATTGCTCTTATCAACCACATGTTCCTGAAGTGTGCATAGAGCACAGAGCAGCATGATGCAGACACCTCCTCAAGGATTGCCAGTGCTGATCTGTTTTGAGAATTCAGGTAGGTTAGCCTAGCAGGGAACAGCACCGGGCGCTGCTGAGCTATGCCTGGTATCCACCTCACTTGTTCAGAGCAAACATGCATTTATGGACAGCACTAAGTTGTACACTGCAGATTTGCTCCTAAAGCCCTATTCCTGTCACATTAGAAGCTCTATAAACAAGGGAGTGGTTTTCTCCAATAATGCAGGGTCTAAATATAAAGCAGAGAGAAAACAGATGGGAAAAAAAACACAAGACAGTGAGACTAGACTGGTGAACACTGAAAGCATCAGTCAGATCATGACTTTGTTAGATTTTCTTTGGAGTAAATATTGCCACATTTCCTAACACTCAGCAATGCATGGGGGGCAATAAAGGACAATGGCAACAAAGATTCAGCTGATGGTACGTGGAGTGTGGCACAAAGGTTGGGAGGGCTGAATTGCACTTACCATGCAAGCTGTGTGTAAATTAAGAAATTGCAACCCTTTCTTTCCCCTGTTGGGAACTGTTACTCATTTTTCTTTCTATTTATTTAACTAAGCAGGGGTTTTTGGAAGCAGCTTCAATCTGCCATGACAGTTCTCTTCCTCTTCTTGTGTTCTCAAATCAGAGTTTCTGGCATTCTCCAACCTGAAATATGGGAAGTTTCAAAAAAGAAAGGCAAATCTGTAGAAAAAAAGCCCCAGTGGCACAGTTCTGCTTTCCTACAAACCAAGCATGTGGCATGCAGATTACAACATGAGGGCCTTGTATGTCCCTGAAAAGGTGATTCTGCCTGTGACGGGTTTTCTCTAATACCCCTCTTTTTCCTTGAATTTCCCATTTGGTTTGTTAGAGCCTTCAGACTAGGCTGTGGTTTGAAGGATCTCTAATATATTATTGTCCTCTGCCCTCACAGACAACATACCCGTTTGTGTCAGTACCTACTGTAGCATAAATGGGTCTCAGAGGTGGATGACTGTTGTTTGTTTTGAGTTGGATTTTTCTTTCCTTTTTAAATTGGGAGCAGCGTCTGCAGAGACAGTGCAGGCAGTGCAGGGATGTGCAGATCTACCCCTACTCATCTTAGCTAAGCAGGCATTGGGACACAGAGCAGCTGATGTAGGGCACTAGCAATGAACTTGTGTGCAGGAGGTCCTGCTGTTGTTCCCAGGCCAGCCAAGGTCTGTTGGGGGTCTCAGTGCAGGACCGCTCCTCTATAAATGATTTTCATACAAGTTTTTGTACTGCACAACCTTCTGCTGTACTTGCCACATGCAGGGATTGGGTGGGATTTGGTTCTGTTTGTCCTGCAGCATTTAAATCAAGAAACATATTCCAGTCCAGCTGCTGCGTCACACTGGATGCTACTACTTGAAACATGTAGAGTTTTTATGATTCATCTATTATTATTGTTATTATTACTATATTATTCATTATTATTTATTTTCCCATCCATTTCAGACATGTTCAGAACATGAGTGAGATAAAGACTGATGTAGGGCGAGCCCGAGCCTGGATAAGGCTTTCTCTGGAGAAGAAGCTTTTGTCTCAGCATCTGAAGCAGCTGCTTTCCAACCAGCCACTTGCCAAGTAAGTTGGCCCTTATCCTCCCAACTTTCTTTCCACATCTTCCTCACTGGTGAGCTGAGGGACCATGCAGGCTCACTGCACAGCCTGGTGCCTTGTCTGGATTTGCTGGTTTCCAGACAGAAGAGACTGAAAGGCTGTGGAGGAGGTTCTGCCCCCCCCCGCAGCAGGGCAAGAGTCCACTTCTCTGTGTAGTAGACTAATGTTCAGGAAAAAGAGGTTTGATTTAGGGTCAGTGCATTGAACCAAGCCACTTCACAGCCTTACAGTCCTACAATCTAGAGCAAGTGAAGCTGCAGCCTTTTTTTTACAGCAGTGCTGTGTTACGACTTCAGCAGGCACACATCCCAACTGCAGCAGGCCTGGGAGGGAGGCCAGCCCTCCCAGCCACACAGCACTCCCAGCTCTGTCTCCTTTTGCAAGCACAGGCACTGTCTGCTTCCTGACTTTGTTTTCTCAAAGCAATCTATTAAAAAAAAAAAAAAAAAAAAAAACTTATGTAAGGAAAATGTCCAAACTACTGCATGCAGTTCTTAGCAGAACTGGTGCGGTGATGAGTTGCATGCTTGATTATGCTGGAAGCTAACAAATACTGCAATCTGCCAAAGAGTGAACAGCTAAAGATGAGCCGCATGCCTCATTTGAGCTGGACCAGGTTAATTACTGAAAGGCTTTTGCACTGCTCTGGGCAACCAGTGTTGTGACCTGGAAGGGTGGCAGCAAGGTTGCTGCTTGGTTCTAGACGGTCTGGTGCTTTCTGTTTGCTTTCATCTGTTGGAGTATGAAGCAGAAGGAAGATTAAGTTATTAGACATGGCTATTCAGTTCTGGGAAGATACATCCCATGGAAGATAATGGTGGGAAAGCTTAAAGAGCCTTAAATGGGGTTGCTGTGTCTAGGCTCAGGTTGTGGGCAGCACTAGTTTACATCTGCACTTTGCAGCAAAACCAAAACTGACCCTTCAATGAGGTGAGCTCTATATCTCTGCTGCAGCACCATGGAAATCACCATGGTCTGAAAACACATGTAGCACAGAGGGTGAGTGATCTCTGTGGTTTTCTGGCAACTTGCATGAACTGGAGAATCTCACTTTTCACACCTGCTGTGTAGATCAACTCTTCCTTTGGTACTTTTTCAACAAAAAGCAATGCTTTTTTTTTTTTACCAGGAAACTTTACAAGCGTTATGCTTTCCTGCGCTGTGAGGAAGAACGGGAGCAGTTTCTGTATCACCTCCTCTCACTCAATGCTGTGGATTACTTTTGCTTCACAAGCGTCTTCACCACAATTGGTGAGTTGGAGAATGAATTATTTTACCCCTGAATAAAAATTTCTTGCTGTTGAGATTTGTGAGAGGAGACCTTACTGCAGTCTTCCAATACTTGAAGGGAGTTTGTAAGCAGAAGGGGGCTGACTTGTTACACAGTCTGACAGTGACAGGACAAGGGGGAACGGTTTTAAATTAAGAGGGGAGATTTAGGTTAGATGTCAGGAAGAAATTCTTTACCCAGAGGACAGTGAGGTGGTGGCACAGCTGCCCAGAGAAGCTGTGGTGCCCCATCCCCGGAGGCACTCAGGGCCAGGCTGGATGGGGCCCTGGGCAGCCTGAGCTGCTGGGTGGCAGCCCTGCCCATGGCAGGGGGTTGGAGCTGGGTGGGCTTTGAGGTCCCTTCCAACCCAAACCGTTCTGTGACTCTGCATTGCTGTTGCCACTGTATGAGGAATTGAGCCCTTATCTGGAGCCCTTGGCTGTTGCTGCCAGCTCATAGATGCTGGGTGTTGCTGTGGGAAACCAGCTGGAGAGCAAGGCTGTGTGGGAGTGTGCAGGATAAGAGCATCCTCACAAAGGAGGGTAATCAGCAAATTGTGCTGCAGCACCTGGTTTTCTTCTCTGCATTGTGTAGTCTCTTTAATCTTGCCTCCCCGGCAAGCCCTCTCCATCCTAATGCTTCCCTCTGCCATTCCCTAAAAGCACACCCAGCACTCTCCGCAGGCTGACAGAAACGGGTCTCGGAGGAGGAGCCGCGAGGCGCTTTGTGCTCCGCCGTATGGCATAAACCTCCCCCTCCCTTCTTTCCTCTAAGAACGAGAGCAGACATTGGATGTGAGTCCTCACACCCGCCTCGGGCTGGCGGCTCAGCGCGGCCCTCCAGCACCCCCGCGCGGCACCAGCCGGCCCCGGCACTGCTGGGACGTGAGGCGGGAGCTGACCTTCAAGGGAAGGGCACGCTTTGCTCCGTGGGTCGCATTTACCACGGGGGGAGTAAGAGCCAACACTGATGTTTCCTTCCTCTCTGTTCGCAGTGATCCCTTACAGGGCGGTGATAATCCCCATCAAAAAACTGAGCAATGCAATAACCACATCCAACCCGTGGATTTGTGTTTCGGGAGAGCTAGGAGACACGGGCGTCATGCAGATTCCTAAAAACCTCTTAGAAATGACATTTGAGGTGAGTGCGCTCTCTTTCCCTTTTGCTTTCAAACACACTTTCACACAGACATTAGCTTGCTGAGGATTTATTGTCTTGAGAGCAGAACATTTCAGATTCTGTCCAGGTTCTCAAGGTAGCTGGAAACTCAAAATGGGGAGCACGGTGTGCTCCTCACCCACCCTGTGCTCAGTGAAAGTTCCCCTCAACACATACTGCCTTTTAATCACAGGCTGAGCTGCAGCCCCTGTCCCAGCCCAGAGCTCCACTCCTCACCCTGTCACTCTGTTGCCATATCTCATTCCCTTCCAAGTTTTGCCAGGTATCCAAATTTTCCTTTTCCTGGCTCGCTTACAACTTCTCATTTCCCTTCCAGTTTCTTTCTTTCAATTTGTCTTCCTACTTAACACCACCGTGGTCCCTCCCAGCCTCTGGCTAGTCCCAAATTTCCACTCCTTCTGCTGCAACTCCTTGTCTAACAATGCTACATCCCTTCCAACCAGGCAGTCTGACAACTGTGCTCTTCAATTTCCCAGCATCAGGTACTATCACAACCAAACTGTAGAGCTGCCATTCTCCCTGGGCTCTTTTCTCAGTGCTTAATATGTTTACTTCTTTGCATTGGACTTGCCTGTGCTTCCTTCTGCCTTCTCACACACCAGGTAGTATAGGTTGGCTTGGTGCCACCCCAAAGCAGCTTCTGGCTGCAGGAAAAGCTCAGTCAGGCACCTGTAGCTTCAGGCTGTACCATATTCAGTAAGCAGTGATTATGTAGGAAAATCTGCTAAAGTTGCATCCTTTGAGCTTGTGCAGACTGATCTTAAGCAACAATAGTAAAAAAAAAAAAAAAAAAAACCAAAAAAAAAAAAAAAACCACAAAAACATGCAAACAAAAAACTTACTCAAATAAAAAGTGAATTTTAACAGTTATTTTCCTGGTATAGTGCCTGACTTATTGAAACACTAATATTTTGTTGTAAAGTTCTCCACATTTCTAACAAGCAGAATGATGGGCTATACTAATACTCTTCAAAAGAATACTCTTTTGGCTGAAGTTTTTGTAAGAAATAGCAACTTGCATAGCCACACACTATGGAAAACGTCAGCCCAAGCTGCTTGTTTGGCAGTAACAAAAAAAACCAAGGTCTTGTAAGGGAAGTGTTTAGGTAACTAACATTAATAGACGTTGCAGGCAGCCCCACCTACAATTACATACTGCGCTGGAATTCACAGTCCTTTTTTTCTCCTTCTGCCTCATGAGGATTATTTTTGTATGGCTCAGCAATGAGCAAGCTGATTTTTGAAAATAAGGAAGGATTTAGAGACTGTGTTGGAGTGTGGGGTGGTTCCTTTCAAACAAAGGTCAGTATGCTCAAAATGCAGCTTTGAGAGGCTGTTTCTTCTGAAGGTCTATTTCTTCCACAAAAGCACACCTTTGTATCAATTTAGCTCAGATGTTTGTAATTAACACTTCTCAGAATTACTCAGAGTGAGTTCTCACAATAAAGAATGTAGTCTCTTCATAACCTTTTAACAGTTCTTATTTCACAGTATTTATTTTCTCCTGTCTTACAGTAAAACAGATTATTCTGCTTTTCAAAATGTTCTGCCTGTTTGGTTGAAAATGCTTGCTGTGTAAATCAGTGGAAATTGAAGAAAAGCATACATTTGGGACCATATGTGTGCATATGGTGGTGGAGGGGGTGGTCTGTTTTGTTTTGTTGTTTTTTTTTTTTAAATGAAGTAAAAACTGTTATTTATTTCAGTGCCAGAATTTAGGAAAGCTGACGACTGTTCAGATTGGTCATGACAACTCAGGGCTGCTGGCCAAGTGGCTGGTTGATTGTGTCATGGTCAGAAACGAAATAACAGGACACACATACAAGTAAGCAACTAGTTCTAATTTTCTTTGTCTGAAATTCCTACTATCAGTCTAGAAAAAGCAAGAATGCATTCGTCTTTTCAGTTGGGCAAAACTATGGTGGAGCAGCATGGGCTGATTTAAGTACCTGATAGAGCTGGGTTGGTCTCCCCACCCACGACTCTCATTTCAGAAGCTCTAGTTGAAGCCAAATAATCTGATAAATATTAAATGAGGCTTGAGTGCAGGATTTTCCTTACATCTCTCTGAGATAGGAGAGATGGTATGGATGCTTTTGAAGTGATTCATATGTTTACATCTAATAATTAAATCTCTTGATTTAATGTAGGATGGTAACATTGTGCACATCTTTACATTCCAAGAGCTGGAATGATAGTTTAGGGCAAATCTTTGGGCTTTTGGGGCTGGGATTTTTTGTTTTGTTTTGTTGCATTCAAATACATTACGTTATCTCCTAACTCACCATTGTTTTTACAAAACGTCTGGATAAATAGTTCTTTTTCTAAATTAAAGAAATTAGACTAAATTGAACTTGGAAAATTATCCCTCAGAAGGGTGAGCTCAAGAGCTTAGAGTTGGGGGCAGAGTATGGGGGAAAGAGAAACTACAAGCAGTGGTAGCGTAGATGTGTGTGTAGACTTCACTGGGACTGCCGTGTGGATGCAACTGAAAAATAACCCAGCAGAGAGCTACATGTGTCCCATTAAATAAGTGTATAGCATTTCATGTTTGCCAGTGCTTTCATGCTAGCTTTTCATGTTTCCCCTTCTTTAAGGGAAGGCAAATGTAGTTCTCTGGTTTGGTCTTCTCAGTTGCGGTGCAGTGGAATACTGCCTGCTGAGCTCTGGTTTGTGAAGGGCTCTTTCCTGCCTGCTGGCGGTGTAGATGGAGGCTCGCTGTCCCTCTGGCTTTGAAATAAAGCTACCTACCCATGTGACTGACCCGTGTTTCTGCTGGCCCCTCGGTAGGTTTCCCTGCGGGCGATGGTTGGGAAAGGGAGTTGATGACGGCAGCTTGGAGCGAATCCTTATTGGAGAGCTGGTGTCCTCCACATCTGATGAAGAGCTGGGAAAGCAGTGCCGTACTCCACCCCAGCAGAAGTCTCCTACCACAGCTCGGCGGCTGAGCATCACTTCTCTCACAGGAAAGAACACCAGTAAGTCCAGTTCTTCCTCTCAGGGCTCTAGAGAAGGAGGCATTGTCAGGACAGCTATGAGCAGGACAGCTTTTGCTGGAGTAAGGCTTGGTGCAGAGGAACGGCCACAAGCTTCTGTTTTTCCTATTTCTGTGCCTGCGGCTTGCTTTGTGGAAGTGAATGTTGCCTCTTTCATTCTCCTCTTCTGACAGTTGAGAGAGAATGTACCTCTGCCCTTGGAGCATGGAAATATAAGATGGGGGAATAGGAAGCAGCAGAATCTGCAGTAGCTGGTGCTGCTCTTCTTCCTGGCTCTCTCTCTGCAGTCAGCAAACAGACATGCACCTCTGGGGGTCAGTTCAAAGTAACGTAGGTGCTGTGAGCCATCCTCTAGAGGACCCATCTCCAGAGAGAGTGTGGGGACATCAGCTTCATGTTCCTCACATTAGGTTGTGAGAATAGTGGCAGTGGCTATAACACAGGGTACAGGGCTGTGAGGGCTTCGCTACATGCACCATTCTTTACTACAGCATACAGGTGAGCACAGTACACGCTGTGGATCATATACATAAATCTGTTCAGCTCTGGTGAAATGAGATGAAATGATTGCTGAAAGGTCAAGCAAGGAAACAGCTTCCAAGAGTAAATGAACTAAAAATCATCACTGCAGCTCTTCACGTGCATGAAGGAGTAGGCATCAGAGCTCCTTGCAGAGTATTTACTTAGGTCTGGGGGCACTAAGGCCCAATAATTTGTTTTTGTTTTGAGCTGCAGGAGATATTTTTTCAGACCTACCAGAGACTGTAGAGGTCATCACATGCTAAAATCATATAATCTTAGAATCCTTAGAGTTGGAAGGTACCTCTGAAGGCCATCTAGTCCAATACTCCTGCAAGGAATTGGGGTACCACAGCTAGAGCAGGCAAAATAATACTGAATTATTCCATGCTTCCAAAGTAACAATTGTAGTGATGTTGTGACATGAAAATCTGGGAAGAAATCACAGAATAATCATCAAAACGATTAGGGTCTGGGACTCCCACAGAGGACACTGGGGAGCTACTCAGCACTGGGGCATGCAGGGCTGGCAGAGCAGCCCAGGAGGCCTCTGATGAGAGGTGATGGGGCTGGGGTCCATGGCTGTCCTCCTGCAGCATAGGTATCCTGGTGGTCCTGCTGCTGGCAGAGCTCTGAGGCCATACAGGGCTGTGATGGTAGTGATGAGCCCTTCACAAAGGGCACTGTCAGCTCTTTGATGAACAGCTGCAGCCCCCACAGTAAGGCTGCCTGGTTGAACCCTAACATACACAGGAAGCCCTCAACGGTGCACTGTTCCCTCAAGCACCTCCCAACTCTGATCGTCAAAATCATTATGATCTCTTCTTGGAGCTACTGGAGCAGAAGGTCAGGATCTTCTGGCTGGTCTCGGAAAAAGGCAGCCCAGACCTCAGCTGGAAGCTGTACTCTGGAGCAATGAGCACCAGCTCTGCAGGCCCCTGCTCATCCTGCAGGCTGTTATCTAATTGTTCTGCAGACGAGGTAATCGTCATCTGATCTCACTCATTATTTTGGCCTGCATATGGCACAGCTCAGCTGCTTTTTTACCTATTGGAAGGCACAGCCATAAGAAGGCTAGTGGAAACGGGTCATGTAGGTGACATCATCAATGCTGTCCCTAAGGTGGGCAGCAGCAATGCCCAAATCCCTCAGCAGCAAATCCTGCCAGCCACCCTGGGGCTGTGTTCAAACCCACTTACATCCACTGCTGCAAGTGTACCCTGCATGCCTCAGTTGCCTGAGCCAGGCAGGGCTAGGGAAATGCTGATCACAGTCTGAACCTCTGATTGACCACCTGAGGTGAGCAATGAGTCAGCTGTGGGAGCACTGGTGAAGGCAATTCACCTGTGTTACCAAGAAGGGGTGGAGCCTGGCTGCACTGCTCCTAGAGCCCATTTAAGGGCTGACTGCCACTGAGGGAGGATGTCTTTCTGGAGATTGCTCCTTGGGGAGTTTGTTGCACGTCTATAACACCGGTGAGCATTTTCATTTGTTTTATTTATCTTTCCACCGTGATAATCTTACTAAGCCTAACAGTTGTATGCTTACTGATTCTGTAGATGGGCACTAAGATCTACTGTCAGCAGCCCCACAGCACAACCCAATTAAGTCCCCACTCAGTGGTCTGAATCTCACAGATGTGCTTGATTAGAATCTAGGTACAAGTTCACACTGGTCTCTGCTGGTGCTCAAATACATGTATTTGGGCACCACCTGGGCCTGCATCACTCTTCATCATTCAGTGACTTTCCTTTGTGATGCTGATAGAGCTGGGAAAATAAAAATTGCATGCTAGCTCTCTCCACAAGAATCTATCTTCTTGTATACACTTTCTGAAACTTAGGGACACTTTTTGTTTGTTCTAGTTTGGATGCAGTACAAATTGGTGTCAGTCTTGACATCAAGTTTGCTTTTCATACCAAGTGCTCATATCATAGCAGGTTGTTTGCTTGCACATTCCTATGCAGCCTACTCTGCAGGACCTGCTTTAGCAGGGAGTTGGACTAGGTGAACTCCAAATCTCTTTCAGCCTCTATGATTCTGTGATTCTGTGTGTGTGAGCAACAAGACAAATTTTTGGAGGTACTTGCAGAAGATGAAATGGTAACAGGTAGAAGCATAGAGTCACTCAGTTGCAGAAACACACAGCATAACAATTCAGAGCAGGAATAGGGTGTACATTTTAATACTGAAGATAACTTTCTCTTGGAAGTATCGCCAAGGAGTATCCTCTTGGCTCTACTTCCTCACACTGGTACAATGACTAGTCACGTATCTAAAGCAGTTACTTTTTGTGGCTCATCATGGATTCAAATCAGGAATTCAGAGGTGCAGGGTTTTCTGGCATGAGTTGCAGAGAAGCGAGTCAAACGTCTTGCCTGCAACCTTCCAGCCCATGTCTCTTCATCAGAGGATTGCTGCAGTCTGCGATGAACAAGATGTGATTAGCTCAAATAAAACATTTATCAAGTCAGACCCTCGGGTTGTGCATTTTTAAGTATGGCAATTTATTTTACAATTCCGGGATTGCTCCTTAGTTGCTTATAATTATGACTTGAGTTTATTCAAGACAAATGACTGCCTGAATTCTTTCCTGTTGAAGATACAGAATAACTCCTGTAGTTCAAGCTATGTCATCATGAGAATTTGATAAATGTTTTAAAGTTGATATCTTCATCTAGTGTCTTTTCCATGGTTTCACAGAGCCAAACGCAGGACAGATCCAAGAGGGAATTGGAGAAGCTGTGAACAATATTGTGAAACATTTTCACAAGCCAGAGAAAGAGGTACTTCTGCTAGTCATTACCTGTCGTCTACAGCAGGTGCCAATACAGTTGTAAATAGAAATTGACTAGTAGAGATTGTTAACCTTTAGATTTTCAGCCTGTTGGCATATGAACAGGACAAGTCTGTTCTCACAGACTCCCCCTTTCCCGCAGAGAGGGAGCCTTACCATCCTGTTGTGTGGGGAGAATGGCTTGGTTGCAGCACTGGAGCAGGTCTTCCACCACGGATTCAAATCAGCTCGCATTTTTCATAAGAATGTCTTCATCTGGGATTTCATAGGTAAGCTGGTATGTGATTTGGAGGTAGAAGGAGATGAAGATTAGGGAAAATGGCTACTTATGTGCAGACTTGGGATTCTGATGCCGTTTATTCCTGCCTAGCAAAATCCAGATTGTTTGAAAGGAATAAGAAACAGAGTAGATGAGAAATACAGAACTTTACATAAAGAGTAAGTGTGAATCTCTGCAGAAATTTAAGAGCACTTCAGGTTCTAGTCACATATTCATAGATGAATGTTCAAACAACTGTTTCCCTGCCCAGAAAAGGAAGTGGGCTGGAGTGGCTTGGAGGTTGGAGTAGGACAGCAATCAATATTGAAAGAAGAGCTGAGAAGGCTCAGGGAGTGAAAAGTTTAGATTTCTAACTGTTTCAGAGCTAAGCGCTGTACTGGTCTTCTGGTGATATCTATCTGTAGGCCTGTGTTACAGTAATTTAAGTCATGCTTATTCCCTTAAAATATGCTGACAGGTTGAGATTCTTAGCCTGAGGGTAAGCGCTTACTCAGAGAAAGTGAAAATTCAAAGCTGATGGTATCACAATGAAACCATAGACACTAGTGCAGCTCCTTGATGTTACACGTGTCGTACGTCAGTGAATGTGCTGACCGCAGCCATGTAGCAGAGGTGGAGATCACCACCCACCTCCTGTTTTCAGGGTGAGGAATCTATACATAAACTGTGCAGTTGCTCTTGGCAGGCTGTTCAAGGGCTCCCTTGGGTAAGGGTAGGGTAAATCTTGGTTGTACTGAAGTACTTCAGTACTTCTCACCGAGTTCTGATTTTTTTTTCCCTATCACAGAGAAAGCTGTTGCCTATTTTGAAACCAGTGACCAGATTGGAGACAACGAGGAGGCCCTTTTGCTTCAAAGATCGTCATGCAAAACCTTCTGCCATTATGTGAATGCCATCAATACAGCTCCAAGGAACATTGGAAAGGATGGCAAATTCCAAATTCTGGTTTGCCTGGGGACAAGGTACTTCACTGCTTTTTGTTATGCATGTTCTCTTGTGCTAGACATTTTACTGTTACTACCACCTCTGTTTTTCCATTTTACGAGATCTTGTACCTTCTATTACCAGTACCTATTTTTAGACAGCTTTAATAGTAGACAAAAAATCGTGGCAAAGAAGCAGTAACAATACACAGCTGCTATCTAAACCTCTGAGAATGTTTTTAGCTTTTAATATACCTGCTCACTTGGCAGTTGCATGCATGAAATCTGTCTTGAAGCTGTACTTTTGGTGAAGTGCAGATTTTGGGAAAGCTGAGTTTCTTTACAAGAACTGGTGCATTTCTAAATCTTCACTGAATGACTGCCCGTGAAAATGGGATGTGTGTTATAATTCTGACAAACTATTCTAGGTTTATCTTTCCTCCCACATAGGATGCTTCCTGTTTTGCTCTTGTGGGGAGGAGAGAGACTCAGCTGTATGTTACTGGGGAGCTGGTATATCTAGAAATAAGTACCTGGATAATCTGAAAAACAGCTGAAAAAGCATCATCAAAAATTTGGGTTTTTTCCCAAGTTTTGCTTACCCTGTTCCTGATTGAAAAACATTGCTGAATTCTTTCGTACTCAATTGTCCAGTTTTGCTTGTATCTTTCCACTTTCATTCCTACTTTACAGGCAATCACTTCTGTTTTAGTAACAAAATTGTGGGTTCTGATTAAGCAGGAAGCTTTTGTATCCAGTGTGCACTGCCCTCAGACAGAGACTGAGTGTTGTAGGCGCTGTTCTTGGAGAAGCACGTCAGTCTGAGATGTGTTATTTATTGTGCTGCAGTCACTCCTTTCCTCCCTTGGCAGGGACCACTTGCTGCCCCAGTGGATCCCCTTACTTGCGGAATGCCCACTCATTACAAGGATGTACGAGGAGAACGCCCTGCTACGGGACCGCATGACTGTCAACTCCCTGATCCGAGTCCTACAGACATTGCAAGACTTCAACATCGTCCTAGAGGGATCGCTCATTAAAGGAGTGGATGTTTAGCATGGCTTTGCTGAGAACTTCATTATTCCTTTCCCAAGCAAGCAAACCACAACTGGGAGACCTGTCGGGACTTGAACGCGACGGCAGCGACGGCAAGGCACCGCTGCTGGCTCCCATGGGAGCAGGAAGCCCAGTTTGTGCTCCGTCGGGACTGTCCTCTAAGGCTGAGGAAAGCTAAGATGCAGTATTGTAGTTTATTTGAAACAGAAATTTAGTATAAAATAGAGTATTTTCATGTGTTTAGATGTGTGTAAATACGCTATCTTCTTTAAGAAATTATATTACTCTAAGAAAGTTTTCTTAGACTGAATGTTCTTGTTCTGACTGTGAGTAGCTTAAACCCAGGGGAGGGGCTGGGGAGGGAAGGATTGCGGTGGGAAGGGATGCTGCTACTTGCTTGCAAGGAAGAAGCCAATCAACATGTAAATACGGCGCAAACTCAGCAGGGCTTTTTTCAGGTATTGCAAATGAATACAGCAAATATCCTTATGTAGCCATTGTGATTGTCTCACTCTTGGAAATGTTAGTGTATGTTGTTTATCCTGCTGTACATGGTCTCCCTTTATTTTTTTGTTTGTTCAGAGACCCAGCCCTTTCAGTGCACAGAAGTTGTGAATTGTCTTTTTTTTTCTTTTTTTTCTGTAAAGGTCTTTTGTGTCACTTCTGTTGATCTCCAGAAGAGGACACAGGAGCTGAAATGCTTAGACACTGGAGATGAGCTGAGCCTTGGAGCCTGAGACCTGATAAAGTGGTACTGGAGAAGGGAAACGATGGCTTGTTGGCTTGCTTGCTGTTGCTCCTCGTCTCTCTGTATGTTCTGGTGGTTCCCCCATTACCCCCAGCCAGCTTGTGCTGTGGATGGCTTTTTTTTCTTTCTCCCTCTCATCTAGAGGAATTTGGCTCCTACCAAATTCTTGCTGTACTTGAGAGAATCATTGCTGCAGACACCAATGTTGCTGTGATACTGAGCAGGTCTTGAAATGCTGACAGGTTACTAGTCTTCCTTTATCCCACAGGACGAGTGTTCCTAGAAGTACAGGACCTTTAATTATTTTGGTGGGTTTGTTTGTTTGTTTAATTATCCAGGTACAAAAAAAAAAAAGGGAATGATGTGAAAGGAGAAAAAAGCTTGTGTTTTGAGCATCTCCTACATTCTTTCCAGTTAATGTGTTAGTAATACAGTGTGTTTG
The DNA here is from genome assembly GCF_019232065.1 of Centrocercus urophasianus. Classification (NCBI taxonomy): domain Eukaryota; kingdom Metazoa; phylum Chordata; class Aves; order Galliformes; family Phasianidae; genus Centrocercus; species Centrocercus urophasianus. The sequence goes on from NW_024885344.1 coordinate 9,647,257, forward strand.
TATAGCTATGGTCTTGAAGAGGAACGAGGAGCAACTGAAGTCTGCAAAGCTAAAAATTTAGCAACGGATTGCATTTAAAATTATCAGATGCCATGCAGCAAACACAGAGTGTATTTTCCTTGTTTGTGGTTTGGGAGTTGTAAGAGTCTGAGGGCACCGTTAACTTCATCTAGTTCCAGTTGTGCAGGTTAGTTTAAATATAGATGTCTGCTGGAACTTGTTTACTTGCTTTGATCTTGGCCGTTTTGTCAGAGGATTTCCAGGATGTCTCACAGCTGGAGCCATAAGCTGTGGCTTGGGGAAGCCCTGAGTGGTACTGTAACTGTCTGCTGCTGGCTGTGCTTGCCAGCAGCATTAGGAGGGGCTTTGGAATGATGGGCAGCATCACATCTCAGCACGGTGCACACATGGTGGAGCAAGGGCAGAGAGCTATGAAAAGGGAAAGAAGATGAAAAGTAGGGTTTGCTCTCTCACCTGCCTCTTGTCAAGCTGCTTTCCTTTCCTATGGCCCTTTGACTGCTCAGTTCTTCGAGCAGCATTCTTGGTGTTGAAGGTTTGCATCACATTCCTGGCCAGAAGGAAACTCTTCTTGTGACTCCATTTCAATAGAAGGGAGAGTTTTATGTTATAGACTGGTTTTGGTTTTGGTTTTTAAGGAAGTAAAAAGTCAGGAAGTCATTGACTGTAACGGGAGTTCCAGCTTCTAATTGCTGTTCCTTCCTCCTGTGCTTGTACTTTCTTAAACTGACTGAACTCATCACAGACACTGCAGGCAGCACTGCTGTGTCACCACTGTGGATGGTGAGCAACTAATGTTAAGGCTGTGAGCGGTGGTGTGAGTTGGCAGCCAGAGTCAACTCTGTGACATCTCTCTTACGTTTCCAGGAGGGTGAAATTCAGGGTGTGAGGGTTTTCTGAGCGGCCAGACAAGTCTGCTTAAAGTCCACAGAAGATACGTGACAACTTTACAGCAGCAATTGGAAATGTGTTCCCCTACCAGTAAATGATACGTTTAGCACCGGAAGCTGCGTGGCAGAATTATTTGGTAATGATTGCTTAGGCAGTGTTTTGATTTCCTATACAACTCAGGCATTTTATGTCCAATGACTGCTATATATGACTTTTCATGCGCAGCCCAGCCTAAGTGGCTTTCATTTAACTGAAATAACAACTTCTTTAGTGCTTGGATTTCTTTGCAACAGCATCTGCGTTTTCTAGCTGGATACTTCTCAAAAGTACACTGCTGTGTGGCTCTCAGATTAGTATTTATTTATGACTTAAGCAGTCATGACATTTGCCCAACATGATGTGGGTTACGTGCGAGCAGGATGAAGTAGAAACACAGGCACCTCTAAAGGTCAGGAATGGGTGAATGTACGCCCCAAAAAGGGCAGTAAGATGAAGTATTTCTTAAGTTAAAATGAGTCAAAACCTGAGACATTTGAAAATTCAAAACAGGGACTTTCCCTATTTCAAACTACATTAAGGAACCTTTAGCACTTATCTTGAACACGGTTTCACATCATCTTTTTTAGCGAGCGTTGACTTGTTTTATGTCAAGTTTCACATCAGATGAATAATATGATAAAAGTGATGTCTGTCTAACAGTTCTTTGTAGGCAATAAAGCACCCCAAGATCTGCTGAGGGGTGCGGCAGAGTGTCCCTGCTTCTCAGGAGATGGGACATTTGGCAACCTTGGGAGTACGATTCTTCATAGGGAGTTTTTATTCTGTCATGTATGATTATTTTTTTTTTTTGTAGGCAACCTTGTTTGTTGGAAACTGTGAGGTTTTCTCTGTAAGGTTTACAGAAATCATTCTGCCCACTAGAGTGGGAAACCTATCAGGATCCTTCTAAGCTAACGCAGTTCTTACTTCAGTGTTAAAGCACCTTCATTGGTTGAGAAAGGGAATCTGGGCAAAGACCAAAGCTCTGTGGTATCTGCTTTTAAAAAACAATTTCTACCCAATACCTGTTTGCAGATGTCTGAGTTTGCGTAGTCCTGTTATCCTCACATCTGGCATGGTGACTGGGAGGAGTCAGAGAATCCAATGCCTCACTGTGTACAAAACCTGTATTTATAATTCTCTGAAGCGAATGCGGTTCTGCTGTCTAGTGACAAATCTGCTCATGTTTATTCTGAGTTGGCATGTGTAATTAGGAATCACTGTTCAAAGCTGTCTTTTTAGAATAGTTGTGCGAAGGCATATTTGAGACAATTCCTTCTTTCAATCAAATGAAGGTGTGCATCTTACGGGGAAATATTGTGTGTTACACTTGAAATGTACAGATGTGCCCTGTATGGCTTCAAATGACCCTTTGGTGTCTCCATTAAGTATATTTTGTCTTTACATTACTACTAACTGAATAAGAACTGGATTATTTTCAAGACAACATTAGTAGAAGTATTGTTCTATCAAGCACTTTAACATACATATCACAAACTGACATGGGTTTTTCAGGTTTTGAAGTACATTGAAATACAGCTTTTCATGCTATGTCCTTTACAAATAAAACTGTGAGAATAATGGTTGGTGTCGCTTTCTCCTTGCAGAAGAACCTAGAGTCAAGTTGCAAGCCGGAGAGCTGATGTGAGCCTTTCCCCTGCACCTGGGTTGCTCTCATACTCAAACATGGGATCAGAGAGCTGGAATGCAATTCCTGCCCTCCGTTCTGTCTGTTAGCACACACCGCAGTGAGAGAGGGTGAGAGAGAAGAGGCAGGTGGGTGCTGGCAACAAGGAAGCTGCAATAGATTGATAATGAAATGCCCTGCTTAGTAGGTGAAGTCTTTTCCAAGTTGGACTGGATTTTCAGAAATGCCCCTTCCCTGTGCTTCCCAATTCCTCATCTTCTGAGTGGCAGCCCTGCCCACAGCAGGGAGGTAATTGTTAAGGTCCCCTCCAACCTAAGTCATTCTATGATCCTATGATTATGGTTCTATGGGGTTATCTCTTGGTTTGGAAAATGCAGGCAGTCTCAGGAGAGGACTGCAAATCTCACTGCATGTATGGAGACATCGTCTAAAACATCATTTGAGGATACCACTGCTTATCAGCAGTGTAGCACCAAAAATACAGGATCCCATATAGGTAAGATCCATAGATCTGGCTTTTTGTCAAATGTCAATAAGAGTGATCATACTTAAAAAACACTTCCTTACTGAATGCTTTAGACTGACGTGTGTAAATCTGAGATAGAAGGCTCTGGCTTCCTAAAGACTGTAAATATTTGATGTACAGCAGGAGTGAACTTGTCCTGATGAGGAAATGCAAATAAATTCCTCCTCACTGCACTGCCAGTGGTATAGTCTGGGAACACAGCAGTGTTTTCTGCAAAGGTAAGTAGAATAAAACTGTCTGAGAAAACACACGTGGGTAAGAGTCAGAACAGCTCACTGATCTGTTCTTTGTCAGCGTTTCAGGTAGGCTTCTTGAAATAAACTGTGCTCAAGTAAAGAGCAAAGTCACTTCCCTCTCTGTCACCCTATCAGCTCAAAGTCTGAACTCCTGTTCACTGCCATCAAGGACTTCATTGCTGACAGTGTACATAGGCACTTCACAGTTCTGCAGGAAGGGCTGATGCTGTAATGGGCCCATCTGTATTCTCCACAGACCTTGCAGAGCTCTTCTGAAAGAACTTTGTCAGATGTGACCAAACAAATTATTTACTCATTTGACCAAGCTTATCTTTCTCAAAGCAGAGTGGCGGGGGAGCAAACCCACCCACCAGAGCTTACCCACAACACAGTTTTCAAGAAACATTGCTGCAAAGGCTCTTGTTGCTGTATAACTGAGTGACAACCTTGTTTTCATTCAGTAATTGGTTCAATGGGATCCATAAATCTAAAATTGTGGTTTATGTCCAAGAGGTTCACGTATATTAGAGCAAATGGTGTTAGTAATGAAATAATCCTTAAGATAGTGTTTTTCCTGTTTCTGTGGCTATCCAAGTCTTGGGCAAGTCTGCTTGGCTTGTATGAGGAGCAGGAGTAGCCAAGCGCTGCAGTTGGGCTACATTCTGCACAAGTGAACGGGGTGAAGAAGTGAGTTCTGTTTTGCAAAGAGCAGTTGGCAGAACTGTGCAGCAGGTTTAGAGCTTGAGGAGCTCTAATGCTTACCTTGGGGCTTCTTTTATCCCAGCTAGAGACAGGCATGGAGAATGCAAGGGGCACCCCAAGAACGCTCTGCAATCCTTACATTGTCCTGCTCTCAACAAGAGGTTTCCACAAAGGCTGCTGCCCAGGGAAGCCATTTTCCTTGCACTGCCTCTGCAGCCAGAGGGAAGAGATGAGCTCCTCCAGTTGTCCCTGTGAAGGGAAACCTCACTTGGCTGCTTTTAATTAAGCCTGGAGAAGTCCAGCGGGGGCACTTTGCAGAGGTTAAGCTAACATTAATCTTTATGAGTATCCCCTCCAGCACTGTCCTTCCATACTGAGTTCATTTCTTCAAAAGGATCCGAGTGACATATTAGCATGTTCTTTACACATCAAAAAATAGAAACTTAAGGACAATGAAATGTAAGGGGGACGAACTGAGGTTTTTGGTCTGATGGTGTTTTTTGTTTGGTTTGGTTCTCGCTATGATATATTAATAATTTAGACATGAAGAAAAATTCCATGTTTGCCTTAGAGAGGCACAGGATAGAGGCCAGAAAAATGTGGGCTTAGTGTCTAGGTCTCTTTGTCTTCCACTGAGACCCTTAATCAAAGTGCTGTGGTGTGTCCCATCCCGCAGGCAGGGAGCTGCAATAGAGTGCTGGGTCTTCTCCTTGGCCTGCCTTTGCCTTGCCAAGTGAAGCAGCTGTTCGGCCTTCGGGTTGAACTGGTATGTGACTGGGAGCAGCTTCTCTGTGCTGTTGTGACAGGAGTACCCTGGGGTTCTCATCTGCGGTTAAGTCCGGATTAAAGGCGTCTGTAAAACCTGTGGATCTTTGGCATGTGGGCATGTGCTTGTCTACCAAAATGCAGGAATGAATAACAGATGGTTGCAAGAGCAAGTACCCCTGACTTTGCATCCTGACTCCACATCTCTCCTAGAACCCCAGGAGCAGGGTCTACAAGACCCTGACAAGCTGTCCATGCCAAGAAGCAGCAGTTATGCTTGGGTGAAGGTGATGGGAGTGCCTGCAAGCTTAAGCTTCTTGTACTCTAGCTCAAAGAGGGAGACACCTGAGAATACTATTGGACACCATGCTCCTATACTTCAGATAGCTGAGATCTCTTGCATCGACTCCTTAGTCTGTTTCTTCTGATCAATGCTTTCACCTGAACTAAGTTTACCCGCTCACATCCATGCAGCTTTTCAACTGTCATTACCCAATGAGATAAATAGGATGTGCTTAAATCAGACCATGTAGGCTGAACCCACCAGCCTGGAATTGTGTCACTATTGGCTTGTCTGAGATCTGAACCTCTTGCAGATGGTCCGTGGTTCCTGACTGTATAAATAGCAGGAAGCTGGCTGAAAGTGGGTGTGGTGCACAGGACATTTTTCCTCCCCTATGTAAAAATTACTTTTAGCAAAACTGGGAACTGAAGTAAAACACCCACGGGCTCCACTGGCTTTCATCTTCTTAAAGCTGCAGAAAAGATTTCCATTTGTAGTAACGGGAATACAGAAGAACTAGGAAAAACCTGCGAACCAGAGAAGCTATTGCATTCGTCCTCTGAGCAGACTTTGTTACAAGAGAATTTCAGATGTCAGCATGAATTTGTACTCAGCAGGGGTAGTGTGGGTAGCTGTGATGGGTTCCAGGCTTCATCATTTGTGTCAGCACAGTGCTGAGAAATAAGGAATGATCAGCACAGAGGTGCTGTGAACTCTCCAGTCTTTGATTGAAACGTGTCATAGGAGGTGCAAATACAAAAGTGATCCACCATGGCTGTTGCACATGGGCCTTGCTGAAGTCAGTGGAAGTTCCTAACAGCAATGAGCTTAGAAAGGCATTCCTGAGCACTGCTGTCTGCTGGCCTGTTAGTTTATGCCCTCAGGAGGAGCACTTCTCTTTGGGGAAAACAGCAAACTGTCTGTTGTTGTTGCTTTCAGTACATGATGTAGTGAGTCAGTCCCACTCTCATGCATAGGGGTTTGTGTCTAGATGAGCTCAGCATTTTGAGAACAGCGTGCTCATTTCTATGCAGGACCAGGTTCACACCAATGAAGGTATTCAAAAGCCTTGTGTTCATCTCTTTGGTAGCCATAGCCCATAAGAGCAGTGATAAGATGCCGTATCTGACAGGCAAGAGATTGGCAGTAATGAAGTCTTCTGTGGTATTGACTCTAGACAGAGTTGTGAACAGTATGTTTGGCCTTAGCACTAACTGAAGGAAACCCTGGGTAGAGCCCATACAGCTCAGAAGCCCAGAGCATGTTTCTGAGCAAATCTGAGACCCTATTTTCTTTTAGATCAGGAACAAACAGTGCAAAGTAGCGCAAGGAACAATGCCCCTTTTCTTCCCAAGAGCTCACTGTGGGCCATATGTACTAGAAGCACTTCTCCAGCTGGAGCTTGTATGCGTCAATCTCTTATCTGTGCTTGGCCTGCAGCTGAAGGAAGCTTTCCTGTGACGTTATAACAGAACCAACTCCTGCATGTTTTTTAGAGAGTAGGAATGTTTTCATCCAAAACCGATGCAGGAAGTCTTGCAAGTTTTCCCAAGCATTGCAAGCCTGATGCCTTGTCCCACTCCACCACCATAGCTGGCCCTGTTCTTGGTGAAGCCCCAGGCTGAGCCACTGCGTGAGGCTCCTCCTCAAAGAGCTTCCTGGGATGCTCTCATCCCCTTGGACCTCCCTCCCATCAAGTTTCATAAGCAGGGGCATTCTGAGTGACAGAGATGCTGTGCTGAGCATGAGGGCTGTGAAGAAAAGGAAGCAGGGTTTTACATCGAGATGGGGAAGGAAAGAGCCTGCTGCTCATTGAAACCGTTTTCAGTGTCACCATGCAAGAACCTCCCCAACTTCCCTTTGTCCCCCAGAGTACTGCCTGGGCAAGAGGGCTTACCCTGCCTTCACTCCTACCGGGGCTAGAGGAAACTTTCTGGTTCAGGCAGTGAATCAGCTATGGAAAAACTATTGAGGACTCCAGGCACAACAACCCTGTAACATCTTTATCCATTTCCCCATCCCCTCTTTCACAAAATGACTGCCTCCAAGGGACTGTACTATTTTTCTTGTTTTCAGCTATGTTGGTATAGGAGCCAGGGTAAGGAGCTGGGAGATGATGGTAGCTGCTCTGTTTGTGTCTGTGTAATCATTCATGGCTCTCTTACTCAGCTAATTAAAACCAAACTCCCTCTAGCTACCCTGAGAAAATGTAAATAACGTATTCAAATATTGTTCTGTGGTACAACCAGCACCCAACTTACAGAAAGTCTGTTACAAAATGGGGTTTTTCTTGTGAAGAAGTGGATGGCTGCAAATTAAGCAAATGCCATGCTTTCTTCATGAAAGCACTAAGCTGAGGACAAACAGAAGTGTGTACAATTAAAAATGCATGAAATGCACAAAGACAAACAGCTGGCAGGGGCCGGAGCTGTCTGAATATCTTCCTACTGTCCTTTGCGTGGCTCTGGAGCTAGCACCAATGCGTGGCTGTGGTAAGTGCAGTAAGACAAGGGTTTTCCAAGGGCAGTGTATTCTTAACACAAGTAGCAAGAAAGTAGAAAGGCAAAGCATGTTTAAGCAAAGGAAAAAAGTTTTGATAAGGATGAAAAGAATTTGTTCTTGCATCCATACCTCCAGCAGTGCTGGCTGATCACAGCAGCTCCCCAAAGAAGGAATCATAGACTCATTTGAGTTGGAAGGGACATTTAGACATCACCCAGTCCAACTCCCCTGCAATGAACAGGGGCACCCACAGGTAGATCAGGTTGTTCAGAGCCCCGTTCAGCCTGACCATGGGTGTCTGCAGGGATGGGGCATCCACCACCTCTCTGGGCAGCCTGATCCAGTGCCTCACCACTCTTATCCGAAAGGAATCCTAACAGAGGCGAGGGGAGGTAGCAAAATAAGCGGGAGAACAAATAGTTATCAAAGATGTAAAATAAATTTAAGAAAATGTTCGACATGTGAGAAGCCAGTGTGGGCTCAAAGATCAAGAAAGAGGAGAGCTGAGGAAGACAGGGCCCACAGGGAAGCAAGCACACAGGCTCAGCAGGCAGCAGCTGCAGGGCCGTGAACAAAACAGCAACTGGAGCATGAAGAATTCGCCTCCTCTTCCTCGGCTGCCACGCCACAGGCCTGGTGTGCGCAGCGGCCCACCTCAGTGCCCTCAGGCAGCCTGCAGCAGCCTGTGGAGACTTCAGATGGGAACAGAGTGAAGGATTGAGGGAACGCAGAGCCATAACCCCATCAAGGGGTGACAGCCTCAAGTGAGCTGTGATGGCATCCCCCTGCCCAGTGGAGCTGGAGGTCTTCAGGCCCTCTGGCACCATAAGCACCACCTGTGTCAATGGAGGCGTTGTGGGGTCAGGGGCCTCTCTGAGGAGAAGAAAACCAAGGTGAGGATGTACCTTTACATTTCTTTCCTAATGGATGAGCAGGAGCGCAGCATGCACCTTTGAAATACTAAGATAATAATGGATCTGAAAGCTTGCTCAGATGGCAAGGGACTAAGCAGGGTCTCGTGTGCTTTGGCTGTTTGGGACTGTAGGTGTATAACACTCCCAGACATGAGCTCAGTCCACAGCAGACAGACATGCAGGTTTTGCCAGAAAGATTGTTCTGCCCTGCAAGGCTAGAGCCACATGTGCCACTTTATGTTTGAAACAGCTTATCCCACACCAGAGCCAGCATCACTTCACAGCTGAACTGACCCAAGGGCACAGGAAGAAGAGGAGTTAAAGGTGAAAGCAAGTGTTTTACAACTTGTTTTCTTTGAGTCATCCTATCGTGTGATCTCAGTTTCAGTTTCTTATTCTAAAGTATCAGAAACACAGACACGAATACCACTGCCATCTCACAAGCAGAACAGAACCACAAGTACTCCTCTGTCAAATCAAGAATCACAGCTTCTGTCTTGTTTTAATGTTGGGAGGTGATTCTACATTTAGTGAAAAACATTGGCCTGAAATGTTGCTTTTTGGTCTCAATCCTGCCCTGTTCAGTGCTCAAAATGTGCACTACAACCAACAAAGGGCCCCACAGTGCAAGCTGCTCCCAGGAATGCAAGCTGTGCAAACCAGAAGTAATGCCAGGTAATAGCTGTCAGCTGGTTTTCTCTTTCCCATATCATTCACTTTCTCCTGTATCCTGGGCATCCTGTATCGGAGAATAATTTGGTATGTCAGAGATGGAGGTTCTGTGCCCTTCTTACTAAATTACATCTGATACAATCTGAACCAAGTATTTTCAGCAAGTCATAACATTGCTCCTTAGCAGAGAATACCTGGAGCTTGCTTAGCTTGCTCTCAGCAGAACCCACCTACACAGGTATGGGTAATGCATTCTTCCTTCTACAAAGGCTAACCTCTACTGGTTTGGGCCATCCTAGGCACGTGGTCATGCTGGTCAGATTCATCTCACAACCCCAGAGTAAGAGGTGGTCTCTGTGCCAGCTTCCTGATATGAGGCCAGGTATTGTTGCTGGACACAAGAAGGCAGATCACCTTCCTGGGATGGGACGTTCTCCACTCTACTGTGCCACAATCCTATAGCTGTGCATTGTCCTAAAGCTCTTTCAGTCCCCATGTAGATTGGATGTTGTAACTCACTTGGATGCTTTGTGTAAGCAAAAGTAAGTGTGTTATTAACTGTTCTTTTCTTTGTTTGGTTGTTTCTTTTTTTAATGGTACTTACACTATGCAATTTGTTATAGTTGAGTATTATTTTTAGTTTTCCATGACTGGTGTTACCACAGGCCGAATGTACCTGTTGGATGTGAGGATGTGCTTTCTTCAGTGCATTTAAAGTCTTAGAAACACATGGAGCTGGAAGCAATGGCAGTGGTGGATTATGTAAGCCCTGCAGGGAGGTATATTGTTGCAGAGCAGATAGTCAAAAGGTTGTGGGGACATTGCTGAGCCCTGAGATGGGGTAGGTATAAAACCAGCACAAAATAATCCCAGTTTTAACACAAAGAGTGGCAAGAGCATGGAGCAGGGACTTAGAAGGGGACTCTCATGGCACAGGGGTCACAAAGCAGAGCTAAATAGGCTGCTGCTAAAGACAGACAGAGCTATGCAGGAAAGTGGACTATGGCACTGAGCTACTCCAGAGTCTGTCCCCAAGACAGAGTCTCTGCCATGCAGTGCTGACAGGTCACACCCAACACCCTCATCTGTCTTGGGATAGACAGAGAGGTGACACTACTTTCAACTGGACTCTGGGACTTAGTGATTGTTATTTGTCCCCCAGCCTCCCAGCACAGCCCCAAATGTTGTTTTCAGAGCCCCAGCTGGCATCTACGTGATGACTGACAGTAAGGAGCATGCTGGGAGCCCATTGGCCACAGCTTACAAAAGGAGTTTTAAAAGGCTGCTGCAGTGCTAAAAAATGGCACATACAAACCCCCTCTGTTTTGTAGATCTCCTATGAACAGATACTTTACAGCAAGATGTATTTCATAGGAAGTTAGGCTTGGCCCAGCCATTCAGGTGCGAAGCATTTGCACACTCTGCACACACACAACTGGGAAACACTTGGGCCTTTGCAGCTCATCTATCTCTGCATTCAGGGCACCAATGCATCCTCACACCTGAAGGCTGCCTGGAACCAGGACAGGTGAAGAGGAAGGTATCTGGAACATTGAGCTGTTCTCCATCTCATTCAAGCCATTAGCAGAAGGTCTAAGCAGGAAAGCTTTAACCTTTCCACAATTTTGGCTTTGATTTCATGGACAGAATTAGGTGATTTCCCAATGGCTGTTCGATGCTGAGTGGAAAGAAGGATCAGTTCAAGGTCACTTTTGTAGTCAGCCAGTTATACTACCTCCATCTTACAGATAAAGAAAAGCAACCAGTAAGCATTGCTTTCGTTTCTGAAGCTTTGCGTTAGGACTAGCTCAGCCACTGCTAAGGGTAGTCGTCTTGACAAGAAGAGTCACTTCTCCAGCCAAGGACAGAGATTTATTTTGACAGCACGCTGAAAATAACCTCTCACAAACCACACAGCTAGCTGGTTTTAGAAAGGCCAGTTTTTGGAGTGTCTCTGACTGACCAGCTCACAATGCTGTAAACAGCAATCACATTGCTTAGCTGTTTTCTGAAAAGTGCCTGTGCCTGAAGGGTAGTGCCAGGGCACCGCCTGCAGGCTGCTCTCCACAGCTTCTCCAGAAGCCCCCGGAACTCATAAGAGGGGCAGGAACTCATTTAGGGTGCCATCACTCAAATAACCTGATAGGCATTCACACAGATTCCTGTGGAACTGGGTTCCCCCTATATCCCACAAACCTCAGGGCACTGCTGCTTGGCTGGGACCTCAGATTGGTCTGGGGAGCTCAGTCCCTGAGGGATTATGTCCCTTTCCCTTGGCACCTCATCAGCCTTAAACCTTCCCAGGTAAGGCTGTCACACCAGTCCAAGAGAGAAAGATAAAAGCTCAGCTGTACATCTTTGTACATCTTCTGGGAGAAGTAGACAAGCTGCAAAACAATTCCTCTGGCCTTACAGGACCAATATACTAATATATCCTTCCCCTCGTGTGCCTACTTGTGCTGATGCTACCCTACCTTCTTGCTTGTCTCTGCATCAAAGGGGCAGTGAAGACAGAGAGATTTTCCCACTGGCCCTAAGACGTCTGTCAGATCACCCCCTGCCTGTGCAGCACACTACCCACGCTGCACACAAGCTCTGATGTGCCCTGGGGGGGAACAACTGGGTCCTTGTCTTCTTTGCATGCCATCATTTGCAATATGAACATGGAGTCAGCCCTGTGGGAAGTCACTAAGGGTACATGTGTGTCCTGGTTTGTTTATTTAAGTCCTTCACCCCTCTGCATGGCCAGTCCCTGAACCCTGAACAACCATTTTGACACTCAGCTTGCTTTTGAGCTTCTTGTGATCGACATCAAATTTGCCTGAAGCTTGCCCATCCTGCTTCTGTCCTCCCCTTATCTACATAGGTTTGTGAGCCAACTTTTTCTCTTGGAAAGTCTTTCACCTTTTCTTATCTTCCCTTTTTCTGAACAGGATGCATCTATCCTGAGGAACTGAGTGGCTCCTTCAGCCTTTCCACTTTCTCACCTTCAGTGCTGCTTTCCCCCTGCCCACCCTATTCCTCTGTCTGCCCTTGGCGTGGATTTTTGAGTATGTTAAATGTCAAATTTGGTTGATTTGTTGCAGTCCAATTAGCTGATTCAATCCAATTAAGCTATCTGAAGTTATCTGTGTAATGTGGTGGCTTTGTTAGCCAACTCCATTCCCTCTCACCCTTGTGAAAATGTTTGCCTCCAGCTCCTTCCTCAAGATCTCAATGGTAGATTTCCTCTTGGTTCTTGGCTGCTTTTTCAAAGCTCGTGATCGTGGCTCCAGGTTTTACAGTTTCCTTCAAGGACCTTCTCGTCCCACCCACCTCCTTCCCCTGGTTAGCCCACAGCTGTCCACAGCCTTTCTTCCTTGTCAGTACTCTGCAGGTCTTTGGCAGTTTGGCAATGAAGTCAGTGTGATGCTGGCCCCTCATGAGATGAATCACTTGTACTGAGCTTAGTGGTTTGTATCGCTATCCTCTGCCTTGCTTTGGCAAGTGGAAAGCTCTGCCCACAGAGAAGTGTGTCTTCTCTACGTTTTCTGTGGCTCCCTACAGATAAACTCCTCCAAGTTTCCTTTCCTAGGGCCAATTGTGTGTTTCATTGGTTTCATTCTTCAGTTAGCTCCTTTTTGGTCTGGAAACAACTAATTTCTTTTTTTCCTGAAAAATAATCTTGTGGACCTTTGTTCTATCTGCTGGTTCTGGTAGTCAAAAAGAGATGTCATTGGGAATACACCTGTAGACTAGAAGATCTCCAGGAATAGGAATGGGATGATAAAATCACAGAACATCCCAAGTCGGAAAGGACTCACAAGGACTTTCAAGTCCAACCCCTTGCCCCACACGGCACCGCCCAAAATTCCAACCCTAGGTCCAAGAACATTGTCCAAATGCTCCTTGAACTCCAGCAGATTGAAACCAGGCTTCCAGACTTGAAACCCGGCCTACACAGCATTTTCCAAAGCAGTTCACAACTTTCATTTCCCTAAAGCTTACTCCAGAATTGTCCATATGAAATCCAAAGCTTCTCCCCACGCTGTTGGGAAAGACAGACCTCTCTTGGGTTTCCAAATATTCAGCCTCCAGTTCTTCAAGTGCTTCAAACGACAGTGTAAGAGGAGATGACTTCTTTGACAGGAAACAGCCTGGCAGGCAGAGGGCTGATCTTCTTAATGATGTCTTCAAATCGCCTTAATATAAATCCTCATAGAATAGTCTTACTGGCTTTAATAAGGATGAGAGCAATAGCACTGCAAAGAGTAGTGTCTTTGAAGCTGCACTAAAGGTTTTTAAACAGTAATATAAAATGATTTTTTTGGGGGGAGGAGGGGCATTTGAGTAAACCCTGAAGAATTTAAGAGAATTATGTTCCTCTTAAGGAATTTGACATGTCAATTAAAAACTCATCAGAAAGGTTATTATTCTCTGCTGAGCCTTCATGACTTTATTACTTAGGCCAAGGTGCAAATGCTCTGCTTAGTTCCTAGGTGAGAGGCAGTTCAGGAGTCTGCTGTCATTGATTCTCACTTCAGTGCTGTACTGAGCACTTCACCCTGGCAGCATGAACAGAACCTCATCCCTATCTTCAGTATCATCAAACTTTGCTGTCACTTTATTTGTAGCCACCTGCCGTTTGGCCTAAATCATAACACAAATACATCTGCTTCAAACTCCCAGTTCTGAGAGCATTTATGCCTTCCAAAAGTGCATATACTGTTACTCGTACAGTCAACAGGTGCACGTGGTGCTGATCTGCGGGCAATAGCTTTTGCTTCAATGTTCACAGAATCACAGAACTGTAGGGGTTGGAAGGGACCTCCAGAGATCATCGAGTCCAACCCCCCTGCCAAAGCAGGTTCCCTACAGCAGGTCGCACAGGCAGGCATCCAGGCAGGTCTTGAACATCTCCAGAGAAGGAGACTCCACCACCTCCCTGGGCAGCCTGTTCCAGTGCTCCGTCACCTCACTGTAAAGAAGTTCTTGCGCATGTTTGTGCAGAACTTCCTATGCTGCAGCTTATGTCCGTTTCCCCTTGTCCTGTCTCCACGTACCACTGAAAAGAGACTGGCCTCACCACTATGGCCCCCACACCTCAGATATTTATAGACCTGGATCAGGTCCCCTCTCAGTCTCTTTTTCTCAAGGCTGAACAGACCCAGTTCACTCAGCCTTTCCTCATAGCAGAGATGCTCCAGGCCCTTTGCCATTTTTGTGGCCCTCCGCTGGACTCTTTCCAAGAGATCCCTGTCTTTTTTGTACTGGGGAGCCCAGAACTGGACGCAGTACTCCAGATGAGGCCTTACCAGGGCAGAGCAGAGGGGGAGAATCACCTCCCTCGACCTGCTGGACACGCTCTCTTTAATGCACCCCAGATGCCATTGGCCCTCTTGGCCACAAGGGCACACTGCTGATGGCCAACCTGTCGTCCACCAGGACACCCAGGTCCCTCTCCGCAGAGCTCCTCTCCACCAGCTCATCCTCCAGCCTATATTGTTGCATGCAATTATTCCTCCCCAGATGCAAGACTCTACACTTGCTTTTGATGAACCTCATTTGATTTCTTACTGCCCAGCTCTCCAGCCTGTCCAGGTCTCGCTGAATGGCAGCACGGCCTTCAGGCGTGTCAGCCAATCCTCCCACCTTCGTATCATCAGCAAACTTGCTGAGGGTGGCCACTATCCCCTCATCAAGGTCATTGATGAAGATGTTGAACAAGACCGGACCCAGCACAGACCCCTGGGGGACACCACTGGTTACAGTCTCCAGCCAGACTCTGCACTGCCAACGATGACCCTCTGCGCTCTGCCAGTCAGCCAGTTCTCAACCCACCTCACTGTCCACTCATCCATCCCACACTTCCTCAGCTTTGTTATAAGGATGTCATGGGGGACAGTATCAAATACCTTTCTAAAATCAAGGTAGACTACATTTACCACTCTTCCCCCATCCACCCAGCATGTGACAACATCATTGAAGGCTACCAGGTTGGTCAAACACGACCTCCCCCTGGTGAACCCATGCTGACTACTCCTGATAACCTCCTTTTCTCCCAGTTGTCTGGAGATGACATCCAGCACAGTTCCATCACCTTTCCAGGGACAGAGGTGAGGCTGACAGGCCTATAATTACCCGGGTCTTCCTTCTTGCCCTTTTTGAAGACCGGAGTGACATTGGCTATCCTCCAGTCTTCAGGGACCTCCCTGATAAAATGTTACCCCATGGCAAAACCTTACTTAAAATTGTATGTCAATCAACACTTGGATTTTTCTGGAGGCTCTCCTGCTAATTTTTCAAAATCCTCTGGCCAGGTGTTTAGCCAATAAGGCAAAAATTCAACTGACTTAAGCTGTAATAAGTGAAATCTGAAAGTGGGAACAGCTGCCCGGTTTTGGTTTTGACAGCTGCTCTTCGCCTCACAACAAGAAGCCTATTTGTGTTTGTTTATTCATTAATGTTGAAGACCAACACAATAGGATCAGATGTCGGAGCTGACAAATGCCCTACTTTTCCTGTGTTAGTTCTCGTGTCTCAGCATTCATAATATATATGTGCGCTTTGTATTTAAAAATCCCTCGTGGTTAGTTTTATGATGACATCATTGACATATTTTAGCTTCCTGGATGAAATAATGAAGATCTCATCAAGGAAAGGTACAAGTTTAACTGGAATACAGCAGCCATGTTAGTTTTCTAGAGACCACGTGCATTTGTAAAGGTAAATGTTTTGAAGAGCTCTCCTGACAGAGAGCAAATCCTCTGGTCTGAAGCTCATATTCCAGGTCACCTGTGATATCTATGAAATCTCATATTCCTTCTTTATTGGGGTGCTTAATTTTTCACAAGAGCAGAACAGCCTTGTTGGGTGAGGCTTTATCTGTAGTGCTGGCACACTTTAGGAAGAAGAAAAAAAAGAAAACAACATGCACTGTTTCAGATGGCGACACCTTTCAAATTAAAATCTTATGGCCTGCTCTGAATTCAGGGCTATTTTTAACTCCTCATTTTCCCCACACTGTGGTCAGGCACAGAGTCCTGCTGATGCTGCAGGGTTTGCTGTGGGACAGGGGTATAGAAATCTCCAAGAAAGCCTATTAGCTATTTCAGTACCTTTTATATCCTTTCCAAGTTATTATTATTTCCATTCTCAAGTTATAGGGGAGCACCACAACGCCATCAGTAAATGCTTCAAGCTAAAAGAGAGGAAGTTTAGATTGGATGTAAGGAAGAAGTTTTTACAATTAGGGTGGTGAGGCACTGGCACAGGCTCCCCAAAGAGGTGGTGGATGCCCCATCCCTGGAGACACGCAAGGTCAGGCTGGACGGGGCTCTGAGCAACCTGATCTACCTGTGGGTGTCCCTGTTCACTGCAGCGGGTTGGACTGGATGGCCTTTAAGGGTCCCTTGCAACTCAAATGATTTTATAATTCTATGATCTTCAAGGAAACGAGAGATGTGCCAGACATGAAAGGTTTGGACCCTGCTTTAATATTTTGCTCTTTGGACTTCTGTGCCTTTGGACTTCCGTTTTTCTCTTCAAGGGCAGGGAAGGCCAGCCAACCCCAGGTGGGAGCAGCAGAATGCTTGAAAAACCCAATCCTCCCCAGATGACTGCTCTCAGCTGTTTTCACTATTGCAGGTTAGAAGCTTGTGTTCGCCACTGTGCTGAAATTTGAAGCGTAAGGACAATGGCCCTGGTGTGCTGGCTATCCAAGCCTACCGGAAGCTGGCCTGTGGCTGTTGAAGTCAAGGAGGGCACCGGGAGCTTGGTGTATTCAGGTGAGCACCAAGAGGCTGTATGTCCCATGCCTGGGAGGATGCTCCTTGTGTTAGTGAAAAAAGGAAAAACGGTGACAGCAACAAGGCCGGAGGGAACGGCATGGAGCTGTCAGGGGAGGGCAGCTGGGGGTTAGGGACAGGGTCTGCAGCACAGGGTGGGGGGCATGGAACGGGCTGCCCAGGGCAGCGGGCACGTGCTGGAGGTCAAGGGGCATTGGGATGCTGCTCTCAGACACAAAGTTTGTATTTTGGGTGGTGCTGTATGGAGCCAGGGGTTGGGCTCGGGGGTCCCTGTGGGTCCCTTCCAATTCACGATATTCTGAGGTTCTGATTCTGTGAAAATGCTGGAACAAAAACCTGAGAGAATCACTCAATCGACCGAAAAGGAAGAGCAGAATAGCAGTAGACACGCAAACAAAAGTTGCTGAGAGCTCCGGTGGGTTTCTCTAAAGTTCTGCAACAATTATACATGTGTATTGTGGGAGAACAATTGGAATACATACAGTGTGTCCCACAGGTTGGAAGCGACTGGGATTAACTGCGTCTCCAAGGAGGCGGCAAACGGCGGTCATTTAAAAAACAAAAACGCAACGATCTCGGAACTAAGCCTGGACGGCGGTGAGGAACGCGCCCCGATGGCCGCGTTTGCATAGCACCGAGGGAGGAAACGGCCCGCAATCGCCCGGCATTTGCAAGCAAACGGCGAAGGAGGCGGCACCCCACGCCTACCGCGCTCCAAGGGCGGGCGGGAAGCGGCGGGGAAGCCCCGCCCCGCCTCGGGGAGGCAGGTGTCGGGCCCCGCCCACCTCGGGCCGGGGGCGGGACCAGAGGAGCGGGCCGCGTGCGTGCGTGAAGTCACCGCCGCCGTCACGATGGGCGACACCTCCCCCGTCCCAGGCTTCCCGCGCGCCTTTCTCCCTTAAAAGGACAATGGGGCGCGCGAACGAGAGAGCTCGATTGTTGAGAATGGAGCCGTGGGAACGGCGCGTGCGCAGAGCGGCGAGCGCTGAGAGGAGGGGCGGAGCCGGAGCGCGGGAGGGGGGGCCGCGAGTGCGCCCGCACGGGCTGGCGGCAGAACGCGAGGGGAGGGCGCGCGGCGGCGGGAGCGCCGCACGGGGCACGGCGCTGCACAGGGCGCGCGGCGCGGGGCTGGTCTGCACGAGCGGGTGTGCGGTGAGTGAGCTCGTAGTGCTTCGGGGCGAGCGGGGAGAAAAGTGCAGCCGAGAGGCGGCTGGAGACTTGATGTTGGGAGTTTCTGTAGTGTTGTGGGGGTTTTTTCTCTCTCTCTTTTTTTTTTTTTCTTTCTTTTTAAATCTTTTCCTCAGGCAGGCGGTGGGTCGCGCTCACAGTGCGGAGCCCGCAGCTGCACGTCAGTGCTGGGCGCAGGTGCGACCGCGCACACCTGTGGCTTGGGGGGCCTGACAACGCGCTGCCGGGGCGGGGGCGGAATCCCGGCGGCACGCAGCCCGGCCCGGCCGGGGGAAAACAAAGGGCCGCCGTGTGCCGCCGTCGGTCCGGGGCTCGGAGCGCGGGGAGCGGCCCGAGGGGGTTCGGGAGGGACTTTCGGGGGGAGGCGAAACTTCGGCAGCTCCGTGCCGTGCGGTCGCTCCCCGCGCGCCGTGCCGGCGGCCCCGGAGCCCCGCGCCGCGCTTTGAAGTGCAACTGTTGCCATGTTTGAATTACGTCAGGGCCGAGCCATGAGGAACCCGCGCGCACCGCCCGGGGCTGGGGAGGGGGCGCCGCGAGCGGCCCGGCCGGGGGCGGCCGCCGCCGGGCGCTCAGCGCCGCGTGCTCCTCGCTCACGGGTCCCGTCGGAGGCCGCGGGTCGGGGGCCGTCCCACCTGGCCCCGGGCGGCGGAAAGTAGGTCGGTCGGCAGCCCGCCCGGGGGGGCCTTTGTTCGCGGCCGGAGCGCGGCGCTGCCCCGCGCGGTGCCACGCGGTGCGGGGCGGAAAGCGGCCCCGAGCCCGCTTTTTGGCGCCCTCGGCTCCTCCGTCCTCTCCGTTTTCCCACCCGGCTTCGCTCTTCTTCTCACACGAGCACGAAGTTGTCGTTTCCCTTCGCGCGAGGGCGTGCGGCCGCGGGATTTAAAGGGCTCGCCGCCGTGCCCGAGGCCCGCGTTGAGCGCTCGGTTCTGCGATCCCCGAAAAGTCGGGGTGTTGCCGCGCCGAGTGCCCGCGGCATCCGTGTGTCGGGCCGGCGGGGCTGCCGCGCACGGCCGCAGCGGCGGCGGAGGCTGAGCCGTGCGCTCGGGCACGGACACCACGTGCTCGTCGCCCGAGGTGGGGCTGTCAGCCCCGCACGGCGCACGTGCTGCGGAAAGCCCCTTCTCCGCGGGGCCGGCTCGCTGTGTGGTCCGCGATTTTTTCAAACTAGAGAGATGACACGAGTCTCGGAGCAGGCGCTGCGCTGGAGGGCTTTGTGTCGGCAAGTCCTTAGAGGCAGCCGAGTGTTCCGGGCTCTGCTGTGAGCTGCAGCCGCGGGGTATTCAGACGCACCTCTGGGCTTGCGGCGTTGTGCTCCTGCAGGAAGCAGGCAGTGAGCTCCTCAGCCTGTGGGAAAAGTTCCTCCTTGCTCCTCTCCCGGCTGGGGGGATCTCTGGGAGCTCCTGGCTGTGTTCGGCTACCCCAGTCAGAAGAAAGCACTGCTTTCTGCTTAAGGGAAGAAAATGTGAAGAGTGCTGGAGCATTCACCCGGATTGTGATAAACAGCATTAGGTTTGCCTTACTTGTGCAGAGCAACAGTGTCACTAAAGTGCTTTGCACTGATTCTCAACACAGCTTCTCTTAAGTCTCTGGGGTGAGCAATGCCTGCAGCTCTGCTGCTGAGCCTGCTGTGTCCTGGAGCTGGTCTGGGGCTGTCCAGCAGAAGTAAGGCAGCCCCTTGGCCTAGGCTGGGAGCAGAGGCTCAGCAGAACACAGGGGTGGGGCTCCATTTCACGGGCTTGTGAATTTCTGTAGAATGTGCTCTGTCCAAAGTCTACATGAAATGACTGCTGGTACTGCTTGAAGACGTGGAAGTGTCTTAAGTGAAGTGACTTCACTATCCTGCTACTACTTCTGTTGCAGCCGTCATCAGACATTCTAACCTTGTGATAATAAAACCTGTTCAGTGTCTTGTGATCCAAGTGTCCATGATGCTCTTCCAGCAGCAGGTGGTTGCTGGCAGCATCTAAACAGCTGCAGTGCACCCAGATAAGTATCACAGACTCATCGAGCAGCTCAGGTTTTCCTTGTGGGGCTCCTGCTTAGGCTGAACATGGTTTTAGTTTTGCAATAGGAGTTTCAAGAGGGGGAAGTCCTCTTTGGAAATGGAATGTCTGCAGGTGGGACAGGTTTGGGATTTCTTTTTTCCTTATGCAAATCTCACTGATTATTGTTTTCATGCTTTGGCCTATCCCTTCTGGAGCGGTAACCGCATAGCAGCGTGCAGGAACGCCCAATACCTCGGCCTTTCACTCTTTTTCTTTGTGTAAATGAATCGGGTTTGCATTTCCCATAGAAGGTCAGCAGGCGCCTCTGCAGCTCGGCTACTGACAGTTTCACTCAGGATGGCTGTGACCTAGCTTGAGTACTGTGGGAGTCTTAAACAAGGAAAAACAATGTCTGGTTTAATTTCAGTGTGGTCTGGGAGTCTCTGCCAGTTGCATCTGTTGTGCTGAGATCTCACTGCTGCACAACGGTAGCTGCAGGCAGGACTGGCGTAAGAATTGGCTCACTGATGTAGCTGAGCTTATCGAGTCAGAACTCTGCAGGATGCTGCTTCATTCTGGTGTGCCTGGACTGTAGCAGTGGCCAAATGTCACTTTCCTTCCAGTAAGGTTTTGGACAGACAGAGGAAGGGAAGGCACCCTAGGAAGTTCTGGAAGTGTTACTTGTTTGTGGACGTGTGCTGGGTGTATGCCCTTGCTGATGCAGAAACCAGAGTATGTGTAGCCTTTCTGTATTTCAAAGTGCTGGGAGCATTGTGTTGCACTGAGAATGAATGATCCAGGCCAGAGTGAGGAGACAAGCGAAGAGAGAGGTGTGGAGAAGTCAGACTGGCATCCTTTGGTTCTCCTGTAACGTGGGGGAGTGTTTTCTTTCAGCTTCATGAGAAGCAGGTGAGCGCGTTCCTTCTGAGTGGCCTGATAATTGTGTTACAAAGGGAGACATGCCTGCCTTCTAGGAATTCCTTCCTCTCTGTTATTACAGATTTCTCATTCTTCTTGGGTGATCAAGAAGAATGCAGAGGAATCTGGGAAGGCAAATGAAAGCGGCTCAGCTTTTCTTAATCTGAAAAGTTCAGAAGTTCTTCCTTGACTTGAAATCTTAATGAGCATCTGAAGCAATACCTTTTAATTTAGACCATCAAATTAAGTTTTGCAAAGAAAACTGAGTCCCAATTTCTAGTCCTGACAGGCAACAAAAGCATGAAAGAATTCTCACATGCATATGATGCATGCTGCTTTGTACCAGCCCTTCACAAACGTAACAAGCAGGGTGTGTTTTTCTTCCCCCGCCTATTCTGCTGCTCTCTGCTCTACTCTGACTTTCTGCTATTCCTAAAATGTCAGGACAGATGTACGGAGAACTTGTTCCTTCCATTCCAGCTGCTAATGCAGGACTTGGGGTAAACAGCTTCTCTGTCTGCAGGGGGGCAGGGGATGAGGATCGCTTTCTCTCTGACTTGAGGGAGTAGCATTCCCTACGTAGTGCAGGTACATCTCCAGTTCAGCAGACTGATAAATATGCCCCACTAGGTTTTCTGTTTTTCTTGGGTTGCTTTGTTTTTTTTGCTGGTAGAGTGGTTCCCTTTCATTTCTGCACAGCTGCTAATTTAAAAGACTTCATGTATTTAAAATACCTTGTTTAAATTTGGCAAAACTATCTTATGTGATGCTTTTAACTTTTATGGAGCTGCAGTCCCACCTGGCTTCTTTTTATCTGTCCCCAGTTTCACATGGTTAAGCTTCCACAGCTGAGATTCATGCGTTGCAGTAGTAGGAAATCTAGCCTGTGTTACATCAACTGGAAAATCTTAACTCCCTGATTCTAATCTGAGATCTACCTACATTGCAAAGCTTTCAGTTAAACCATTTGAATGGCTCGATCATGTGTCCTAACTACACCTAAGTCTACAGAGAAATTATGTCAACTCCAGCACTAGACAGACAATTATGGAAAGTTGAGATGGAGCACTTTAAGTTTAGCAGTGTTGGTAAGTATTTGTAGACTTAAGTGCAGTCTGCATTAGCTGTTGAGCTGTGCAGCTGACAGAATATTTAGTGCATAATGGTCAAATGGCCACTGGTTAAGATTAAATGTGGAACTGGACGGATACCTTCCATTTACAACTGTGCTTGTCAGAGAAATGTGTTCTACTTGTGGTTTTTTTGCTACTAGCTTTTCCCCATTCAGGCATGATATATGGTAATACCGTTACTGACCGTTCATCAAGTGGGAAACAGATGGCACTAGTTTCCCTTCTATTGAAAGACTGTATTGAGAGGCTGCTCCTGTGAGAATGGCAGCAATAATGCAAAACAAAATATTTTCGGAATATATATGTCTGATGCCAGCCTTTGCCAGAACATTAATTGTAAAACGTGCATCTTATTTCTACAGTGATATAAATACCAGCTGGTGGCAGAGATCACCTAATCAGTGTCTGGATTTCTGGGAGTTTCTCCCTGGGTTGGAAAATCAAGTAGCTGAGATCACTACTGTGTCTTGCCCTGTAACAATCAGGATGCTCTTGCTGCTTAAGTTTTATAGTACTCATGAACTTTTTGTCTGCAGTTACCTCTTGTCTTTCTGATGAAAAGCACCAGATTGCAGGTTAAGGCAGTCACATAATCTGAAGCCACAGTTTGGTAGCTAGAAATTCCCCAGTGGAAGGTGCTGTGCTGTTGGATCTCCAGAGGCTTGTTAAACATGGTATCCCCGAGAGGCATCTGTCTGAAGGGCAGTACTGCATGCTGAGAAACAAAGTATGTACTCTTAAGTGTCTGCCTAGACACTCCTTTATTTGTCATGACAGTCCAAGGATACTAACTGGATTTCCTGGCCAGTGCTGTCCTCATAAAGGGAGCAGAGAGTCCCATAGGAAGCATTTGGGGTGATGCTGCTGGCTATGCGCAGTAGTCATCCTTGGGGGAACCTGGCTGGAGGTGAGCCTGCAAACGTGCACGAAGGAGTATAGTGCTTCAAATGTGTGCCAAACAGCTGTGTTAACCTTGGTTGAAAGGGAGAACATCCCCTCCATCTTTCTCTCTCATTATTCAGTTTGTGCATGTCCCTTACCTTTTCTCTGTGAGGGATTTGGACACAATGAGTGTTGTTTTTTTTTTCTCTTCAAAACTCTGCTGCCCTTTGCTACCTGGGACAGCAGAAATTTGTCTTGCAGTGTCCATATGTCCTCACTTTCCCCTGTGGGGTTGGCGGTATTGTTGGAATTAGTTCATGTGGAGGACCATGTTCAAGCCTGGGTGGTTGATTGACTTGCTGTGATCCTGCAGAAACACGCAGGTTATTTATCCCTATGTGTAGTGCCTGTCAGTAAGGTAAGTGTGATGCTAGGTGTAGTCATTTCATGGAAGCATGTAAGTCTTCCCCTTGTACTGCTGTGGGTGAAGATTTGGAGACAGACCCTGTGCTGCCTGCATTCCCCAGTGGCTAAGCTGCGTTTACTGGGGCATGGCAGTCCCTGGGCTTGCGAGGTGGCTGGGAGTTCCCACTGATCAGATTCTCCCACGTGTGATGGAGATGCTCTCCAGAAAGCCCTCCTCGAGCCACCAGACTTCTCAATAGATGTGCTGGAGATAAGCTTTTGTTTTGTTTTGTGTTGTATTTTTTTTTTTTGTCGTTTTTAGCTTGTACGAGACTTGGCGGTTTTGTCAGAGGAAGGGAGAAAAGTGTGCTATTTGCATGGCTCTGTCTCCTTTCAGTTCTTAAAAGCAGAAGTTCTCAGCAGTGGAAGCCTGTTCTCGGGGAGCTTCCTGTCACCAGCAGGCTGTCCCCTCTGAGCAGTTTGCATGTGTTGGATGACAAGTGTCAGAGGCTTTGCTATGGTGTTGGCTGGGCAAACCACAGTCTGTTCAAACAGAGCCCTTCTTGGAGCAGTCCCTGTGTGGCCATGACATGGGCTCTGTGCAGCCCACGTGGCTAGCAGAGCCTTTGTGCACATCCTGGCCCCACACCAGGAAAGAATCTGTTTCACTTGGTGCTCTGTGGGACCTGTGTGCCCTCTGGCAGCCTGTCATGCTGGGCCTGAAGGCATGATGCACTGGGGAGCACCATAGGCTGGAGGTGGGGAGACCTTTCTAAAGGGCAGTGGGATGCCCTTCATGGAAGTATGTGTAGGTAAGAGCTTTTGCTGTCTGGGCCTGGCTGTCAGGAAGAGCTCCCCAGTGCTGTGCTCCGTTGAGGGCTGGAGGGCTCCACCCTGCTGCTCTTAGAGCAGCTTTTCAGGTATGTCTGCCCCACAGCCTGGAGGCATGGCTGCAGCTCGTTTGAAGTGACTCCTACTCGCTTTCCTGCTGCTTTCAGCACGGTGGTGGGTTTGCAGTGAGGGTAGCTGATGATGACAGCCTGGTTGCTGTGACCTGGGGCGGGTTGGCACGGTCTTCCTGCAGCCCGCTTGGCTGCTGAAATGAGTATGGCTTTCCTGCACTGCATCTGCACCTCTGGGTTATGCTGCTGCTGTAGGCATGGACTTGGAGAACAGTGCAGTCACAATGGATATTGCTTGATATCCCAGCTGTTGTTCACTCTTCTGTAAGATAATAAGGTGTGGATTAGGTGCATCTGCTCTTTGGAAGCAATATGAGATAGATCAGGCCAGTGCTCTTACCTGTCCTGAATTACAGCCCAGTGTTGGTTTACCCAGTGAATGACACAGGTTTTGCTTTCAGTATCTAAAAAGTGATAAGTAACACCAGTTCCTGTTTGTTTCAGCAGGCTACAGCTGGGAGGAAAAAATGTTTGGCTTTCACAAACCGAAGATGTACCGGAGTATAGAGGGCTGCTGTATTTGCAGAGCTAAGTCTTCCAGCTCTCGTTTCACTGACAGTAAACGCTACGAAAAGGATTTCCAGAACTGTTTTGGGTAAGAATCTTCCTTCAGTCAACTCTGCATCTCTCAGGGTTTTGATCTCCGAGCTGCACACTTGATGCACTGTCAGATGTGGTTGGCTTGGGTAGGTGGTGGGGGAAAGCCCCAGTCTCCTTGTGACTGTCCCACTGTAGGACTGGTTCCTCTGCTGTGTGTGGCATTGCTGGGTTATTAGCCCAGTGCGGCTGCTCATGCAAGCTGAAGCAGATGACAGCATTGAAGGCTCTGGCCAATTCCTCTTCGCCCTCACAGCATGTGTGGTGACTTAGTTGTGATCCTTAGAGGTATAAATCCCTGCGCGAGGTGGAAGGCAGCGTGGATCTGTGGAGGCTTTTGGTTATTCTGGAGATTCGAGGACATGAGATAAAGCTTGTACCTTATTTTGGCTATTGGTGCTGTTGTTCTGATAAGGCTTATTGATATGTTATTAAAACTTCTCATTGGAGACCATTCTGAAGAAGAATGAGAATTAATTAATCAACTTTCCAGTTAATCAAAGCTGTGCCTAATGATTTTGTTACTGATGCTTCCAAACAACTAAATAGCAGTGATTTCTTGTACCAGCTGCTGTGGCCTTCTAACTTTTTGAAACTTTGCAATTTTGTCATTGAATTGTTAACAAGGCAAACTCTTCTGATTACCTCACTAAAATTTCAAAATAAACAGCTTCTGCTGCTGTAGATTTCCTCAATTTTTTTTTTCCTAGGAAAAATATATTGTTATATTCAGCTTTTTTCTTTCCAGTCTCACTGGATTGACTCTCATCAAAATCTTAGGCCAAAGTTTAACTTATATCTGCTGTTTAAAAACTGTATGTGTTTTACCAGTATTGCTTCTCTTGTCTCAAGCTTTTAACTTCACACGTGGAAATCTTTGCAGGCTTTGTGAGTCTTTACCTTGTCTCTTTCCTTCTTCTACTTCACCCCCCTTTCTAGAAACACCCCTTTCATGTATGGTTTTATAGCTCTTTGTATTGACCGTGGATTTTTGTTCATAAATCTGATGCTGACAGTTTTTGCTGTCGTAATTCTTGGCTGCTGCCCTTGGCAGTGGAAAGACTGAAGGCCCATTGCTTTTTTTATATATATATAAACAGCAGTAAAGAAGCTTGCAGAATACTGGAGCTTTTGGTCTTGCGCTATCTGAAATATGTTTGCCAAGGTGAAAAATGCAGTCTTAACTCTGAACAAATAAGGGCTTATCTGAGCCTGCCTGCCCATTCATCTACACATGCTTCAAAGTCCTCTCATTTGAACAGCTGGAAAACCCAACTCTGTGTTCCCTTTAGTGTGGATTCCTCTAGTGTGATTAGCTGTAGAAATGGTTTCTGAAGCAAGATTGTTAGAAGGAAGCAAGTATTGCTGTCGTTCCAGTGACCACTGTTTCTGAAACCCTATCCTGCACGTATGCAGCAGTGTGTTGGATGGTATTTGTTACTCATCCTTGAAACTCTGTGAGAAAGCTAAGAGCTGAATAAGCTTTTGTCAGATCTCAGAGTTTTGTTCCCTGCTTACGCTCAAGGAATAGGATTATTCCCTCTCCAATCAAATCAATCCAATCACTGAAGCTGTGGTTTAAAAGAAAACAAGGCAAACAACACATAAACAACAGAAGGTAATGGGGCTGGGTTTTCTTAGCCTCCTTCTGGTGGCAAATTACAGTGCCTTTTATTTCTACATGGAATAATGTTTTTCTGAAAGTCAGACCTGGTCTTCAAATGGCACTGATGAAGCACCTCAGATTAATTGTCATGCCTGAAAATCAGATCTTGAGAAGGAACCCTTTTCCTTTTGCTTCTGACACTGTTATTGCCTGATAGTTTTTATTAATTGTTATAAAGTGATTTTTGCTTTTCATTTTTACCAGGCTCCACGAGGCCCGCTCAGGAGACATTTGCAACGCCTGTGTCCTTTTGGTGAAAAGATGGAAAAAGTTGCCAGCAGGATCCAAAAAAAACTGGAATCACGTTAGTTAATTTATCTATTTCTTCCCTGCCCTTAATTAACTTGCCTTCTACTTCAGTCCGTTCTACATCAGAGAGGGAGGCACTAGAAAGAGTTCAGGGGTTGCTATTTCCCAACTGCCTTTACTCCCTAATCCCAACATTTCTAAAACTTGCCTGGAATATTTCTTGTCCTTGTTAGACTTACGTGCAAATTGTGATGCTGCAAGCCATGGATGGAGTCACAGACTAACCTACCTTGTAATTCCTTGTTTTCACAATCTCATAACTTTGTCCAGAAGTCTCTTATGACACTCAAAACATTATAGAATTTGGTCTCTGTCCAAAACTGGTCACTTTTTTTTAATAGCTTGGACAAGCAAGGTGTCTTATTTCAAGCAGCACACAAATCAATGTGGCTTAATCAGGTAATTAAAGACTAATATCATGCAGCTATTATATGTTCTGTATTATATGTTCTGTTTTGATCTACCTAATTGAGTTTGGGCCTAAGGCTGGTAAGATGATCAGGATTCCTTGTGTATGAAATAATATTTATAAAGGAAGCCTTGGTGAGAACAGGATCCAGAACTATGATTGTTAC
Source organism: Centrocercus urophasianus (assembly GCF_019232065.1). NCBI lineage: Eukaryota > Metazoa > Chordata > Aves > Galliformes > Phasianidae > Centrocercus > Centrocercus urophasianus. Next base: position 9,674,857 of record NW_024885344.1, read on the forward strand.
TAGCTCTAGCTTTATTAAGAAGTTAAACTAATGATTTAAAACAACAAAACCAATCTCTAGAGTAAATGCTTAGTTGTCATTCTTTTGGTTGAGCCTCTATAGATGTAAACAAGCATTGCCTATTCAACTGAATCTGTCAAAATAGGAAGAAGATGCAAGTTTAGTTGGATGTGCTTTTGAAACTGGTTTGCCTTCTTTTCCTACAAACTCAGCCTCTTATAAACCAGATTTAAGAGAAATATAAGTGTGAGTACGCAGAACTGCTTTGGTTTAACTAGACTGCTTTTGAGCGTTTCTGCAACACCCTGGAAGGAGGTTGGAGTGAGGTGGGGTTGGTCTCTTCTCCCAGGTAACAGCCCTAGGACAAGAGGAAATGGCTTTAAGTTGCAACAGGACAGGTTCAAGTTGGATATTAGGAAACATTTCTTAGAAAGAGTGTAACTGCCAAGAGAGGTGGTGGAATCACCATTCTTGGAGGTGTTCAGCAACTGTGTGGATGTGGCACTGAGAAACGTGAGCATGGTGGGGATGGACTGGTGTTGGAAAAGACCTCTAAGATCATCCAGTCCAACTTTAATGATTCTGTGAGCTCCTTCAGCTAGATCAGTGCAGACATCTTGACAAAGGCAGTATTTGGGCATAATTCAGGATCACTGTGTGCATTTTCTGTGTTGTAGGTGGTAGATGCCAGGGCTGGACCCAGTCTGAAAACAACACTGAAACCAAAGAAAATGAAAACTCTCTCTGGAAGCAGAATAAAGAGCAATCAAATCAGCAAGCTGCAAAAAGAATTCAAGCGGCATAGTAAGTAGATCCAAACAGACTTTGATTATAAACTTTGGCTTCCCCTAAAACTTACTGCTAAGTGACCATGTTGAGTCGCCTCCTGGATTCAGTTGCGCTCTCACACATTCAGGCTTTCTCTGTTCCTGTAACCTCTTGTTCTCAGTGTGCTTGGGGAGGGGGTGGAATGAAAGGGGAGACCGTGTACAGGATGAGTATCTGAAGGGGGCTGGTTGTGTCAGGTGGAGAAGTGACAAGGAGAGGGTTAGAAGCAGGGCTGGAAGGAGTAGGCAATTGCAGCTTATATCTCACACTGAAATGACACATCTCATGGAAGAACTTCTTGGGCAAAGCCCTCATTGAAGTTGAAAGAGATTTCCCCCTGTTCTCATTATCTTGCTATGATAGTTTTAAGCTCTCTCCTCTCAAGAAAGGCTGCTTGCTCTGCTGATACCACCATCAATCTTTTTCTTCCATGTATGTTTTCAGCCTAGGCTTTCTATTTATCCTGTTTGTGTTCTGCTCCTCTCCTCTTCTTCCCCCACCCCCCCCCCTCCCCCCCCCAACATACACATGTACTCTGTAAGCTCCTGCCGTGTTCCTCTGTACAGTTTCCTTAAACCTTTTGCTAGTCTCAGTGATTTCTTTCCACTAGCACTTAGACTCTCAAATAGATATGGATTGATATCATTCCCACACATCCATCTGTCAGTAACACTCTAAATATATGTCAGCAATCTAGTTTCTTTTTCCTCTAAAGCAAACCTTGTAGCTTCTTAACTGTTGCTGTCTTGATCTTCTCTGTTTTCTATCATTCTGCCTGACCTGAAGGAAGTGCTCTCAGAAGAACCAGTGAAGGCCTTGACCTAAGGAGCTTTTATCTATTCATCCAATGTGCAATAGTCAATTCTTATTGTGTTACTGTGGGTGGTAGAGGCAATTAAAAAGGAAGCTAGCAGTATCTCTATTCAGATATGCAACTGCATACCTGAAGTTGATAGCTTACAGTTTTGTTCCAGCTGGAGCTTTAAACTACCTAATCCATTGCTCTAATCAGAAGAGCTTTGCAGGATTTTAATTTAATGAGTAAGAAAGGAGATTTGCACTGAAGGGTTGCATCTGAAGCAAACGTCCTGACCAGCTTCAACAGTGTTTCAGTGATTACAGAGAAGAATCAGGATCGTGTCTGAAGTGTAGCGTGCTGCTCAGGCTGCATTTGAGACTCTGACCCTGAACCTCTTTGCAGTCCTTCACACACAGGGACCTGTTACAGTCTCCCACATGATGACAGATGTTCTTTCAAGGATTTTTGAAGTAGGCAGGGGTAAGAAAAATGGGTTACTATTAGGCTTTTGTTGTTAATTAGGAAAGCCTTTCTCTTCAGTTCCCGTCTGCACGTGACCTTTTGAAGTAAGGAAAAGGATGAGTTGCTGCATGTCTTAATTCTTGCATTTATTCTCCCCCCCCCCCCAACCCTGCAGACTCTGATGCCCACAGCACCACTTCAAGTGCCTCCCCAGCTCAATCCCCCTGCTACAGCAACCAGTCTGATGAGGGCTCTGACACAGAGATGAGTGCTGGGTCCAGCAGAACACCGGTTTTTTCCTTTCTAGATCTCACGTATTGGAAGAGGTAAAATGAAACAGAAGGTGTGCTCTGTACAGACAGCAGTTTGTTTCATATTCAGTGATCAAGGCTGCTTCCTCAGGAGCTTGCAGGGTGCTGCTGCTGCTGAACTTGTGTTAGAGATATCATTTAAGTCACTAAGTATTTTACAATGTCTATCTTACTGGAAAGGAACACTATGTATTCAAGACTTTTTCCCCTATCTCCCTCCAGTTCTTAAACAAAAACATGCTATCTGGAGAGATGTTCTTACATTTTTGGGAGTAACGAACAATATTCTGAACGTCACTGTCTTGTCTTAAAACTATGCTTTGTAGATGCAACAAGTTACCATGTTACCATGTACATATGTTTTGCTGCCAAGCTGAGTAACCTAGCATTAAATTTGATTGACCTGTGATGGTGGTCATTAAAAAAAAAAAAAAGATAGAGGAAAAGCGCAAGATTTTCTTGGAGCTGACGGGTTTGTTTTATGTTGTGACACACTAATCCCTTGTTTAGCTAATTGCTATACTGGGATCGTTGTGACTTTGCTGCCTCCTCTCAAATAGTGTTTTTGAATGCCTAGTTGTCAAGGTTAGCTTAACCTAGATAGCTGTGTAGCTGAAATTTCTCTGCAAAGTAAAATGGGAGATTTAGTTTTATGTAGGCATGGCTTTTTTATGTGCATGGTTTTATTTGTTTGATTGGTTTTTGTTGTTAGTGGTCGTCGTCTTGTGTTTTGTTTTAGTTTTCCTTCCCTAAATTATGATGTGGATTTAGACATTGATTTGCTCTCTCTCTTTGGACAGCCCCTCCTGTCATAGCCAAACAATGCTGAGGCTCAAAGAATCAGTATCACAAGCTGTCTGCATCTCTGCTTGCTTTTTCTTTCAGGCAAAAGGTCTGCTGTGGAATTATTTACAAAGGGCGTTTTGGGGAAGTCCTCATAGACACTCATCTCTTCAAACCTTGCTGTAGCAATAAAAAGTCTGCCACTGAGAAGCCAGAACAAGAAGGACCACAATCTCCAGCAATCTCTACCCAAGAGGAGTGGTGACTTCCTTGGAGAGCTGCAGACAGTTATACAGATCCTCTTATTCTCTGGAAAAATACTAGAAAAGTGACTCTGTTCACATTGGACACCTGCTATGCTGCCAAAAGACTATTCCCTAGAATTGTTTTGGGTTTTACTGCTACAATTCCACAAACTCTGAAACTAGTTTGTATCCTTTCAGAAAGACTGTACATAATATTTAAGATGCTATGGAACACTTAGTGAAGCTGAATGCTGCTGCAAGGTTGTCCCTCTTATCTTTCCCTCCCACTCCCTTCACAAGTGAACTTGAGGATGGGGTTTTGTATATTAAAGTGTATGTAGTTCATCTTTCTGTATTGAAAGAAATGGTGGTTGTAAGGGTTTTTATTTTTTTTTAAGTTGGTTGGTAACCTCCCTTAAATCCCCAAGAAAATATTTCATTCTTAGACATGTATGAGATGAACTAATACATATAAATGTTGTCACCTCTCTAGTTGTATAAATATATATATTTTGAAGGTGTGGAGATCTCACCCTATACTACTGACATTGTAAGAAAGACAGATATGTGACAGACTGTTAACTGCAGACATCTCTACTATAAGTGATAGTTATCTGAAAAAGCCTCCCAACAACAGATGCTCCTAGGGAAAGGGGAGGAGCACTTCCCTTCTTAGTTAGGAAGGGAGGAGGAGGAGTTGCCTGAGAATTGAACACAGTGAAATGGATGGGAGACTTGTTTGTTTGCTTTTAACCTAGCAGCAGACCCTCTGGGCTTTGTGTAGTAACTGACTGGTGATTAGAGGAGGACCAAGAAAACAACCCAATGCCCAAGTTAGGTGTAGACGATGGCCGTAACCAGGTAACGGCTATATCTCTTGGCCCAGTGCAGCTCAGATGTGATCACAAAAAAGACTACTTGCTGGTTTCAGGCTTGACATAAGACCAAGCCACTTGCTAAGCAAGTTAGATTCAGGTCTGGGGACGCAAGCTGATTCCAACCTGTGGTTTGGATTCACAGTGCTTGTTTTAGAGCCACACAGCTTCTCACCAGCAGATCAAGGCTTTTGTAAATACTGGGCTTTTATTAGGATTGGTGCTGTGCTGAATAGAGGCAGCTCTGTTTGCATACACGATCAAAAGATTCCCAGCTGAACTTGTGTGCAAACCAGTGCGATGTTCCTTCAAACTCCACTTTGCCTTTAGGGTGATAGCAGCTTCCTGGAGGAGTGTGCTGCAGTTTTAGTTCCCTATTGATTCATGTTCCTTTATGAAGGTTTAATTTGTGTAACTTGAGAATTATGCTTTTGTTTATTTGTTTGCTTTGGGGGGAGGGAAGGGATTTTTCTTTTTACTCTTTTTGGGATGTTCTGCAATGGAGACAACAAGCTTTCCTTGTTGTGCGAGTCATCCGTGTAAAACTTTGGTGGGTAGGGCTTAGGACTGGATTTCTGTGTAATCTCACTTCCTGAAATGGGAATAGTTAGCAAATTAAAATATAGGTAGGAAAGGATATGCAGGATTTAAGAGGAGTCTCCATCCTCAAAGCTGTTTTTTCCTTTCTCCCTTCTGTTGAGTAGTCCAGCCTCTGAGGAGAGGATATCAGAAGAAGGCTTTGACTTATCACAGCCTTACATCTTACAGCTTTCATTGCTCTTTTATTGTGTTGTTGGTTTTTTGTTTTGTTTTTTTTTTTTCCTAAGCTCCCTGAGATTCTGAAGGGAAGACAAAGCTACATGCCTTGCTTTTCATCTGCAACCAAATGAGTGGATACTTGTATAACTGCCTAACTAGGTCGGTCATGTCTGATAAGGACTTGAGCAAGAGTACTGGCTATTTTTTGCAGACACCTGCCTTTATTGGAGTTCGTGTTTTCAGCATCAGTAATTCTGTACACCTGAGGCTGCAGTACTGATGGTAGGTTGTGCTCTGATACGGATCATCTCTTCTTCTGTATTTATTTATTTATTGCTAGATTTCAACTGCCAACTGCTTCCCCACTCCCTCCCACCTGTTCCATTCCTGGTAGTAACGCAGAATGAACTGTATGTAGTCATGCACTTTGTATTAATGTATTAGAAATCTATGGAACCTGTTTTGTACTTTTATACTGTTCAGACACTTGTAATCCAAACTTTTTTTACTAGGGCAATGAATAAATTTAGACTTATTTAGAAAATGAATTCCTGTTTATTTAACCGTCCGCTTAATTAAGCTCAGTGTTTGAACCAGCCTATGCATTCATTTGTCTATTTGAACAAGATTTCAAAGCTTCCTTTTTTGGAGGAGGGAAGGCAGACAACTCTCTTTGCAACAAGTCATTTTCTATTTAATTTAGGAAGATGAGCAGAGCAGAGGAAGGATACAGTGCTTATTGTGGTGGGTAGCTGCCTCTACAGAATTCTCCAGCTGTTCCCGGGCACTGTGCTGTGTAACAGCCAATTCCTTTTCTGGAAATGGGTGGTGCTGGCTGGTTCTCCAGAGGGCTGCTGACCGCTCGCAGGCATCCAGCAAAACTAGTGGAAGCAATGGCATTCAGAGTGAAGTGCTGACAGCATGTGGGAACATCCCTCTCCAGATCCAGCTGAGGCACTGGAAGAAAGGAGCGCTCCTGTGCTGAAGCTGGAGCCTGTGGTGGTTTTTCCCACGACAGGCGGAGTCAGCTGGATGAGCTCCAGCAGCCTGGAGGGAGCGTGGTCTAAGGCAGGAGCTGGCAATGAGTAACGGTGCTTAGAAGATGAGTCTATTGCCTGACAATGGAGAAAGCCTTAAGCTTAATGGTGTACTGTAGGAGATGATTCTGGACTTAAGTGGAGAAACTCTTGATTTATTGCTGATGACATGCTGGCTTTTTCCTATAAATTAAGCAAAAAGATATCCAGGAGTTTGCATAGAAACAAATTGTTCCAGTGGAAGCACTGCACAGACTGCGTGACTCCACCAGCATCTGATTTTAGTGCAACACCAACTGTTTTGGACGTACATGATCTGTTATGGGTGCATGTAAAAATCAGCGTATATCCTACTCCTTGCCATGCCCACCTTTTTCCAAATAATGACTTTGTTCCCCTGCTGCTGCACTCCTGTGCCTGCTGATGCGTTGGGGGTAAACTCAGGGTGTTCAGTAGCAGTTCCAATGTAGAGTTCTCCTGTGAAGCAAATAACCTGATGGAGGACTGCAGCTGGGGAGGAGCGTTGCCGCTATTGGAGCAATGGGAAGACGGGACTCTGGCAGGGCAGCGACAGCAGGAGGCAGAGTTTTGGCTCAAGCCCTTCCGTGCTTTGCCTGCATCAGTCACAATAGGGAGCGTGGCATCTGCTAAAATAACCACCTGCCACTGCAAGCACTCTGAAGGTGCTTCGTGAAGGGTTGCGTTATGCCTGCCTGAAAGGTGAGGAAAGCAAGGCATGGGACCTGGAAGCATTTTGCTGGAGGTCGCCCACGGACTTGGAGCGGACCCCAGACTTTCGAAGCCCGAGTTCAGTGCTGTGTGCTGCTGCGTGCAGGTTTTGCATGGCACTGCGTGGAGACAAATGTCATTCTAATCTGTACCACGTGGAAGTTTCTTTGTGCCGCTGAGTCTGTAACCCGCTTTCTGAGTAGATGACGGTCTAGCGTTGTACAAAAGCTCAGTTTTGATATGAAAGAAAGAAAAAGGGAACTTCGCTCTAAACGTCACTCCCAGCACCCAACACGCGAGCTGCGCAGGTGAAGGCAATGAGGAGCTGACTACGTGAGCGCACCGGCGGACAGCCTCTCGCGGCCGGGCGAAGGCGGCGCGCAGATGGAGCCTCCCGCCACCAGAGGGTGCCCTTACCGCCCGCAGGTGCCGCGGGACGCGAAATGGCGCCACCCTCGCCCGCCCGATTGTGGGGTTGGTGCTCGTCCAGCTGCCACGTGGGTCTAGGGGCTAGCGTGCTGTGCTGGTCACCTTTGGCCTCTGTGAGTTGTGTTTGGGACACAGGTTCAGGCGGAACGTGCGGTAGGGACAAGCAGCTCCTGTTTTGCCCAGATTACTATGCCCCACCAGGGTGCTTCATCTGTTTCAGTAATCTTGTAAGGAACAGGCACTTGGTGTGCTTGAACCCATGGGAGCACTAGACTAAAGGCCCATGGAATGTGAGGCTATTTATGAGTTGGGCTCTGGCTTGCAAGTTGAATGTGAGCTGGCAGCATGCCCTGGCTGCCCAAGGGGCCAACTGTGCTCTGGGGTGCACCAGGCCCAGCACGGACACTGGCCAAAGGAAGAGGCTGTGCTGCCTCACCTCGACATGGGATGAGTGGCTGAGGGCCCTGGTTTTGCTCAGCGCAGAGCAGAGGAGCTGAGGGGAGGCCTCATGGCGGCTGGAGCTCCTCATGGGGAGCGGAAGGCAGCGCTGAGCTCTGCTCTGTATGACAGCGACAGGCCCGAGGGAACGGCATGGAGCTGTGTCAGGGGAGGGCAGCTGGGGGTCAGGGATAGGGTCTGCAGCACATGGCCCTAGCTGATGGAGTTCAAGGTGCATTTGGATGCTGCTTGCAGGCATAGGATTTGGATTTTGGGTGGTGCTGTTTGGAGACAAGTGCTGGGCACACAAGGGGGATAAGATGCTATCCAGAGGGACCTGGCCAGGCTTGAGCAGTGGGCTCAAGTGAACCTTATGAGGTTCAACATATTCAAATGCACCTGGGTCAAGTCAACATCCGCTATCAATAGAAGCTGGGGGGTGTAAGGATGGAGCACAGCCCTGCTGAAAAGAACCTGGCGGTACTGGTGGATGGCAAGCTGGGTGTGAGCCAGCAATGTGCCCTCAAAGCACAGAAAGCCAACCGTATCCTGGGCTGCATCAAAAGAAGTGTGGCCAGCAGGTGAGGGAGGTGATCCTGCCCCTCTATTCTGCAGTGGTGAGACCTCACCTGGAGTACTGCATCCAGGTGTGGAGTCCTCAGTACAGGAGAAATATAGACCTGTTGGAGTGCATCCAGAGCCTAAAAAATGATCAAAAGGATGGAAAACCTCTCCTACGAGGACAGACAGAGAGAGCTGGAGCTGTTCAACCTGGAAAAGAGAATGCTGAGAGGTGACCTGATAGCAGCCCTTCAGTGTCTGAAGGGAAGCTACTGGAAAGAAGGTGACAGACTCTTTAGCAGGATCTGTTGTGATAGAATAAGGGGAAATGGCTTCAAGCTTAAAGAGGGGAGATTTAGGTTAGATATAAGAAAAAAGTACTTTACAGTGACAGTGGTGATGAACAGGTTGCCCAGAGATGTGGTTGATGACCCATCCCTGAAGGCTTTCAAGGTGAGGCTGGATCAGGCCCTGTGCAACCTGATGTAGCTGTGGATGTCCCTGTTAATTTTAGAGGAGTTGGACTAGATGACCTTTAAAGGTCTTTGTAACTCTATGGATTCTATGATTCAGTGATCCTTGTGGGTCCCTTCCAGCTCAGGATATTCTGTGTCTCTCTGAGTTTTGTTAGCATTCAGCATCGTTGAAGGACTGATTCCAGTTGGGCAGTGTGAATTGCAGGTCCCTAAAGTGCTGGCTGTTCAGCCAGGCTCAGCATCGTATTCTCTGACTACTCTTTGTACAGAGTTGTGGAGTAGCAAGCGAGCCAGATGCTGTGCCTCCTTGAGCGTGCTCCTGCTGGCCCATTGTTGTGCATGTCCTTCAGCCCTCTCACACGTAATAAAAGCTGAAAAGTAGTAAGTGAAGAAGAAAAGGAGCAGTTCTCCCAGCCTGCTGAGCAGATGTGTAAAGCCTATGTGGCTGGATGGAGAATGTTTCTTTTGGATAAGTTCAGCTGGCCCTGCTGGCCTCTGTGGTGGATGTGGAGCAAGCTCCGCTCACCGCCTCTCCATCTCTCCCTGTCACCTTCCCAGAGCTACCTTCAACTTCTGGAGGGCAGCTTAAGGCAGAAGGAGACTGGCTTGAAAACATTTGAAGGTGAGGGAGGAACCATTTTGTATAGAAATTAAGGTGTCTACTGAAGGGAGGCTTGTTCAGTGGTGAGTTGTTCCTTGACTGCAAAGAGTAGAATTCCCTCTCACTTACCCGTAGGTAAGCTGTCCAAGAGGCTGGTGCCTCTACAGCACCTTTTGTCCTTTGGCTACCATCTAGTTTTTAATGTGCATGAGATGATAGACAAAAAGGCAGAAATACTGAGATTTTTATTTTTTCTGAAATTTGAGGGACCAGAGAAACTATTAAAATAATAACGAAACTCATATTTGAGAGTTATCATCTAAAATGCCTGAATTGTAGTAAAGCTTCTTCCTTGGTGCCTTTACACATAACTGAAAGGGAAGTAAAATGTAAGAACACAGCATTAGCTTTCATTAAGCTAATATTTTCATTAAGGACTTCTCAGATCTTTTTATGTAGACCCTTATTTTCAGATTACAAAACTCAGCCATAAATTCCCCTCTGTGCTGATGCCAGGCACATAAGGTCTCAGACCATCAGCACTCCAGTCAATCAGCTCTTTGGTTAAAGCAGAGTCCTAAGATCCTCCTACATGTTCTAATTTGAATTTGTTTTTTGTTTTTTGTTTTTTGTTTTTTTTTTTCCCTTTAAGTCCCTGTGCTTTAAAATACATGGAGTGAGTGGTTGGATGAAATTATTTGTGATGTGCATGCTCTGCAGGTTTGCAAATAAAATGCAAATGAACAGTGTATTTGATTTGGTTCTTTTTGCCTTAAAGCAGAACTGATCTTGATGGGTGCTGACGACATTCAGCTTCTTGCTTTGAAGATGGTAGGGAAGCTTCTGTAGTAGGGGAAGAGGGTATATATGAGGTGAACATCAGTGCAGGGCTAGCACCAGAAAGCCATTGAGCAGCCACAAAACAAAAATGTCATGAGCAGGAAGAAAAGGATAATGTTTGCAGCCAGGCGAAAATCCATCCCAAGCCAGGGCTCACACGTGTTCACAGCTAGAGATTAACCTTTACTGGCAGCAAATTCTTCGATTTGCCTCCCTCAGAAGCTCCTAGGGAGGTGTCTGCAGTGTCCCAAAAGAACAGAATCATGTTCAAGAAGTTCGGTTGTCTTGCTAAGGAACTAAGAGTAAAATTGGTTTATCTAAAGGCAGAACTCCACAGTGTTTGTATTTCCTTGTGATGCTTCATTTACGTCCATCTTACACTGGTTACCATTATCTGAAGGAGGCAGCTGTAGAGGATTTGCTGCCCTTCTGCCAGGTCTGCTCCCAAAGATTTGGAATGTGGATCAGCACAGTACTGCAGCAGTCAGCAGTGCTGCAACTCCTGAGTATTTCACCTTCTGACACCTAGGCTGTAATTGCTTTCTGATGACTCTGCAGGTCTGACTTGGTTTGACTCTCTACATTCATGTGCCCCGAAGAGATGATCTCTGCGCTCCCCTTCTGCTTCAGAGGTTGCTGGCAAGGGACCATGACTTCTTCCCCACCTTTAGCCATGAGAGAAATTGATCTTACACCCACCTACAGCCTTTTGTCAAGCTTGCTTTAGTGAGAGTGCACGTCAGGCCGTAAATTAGGCTTTGCTGCTGCACCAAGGGGCTCTGGCATCCTTCATTTCCTGTAAACTGCCAATACTCTTTATGTGATTTGTATCTTCCAGGAGTGAAAGTGTAGGGCATGCAGGAGGCATGCACAGCATCTATTGCTTGTGGAGCCCACTAAGTATCAAGGACAAAATTCTGCTTTAGATGCAGGATTTAGACGCAGGATCAGAAGAGTCTGTTCTTTCCACTGGGAGCAGATACAACTCAGATGGCTTTGTCAAGTCACCCTAGAAAGTTATGCTGTAAATGGTTATGCTGTACCCTAGCTCTCCCTCTCTTTCTCTCTTGTCTTTTCAAATCTTAGGAGCAAATGGGGACAGAACCCAAATGGATTTCAGTACATGAAGACTAAGCGTACGTGACCTTTAAGGAAGAAATGGAAAAGAATAAGTTTTCTTGATGTGAAGGCAGTGAGTTTTCTAAACGTAAGCTATAACATTGTTATAATGAATTTCCCATCACAGAGGAAAAATGCTCCTTTTAGGAAAGGTCTGACAGAATATGGATGTATGTGGGAGGGAGCACTAACTAGAGAGCTGGGAAATATATGGACTTCAACAGATTTGCAGTGGTGTTAGCACACGGTAACCATCAGTTATCACTTTTGCTTCTCCGTCAGCAGATGGGAGGCAGTTCTGCTCTGTCTGTGTGATGAGCTCTCCACGCAAGACATGTTTGCTGTGCAGGCACTTTCGCCCCTTTGGAAGGCAGCTCTGCATGGCCTCTGTTGGTTTATGCAGGCAAACCTGCAGCTATTGTCTATGCTGTGTGAACGGGTGGCACAGACAGGGCAGTCAGCTCTGTCCTGTCCACCTCAGCTCTTCATGGCTTCCTGAATTGGGCTGAAAGCAGCAATGTCTGCAAGCTTCAAGCCACGAGGCAGATTTCTCTTAATGTTACATCTTGGGGATTACATACTTTTGAACTGACTGAAATAAAAGGGCAGTGTTTATGTGAGGGATTATCCTTTCTGGTTGCCTGTGGCTACGCGTGACCCGTATGTCCCCTCCCTGCTCTGTGCTCTGTGGTGGGAACGCATGTGGGACTCCAGGCTGTTCACACTGCTGCCTGCCTCCCTGTTTGGCAAACTGCTGCCACGTTACCACCCACATTAATGAGAAGAGAGCTCAAAACTGATGCTGTCTGTGCTGCTTTTGTCAAACTGGAACAAAGTGCAAATTGCTTCTTCCTGTTTCAAATTTTCTCCTCGTGTTGTAGCCTTTGAGGATGAGTAGTTATTAGAAAAGGAGGGACACGAATCTGATTTCCGTTTACATTCAGCACCCTGTATTAATGGTACAAATGGGCTTTAAAGTGGCTGTAAATGTCACATTTGCTAAGGGCTATTGGCAGTACTGTGAGATTTAATAATAAAGGATTGGGAAATCTTCTGGAATCCCTGCAACTAAAAAGACATTTTGAAATGAAGTATTGTTTCAGTTTTTCTAAAAGTTTGTTTTCTTTTTAGTTAAAATGCATGAAAATGAAGTGAGGGTGTTAGCTGACCATTACCACATGCTTTCCCCCATAGCCCTTATTAAATGCATTGTTTGTTTGGAGCAGCACACCACAGTGAAAAATTGGATCTGTTTTTCAAGACTGTTTTTCTGTCATCTATTACGAGCTGTAAATTCATTGACACTTTCAAATTAATTGAGAGCTCATGCCCAACGGAATAAATAAGATGTTTGACTCTTTAAAAAACACACTTATCATCGCTTCTACCTTAGAATCCAGATAGAGGTAAAAAGAAAAATGACTCAGGCTTCAGTATATTCATCTCATAATTATAGTCACTCACTGGGCTGGAAGTGTTTAAAGGAAATTAAATGTGCAAGTAACAGGCCTCATGACTGTGCAACACAGTCTGAAATTTTCACATTGCAGTTTTAAAGCACGCGTGTTGGCTCACCATTCTCTGTGATCTACTTAGAAATCACTGTCACAGCTCTTATTAACGTACGTGGTAGAAAATAAAAGTATAATGATTTCAATCAGCTTAATCATTTTTAAGGCATTGCTTTTATGCTTTCCATTATCGTATGCAAAACGGCAAAGTCAGTTCCACTTAATTTATTTCATATGTTATTCCATCAGCATAGCAAATAGCTCATTGCTACATCTCTCTCCAAATAATGAGTTCAGGGCATCTTTTCTTTTGCAGCACTTCATCTGCATGCTGCACACTTCATCTTGTGTAATTGTCTGATGAAGAAGGGAAGCAGGGAGCCCAGAGAAAAAGCGTCAGTGAAAAAATGCCTGACACAGGTGTTACAGGACAACGGGATATTTGGAGAACAAATAGAAGAGGAAGCAAGATGAATCTAATCAGTTGATGATTAAAGGAAAAACTCATTTAACTTCCCTTCCTCGTCAGAGTGCTGCACATGACCACAAGCGTTCTGTCCTGGTGTAGGAAACTTCCTGAGAGCCGTGAGATTCCCACAGAAGCGATGGATGCAATTTGTGAAGCTGTGTGCAATTCTGCCCTCACGGATTTGCTGGGGAAGAACGTTAACAGGGGTTTAACAAACCACTCATTAGCTAACCAATATACTTTCTAAAAGTCTAAAGAAATCTGAAGATTAACTGGAAAAGTACTAAGAATGTCTTTAAAATTGGAGTCAATTTGATGTCTTCTGCACTTAAGCATGTGTTTTGCTGGGCTGACAGCACAGTGATCACGTAAAACATGCCTACTCAGGAGCACCCTCATTTCTCCTTCATCTATCAATCATCTCCCTCTGCAGATCATCTTCTCAACTAACTAAACGTGATATCAATTTTCAAGGGAAATTCCCATGTTCAACTCAATTCAACTCAATTCAAGTTCTGTTCAACTGCCTGTAGGCTGGATAGTGTTCCTAAATGCAGCAGTAACATCAGCTACATATGAAAGAAAGTTAGAAACATTTTGTAGCCCAATAAACTGCTGTAATTTTTCTAAGCGAAGATAAATAGAAGTTCGGAGGAAATAACTGTATTGTGATTAGTTGTGATAAAAGTCATTGGCTGGTGAGGGGAAATTTCATAATGTTGTCTTTATGTTACTTGTGAGGGCCACTTGTAATTGTTGGGTTTGGCATGTTGTGTTTGCTCTGCTAGATCCCACCGTGTGAAGCAAAGAGCAGAAGAGGAGCTGAGCAGCATCACTCTGTGCTGCGTGGATCCCTTTCATGCTTGGGGATGAGCCAGCTGTGGGGCTCCTCTGTGACACTGAAAAAAACCCACAGTTGTCAGGTAAGGGAGATTGAAAGCCTGTGAGCTACTGAAGTAAGGCAAAGAAGTGAGTTATAAATCATATTGGCATTTCATGTAGCCATCGTAGCCAAGTATCTTCTTTATGAAATCAAAGTGATGTAGTTTGTAATGGATTTTTTAAGATCCCCTGAGTTTACTGTATGTTTTCCTATCCTGTTTCTCTGTAGACAGCAGATACCTAACTTCAACTGGCCACAGCTTTAGGGAATGTTCTGCAATAGGAGGGCACTTGAACTACACAGGAAAGTCTTTTGACATGAACAAATGAAGGTGTACAGCTGGAACATTGGAAATCTTGGGTGGTGTGAAATTCACAGCAGTGCCATGGGTGGGCATTCCAGCAACATAACAGGGAATCTGGATGTTTTCCATCTAACAGCTTTCCCATAAAATATGTCTAAATATTCATGTGGGAGTAAGGGACAAAATACAGATCCTTGAGAAGCCCATGGCAATATGTACAATGATTTCAGTGAAGTCAGGATTCTGCCTTGCAGGATTACTCATATGCTTAGAGATAAATCTGCACACCAATACTTGCGGACTCAAGGCTTGTGGCTGTGTTTTCCATGCAGCTGAGTGTTTCTGGTTGCCACTGACATCAGAAGCACCTGCGTGGGGCTCTGCTGCTGAAAGTGGAGGCTTTTCACTGCTGAGTTCCCCTGTCAGCCCAGGGCTGAGTAGACCTGGCTGCCCCATGGATGTGGAAGGTGATCATCGAATGGCCTGGGTTGAAAAGGACCACAACGATCATCGAGTTTCAACCCCCTGCTGTGTGCAGGGTCACCAACCACCAGACCAGGCTGCCCAGAGCCACATCCAGCCTGGCCTTGAATGCCTCCAGGGATGGGGCATCCACAGCCTCCTTGGGCAACCTGTTCCAGGGTGTCACCACTCACTGAAAAGTGAAAAACTTCCTCCTAATATCTAACCTAAACCTCCCCTGTCTCACTTTAAGACCATTCCCCGTTGTCCTATCACCATCCACCCTCATAAACAGCCATTACTCCTCCTGTTTATACACTCCCTTCAAATACTGGAAGGCCGCTATGAGGTTTCCCCAGAGCCTTCTCTTTTCCAAGCTAAACAAGCCCAGTTCTCTCAAGCTTTCCTCACAGGAGAGGTGCTCCAGCCCCGAGTGATTAAACACTGCTGCCTTCGCTTAACTGGGGTGGTGATTCTCATGTTCCACAGGTGTTTGCTTTTGATTGTGCTAATGTACAGCTGGTTGAAAGCTAGGAAAACTGCGAACAATTTAGAGAAACTGTTCTCCTATGTTGTAGTAAGTTTCTGAGGTGATTTGCTGTTGGTATTGTTTTTAAATCTATGAACTGTTCCTCGTATGCCATTGGCTCTAGGAGGTATAGCAGTATAAGCTTTTGACAAGATTATTCATTGCTTTTTTGGTAGCTGTACATTTCTGCATGTTCAAAGTGCTGCAGGAACACTCATTCTTTTGTTTTCTTTCTTTTAATTATCAGGTTCTCTGGAGCATTACTTGTTACATTTTCAAACATAATAATACACATGTATCTGAATTATATGAATAATTCAGAGAGTAAACAATTATGCATAACCACTTTAAGTAAAGTTCTTTATGCTACTGTGCCATTAGCACACAAATACTATGCTGGAAAGTTGTGAAGATTTTTATCTCAATGAAGTACTTGCTGCACCTTTTTAAAGAGAACAGCCCTGTTAGTGTCACAATTCTTGTGAACAGGAAAAGCAACAAATACAAAAAAAAAAGAAAGCAACCATGCTTTTCAATATGAATTTGTAATAAAAATGAAATATGCAGAGTGTACATTGTCTTAACAACGTCAGTGGTATTACTCAACTGGTTAAAGTTAAGCTTATTCTTATGTGTGTGTTTCATTTGCATCCTGAATGAAAAATGATCTGCAGAGTCAATTGCAGCTGGTGCTCGCTGGAGCTCCAGACTGCCATGTCCCAGCACTTGTGTGAGTGGCTGCACTCAGGTGAATGCGGTCAAGCTGAAAATGCAAAGCACTTCATCAAATTCTTCCAAGTGACAGCATGCTTTTTGAGGCAAAACTTAATGAGATAAGGGAAGCTGATTGGTTTCTACACAGGAATTTTAGGAGAGAGTGTTTGAATTTCTGTTTGTAACAAATATTAAGAGTAGATGAAAATGGGAGTAAGGTGAGATGGGTGAATAAAACAATGTCCAATACTGATTTTGATCACATAATAATATTGAGACACAAGTTCTCAGGACCTGCGGGTAACTATTTCCTGCTAAATGTCTCCTGAAATGGTTGGGTTGTTTTCAGCCCTGTTATAAACTGACAAAAGAAGTCCTATTTCTGATAGCACCAATTTCTATACCTGTATGGATACTGATAAATTTGTGAGTAACTTATTTACTAGCTTAAAAAAGTCATGATTGCAATAGAAATGTAAGATTGTTGAATACAAATTAATAATTGCCCTGAATTTTATTATAAGATGGGAAAATTATGTATTCAGATCCAAATTGTTTTTCATACTTCTAATTCTGCAAGAAGTCATTAGAAGTCAAGAAACAGACATCCAATAAATATTTATGCTTGTCTTTATTCACATTCATGTGATCTGTATTGTTTCATTTTCTGGGAAAAATAAGCAGCATAAAATTAAGCACATATGTGTACATTTTAAGAAATAACTTCTCTGCTTCATTAGAGCTATCAGAGGACTGCTTTGGGTCTTTGGTTCTGGGGCTTTTCCCCTATCGTTTTATACTTATCCACGTAACATTTTGCTTATAAAATGACTCAGAACTTGCAGATTTAAAAACAGTGCTATAGGAATGGAGCCCAGAGTTCAGGTCACAGATGCCAGGGCTGTCTAGTTGTCTACCACTCCTCCTTTCTTTCTGATGAGGTAAGGTCAGTGAGAAGAACCAATTTTTTCTTTCCTCACAATATATGGGGTAATGATACAGGGAAATACGCTGTATGGTAGGGATTTTCCACAGTGGTCTGAAATCAGACTTTGAAATGAAATCCGAGTCTCTGAATGCAGATGTGACATCAGTTAGATTCAAAGGGAGACACAAGTGAAGATATTCTCTTCAGGTCCACCTGTAAGGTCTGATATCCAAGATGTTTAGGTAGTGAAAGAAAGAAACGTGTCATTAACATTTCCCTAGAAATAATTAAAGTCAATTACCTTTTCTCAAAGAGTTACAGTTACTGCTTGTGGGATGCTTGTGGCACAAAAGCTGCTAAGCCGTCCAAATCATTGCAGTCCGATTCATACCTGAGATGACTGCGAGGAAAAAGAAACCCACCAAGTCAGGCTGTTATGTTTTAGGACTTATTGGCTTGGAACATTTTTGAGCCACTCATGTATGGTCCCTTGGGTACTGACAGCCAAAGATTTATGCTTGTAAGATGAGTTCCTCTACAAGGCAGAGACTGGGGCCATTAGTAGGTCAGAGTCCAGAAGCTCAACTGGCGAACAAACAAGAAAACCAAATTCTGTAAGAAGAAAATATGCTTGAATGAGAACTCAGACACCTGAAGAAGGACTCCAGATGTTTGAAAAATGTTTAAAAAAGCAATGGGGAAGATGCAATAATAAAGGGGAAGACCATAGCAAACAAATTCTCCTACAGGTAATTACAACACAAAAGACTAATATTTCAATTCGCAGAGAAGAAGAAGAGCAAAGAAGAGCTCTTCATATTTGTGATGGAAGGATAGAAGGTGTTTTCATGAAAGACAGACTCTGTGGAATCAAAAAGGAGAAAGTTATACTGAGAATAAGGAATTAGCTTACAGGGGAGCTGTACTGCAGAGCTCAAGAAGTGAGAAGTAATGGTAGGAAAACAACATCAGAGAGAAACCTGTGCAAGGAAGTTGTAGGAGAAAGGAGAACAGAGTGACTATGGAAGTTAACAAAATCAAGTAAATCAATGGGAAATTAAGGAAACAATAACTTCAGTATGGCACAGTTAAGAACAGAGAAGCATAGGGAAAATTTGGAAGTGTAAAAAAGATTGTGCTGCCTTTTCATCAAGGAGGAGGATTCAAGAGGAAAAGGGCTCTGGCACAGGCAGCTATCCATGCTCTGCCTCCTCCATAGAGGAACTGGTGAGAAAGTACAGCTGGTACATTATGGTGAAGTTAACCTCTATATGGGATGGTGAGCATGCACAGTTTGAAAGTTCCAATTCATAAGAGAATCTTCCAATCACAGAACTCTCCTATATCAGTTAGTGGAAAATGCTTTTCATACTGACGCTAAATAACAGGAGTCTGCTTTGGAAACAAATTGACTTGGATTTTCTTTTTCATAAGGAAATCTGTAGGGCAACCTACCCCTACATGCAGTCTCTGCTTTATGGACTGTGACTATTAAAAGATGCATTCAACAATTGGGCAGTGCCAGAATAAGGCTGATCTTTAAATGTGGCTCCTAAATGTGTCATATGTAGAAATGGTTAAGTCCAGTGCTGATGTTAACAACGTGCTGCATTTACGTAGGACTTGTACAATACATAGGCTGGACAGATCTCACTGAGGGGCAATTCATTATGTTAATATTAACTGCACGCCATAAGACTTTCTTCCTTATTTAGTGCATACAGTTCCATCCCTGCTCTGATTCCAAAACATCATCATTCCTTCGACGTGCTATTTAGAATCATGGAGTCATAGAATATCCCAAGCTGGGAGGGACCCGTAAGGATAGAGTCCAGCTCTTGGCTCCACGGTCTGCCTGTTTTCTTCATACAACCTCTGTGGGGAGTTTAGCTGCTGAAAAACTGACACACACCATTGTGAGCTGCACCTTGCAAGGCTTTGTGAGTAGGTAGACTTTTTTCATAAGATCAATGAAAGCAATGCTTCTGACACAAGGAGCAAGTTCACTTCCATTTAGCAGTCTCTTACAAAGCATTTAAGGGTAAATTTTCCCTTTAATCTCGCCCTTGGAAATCATGAATTTTCTTTGAAATGTTCACAAACACACACACACATAAAGAAATGTAGTATGAATGCTTCCTCTACAGTGTTTCCTCTTTTGCAGACGATGTTTGATAAAATGATGAGTAGGGACAGAGAGACTAACAGGGACATGTGTTGCTGGTTATACCACTTGGACCACAACCTCCTCTTCCACTGCCCCTCTAATTACTAAGGTTGCCCAGAACTTCCCAATGTGTTTTTTAAAATTATTATTTACTTCAGCAGCTTTTTCAGTTCAAGATGAAATGTTCTATTCCATGGAACAGGCTGCTCAGGGGCTGTGGAGTCACGCTGTCCATGGACTTGTTCGAGAAGCACGTATGTGAGGCACTGAGAGACATGGTTAGTGGGCATGGTGGGGGTGGCTTGGTGGATAGACTGAATGATCTTAGTGTTCTTTTCCAACCTTCATGATTCTGTGATTCTAGGAGTTTGCCTCAAACTGAGTTGAGTGAAACCTGTGGTGTTTGCCATTCTTGGGAATGTGACTGAAAAAAAAAAAGGTGTGCACTATCACTGAAATTGCAGAATCCTACAGTCCGGGAAAGGAAATTTCCACTCTGTTTTCAAAGATCGGCTGTTTTGCAATATGCTTATATGCAGGCATGTATTCCCCAGCAAGTTTATTCAGCAGAGCTTGTAAATTCTCCAAAGATGCTTCTGCCAGTGAGCATGCTTCCATTCCCTTACAGATCTTCTACGCGTTAACATGGGCTTTAATTAAACACACCATGTTTGGCCTGGAGCAACAGAAGGGGAATTTGACTAAGCTTGTAACTGCTGCTCCCAGACAGTGGAACTATTTCAGCGTAATTTCAGGGCTCCTTTTCCACTTTCCCCTGGGCATCGTGGAGGAATAAAATCTCTGATGAAAATGCAGGAAGTGGAAGAAAAAAATGAGGGGAATGCAAAGGAGTCAATAAAATCAAGAGTTCTGGCAGGGTTAAGACTAAGTGAGGAAATTAAAATGGGCTGGGAATTGGAAAAGGTGCCCCGGCACTGGCTGCACAAGAAGAGCAGGACTGTGAACCAGTTTGCTAGGTGGAATTGAACACAGAGGTAAAGAGGTTTTGTATGAGTGAACTGGAGCTGGGATTCTGTGAGGCTAATGCAGAAGATGAGCTGGAGTGCAAAGGGTAAATTGGAACAAGCTGAGAAAAGACTGAGAACAATACCTTTAGCAAGCATAGGCAAAAGTTATCATGTGCAGCAGCTCATGTAATACAATGCTGGACACCAAGTGAAGTATCCTTTCTGGCTGGCTTCTGAACAGCAGCCAGCCAGCCACAAAGCGTACACGAAAAACTTGTTGCAGCACAGCACTGACTTGCAGCAACATATTTCCTAATATCCTCCAGGTCCTTCCAATAACTTGAGTGTCAATTTAATACTTATCCTTCTGAAGTCTTGTTTATCCCTTCTTGGTTCCAAGGTTCTTCATTCTGCTTTTCTCACAAATATCCTATCACTGAGACTGGCTTCTCTAGTCATCACTGTGTTAATCTATGCATACACCATACATACTGTTTGTCTTTCCTAAAGTTAGCATGCACCCGATCTCATTCTACACACCCACTTACTTTTGGGGGCTTCGTAATACACTAATAACAGGGATAGCAGGGGATGGAAGTAGGAAGCTGGTCTCCTGTTTCCACTGCAGACTGATGGTGTTGACTCCCTGCAAGGGAAGCAGACAGTGCTGGATGCTATGGATGCTGGCTGAAGAGTCAGGTGTGGAAAACTAGCAGCAGTTGGGCAAATAACTTGGAGAAGTAGATCCTGCCTTCACCGAAGACTGTGAGGAAGAGAAACCTCCTTTACACCAATGTAACATAAAGAGGCAGGCGTTCTTTATTGCAGTACTGGATACACAGGGATCACTCCACATAATGTGCACACCTTGTTTTCAGATGGTAGCTATACATATGCAATTAAGCTATGCATATGCATTAGATTTCTGAGAACAATCAGACATAATTGTATTGTTTCCAAGAAGTTCTTTGCATATTTCTCCGCCCCTTTGTGCTGGATTGCTGGTGTCATGAGTCTCTCCTGGTGGTCCTAAGGACCTCTTTCCATATTTCTCCTCAGTTGTCCTTTAGTTACCTGTTCCTTCAAGCATGTGCATGGCCAAGTTGGCAGGGATGACTTGTTTTTTTCTTACTTCTGTCTCACAGCTCTTGACCACATAGTTCCTGTATCTTAATGATAGGTCTGTATTTACATCCAGGATGTCCCACCTGCAGCTGAAGCAGTGCTAGCAAAGGTTGCCTTATAAAGTTTACAGGTCACAAGTATTGGCCCTGAGGTTACTTCGTTACTCAAGGTAACATGCAAAGCTGGGCAGAAGCCTGAGTCCAGGGTACAGGAGTGGGAATTGGAAGGCAAGAAATATGACAGTGGGACAGAACAGTGGGACTGCGAAAAATAGGGCAGTGCCGATCGGAGGAGATAAGCAGAATCAGTCAAACATGAATAAATGATCAGAATGTTCTTCTTCAGCCCCTTCAGATGCCAGCGTGAAACACACAAATCCCAGAGCTGGGAGTGCTGAGAGCCCAGGACTGTGCAGCTATGATCTATGTGTGGCCAGACTTTGATATTCTGTGATCATCTACTTAAATATGGTCTCATGATGGATCTGCAAAATGCAGTTATACTAATTAATGTAAGCTGTTCTTAATCCCAGCGTTTCCTAACTTTGATGTGCTTGACCTTAGAACATTAATAACATTCTTTAAAGTACTCTGGAGACTACACACATATACTATACATGTACAAATAGCATCAGTCTGAAGTACTTGTTCTGCATTTGTTTCAAAATGTAGTTCATTTGATTTTAAATACCGATTTGGCTTCTGTGAGTCCTCCTTTCATTTTTTCCTCTTTTATAGAATTCCTTAAAATTGCACTATACAGCAGTTTGCCAGCTGTAATTAGGATGTATAGAATATTCCCAGGTTTCTTCACATTAATTATAACTTACTGTTAATATATGCGTTAATTGGTCAGTCACTTTATAATTGCTTTGAATGGATGCAGCCCATTGGTGCTAGCTCTGAACAAACCCACACAAAGAACAGAAATCTATCTTTCAGTGCATGTCGCTGCTCCTAGAAGGACATATGAGCCTTGCTTTGTTAGGTATTGCCATGGGTCCCGCTCAAGTCAATGGCAAGCAGTCAAGCAGGGGTGCAAATTTCTGTAAGAAGAATATTCTGTATCATCTGCTGCTGGCACTGCACCAGAAAAAGGCTGAATTTCAAAATGTTTCAGTGATCTGAATAGTGAACTTATGGATAATTTGAGATCTTTTTGCAACCTGTGCTTTATTCACGGACATTTCTTCATAGTCTTCATGCAAACTAGTCTGCTACCATAGCTGACATCACTCTGTGATTGAAGACTCTAAGAAAAATGGTTTTTCAGACTTGTGATTAAAGCAGAAGTGACAACATGGTGGATGCTACAGCTTGTCTTGGGTTGCCAAATACAATTCTGTGTTATTCCGTGAACACCATCACCTGAACCATTTATCATTTGCTTGTTGTTTTTTTTTTCTTCTTTGAAACATAGTCTTGCTGTGATCCTTCTCCTGTGGTTCTCTCACCTACTCTGTGTACCATGTGAGCACTTTTTGTGTCCTGTAAAACCTCTCTTTGCAACCCTTCCTTACTGATGCATTTTTCTCTTTCAAAATGTCTTTGTTTTTCCCGGGCTGTCGCAAAAGAGGAGTGGCCAGCAGGATGAGGGAGGGGACTGTCCCCCTCTGCTCTGCCCTCTTGAGGCCCCACCTGCAGTACTGCATCCAGGCCAGGGACCCCAGCACAAGAAAGTTGTGGAGCTGTTGCAGTAAGTCCAGAGGAGGGCCATGAAGATGCTCAGAGTCTTCTTCATGGGAAAGGAGCACCTTTCCCATGAAGAAATGCTGAGGGAGCTGCGTGTGCTCAGCCTGGAGAAGGCTCCAGGGAAACCTCACAGTGGCTTTTGAGTACTTAAAAGGAGCAGGAAGGGGATTGACTTTTTACATGGGCTGATAGTGACAGGACAATGAGAGGGATGGCTCTGAACTAAAAGAAGGGGAATTTAGATTAGATGTTAGTCAGAAATTCTTTACTCTGAGGGCAGTGAGGTGGTGGCACAGCTGCCCATAGAAGCTGTGGTGCCCCATCCCTGGAGGCGCTCAGGGCCAGGCTGGATGGGGCCCTGGGCAGCTGAGCTGCTGGATGGCAGCCCTGCCCATGGCAGGGGTTGGGGCTGGGTGGGCTTTGAGGTCCCCTCCAACGTGAACCATTCCATGATTCTGCAGTTTTGTGATTCTGTTGTCGTACCTTTTCCCGTGAGTTCTGTTACTGCTCTTGTGGTAATGGCCACAAAGAGAAAAACAGGAAACGCAATTCCAGCTTAATCCTGTGGTCTTTGGAAGGTGTGTTTTCTCCTTTGATGCCTTGTGCAGCACTGATGACATTGCTAGAGGTTATCAGAAGTTTGCCTGTGATGGCTTCATTATCTGTATTCATGGGACTTACGTGCATTGCTGGCTATGAAGTGTTTTAGTTTGCATTTGTAGAGGACGTGCACATCTTTTCATAGAACCATCATAAACTGGAAGGGTTGGAAGAGACCCATAAGGACCATCGAGTCTGACTCCCAGCTCCATACAGCACCACCCAAAATCCAAACCCTATGACAATGACAAAACCTGAACTCTACCAAGCCTGATGCCACAACCACGTTTTGTTACGTGAAATCAAGCTTGTAAACGGCTCTTTACCGGCCCAGGAGACCCCTTTTGCTTTCACTAGGCGTGGGCCAACACATTGTTGCTTCCCACGGCCACCAGAACGCACCGGTCAAATGTGTGACCGGACACAGGGGCTCCGGGCTCGGCCCGCACCCCGCACCTTGACCTTGACGCGGGGATGCCGCGCCCGCCCCGCCCCTCGCACACCCAGCCGGGCGACCGGCCCGCCCCGCCCCGCCTAACGGTGGCCCCCCTCCCCGCATCACGTGACGCTGGGCGGTGAGGCGCCGCCTCCCATTGGCAGCGGGCGGTGACCTCAGTGACGAGACACGTCCCGCAGCGCGGCCTCGCCCACCTCCGTGCCCGGCGGCTCGCGGCGCTATATAAGGCGGGGGGCGGGCGGTGGGGCGGGCCTGAGCGTGTGCGGGCACCGAGGTGAGCGGGGGGGGGGTGGGAGCAAGGGGCTGGCCGCGCCGCGGCACCGGGTGCGGGCGGTGGCGGTCGTCGTGAACTTGCGGTGCTCGGACGGGAAGGAACCCGCCGCCGGTACCCTCCTCATCCTTCTCCCTGTACCCGGGTGGGGGCGAGGGGGTGCTGCTCGCCCTCAGGGGCCGGAGCTCCTCTTTCTACTGCCGGTCTGCGGGGCGGGCGCCGCAGGGCGGCGGCGGTGCGGCGTCACGGCCGGGGTGCAGAGCGCGGAGCATCCCCCGCAAAGCTGCCGCGCTCAAGGTGAAAGCCGGCCCCTCCCTCCCCGCCTTGCCTCGGACCGCTGCCGCCACGCGGGTGGCTGCGGGCGGGGCCGCTTCTCCGCGAGGGGCAGCGCCGGTGTAGGCGGGCGTGCGGCTGCACCGCTGTGTTATGCAGCTTTTTGCCTTTTCACTCTTTTCTGTGGGGAGCTTTTAAGGCTGCGGCGCCGCTCGGATTGCGGCGAAGGTCAGGGAGGGGTAAAACCGTTTTAATGGGATGGGAAGCCGGGCACGGCACGCAGGTGCGCGCTTGCGGCTATTCCCTGCGGGCACTGCGTGCAGCAAGGCAGCCCGCTGTTCATCGGGCGTTCGGGCTTCTGGAAGCAGCCTTCCGCTGCCGGGTCTGTGTGCGTGTGTGAAGTGTTTCTGCTGGCTGGGCGGCCACGCGAAGTTTGCCTTCGCTCTGAAATCTCTGATGCAGATATTCGGGGAGAGAGGGAGGAGAGGGCAAGGCAGGGAATGCGTCCTTACCGGGGCTCTGTGCTGTGGCTCCGTGTTTCTCTGTCAAAGCGTGATAAGGTATAACTTGAGAAAAGAGAGCTAAACAAGCGCAGTTCCCTTGCAGCTCCATCCTTTTCAATGGTGCAGCTTTCCCAAGCCCCTTTCCGTTGCCCATCGTCACCTTCAGGCCGGTCGGAGGAGGGGGAGGAGAAGAGTATGAAGGCAGCCAAGCAGCAGGTGACCCCGGCTGGGGACAGCCAGCCCTCCGCCAGCCCGCTGCAGGCCGCACTGAACTCGGCGGCCTCTCCTTCCCAGGCGTACGAGACCTACATCGACAATGGGCTCATCTGCCTCAAACACAAGATCAGGAATATTGAGAAGAAGAAGGTAACGTGTCTTCTGGCTGGGGTGGCACTCTGCTAAATGGCTGATGGGAGGACTCATCAGTTTAAGGGCGTGTGTGTAATAACACAGGGCTTCTTAAAATATCACTGTTCTGCGCCTTCCATGAGTTTTGTTTCGCTACTGCATAGTGGGGGGGGAAAAATGTTCTTCATTCTCATTGTAATGGGCTGCTTGCATTTGATGTGATGCGAGCGCTGTTTTGTAGAAGCAGGGATGTAGTAACTCAGAACCTGCTCTGTGGTAATTAATTCAGAGTTCAGTGACTGCTGGTCAGCATTGGGGTGCTTCTCTGCCAGGCTGAGTTCAGAACAGACTTCGAGCTGTTCTGATGTAGTTGAATGCCTTAAAATAAAAAAAAGTCTTTGTATTTCTATTGATTATATGCATCTCGTACTGGGATGTAGGGATATAAGTAAGGACATGAGCAGTCTTTGCTGTGGCTAAAGCAATGTCAAATGTTATTAACGATGTACTGCTATATACATGGATCGACTGCTATATTTTATATATAGACAAATGTTGTTCAGCAGGAGGCTCCTACACAAAGATGCCAAAGCCTGCTTTTTTTTTTTTTTTTTTTTTGAGTTGGAGCTGTGCCTTTTTTCCAGGGAATACAGTTAATAAGTATTGATGCTATACTTTTAAACATTGCAGCTGTAGCCACTCAAGCTTTTGTGTTCTAGGACTTCCCTGCTGATTGCTTGGTAACTGAAAGTTATATTGATGTGTGATTATAAATCAAGAGAATGTCTTCTACAGAACTAAAGAAGCTGCTGCTGTTGCTTTTGATACTGGGTCAGAATTAAAAACAAAGCAATTGTGTGAATTCTGAGACTCTATAAACGTGTTTAAAAAAAAAAAAAGAAACAAAAAACTGATGCATCATGTTTTAGGGTGAGAAGAGGTGTTTAGATAAGACTTAAGGCTATATGGCTATGGAAATTGATTCTCCTGCAGGTGTTCAGGAATTACTGCTGTCTCTTATATCATGCATTATGCTGCATTTCTGAATAATCTCAGATAAGCATGTCGTCTTTGTGATTAAGCAAGTGCATTTATTCTAACTCGGCCAAGGAAGCCTATTGTGGGCTTCTCCAGTATTTTTGTTTGTTTCAGGTTAGCACACTACAATATGGCCTCACTAGCAAATGAAAGTGACTTGCTAGAATGAATAGGAAGTATTCCTGGTTCTAGATACTGTGTTAATAAAATCTGTTTGGGCAGATAAATGAAATAATGTTCAACTTCATGGTAGTGTATGCTTCATTTTTCCTGTGATAAAGGGCAATACCTAGTAACTTATTTTTGCATAGTTCATTTCAGCTGTTAGAGACTATTAAGTGCATTAGAAAAAAACTTTTTTACTTGAATGCAGTAGTCCATTTTCTTAAGAAATACTGCAATAAAATCCTGATTACCTTAGATTCTGATACACATACAGTAGAAAAATTAAGTAGGACTATTCCAGGATAGAATAACTAAATGTGACATTGGCTTGGAAAAATCAAAAGGCACGATACTTTGAAATGAAGATGGTGAATGTATTTGGAGCCTCTTAAAGATTTAAGGTCAATGTATTATTTCTTAAATGAAACAAAGGCAGTAAGGAAAAAAAATAAAAGATATGAATGGGGATAAAAGGGAATGAGGAAACCCTGGAGAATGTTTGCAAAATCAAAGGAACAGCTAAGTCTGTGTTCTCCTGAAAGTTAAAGGAGGTAGTAAAGTTACTGTTTTGCTGCAGTATGCAGATCTAAAGAGAATACTTCACTCATTCTTAACATCAGAAATAAGTATAAAACTGACTTTAAATTTTCCTGTAGCTCAAACTAGAAGACTACAAAGATCGACTGAAGAAGGGAGAGGCCCTCAATCAAGACCAGTTGGTAAGCTTGCATTGTGGGGGAGTGGATGGATTTGATTGAAAGATGCAGTGATGTAACTTTGAAGAAATGCTTGTTTAGCCTTCATGTGTACAGAAGGTCTGAGGATTGCTCTGTAGTCTTTCAACTTCAGTGTTCCTCCATATCTCATGATGAGGTATCCACATCTAACACGTTTGTTTTTTGGTGTTGCCATGTTAGAACACAGACCAACTCTTCTAGGCTAGCTAATCCTCAGTACTTCATTAATAGGATGTTAGCTGAAATTGCATATTAGCTCCAAGACTACTAGAGTTTTGAATGCCCGGATGCAAGACTGCTAATCAGCAAGTGTGGCGTGCTCCCTGAAGTTAGCTTCAACTCTCTTGGTGTTAAAACTGGTTCTGGCTTTTTTTGTCTTGGACTTCCAGTTTTCTGGAATGGGAAACTGTGTGTGTGTGTGTGTGTGTGTGTATAAATATATGTAGTTATCTATAATATGAAAGCTGTTGCTGGGTGGTGAGGTGCCACACAATTCAAAGGGTTTATTGCTCTGATTACTGAGCATGTTTTTAAAGTGTGCTTCAGGGATGTGTTAAGAGCATTCCTGTAACAAAGGGCACTGGCTATTCAGTGTTTGTGCTGACTCTCATAATGGACCAGCTGGAGGAAGAATCCATTGGCTATTAGCTTCATCACAATGCAGCAATATGGGAACACCAATGTATCTGTACTTGTAATCCTTTGTAAAGGATGACTAATCATGAAGGAGACAAGAGGAGAAAAACTGTCTGCTTAAAAGTAGACGAGACCTGTTGGAGCGAATGATCATTTAATACTTTTCTGTGGAATCTGATGTCTTTTGCCCTCTTAAGCACTGGAGGAAATGAATTAAATTTCACATGAAGTGAGATAACCTTTTAGTTCTACACTCCACTTGGAAATGGATGGGGAAATAGCCCCATTTTGTTAAGATCCCAAGTGTTAAACTATCAGTTGTCTTCTGTTGCTTATAGATTATTGAGCAGTATTTTCCTTTAAGCTGTTAATCTGGAACATGCTGCAGAGTTACTCCTTAATGTGACTTGTTTTTTGCTTGGTCTGTACTTTAAATATGAAAAAAAAAAACAACAGAACGTCAGGAGAAAGTGGAAATTATGAAGTATGGTCTAGAAAGAGGATTCTGTAGATGTTTTGTTTGCAGAATGCACCCAGCTGCACTGACTTTAGAAAATGTGTAGGTGATGAACTTTGTTACTGGCTTTCACTATTCCAGCTGAGCTTAAGTATTTAGCAACTGTTAGGTGTTCACTGTAGTTAGTATACTTACCAGAGTTCAATTTTTGGAGTGTCTCAGGCTTTTAAAACAGAATAAGATTCTGTTTTGCTAGTGAACTGACTTGGTAATTAAACTTGAGATGGCTGCTCTAGGAGTGCTCAATATGTAACTGCTCTGATCAAGTCCTTATTTCAGGTGCTCCATTAAGGTACAGAAATACTGCATTTTTACACTTCAGATGTGAATTACTAATGTATATACAACTACCAGGATCTGGTGCTTGAAACTTAAACAGAAGTTGAGTTTCTGAAATAAAGCTTAACTGCATATAATATAGAAGAGCTCTAAAGCAACTTGCCATCTCTGTATTTTTCATTGTTTTTCACACAAGTACACATGTAGTGATGAGCTTGTTCTGCAAGCAGTTTGAATGAAACTAATTGCTCGTGGTGTGTGAGCAATGTTATGAGCAATTAGTGTGCTTGCCTTACTTTAGGAAAAAAAAAAAAGTTTCAAAAATAAGGAGCTCCCAGCAAGTTGACTGTCTCCTTTGGCAATACTTTTCTGGCCTGCTGTGGCTCAGCTGATTATTCCTTACTGTCAGACCAGGAGCTAACTCTCACTCAAACATTAATGTTTCTGTTAATGGATGTTAATAACAGCTGTGTGACAAAAGGAAGCTATTGCTTTTCCCCAGGTTGTCAATCAGACAAATGGAATAACATAACCTGAAACTTGCTTCTCAGTTTAAGAGCACAGTTAATTTGCAAATCCCAAATATTATTGTGACAGTAGGTGAAGCTTTACCACTGCAGGGATAAAGCACGTGTCAACATTACTACACTGAAAGAGCTTTATGTTGTGTTAAAAATGGCCTGTCAGTTTAACTTTGATATCTCACATTCAGTTTGGTTTATATTCATAGTAAAGCACATATGTGCTGTAGTTAAATTTAACTTCTTACTTCCCAAGTGTTCCTTATGTTAAGTGGGTATGTGCAGCATATCTGAACTACAGCATTTTGCTATCTTCAAACTTCAAGGAGACTTACAAATGAGTTTACTTCTCAGTGGATAAGGGAAGGAATTCATAGGGTGTATAAAAATGTAATTAAGAATCTACATTCTTTTTGAAGTTGATGGAGTAAGGTGTGTTAAAGCCATTAATGAAGTCAGGAACACTGCTTTACTTGTAGAAATAAAATTTGCAAGACTTCAGGAGAGTATGACTTGCCCTCCATACCATTAACTTCTGAAAGCTTTTATGAATTACCTGTCAAGGTATTTCAACTAAGCATCAGGCTAAAGCCTCAGTACTAAACTTGTCTTCTGTAATTCTTTCAAGTTTCATGTTAGTATCTGATGATAAACAGCTGTTTTTATCTGATTGTTGAGACTTGCAGAAACAAAAAGAAAAATGGAAAATAAGAGATATTTAAGCTTTCCTGCTTCAGCATTAGCATACCAAGCATTGCATAAGGTATTGCATGGAAAATGCATCTCAGATGGTTATTGATAGTGATAGACAGTGTAAGTTGTTACAAGTTAGTGTCAAAGAAGAACCTGCTAGATCACTAGCTCTGCAGTGAGGTTAAGTAAAATAGGTTTGAGATGCAATCAGTAGTCTTAAGTACTAAATGTATTTTTATCTATTTCTTTATAGGAGGCAGTAGAGAAATATGATGAAGTAGTACACAATCTAGAATTTGCCAAGGAGCTTCAGAAGACATTTTCAGGTCTTAGCCAAGATGTAAGTATAATATGTTGCTCATGACATTGTCAGGAGTTGACTGATCTTTGCACTGTTCCTCCAGTTGCTATATTTACATGCCACTGTGCAGATTGCTAAGCAGTTTGTCTTGGAACTCAGGTGAACAATCTGTTTATACTGTCTGAAACACAGACTAGATCAGAGTAAACAGTGACAACTGTATGATGCTGTTTTCAATGTGGTGTTTTCTGTACTGTTTTTAGAGCTTGTGCTTAAGCAAACTGAATAATTTGGACTTGTCTGTATTTCAGATGACTCTAGGTTTACAATGGAACCATCTTGCCTATGCCTTGTGCCTAGGGTAGACACATTCCCTGTGTAGGTGTGGACTGGTGGATGATCAGCTCCACTGAAGAGTCCATGGAGGTCCTCCTTGTGGGCAGCAGCCAAAGTAAACTGCATATCCTATAGCAGTGAAGACCAGACTCCTAGCCAGTATTTAAAGGGAACTGATTATTTTCACTTAGTGTTCATTAAACCAGCTGTGTCTATTCCTGGCTACTCGGTACACAGACGTTATAGATGATTTGAGTCCACTGGTGGGCCCCTGTAAGGCCAGGTGCTAGAGCAGATCAGTGAAAGCCTGGAAGAACTGGGCTTACTGAACCCCAAGAAGTGAAGAATTGGCAGGAGTTATGTAGTATTAGTCCTCAGATACCATAAAAGATAGAGCTAGTCTTTGTTGTGAGGTATGTAGAAGAATGAGTAAGAAACTGAGATAGCAGATTCCAACTAGATAGGAGGGAAGCTGTCACCAACAACTGAGCACTAGAACAGACTGCCTAGAGAAGCCATTGAATCTCTCCCCAGGTATTTGAGGCCTGACTACAGTGAAAACTAAGTGGTTGGTTCTTGATTCAGCATCATTCTTCATTGTTCTGGAGGCTGGACTAGGTGACCTCTTAAGGTTCCTTCTAAATAAAATGCTTTTTTCCAGTTTATTTCCAGTATGGAAAGCACTGGTATTAAGTAACTTTGGCTTCAGTTAGTACAGCTCTTGGTGAAATTCTGCTGAAGATGAAGGACTTTGCTACTTATTCTGCTGTAGTTTTCTCTGATTATGGCGACTTACAGTTCTAGTGTTTTATTTAGGACTTCAGGATTTGATGTGGCATATTTTCATGTAAGCAAGTGCTTTCTTTGACTGCTGGAGAAATTAGTTTCTTGGCTCTCAGGAAAATGCAGTTCTTGTGAAAAGATCTGATCTGATGTAGTGCTGGGGAGGCAAAACATGATTAGTCACTCCTCTGGCAGAATTTCTTTGCTTCTTGTATAATACTGACGAGCTAGACTAGTAAAACGGTCTGTTTGTGACTGAGATCCAAGCAATTTTGCTTAGACTTCTTTTCTTGTATGTGTAGTAACTGCAGGTAAGGCTTTGAGAGGCTTACTGCATTGTGTGGTTTAAGCCTTTCCAGTGGTATTGCTGCTTTTGGGTTCACTTGATTATCGTGTTGAACACAAACCACTATGCTGAGTATCAAAACATGGCTTATCTCGTAGCTTTCCTCTACATAGCTTCCTGTAAAACAGCAGAAATAAAGGTTTTTGAGCCAATGTGCCTTGCTTTTAGGTATTTCTAGTAATCAAAATCTTACCACTAGCTTCTGCTAGTTCAGGTTTATTCTTGAGCTTATGCTATATTTAAAATACAAGCTAACCTTTTTTTTTCTCGACTCTACTTCTAATAGATATTGGAATGCTGGGAGCATGGAGGTTGTATATATTCTGTGACTGCTGTTTCTTATTTGAGTGCCTCAGCCTTCTGCTAGCAGAATAACTGTGGGACTCTGTTATTTGAACTGGAATGTTCAAAGTAGTGGGCAGTTTTCTCCCTAGGAAGAGTTCGAGACAGCTTCTGCATCTTTAACTTCACATGATAAATGTCAGATGGGCTTGAGTTTGTGCATCGGTATTAATTCTATCAATTTCCTTTATTCACTCTGGAAAGCAATTAAAGTAATTAGCAGTGATATACTATGCAAATATAGCAGAGGAAAATTAAGAGTGAATCTGCCAATATCCAGTTTCATTTAAAGCTATAGGTGTAGAGATTGAATAGTGAAGTGGGGAAATCTGTCGGAGGAAGAACTTGCAAGGTCTTGTATCTGAAAAAAGAACTAGGTGTTTATTTAACCAAGGTAGGGTGATCAATACTAGAACTGTTCTGTTCTAGAATCTTGTTGTTTGGCTGTTTAACTGTTGATTTAATATATTGAAATAGTTGCTGAAAGCACAGAAAAAGGCCCAGCGAAGAGAGAGTCTATTGAAGCTTGAAGCAGAGAAGAAAAAACTGCGTACAATTCTTCAAGTCCAGTATGTGCTGCAGAACTTTACTCAAGAGCATGTTCAGAAAGATTTCAAAGGTGGTGTGAATGGTGCAATATACTTGCCTTCTAAAGAACTAGACTACCTCATAAGATTTGCAAAACTGACGTGTCCAGAAAGAAATGAGAGCTTGAGGTAAGTTTGGTGCTTTTGTGTAATGAATATACTTTGTTTGCTACAGTAAGTGTCCTGTTTGACACTGACGTGTCTTGAAATGTTATGGTTTGGGGCACAAATTAAAACTCCATACAGTACACTTTCTCTAGTCTAGATCTTGGAATATGGCAGAACTACTTCACTCTGAGCCTTAAAGGAAAGCTACTGTACCCACTTTTCCAGTTGTTCAGACTACATACAAACCCTCCTCTGTTAAATCTTTTTGTACTTCCCTGGGGAGGCACTGCAATATCACCATAAGTAGGAATTGGTGGCATGCTGCTTCACTGAGGTCTTGTTGTACATCTACTAAGAATGCAGTAAAGATGAGATGTGTTCCATTCATGTGATAATCAAGATGAGCTGCTTTGGGGTAAAGGAATGTAATGTAGTCCTTTAAGATATGACAGATTTTACCTCTGTCACTCACTGTAAGGTTGTATGATAGTACCTGTCGTGGTTGTATTATGACTGCTAGGAATGCTTAGCTTGACTCTGCCTTAAGACTGCAGTAGACTGTGCATAAATATGGAAAACCTGTTAGATGGTAATCGGAAACACTTTGTGGAAAAGTAATTATTTTCATTGTGAAAAGCGACTTCCTGAAATTCTTAATCATTTATCACACATATGCTAAGCTAGGTTAATCTTTGCTCTTAAAAGTTATCTTCTAAAGTTACTTACTAAAAATACAGTAGTGTTTCATCTTGGTGGGGAAAAAAGTTCTATCTCATTATTGTTTGTTCCACAAAATCATTACTCCTTCCTTTGACAGTAAGTTTCACATTGGTGCCCTTTAACATCATTTGGGGGCTGGGGAGAGGAGGAGGAGAACTATGGGCCTATGACCAAATGCTTCACCTAGCAGAATGGCTAGAACTGGTGATGGCTACCTTTTGTGCATGTGTCCAATAAATGAGGCAGTAGGCTGATTAAGAGAGAATGGGTTCCCCAGCTGGGATTCCTGGCTCAGAATCAAGTCCAGCCATGTTGCCTTGTGGGATAATACTAGGCTTTCCAATTTGTATAATTTACAAGTAAATTAATTTGCTAGACTGAATCTTGCACAAATTATTAAAATCTATCTTTTCTAGTGCATAGTAGTGTTGAGGATTTACTGTTTCCGGCCTTACTTTAGAAGGCTAAATGTCAGCATTTCCCAATGAAGGATATTGGGGGTAGTGCAAGACTTGATTTTTTGGCTACGTTTCTACCTGGTAAAATTGTCTTTTCTAGTGTTGAAGATCAGATGGAACAATCATCTCTTTACTTTTGGGACCTTCTAGAAGGCAGCGAGAAACCCGTGGTTGGAACAACATGTAAGTGCTTCATCTGGAGGAAATAAATGAGGTCTAAAGCTTGTGTGCTATTTTTAATATCTAAAACAAACAGAAATGCTTGATTTACAATGTCTTCATGTACATTCAAGTGCTGTGTGCAACTCTGTTCTCCAAGGAAGAGCTATTTAGTTACTAAGTACAGATTAGTAACAATGCGGTAATCTTTCCCTGGATAAAGAAACCATTGTCTTATACTGATGTCCTGTATCTTCTGTGTGAGCCTAGATTGTTCTGAGGAATATTGGTGGTAGCAGATCAATAGTAACTACATGAATTTACTGAATGGTAGTGGGGGTGTCTTGTTGGATTGCTGTGCAAATGGATTAAGTGTGGAACTCTGTTACTGACCATAATGCTTAGTTGAATATACTGATATCTTGACTGAATGCTAGTCAAGGTATGACACTGAGGAACAACAGTTGTTAATGAAATTGGGTGGGAGCTCTGATCATCTACAGTGCAGTTTCACCTATTGAAAACCTATTGAAAATATACTCACTTTATCATGCACCAGAATCTATGGGACTCTGCATATTCTTTTGTTCTTTTAATTTCAAAAGCCCTTGGACAATCTTGAACAAGGGCTTTTCTCATTTTTCTTTTTTGTGGTTCTTTTTCTTTTCCTCTTGCAGGATCTTACTGTTGGGAGGAGGGTCTGTAGGGCAGTTATATGGTGACCACATTACAGCTTTACCTCTGCTACAACCAGCACACCTGCTGTGTTGTATCAACACTGTTTAGTTCACAGATAAGAAACAAATCCTTTTTAGGTTTGTCTGATCTAATGTTGCTAATAATCACCTTATATATATCTAAACACAAACTACAGCCTTTACTCTAGATTGTAAAGATATTTTCTGCTAAATTAAGTGGTTTGGCAGATATTTCCTTTAAAAATATTTATGTAATTTGGCAAGAGGCGTAAGTAGCTGGAGAAGTTGCAGTTTATATATGGGAAGAGTCTTGGTCTGTAATCTATATACTCCTTGATTTTTGAATTTGCATATTTTAACTTCATAAAATTTCTTTTACCTTTTCAGATAAACACATGAAGGACTTGTTATCCAAACTTCTAGACTCTGGTTACTTTGAAAGTATTCCAACTCCTCGCACCACTGTGCCAGTGAAAGAATTGGAGGAAGTACATAGAAAATCTGAGAGGACAAGACAGATGTCAAAAGGAGAACCTATCAAAGAATCAGGTAGAATATTTCAGGGAACAATTTCTGTATTAAAATATTAGGATAAGCTTGAACTAAGCATTGATTTTTGCATAGCTTGATGCTAAATCTAAACCTATAGCTTGCTTTCAATTCAGTAATTAAAACTAAACCTGAAGGGCTTGCCCTGTTGGGGGGGGGGGGGGGGGACCTAATTAATAGTAATGGGTTCTTTTTACCTCTTGAGCATACCCCTGTGTGAGAAACATAATATTCCTTTTGCCAAAAACTTAATGGTTTCTGGTGATTTCTTCAAGTGTTAGAATGTGATCAGAAAATGGAAAATAGCATTCAACATGAGATATTTAGACTGAGATGAGGTTTCACTGCATCAAGTTTAGCCTTTGGTGTTACTATTCAAATAGAATTAGAGACTTGCTGTTGTTTAGCTTGCTCTCTGCATTTGATCAGTTGAAACAAATTAACATCCTTTCTCTAGAATCCCTTGTGGAGCTTATGAAGTCTGAAATACAGCCACAGGAGGTAAGATGCTCCACTGTTAATTGCCTTTCTTTAGTATTGTGATTTATCAGAAATATTACTGCATTTCTCAGCCCTTTAAATTTCAAAAAGCCTGAGTAACAGCTAAGATGCTTCCTTATGTAGGAACTGTTACAGAAGACTTAGTTGCCTTTCTATTTCTCCACATTTGTGGCTCCTGTAAGGTATTTGAGGGTACATGGGCAAGAATTACATAAAGTAATACAATACTTCAGTGCTCTTTCTTTTCTGAATAAACTAAAACATCAGTTTTTGGAATGAAAACACAGATGTAGCACACAAAAAATTTTTTGTGTGCTACAGTACAGAGAAAAAATAGCATGTACTAAAGCTTTCCCTAAAAAGCTTTAGTAAAGCCGAGCAGAGGACTTAGTATTGATAGCGTTGAGAATGATGCAAATCTTACTCTTTCTCAGAAGAGTGATGATCCTGAGACAGCCATGTGTGCATAAAGGTGTAAAGATGTACTTCAGTAATCCTCCTAACTCTTGAGTTTAAGTACTCAAGCTTTAACTGGCAATAGCATGAAAGCTATTAGATTTGATTCAAAATGAAGGGAAGGAGGTTTGGTTTTTTGGAAGTGCAAATAGTGGTTCTTAATGCTGAATCCCTGTTGTAGGATAGCTCACTAGAGAAACAGTCCAGAACAAAGCTTTGTAATGTCTGGTAACATTCAGGTTCTAAACTTTTTCTGATATCATGTCAGAAAAATCATAGCCAGGATGTCTTCAGATACTGACTTCCTGTTTATGACAAAGTAGTAACTCAGGTTATCTATAGGATATCTTAGTTGAAAACTGACAGAATATTGGTAATATTCACAGAATGGAGTTGAAGTCCAACTGTATTAAATTAAGAACTGAGTATTTAAACTCTGTCTAAGAATCAGTTATAATTGATTACTGCACATTACCTAGGTCAAACATTCTGGTAGGAGGTGGTGGTGCTATGCTTATTAAAATGGCTAATAGTAGATTACAGACTTCTGGATGTTTAGGAGGGCTACCTTTTACAAAAGGCACAACTGAACTGGATATTGTTACTGCCTGAGAACTTCAGTTAGCCTTGAGGATAAGGATCATAGATTCACTCAGCTTAAGTATGTTTCATTTGTGCTGTTTGGGATTGTTTTCATACTTCTGTGGCACACCAGAAAAAAATACCGCACTAATCTGCAGTGTTGTAGAATAAAGCCATAACTGCCTACATGGTTTCTATGGCTAGAACTTAAACTGCTTAGATTCTACGTTTAGCTGAGCTTTGAGTAGCTGGATGACCTAACTTAACTGACCTGAACTGTAGTAGCAAAATGTTTTCTTGGAGCCATTAAGTTTCTTTGGTCTATATAGTTTCTCAACAGGCGTTATTTGCCTGAAGCAGAATACTCTGTCAAGAAGAAGCCAGAAGAGCCCAAGTCTTGGGAAGCTGAATGTGCTAGAAAACAAGAACCTCCAAAATCCTGGGAAATGCTTGTTGATATTGAAGAGCAGGAGCAGAAGCAGAAAAAAGAAACCTTAAAGCCTTGGGAATCTCGTGTTAGGCAGCAGGAAACAAAACGGCCAGATTCACCAAAGCATTGGGAAGCTCATGTTAAAGAAGAGGAGCAGATGCGTGAGCCTACGAAGTCTTGGGAGACCCGTGTTGAAGAAGAACAGAAGAAGCAAGAAGCTCCAAAGGCCTGGGTAGCACGTGTTCGAGAGGAACAGGAGTCCTCCAAACCTTGGATAGCAAAGGTTAGGGAAGAGCAGGATCAGAAGAAACAGGAATCTCCTAAGCCATGGGTAGCAAAAATTAGGGAAGATCAGGAACAGAGAAAACAAGAGTCCCCAAAGCCTTGGGTAACAAAAGCTAAGGAAGAACCAGAGCAAAAGCAGGAATCTCCAAAACCTTGGGTAACCCAAACTAGGGAGGAACCAGAACAAAAGAAGCAAGAGCCTGTGAAATCATGGGAAGTGCATGTTAGGGAAGAGCCAGAGCAGAAGAAGCAGAAGCCTGTGAAGGCTTGGGCTGCACATGTTAGGGAGGAGCCAGAGCAAAAGAAGCAGGAAACTCGAGAGGCTTGGGAAACAGCTGAGAGGCAACAGCAAGTGTCATCACAGCAGTTACAGAATCCTCCGAAGTCCTGGGGAGCTGCAAGTGTTGGGCCAAAGGAGCAGATGGGGCCAAAGAAGTTTGATATGGAACCCAAAGAAGTGAGTTGGCATATGTAGTATTACCTGTCATGAAATTTGACATTAGTGTATTGGACTAAAGCTTCATTATTAGCAGAGGCTTTACAAGGTGTAGCTTGTAGACCTGTGTAGATTCCCATTTCATTCTTCCTTAGGTGAAGTAATTCAATTCTGTTAGTTAAGCTTTGTGTTTGAATAGCAAGATGGTGTGCTGCTTGGCTTTTTATGTCAACACAGCATTGCTGTGTTTGAACCTTGATTAACTGCTTTATGTGTAAGACAGAAGAATTAACTTTGCTCATCCCCAGCTATTGGCTCTGTCCACTGTTATCAGTGCAAAGCAGGTATGACTCATCTGGGGATCAAATACTTTCTGTGACTGCATACAAATAGCACTTCAGTAATTTTTTAGGCTTTTGATTAAAATAGCTGATTCAAGGGAACTAACATCTAGTTCAAGCAATACCAACTGTACAGAGGCTTAAATATGTATTTCCAGATGAATGCAAAGCTATACTGCTGCCCTGGAGATTCTAACAACAGAATTGTTTTAGAAATGTAAAATGAAACCCACTGTAGGGTTGATGGCTGAGCACACTGACAGACTTATGTTAAGTTAGCTTTTCTTACCTGTGCTCAGGTAGCAACAGTTCTTACTCTAGGGATGGACAAGGTTGTAGGCAAAGCAGAGTTCAGTTACACCATTAAGTAAGACTTGAGGCAGAAAATGAGGAATTGCTCAATTCTCTCCTACAAGTTGCTGTTGTCAGCACTTACCTTCTTTCTGTAAGAAAGCAGAAATCAATTTACTTTATATTGTTCACAGCAAATAGTTAAATTTAGTCTCATCAGTAAACCTGGCAAAACTGAAAAATGGTTATTCTTGCTTCTAGAGGCGGGAGCGCAAACAGAAGGTTGAACATGAGATTAAAAGAGTAGGTAACATGCAGCACTGGGTAACCAAATGGGTGAGGTGTTTCAGCTTTGTCTTCTACTCTTAAGCTGAGTGGAATCACATCTGGTGGTGGTGGTGTAGGTATGGAACTGTTCCTTCACTCATAACTGAGCACAAACAGGTGTTGCACAGAATTAATGTAATGGAGTTTATTTGAACTATGGTGCAGTCTCAAGCATTTTAAGATATTTTGGAATTTCTGGTGTCAGCAAAAAGCAAGATTGTTTCTAATAGGATGGGTACCTTATTTTGTGTAAGATAGGTGGCTTAAGTACTAGGCAAAACTTTTTGCGAGGAAAAGGAGGGATTCTGGTCAGCTGGGGAAACTCCAGCTGCTGGGGAAACTCCAGCTGCCGAGGAGTGTTCTTTAGTAATGTGCAGGTCCACCAAATTAAATGAGGTGCTGCTTATGTTGGCTTGCTGAATTAGTAAATGAAGCCTGTTTGCTCCTGAGCTTTGCTTTATGTAGCAGGCTATGAAGAAACATCAGCTGGCTTTTTGCATAGTTGCTGTTGGCAAATTGTTATATCAAAAGAGCACTAAATGATTAAAAAGTGTGCTGTCATCCTAAGTAGCGTTTTACAACTCGCTTTATCAAAATGAATGTTTAGCTTTGCCTAAGCTGCATATAAAGAGCATAATTGAAGTATTTTAAACTTTATGGTTAGTGAAACTTTTAAGAAAAGCAAGGGGAGGCAATGCCATGTGAAATCCACTTATTTTCCTGGGAGAGCCTATGAAATGACCTTGTGCATGATAGATAAATGGTTTGTGTAACTTCTGTTCTGATGCTGACATCTAACCTTTTCTTATTTCATGAAATGCATGTTAGAGCTCTCAAATCTTCTCATAAGCTGCTAGATCTTGAGGCTTGGAAGTATGCTTATTAACTTAGTGTTCATACTCTAAGGGGTGATACTTAAGGTGGGCTCAGTGAGCTGATGTGTAGGTCTTTTAAACCATTATTCTACATAAATGTGTAACTTAGAACAGCATCTAACTGTTCACTAGAAAACACTCTCAGCTTAAAAAATTATTTTAAGTAGAGTACTTCCTTTTCAAAGCATCTGAGATGCAAAGCCTGGTAAACCGTTGCTTTTTCTTATGTGCTCTGTGTGGCACTTAGCTTTTAAATAATTGTAGTTTTGAACATACAAGCTGAAACACTAATGAAAAAAACAAATCTATATTGGGAAGGTTCCATGTCTACTTCTGCTTAGTGGATTTCACTGTGTTTAGGCACTTGAAGATAAACTCTACAGAATAGAGAGCCTCTGCTCCACTTCTAGTTTAAAGCTCTATCATAGAACAACCCCTGAGTGGATGCTCTCTTAGTCAAAAGAAACAATGCAGCCAATATACTGTTGAGAAATGTAGTGCCACAGTATATTTGTAGTTGGAAGGGACCCACAAGGATCAAGCATGACCTCAAAGTATGGGGCAAAGTAGAAGACTAACAAACTGCAGAAGCATGCAGGAGTTCATGGTCTTTAACAACCAT
Organism: Centrocercus urophasianus; assembly: GCF_019232065.1. NCBI lineage: Eukaryota > Metazoa > Chordata > Aves > Galliformes > Phasianidae > Centrocercus > Centrocercus urophasianus. Next base: position 9,715,471 of record NW_024885344.1, read on the forward strand.
AAGTGAAACAATGCAGTCTTTTTGGCTTCCATGTTTTGAGGCAGTCTTCACTTGTTTAATATGTAAGTTGAACTTAAAACTGATTATTACCTACAGAGCTTCAGACACTGCCAGATTTACTTGCTTAGGTGACTTAAAGGCAAAAAAACCTGTTACCTGTTTGCAAATATATAGCAATGTAAAGTAGTGTACTTGTCTTAGTGAATTTTAATGAAGAGAAAGAACACATGACAGCAAGTGTTTCAAGATGAAGTGTTTGTAAGGGATGGGTAACAGGGATGGAGAAGGAGGTTTTGACTCCTACTTAACTGATAAATTGCCCAGATTTAATTTTATTCATTTGTAACTTTTGCATTAGATCCTTAATAGGTTTTTGTTACTGGAAGCAAGAACAGTAAGAACTTGCATACAGTTAGTTAAACAGTTAGTTAGAAAAAGCTATTGCTTGTGCATCTGAGTTTCTAATTAGGATGGATAGTACAAAGGTACCACTCTAGCTCTGGAGTAAAAAAATGAACTTTTCACAGCTCAAGAAGTAGCTATCATGTGGGCCATGTACTAAAATGGACTCATGCAATGTTAATGCAGTGCTGCATGTACATGGATTGTGCTTTGTGAAGCTGGCTGGACCCTGTAGGCTTCTTTGTGCATGTTACTGAAACTTCTGCAAATGCACTGATTAGTTTCAAGTACTTGAAGAGATGTATCTGGACTTACCCTAAAATTCGTTGATGGCACTTTAATTTCTTTTGAATCTAGTGTGACAATTAAAAATGTCACATGTACTCTTCTGCCATGTATTTTTCTAATGAATTAATGTAAATACTCAATTATGCCCTTGTACAGAGTACTGAAATAGTAATCTGCTGGAAACACAAATGTTGGCACTGTATGAAAGTGTTCTGTGTTTTGATAAAACATTTCTATTTCTCAAAGCAAAGGGAAAACCAGTATGGAAGAACAACTAGGAGACCATCTGAAACAAGGAGTAATAAGGCTCTGTAGAAGTCATTGTTGAGGTACAGAAAGTGAGGTGGGGTGTGCAGGTATATGCACACCAATATTTCATGCTGATCTTCAGAGTGTAATAAAATACTTTCTGCTGGAGCTGTTACGTTGAGAACATGTGGCTCTGAAAGCAGAGAAGTCTGATTGCAAATAACCTGCTTGCTGCAGTACATCTTAGTTTCTTCAGCATGTCTGAAAATGCCATCCCAGTAAAAGATCTGTACTTACTGGCATGTGTTTTGCCAGTAGGAAGGAAGGAAGGATGTTAAATCTTGAGTGGTGCAGTTCTGGTATTAAGATTATTCTGGCCTCAGCTTGAACATATGTGATTGTAAGAAACCAAATCAAGTGAATCCTATGACTTAACTAGTTTTGACAACAGTAAGCTGATTCTTCCTTTTTTCTGAAGTGGGAACTTGAACCAGAAAACATCAAAAACAGAATTTCTTGGCCTGTGGTACCCACTATTTATAGCTTACGCTGGAAGTATATTGGATGAAAGCAGCTTGCCTTGTTTTCAGTGTTAAATGTAATCTTGTTTTCCTTTGTAGGTGCCTAAACCTGTACATCAGCCAGCTGCAGAATTTTGCTCTACTTCAACTCTTCCAAAAGATCCAGTGCTGAGAAGGGAAAAGCTTCAGGATTTGATGACTCAGATACAAGGGACTTATAACTTCATGCAAGTATGTTTGTTTGTTTTTTTTTTTTTCCTCTGTTGCTGTAGCAGATCCAATGCATACTAGGTTAGGAAAGACGCAGTGCTGACTATGCATGTTTGCATTGAATGAATGGATCTAGCTCTACTTAGTTAACAGCAACTTGTCAAATGAATGTTTCGTGTATATGTGGAATCTAGTTTCCTACCAACTAATCATCTTTTTCTCAAAAGGAATCCATTCTGGATTTTGATAAAGCTTCACCAAGTGCCATTGGTTCATCTCAACCACCTTCAGTTACTCCAGCAAGTAGCCCTGTAGGTAGGTAATGTTGTAAGCATAACCAGCAGGGTTTGCTTGGCTGTCAAAAGACCTAGTTGGGAAGACAGCCTCCTTAATAATGAAGAATACCAATGTCTGTCAGAGCAGCTCAAACCATTTAACTTTTTAAACCATTGCTGGATGTGGCTTAAACTCCTATTTGCCTAGTAATGGAATGCTTCTATAATCACTAACTTGCATGTTCATCTAAATCCAGCTGCAGAGTGGGCATGTTGTCAACATACCAGATTTTTGTCTAGATGTGGTATGTAGCTATTAGATGTGGCATATAGATACAGACCATGAATGAGCTCGGGTCAAGAGCAGTTAACTAGTTATATGTACAAAACAAGCTTTATGTAATTGGCCATGATAAGAAATCATTTAGATGGTTTGTAGGCTGTAAAACATTAATTACCCAGATTGTAAAATATTTAATTGGTCTTGGTTTTTATTTGGAAAGTGATCATCTCTACCTTGGTAGAGATATTTTGATCGCTGGACACCTGCTTTCTTTTATATATAAAAAAAAGAAACAACTGAGGCTTTCCAATAGGTGTAATTTAGTGATGCAAGTCTAACATACTCTAAAAATAGTGCATCTTTGTATACTGAATGTTCTGAATTTAAGAACTGTTGCTTAACTCATGTTCTTTTACAGCTTCAAAAGAACAGAAACTGCCAAGTCAAAGTGATTTTCTTCAACAACCTCTGCGAGTAAGTTGATGCTAGGGCTATCTTGAGGAGGCAAAGCAGTAACCAAGAAATGATAGAACACTGGCTTTGTAACCAGTATAGTATAAATTCACTTCAGTAGCTTGAAAGAAAAAAATGTCAAAGAATTGCTGGCTGCTCTTGTGCTTATCATAAAGGAAATGAGAAACAAATATTTTACTTCAATAAAATTAACATGTTGAAGGCATGCTCAAATAGTTCAATGTTTAACTCCTAGTTTCAAGTCATAGCTAGTGGTGTGCAGGAGAAAATACTGCATTTCTAGATCATGAATGTCTTCCTCTTTGAGATTCTGTCTTATGCCAGAGATGGAATTTCTGCCATTGTTAGGTGAACCTTAAGTTCACTTAATGTGCTTGCATATCTTAACTACTTTAGCTTTTAAATAGGCTTACTTATCACTAATAAACACTCTTTAAAAAAAAAAAAAAAAAAAGCTTTGACTTACTGGTCAGAGTATTTCAGAGTACTGCATCATACTGAGATTTGCTTGTAAATGCTTAAGTGAATTTCAGGGGCAGTCAAGAATTCAAGGTAATTCAAAATCCTGTGTTTTTTGTTCTTGCAAGGCTACTGAATCATCCATGACACTGCACGGTTCTAATACTTCCCTAGCATCTGCTGATCAGACACTTTCTGGCTCTGAAACTGAGGAACTGGTAACATCACAGACAGCACAGGTAATGTTTTCTGGTGTTCACTGACATTTGAGGATCTGTGATAGCCAGCCTTAGCAGAAAGTTGTGGTGGGACCTCTCCTCAATAAACTATATTTAACAGTACAGTGTCAGAGTGCAGGTGACACAAGTAATGTATCATGGATAATGTAAAGGTCATTGGAAAAGTCTTCCTAATACCACAGGACTGCAAAGTGAACAGTCTGCCCCTTGAAATGGGAAGAGTGTGAAAGGAAAATTGCTGGCTAGGAAGTGTAGTGCATTTTCTTGTAGAGTTCTGCTTTGTTCAATGCAGAACCTTCTCTGACTGTGGAATATCCATAAATTAGGGTGGATGTTGTCATGCAATAGCAGGCTGTAAGCTGAAAGCAGGTGTTCTCTTGTGCAGCAATGGAAGAAATCCTTGGCATCTGTCTGGTATCGAGTTAAGACTTCAAAATTTGCTGTCTTATCTGTATTTATATGCAATTAAATCTTAAGCTAGCATTCCTTAAATATTAAAAGCTGAAGAAATAGCTTCAGTTTATGCTGATGACTGTCTTAGATCTGTATTTCTGTGACTGGAAATGCAGTTAAGCTTCACACTGGACTCTCTTAATACTGTGTATGTAGATTACAATGAAGTGTTTTTCTGCTAATGTACATGCTATCAGTGTACAATAATGTAGCGTTAACTGTGTTCCTCAATATACTGTATAACTATAATATCTCCATCAAGACTTAATCTTTGTCTTCCACCTCTTGGATCAGTAGTTTTAGCCTGGTTCTTGACAGTATCTTTTTACAATGCAGTAACATTTCCTATATTTGAGTATCTTTGTTTAATATGAATCAAAGAAGCTTGTACTATGGCAGACATCTGATTTTTAGGAGAACGCTCTGTTTTTGCCAATGTAGTGTTTATGATTAGGGGTTCTTGTGCTTAAGCCCATCCCTAATCACTTAACTTTGAAGTGTTACGGCTTTCTTCATCCACAAGATGGTCCATGAGAAGCAAGAGGACTATAAAGCAGTAGTAAGATTCATTTGGTCTCAGCATGACTGGGGAACATACTCCATAATAGGAGTACACTCTTCTGTTAGGAAATGCAGTTCTGTTTGCACCTGTGATGTGGTAAGAATGAGAGTTGGTAGTCTTCATCCTTAGGCTGTGAATCTAAGTATAAGCAGTTCTTAAACTTAGTATTGCAGGTGTGAGTTTACAAAATCTGTGCATTATCTACTTAAGGCTACCTGCCAGCCTTGTTTGTTTCTCTGAAGCCTTGTTAGACAAAAATCTATTGGGTGCTTAATAGCAGACACTTCTCTGTTTGACACTGATGTCACTTTAATTGCTCAAAGCAAAGTTTTTGGAATTACCTGACTTTGCAGGGCTAGTTGTACAGAATACATGGTCTGAGTCCTTAAAGCTAATTACTTACAGCTTTTGATTAAGGTAACTATTTAGTGCACTTCAGACTTACTGTTCTTACTGTTTGTTCTTGTCTTTTGAAATCCACCTGTTTCAACTTATGCACTGGTATGCATGGCTCTAGCAGAACTTCTTCTTTCTGTAGTACTTGTACTAACATGTCAATGTATGGCTTCTTCCAGGCATCAGCATCGCTGTCTCAAGAGACTGAGAAGTATGCTTCCCAGCCACTGTATCAGACAAGTCCTCATATTTCTGAGCCACTGATACCTAAGAAGATTGAAATAGCCCAGGTGAGCTATTGCAGGCAGTTGAGAAATGTTATTGAAAAGGGTAGTATGAGTCAAATATGCATAGATTATGATTTATTTCTTTTGATTTCTGATTTGTGGAGTATATCAGTATTCTAATAAATTAATGTTTCATTTTGCCACTCTGCACAGATGAGTTTTAGTATTGGTGAGTACTTTAGAAAACTCAGCACTGTTTCTAACCTGAACTATAATTAAGTTGGAGGGAGAGAGACACAAACCTGAGTTCCTTTGGAAAGGATAAGTTATTTTTAATTCCAACCAGAAAATCATCTTCCAGCAAACTGAATGGATAGCATCCCATGTTTCCTTAGTGGTGGATAAAAGTACCTAAGCCTCTTTATTGTGAAATTCATACAATGAGTGGTATGTATAGTAGCTCATGGGCACATTTCACTTCATCAGCAGAGAGTGCAATAGAAATACTGATTGCTGAGGATGCACAGCAAGATTTGAAATTGTAAGCAAAAGCTATTTTGTAGCTTTACTATGTCCAAATGTCATCCTGTAGAAACTGCTGACTTCTGTCAGTCTAGGCTTTAGAACAATTTAACTGCTTCTGTTACTGCCTGATAACTATCAAGTGACCTCTCGTTACATTTATATTCTTTCCCTCAGGCAACTGTTCCTCTCCCAAGTGAGCCTCAGTCACCATTGCCAACTTCAAGCACCTCCATAACAGCAGTACCACAAGGGCAAAGCTTTCAGTCTCCTCCAGCAAGTAGCAGTTCTGTCACAATAACAGCAGCTCCCTTTCAAGCTATGCAGACTGTAAGTATGTGTACTCATGATTGAGAAGCATGCTCAATCTTAATCCTAACACAGGGGAAGCTGGCTTCTCCTTGATGTAATAAGGAACTTGATAGATTATTTTGATGCTTTCATGTTAAAAATCTAGATGAAACTCTTTCCTCAATGGCTGGAGTATCTTAGTATCCTTAAGGAACTAAGAGGTCAGATATTAAATTGACCAATTTCTACCTACTTGCTGAGGTAGAGTTGATTGTATTTGCACTGTTCTTATGTGTGGATGTCAATGACTGTGGAGGAGAGAGATGGAATCCATATTGGTACCATGAAGCTTTCTGAAGCTTAAGTCTGCCATGCTGCTTTTTAAGCTGTTTGCATTAGCAGGATAAAACTCAGTCCGCTGGAATCATGGAGAACATGTCCTTCATAAAGATCAAACTGTCCCCCCCATCCATCCCCAGTGAGATACCTTGAGTAGTCTACAGATTGAGCAGTGCTTGTTGCAAATGTATAAAAACAGCATCTCTCATTACTGATGTCACAAACAGTGCTAACACTGCTACTGTCCAGCAATTTGGGATGTAAGTCCTTTAGGGACATAGAGGAAGGGTCTCTACTTAGGGATTAATGCTTCCTTCTCTGTACTTAGACTTGTCTATTCCTCTGATCCCTTTTTCAGAAGATGGTAAAAACTTTCAGTTAACATTCTTGCTCAAAAGCAAGTTTAGGAAGTGATTACCTGAAACTTTCCAAAGGCATTTTCCATTTCAACAAATGTACCTGTGCACCCATGCAGTTCTATAACTTGTTGGACAGTTATGGTGGGGGGGGATAGAAGTAGCTAATAGCTTTTCAAAGCACAAGAACTTTAGGTGCAGCTAAAACACCTTACATCATGGTTTGTTCTTTAGTAAATCACTACCATGATGTTTCTTTCTTGGCTTGCTGTATTAGTAGAAATGATTCCAGTAGAACCTTGCCTAGATGTACAGAATGTTAATATAATTATACCAGAAGTAGTGGTGGGAAGGTTGTTCTAAACTCAATCTATTAACATTAAGCTGCTATGTAATTATATTATTCATGGAAGTTTAAAAAACAAAACAAAACCAATGGCATGCTATGATTGAAGAACCAAAGTCTTGGGGGACTGGTCCTGTAAGATAAGTGTCTGTTACAAAACAAATATGGAGTCTTGGTCTTAGCTGTTCTAATTATATCTGAGCCTAAGATCTGTGTTCAGAATGCTTTTTAGTGCAAAATGTTACCATTGCATGTTCACTTAAATTAATGCTGTGGTGTTTTGAAATATTAAGTATGCAAGACTTCTTAGCACTTTTGGTTCACAACATTGCTGGGACCTCAATGCCTCTTGCAGTGGTGGTACTCTTGAACTTGACAGTGCATTCTTCCTATCATTGCTTCCACTGTCATTAACAAGGAAATAGCTATTGGATTTCAGTATATAGCCAGGATTCAGATACTTCCTTAGCAAAGTGATGCAGTAATGAGACAGTGAAAAAGCCTCAGTTGATTACATACCCTTAAACATCTGAACACCCTGTTGCTGCCATTGGGCTCATGGGGACTTAAAGGCATATGCTGTGGTGCAACTCCATTAGAATTCCACTTGAGACCCTCACTGATAAGAGGCTGCTTGCTACAAGTGGTCTAGGATGTGGCTGTTGACAGCTTGGCTGTATGACATCCTCAGTTTTCTTTTAGAAAGAAAATTACTACAGCAGTAGCAGAACCACTCTAGTGGATATGTTTAGGGCAACTGGAATTCTTGACTGGATTTGATAGTTTGTTGTTTAGCCTTTTAGCATGGCTGGAAAATAACTTGGAGTTCAACTGGAAAGGAAAACAAATCACTGAAATGGTCTGTGCTGCTTTTGTCTATGTGCTGCCAGAGTTCCACGCACATCTGAAGATTCCATTATTGTAACATTTCAACTGGAAGCAAACTAGCTTATTCTATGGTAGCTGCTGTTGAAATAAGGTAGTTGAGTTCAGTCAAGCTGCTACTTTTGGCTAATTGCCAAGCATGCAAGACTGCATTCAGCAAGCTTACTGTGAATTCAAAGGATGATCAGCAACACTGTGATCTCAGTTCTTTCTATGAAATGATTGGTGTTCTAGGAACTGATTAAGGCACTGTGATTTAAGCTACAGCTAGCATAGCAGGATGGTGGCATTAGGCAGACACTTCAGCTGGTGGTGTTAAGCGTGCACTTGAACTGTTACAGGTATTTAAAGTGAATGCTCCTCTGCCTCCACGTAAAGACCAGGAAGTTAAAGAGGATTCTTCATATTCAACGGGATATAACCAGAGTTTCTCTACAGCAAGTACACAGACTCCTCCTCAGAGCCAGTTGCAATCTTCTCATGTTGCAGAACAAACCTCTCTTTCACAGGAATCTCTTTCTTCAGGTGAGAACTGTACTTGTCTGTGTTTCAAGCAGTCGTTAAAATTCCTCAGGTTATAAAAGCTCCTTGGGTAAAACTACTTCAGTTTTGTTTTTTTTTTTTTTTTAATAAAATACTACTAATTTTTTTATAAAATACTACTAATGCGAGTATATTCTGTTTAAGTCAGTGGAATTCTTAACCACTGAAGTTCTAATGTAGCAACTGTTAACATCAGGGTTATATGAGCAGTAATTCAGTTGATAGTACTTCTGGTAAGTAGAGTCCTGAGCTGTCTTTATTAAACAAAACTGATTTGCTTGACATTCAGATGCTGATACCAGGTGAATATATGGAGCTGATCTAAGGATTTGCAACGAATTGAGGCACTAAATTTGCCTGGATCAGTTTCCAGGGTGAGAGATGACAAGTAGGAATCTGAATTTAAAGTTATTTAATCAGTGACTCAAGGTCACTGAGTATTGTCTGCCAGAGGACTGTTGTAGGAATTGTTTGAGGCTGATAGTGTGTGAAGTCAGTGAGACATTGTAAGGTTAAGAACTCCAAAGAACAGTAAGTACAGCAGCTAGGAAAAACGTTATTTAGCTTGAATGCTCCTTGTCATCACAGACTACAGGTGGTGATCTGTTGCCATCTGCACAGCTTTCTGGTGAAACACTATATTTGATTATTACATGCAATGGCTCTGCAGGAGCTTCAGAAAGATTAGACATCCTCAAATTGGACCCATTTTAATCTGTTTTTGGATTGATTTAGAGCGTAGACTTATGGAACCCATTCGTGGTTGCATGATCTGTATTTAAGGCTAACCGCTTAACCGTCTTGTGAGTGAAAAGTATTCTTCAATACAATACCTGTTGCTTGAGATGAAACTGCTTAATACCACATGTAAGAGTGTCTCAAGAGACAGAACCCAGCTGCAGTTGCAGTTCTCTACAGTTGACTTATTGCTATCTAGATGAGATGACTTTGTTTCATCATACTAAAGGATGTCAACACTGAGGTGTGATCTGGTTAATCATAGAACACTGAGGACTTTCTGCCAGTAGAGCAGTGTAGGCTCTAAGTGAAAATTTGCAGTTGAGTGTAGTTTTTATTCTAATGTGGTTATTTTCCTGATGCTGCTGGCAAACTTCAACAGGGCAGAACTGATGTTCTTGAATACTTGAGGCTTACACTGACAGCCTGGGCCAGGTCTACGACACGCTTCATAACAGGGATTATACTCTACACAACAAATGGAAGGAACTTCCTTATTTAGAGTAAGGAAAGGACAAGAGCAGGATACACTGAGCAGCTTAATCTGGTGAACTTCCTAATGCTGCATTTGCTTCTACATGTGTTAAGCTATTGCAGCTAAGTTTTTCCACCCATGTCTTTTGTTTTAAGGAGTGAATTATCAACCTGATGGAGCTGTTTCTGTTAGCAATGGTAGCCTTGCCTTTTATCCAGCACAGACAAATATTATTCCCAGACCCCCTCAGCCTTACCTTAACAGTCGTGGGTCTGTCAGAGGATCTGCTAGAGGTGGAAGGTCTCTGACCAATTCATATCGTTCCCCTGGTGGATACAAAGGTATGTCTTTGTTTACTACTTCCTTAAAGATCTTCTGTTACATACTAGAACGTTGTTTTAATGCATAGTATTTAATTAGGTTCTATGTGAAACATTGCAGTATTTTAAGAATCACATGCAGAAAGTAAGGTCTTTCTGTAGAATGAATTTGCTTAAATTCTGGGGCTTTTTGTAGTCCCTGTACTTTGGCTGTCATGCGAACTGGTAGAGAGCAGTATTATAGTTGAATTATGAAAGTGTTCAACAATTAGTAAATTACCATCTACTCTTCTAAACTTCTTCCTTCCCTTGCTTTTTTTTCTCCTGGCCTCTGTCACTTGCTAACATCTTGGGCAGGTATTTTCTTTTCAGATGATACTGGTACTACTTGTTCAACACTGCTGGCCTTTTATCTTTGAAGCAGGAACTGGGATAAGGGAAGCAGTTCCAGTAATGGAGAACGCCTCTGGATTAATAAAAAAACAAAGGATTTTAGGAGAAGGATTGTTTGGTCTATACAGCGCTGCTGCTAGCTGGAGTGTCATGATTAGTTTCTGCTTACTTATCAAAGTTTCTGGTAGCAGCAGCCTCTTAACTTTGAAGTGGAAGCATGCTTAGTCTGTAATACAGGTTGTTTCAGTTAATGGACTGAGACTTCTTCCCAACTTGTAGGAGCTTGTTTAAAAAAAAAAAAGTAAAAATAGTAGTCTGAACTTGCCAGCAGTGAAGGTTTATTTGGAAGTGCGTAGTGCTAAATTGCTTGCAGGTCCCCTTTATTATTTAAGGTCCTCTTTGTTGTTTAGTCTGATAGCTAAAGAGGCTAAATATGATTGTAGTAGAATGTCATAGCTATGCATTTCTAACAGCAAAATGAGTGTGCTCATGTTAATAGTCGTGATGCTCTGATTTCTGAAATGAGGAATGGATGTGTAACTGCATGATTTGATACATGTGCTAATTGCTTAAAGGGAGTTCTAGTTTACACTATGAGTCCAGAAAACTAAATGGCTAATAATGAGTAATCACTCTTTGAGCAGGTTTTGATGCTTACAGAGGGTCACCTTCAATAACTAATGGCACCTATGGCCAGCTGCAGTTCCCTGCTAGAGATTATGCTGGAATGCCGTATTCTCAGAGAGTAAGTATTGAGTTTGTTTTCATTAGCCTTCTTGAGAACTACAAAGCAGTCTTCTAATATTGTAACTTTTCAGTATCCTAATAGGTAAACAATTCCTTACAAGGTAGAGGTCAGTTTTGTTTTCTAGACAAACTCTTTTGGGACAATAGAAAGCGATTGAAATAGGAAGAAAGCTCATATTTGGGGCTGGTGGATTGTAGTCAGAATTGGGTCTCTGAAATGCAATCAGATAGTAAGAAATGTCAGAAAGCCCATCTTGCCTTGATTTTCAAATTAGTACTCAGTACCTCTGTAATGTGTATGATTTCTTGAATAACTTGACATAAAATGAGGCTAAGCAAACTTCACATTTGCTTGTGGCTAGAGCAATTCATTAAAAACACATTTGGATTGTGACTGGGGACTAGATGTCCTTGTTCTTGAATGTATTTGTGGGGTAGCAGGAAATCCTGGTAGGAACCAGCCATTGTGATCTTGACACGTGGATACTTTGATCTGAGTGAGGGCAGGTATCTCAAGGGTTGATGCACTTGAAGGCATGCAGTAAATCATAACCAAGCATGACCGACTTCATGTTCTGTAGTGGTGGTAGAACATAGGTGGATTAGGGGAGACCGGTTAGTTTGAGGATATTCTGTTGTTAAGCTCCAGGTGATGCAGAAAAAAAGGAAGCTTCACTATTCAGGAAAGTGTAAAGGATGAAACTCGTCAAGTATCTCCAGTAGGTTTAAGTATTTCTTTATCAGTAGTTTTTGACTTGTTCGAGGTGGGTAGATGGTCTTAAGGGGTAAATTTCTGCTCTTGAAACAGGTTTCCAATGAAGCATGTTTCAGGTATGCAGCATGCTTTAGAGACAAGTGATCCTTAAGCTTTCTCTAAGGGTGGGAGGCAAGGAGGAAAATGCCCTGATTTGAGGAGGTGTGGTATGTTGTCACTGCTGTGAGTTTTTTGTAGAGAGTTCTGCAGTTCTCAGTTTCCTGCTGTGCCATGCTTCCTGTTCATTACTTCAGAACTGAAGCTGCAGAACTGTAAAAATAAGGGGGGAGAAGTAGAAGGATGCAAATCTATTAATATCTAAACTATTGGTTTGTTGTACTACTGACTTTCAGAAGTGGGAAGAGGTGCTTAAGGTCTTAATTTGACACTCAGCATCATACTGCAGAAGTTTTTTCTTGGTGTTACAAGACATCTAGGTTACTACTATTGGGGTGGCTAAAGGAACAACTGCCTTCTAGAAGTCAGTAGGCTGTCTTTTGAAGACACCTGATTAGTTTTGAAAGGGAATTTCATTGAATGAATGCATCTCTGCATGAGGTCTTCATTATGTCTCAGGTGTCTCATTTAAACAAGTTTTGCCATGCCTGTTTCTATCAGCCTTTGAGTGCTCTTATCTATCTTCAGAAGTACTTGAACTTGGAGAGACATCTTTTGTTATATATACTATCTCAGTAAAATGTAAAACATATCTGACCAGATTATGCTGATCCCTAGGTGGAAATTAATTGTTGCCTGTTGGGAGGGGGCTTAAAGTGAAGTCTGAAGATAATCTTAGGAGGAGCTTTACATCATACACAACATTCACTATCTGCATGAAACTCACTTCTCTTATAAACATGTCCAAGTCTATGCAAATGTGTGCTCTTACTGAGCCAGTTTCCTGTGGAGTGTTAAAGTAAGCTTAATCCTTGGTGGTTCAAATTATGATGAAGGCAACTGAATTAAACACTTCAGGTTAAGCTGTGAACTTCCAGGTTGTGTCTGCAGTGTTTTTTTGTTTAAAAAAAAACAAACAAAAAAACCCACCTGTTTAGAGGTGGGGAAGGTTGTGTATTCAGCTTTGAAATGAAATTTCTTCTATACTGACCTAAAATAGGCTTGAGATTTAAGGGAAAGTACAACAAAGCTTTTTAACTTAACATCAGTAAATACATAAGTAAATTTTCCATAAATAAGGTTGTTAATTGACAGTGATGGAGTTCAGAATCAAAATGTATAGTTCAGAGCCTGAATTACTTGTATGCTGTGCAGTTATTCATAGCTTCGTTTGTTTTCAGATTTGGTCATTGTTACCTTCTGTTTTCTTTAGGATGTTAATTACCAGCAGTGCTATAAACGAGGTGGGATAACTAGTGGTCCACGAGCAAATTCAAGAGGTAAGGCCAATATCAGATTCCCAGGGATGTATCTGCTTGCTGAAGTGGAATGTTAGTGTAAACAGTGAGTGTACTGTCACTGCTAGCAGACAGATACAGCTTGGTATAAATTAGCCAAGTTAAATGGAAGTGTAAGTGCTACTCTTAAGCAGTTGACATTGCATAGCAACAGGCTTAGTTCTACCATTCTCAATTTTCCTATGTCAGAGTTCTGATATAGTGATACCTTTTTGAACTTCATAAAATTGACTAAAATACATGCAGAATGGTACCACTGTTACATCTGGCATCTTCACTTAGTTGTGTGGTCTCTCTTCTTTGAGCTGTCAGATCCCAGAAACTTTGTAAGAGTGCTTTTCTACAGAAAATAGTTGTTTTGTAAGTACAGCTTTCAACTTTGTACTCCAGCATGGAACTGGTGAAGAAATTCATGCTTGGATATACAAAGCTTGTGTTTTATAGAACGCATTTTGAAGAGCTGTGAGATGATTTCATCTCGTATATAGAACTTTCCTTCTGGATTTATTGTTATAGGTAAAAAGTGAGTAGAATCTTCACTGTAAATTACTACTTAGAAGAAAAAGGGGGAAATCTTTCATACAGTAGCAACTGTTTCAGGATAAAGTATTTTGTCTCAGCCTGAGGGGGGACTCAAAATTCTGATTTGGGGAAAAATCAAAATGTGATGGTGATGAGTGAAGTTGACAGATTTACCTGTTAGTATTAAGTGAAGTTGCTGCTGATACCTTACTTTTATCAGATATGTGAAGGTATTCATTTCCTGCAGAAGCAACAGTGGCTTAACTTGATAGCAGCTGTTCTAAATTGGTTCTGTCAATTCTTTCATTCCAGACTGAAACTAGGTACTGTTAACTCAGATGTTTGAACAGATAAGCATTATTTTGGGCAGTAGGATGCAGAAAGCTGAAAAGCAATCCTTGTTTTTCAGACTTGTAATATATTAACATGACAAGTAGATATGGCTTGACATGTCAAGAATACATCTCCAGAAGAACAGTACTGAGGTAACATTAGGTGCAGCTTCAGGCCTTCAAGGTGTCTGAATAATTACATGTCTTTTAGTGATTCTGCAGAGTTCTTCCAGAACTTGCTTTGTGTTTCCACTCAGTCAGCACATATTGTTTTATGATGAGGTATGGTAATTTTTAGCTGTGCAAATGCTACAGCTAAAAAGTTATTGCAAGCCACTGCCTCTCCTACTTAAAAGTGTGAGAAGTCATTGTTCATAGCTGAATTATGGTCCTTCTTGCTGAATGCAAGTGTAAGGAATGTGAAACAACTTCAAAGTTCTGTTCTCACTGGGGCCCTTCGACAAATTCTTATAGCTGAGGCAAATGTGTTACAAAACAGATTTTCTGCTTAAGAACATGCTTGCAGGTTTAAGGTACCCTTCTGTTATAATACTTATTTATCATTGCTAATGATCTTTAACAGCAGGGTGGAGTGATTCATCTCAGGTGAGCAGTCCAGAACGAGACAATGAAACCTTTAACAGTGGAGACTCTGGGCAGGGAGACTCTCGCAGCATCACACCTGTTGATATGCCAGTGACAAGCCAAGCTGCCACTATACTACCAGTGCACGTCTACCCCCTCCCACAGCAGATGAGAGTTGCCTTCTCTGCAGCTAGAACATCAAACCTGGCCCCTGGAACTCTAGACCAGCCAATTGTGTTTGATCTATTGCTGAACAACCTTGGAGAAACATTTGACATCCAGCTTGGTAGATTCAATTGCCCAGTGAATGGTACTTATGTCTTTATCTTCCACATGCTGAAGCTGGCTGTAAATGTTCCCCTGTATGTGAACCTCATGAAGAATGAAGAAGTCCTAGTGTCAGCATATGCAAATGATGGGGCTCCTGATCATGAAACAGCCAGTAACCATGCAGTCCTGCAGCTGTTCCAGGGAGATCAGATCTGGTTGCGTCTGCATCGGGGAGCCATTTATGGAAGTAGCTGGAAATACTCTACTTTTTCGGGATACCTCCTTTATCAGGACTAAAATACAGTGCAATGTTTACAAAAAAGCTGCTCCAAACACCTTGGTGGAGGGGGGGGATGGGACTAGCTTTGCACTTACTACTGACTTTATAGAAGATGTGGTTCCATTACTGGGGGAAATGATGGTCCTGTTGTGCAAGGTGAAATCATGGAGTTGGGGTACTGAATCAGCACTAATTTGGCACTTTATCAGTTGTGATGTAGCCTTGCTAGTAAAGCTGTGAATGTATATTGTTTGCACTTACCCTAAACTGTATTAATGTCCAGCTTACTACACTATTGATTGCCTCAAGTATGGGCTATTCACAATGCCTTGTTGTGCCTCAATAAAACAAGTTAATATGCATTTTAGTATTAATCTTGCTAGTGGTCTTTATCTTTAAAATATCAGGATAGTTATTCCTTGTGAGCTGTACATACATGTTCATACTCCATATAGAACTTGTCTTTGGGTTTCAATAATTCAGGGGGTAAATTAGTTTAAATGGGATTACTTGGTTATTTGGTTCTTCGTTGCTTCCTCGATTGATGTGAATTCAAGATTTAGTTGCATAGCTACTTCTGATTCCTTGACCTTTCTGTTAAAATTGAAATGAAACTCTACATGGTTTACTTGGACTACTTAAAATGCATGTTCTGTCAGCATGCAGTCTTGTTACACAACTGCTTTGCTGCTGAAGTAGCAGCTAGCTGAAATTCTTAAACCTCAAAACAGTCACTGAAGGACTTGCTCACACTTAGGCTGTGTTCATTCAGATGTGATATATCCTAAGCTACAAGTGACCCTTATGAAGTCCAAACCTGTACAGCTTCCTTCTCACATGAGTTTAACTTACATTAAGCTGCTTTTCTTCCTTTCAGAACACTGCTGAGAAAGCTGGTGTTTGTAGTTGAAGCCTGCTGTTTGCATCCTAAATCAAACCTGTATACAAGTGCTAGGAGGCATTTATTAAACATTTCTTACAGCTAAAGGAGGTTTATGTAGTCTCCAGCAATCTTGTGACCTGGAAACTGGAAAGCAATGGAAGTTCTTATCCAAGCTTCATGTCAAATACTAGAAAGCATTTTTTATGTTTAAAATGAAAGTCTGAACTTGTAAGAGCTAAAAATCTACAATTTTCTTTCTACTTTTAGGAGCCTCTGTACTCCCAGCAGTAGGTGTACTTAAGTATTCCAGTGAGAGAGATAGTGGAAGAGACTGGTACATCTAAGGATGAATCTAAAGTGCTCTAAAAGCAGTTCAGCTAACAGCTTCATTTACAAGTAAAAACTGATAATGGAGTAGAAGTCAGACCTGGTATAACACTGCTGTTTCTTAGTAACTGGTTTCAAAATGTCTTTCCTTCTGCTGCCCCATGGATTCCAAAATGAGTCATCTGGCATGACTCCACGAAGTTACTGTCATGAAGACCTTGATTTTACTCTAAGTCTAGATTTTTTTTCATACATCTTCTTACATGGTAATAATAGTCTTGATTTAACTTCTGTGGTAAGTTCTAAAAAGTTTGGGGTAAAGCTTCAGGAACCTGGGTATGACAAATGTCAACTCATACCTATTAAGTAGGAAATGTATTTTATATTTTTAAGTGTACGTGCTCTGGCTTTATTGAATGTGATCAATGAAGGAACAGAGGCAAGAGCATGTAAGATATTTAGTTTCTTTAACCCTTGCCTTTGTTAATTCTCCTTCCTATAATTATGAGAATTTAGCTGATAAATTGAAGTGCTAGGATAAATTTCTGTTTGCAGTAGTAGGCAATTGCAGCCAAACTCGGACTCTACTGCTTTTGTAATAAATCTTGCAGCTCTGAGTTTTTAGACATCTTGAGCACTGTTGAGTCCCTTGTTTTTCATGCCATCTTACTAGGGGACTAGAAAATTAACCCTACTGTGCACACAGAAGGGTATCCCTTGCATTACAGTTGCATTAGGACCAGGTGTTTATTTGGCATGTAGCTTGTCATACTGGGCTTTACTGTATGCACTTGCACTATGGATTTCTCACTTTTCTTAAGAACATGATCCCAATGCTTTGAGCTTTGCCTTTGGCAACCTCAGACATGGTCACTGTGACTATATACAGTGTATGCTGTTTTCTAATACTCCAGTTGAATTGGTCTGGACAACTGGTTGCTTAAGGTGATCACTGGTTTGACTCTAACCTTACCAGCAGACCGAGCAAAGCTTTTACCTGTCTCTTGCATATGTTTAAGATCTGAAGTAAACATCTCAGCTTCAAAGCTGGTTGTCTATTTGTACACATAGAAGTTTTAAGTTTGTAACTAAAAGTGTACAGACTCATAACGAGAAGTGCTAAAACATGAAATCTATTGATTACACCGTGGCTTGGTAGTGAATATAAGGCACAATGAATGGCTGTACAACACCTCATAGTTCTGGAAGCTTTATCAGCTCAAACTGCAATAATATCTACAGTACTAATTGCTTTAAATGTCTATTTCTTCTTCTGTTGAAGGAACTTTGTTCAAGTTCTCTTCCCATATGATAATTTGAAAATTTTTATTTTATAGTTTCTTATAGGAGATTTTTCAGTACTAACTCCATTTTTCACTGTTCCTGGTTAGAGCAGCGAATACAACTCTACAATTGAATGGTATTGTCATAGAGCTCAGTTTAGACAAGATGTCACTTACAGGGCTAGTAATGAACTTAAGTGCTAGAAGACTATAGTAAACAAAACCAAAAACCAACAACCCACCAAAGCAGCAAAGGACCAAGCAAACCAATACTGTCTTCCAGGCCAACAGCTGTTAAATTCCAAAGCCACTGAGAGAAAACTGTTATTCCAGTCTTTGAAGACCTAGTAAGTAACACATCTTCATCTAGTTCCACATGATACAGCAGCATTAAGAGATCTGTACCTCAAGCTTCATTTATTTTTCCAGACTGCTTGTTTTGAGAAGTTCTCAGTACTTCAGAAGACTTCATTACATTATTTACAAACTGACATGGTTTTATTTCACCTGAGTGTCTCTCTGCTGAAGATATTCACCTTACTCTGGGAGCAGAAACTACAACTGATAGAAAGATCACAGCAATGCTCATTGATACAGCAAATTCTCAACTGCAAAGCACAGTACTTCAGCGTACCATTAGCTGAGCTGGTGTCTAAATCAGCTCTAATTTTGTGGTGTGGTGCTGTGCACGGCCACCTGCAACATGGCTCGTCTTCCATGTTGCTGTTTCCATTGGTGGAACGCACCACTCTCTGTGCTCACATCCACTGCTGGGTCTCTAGAAACATTTGAGTGGGTGCTGTTTTTCCTTCCCCATGAAGGAATCCGGAGAACATCCCTTTGCTTCATACGCTCTTCCATGTCACGCACCATTTTGTCAGTCTGCCATCTCAGCAGCTGACTCTGCTGCTGTCACACATCAACAAATGTTATGGAACACTGGTGGGAAGGTTCAGCCTCTGCTGCCATACCACTGATGGCTGGCTCTGAGGCTGCAGGCCATCAGAGTAAAATAGGAGGCACAGCTTTCACTGGGTGTGGTATGCACTTTGTGTAAAAGCTTTCTAATCCCAATTTTCTTTCTCCATAGTCGTTCAGAGAGTTGCTTGCATAACTGCATGAAGTAACGTGCTTTAAATACGTGAGGATGACAGTAAGGTCTCATTAAAGCATACAAATGGAGATGGTGGTTCTTCTCCTAACTTCCTATTCTTGTCTTTCTTAGGCAAATCTGATACCACCTAAATTCCACCTGCTTATCTTTTGCAGTTTCCTAAACTATACTATTCGAGGCAGATGAGGCACGGACATTAGATTTTAGTCCAGACCGAGTGAATTTCCACGGTTCCTTTTGGTAGCTCAGCGAAATGCTGGAACAGCAAGAGAGCCACGTGAAGCTCCCCAGGCAGCAGCCCGAGCTGAGGGGACGCGGCTACGGGCCGGGCGCTCTGCTGGCCGGGCGCGCTGCTGGCCGTACCGCAACATGGCCGCCTCCACGGCCGGTTGCCGTCCGTACAGCATGGCGGCCTCCGCGCCGAGCCAGAAGGAGGCGCCGCGGCCGTAAAGCGGCGCCCGCTTCCCGATACCCAGCTGTCGCAAACCGGTGAATGGCTCTGGAGAGGGACCGGGGGGTGGGGGACACGAGCTCGCGGTCGCGGCGCGGGGGGGCGGCGGCGGCGGCGGCGGCGGCGGCGGCTCCGCTCCTTCCTCCTGCCCCCGGCGGAGCGCGGCCTGCCGGCCGGGGGG